>NW_028262391.1:14506250-15130000 GCF_047370975.1 Nipponia nippon
TGCTTACTTCTGCCTTGATCACAAACAGCTTGATCCAGCAAAGTGCACACACTTAGTTTCAAGCACATTTTCAAGTCCCAGTGGACTTTAATGGGATTTGGGCCCTGTCCTGTGACCCTCCAGCCCCAGCCACCACCTCCTGGACACTTTTGGTCCGATTACCCAGCTGCCATCTGCATTCACACAGCAAGCAGATTGGCAAGACATTTAAATAAACCTTCTTTACAGAAATGTTTTCAGAAGCTGCAGCTGAGTGGAGCCCGCTCTAAGCACCAATCACGGCCTCCGGAAAGCAGAGCAATGCGACCTTCAGGCATCTCTGCCCTTCTAAGGCTTTTAAGTAGTCATTTTTCCCTGTAACCCCAGATTTACCAGAAAATTTAACCAACTGATTGGAGACAGCGAGCTACTGGTGGATGCTTGGCACCAGGACAACAACTTCTCCTGCGTGAAGCCAGCCACCCTATACTTGTTTTAGAGCACAGTGCCCACAGAGAGAGTTTGGAGATTGTTTCGTATGGCCCACAACACTGGCCAACAGAAGTTGAGCCGAGGGCACATCTCACGTCAAGAGTGACTGCTGTCATTCAGTGCCTGTTTCAGTCACTGACCTGTCAATTTGTAGCAGACACAAGCCTGTCTCGCAGTCTACTATCGTCCTCCATAAGGAGGCCAAGAAGTGGAAGGGCACAGAGCTCGGATGTCCCTGTCGAGCCCAGAACCACCATAGCTGCCAAAGCAAGGTTGCTCTCCACTGGAACAAGGCAATCAGGGAAAATCCAAGAATTTCAATCAAAATTAGAGCTATTTCTCACAGTGACGGACAACAGAAAAGACTGATCATTAAAAAACAGCTCTTTTGACAGCTTTTGAGGACTGGCTTCTCTTCTGGGCAGTGGATGGTTAAACTCCTGCCAGTATTTTGCTCAGTCTCCTGCAATGAATGACTCTGATGCTCAGTTGTAGTTTTCTGGTTACAGCACCAACATTTCTCCTGGCTAGAGTATTGGAAAATGTGGATAAACTGATTTATCACAGCCAGCCAGAAGTGACTGAGGCTTCACATAACATCCTTGAAGGAGCAGAGAGTGCAGGCTTTCACAAAGCTCTTGGGCTGGTTGTTGCTCCCGTCTGCTCTAATTTGAGTACTCTCCGCAAGGTAGCACAGAGAGCAGCCCCCCGCTGGCTGGTGTTTCTGTCAGTTCTGCAGCAGCTCAGGTGTCCCCCTGAGGAACTGACAGGTTCTTCAGGGTTTCCCAGAAGAAGTGACAACTGGAACCAGTCAAACCAGCTGCTCCTCCCATTGTGCTACTGGCTACAAGCCCTACGGAAAGAGCAGAGGCAAAAGCTTGTCCCAGCAGTAGGACCATAGCCAGGCCACTCCAGGAGGCCCACACTGAGAAATGGAAGTGGAGCTTCTGAAGGGCACTTTTTCTTCCTCCCCACCTTTCTGATGCCTCAAGGCCAGACCCTCTTGGCTAGGACTCCACTCCCTTTTAGCAGTGTAGGAGTCAGTAACATGCAGACACATGAGACCTCCTACATTCTTATGCATGCAGCTAGCCCCCCCGCAATTGTCCCAGTCCTTTTGCAACATCACCTGCCAACAGGGAGAAGCCAGCAGGAAGGTAGCTAATGGGCAAAAGCAAAACAAATCTTTCTTATCCCCCATAGCAGTGGGTGCAGAACTGAATCCCCCATTAAGACATGGGCTCACAGCACTGACTTGTCTCCTCTTGATGTCAGTAGGGAAGATGACTACATTGCTAGTTTAAAGCAAATCCCCTCTTACTCTAATGTTTGTCAGATTCACCAAGTCTTGAACCCATGGGGTTGGGTGCTCTAAAACACTCATGTGAAGGACTTTCAAGAACTCCCCAACAGAAAAAGCACTGCAGTCCCCTTGAAATTCGCAGGGGGTAGTGAAGAACTGGTATCTAAACCCACTCACTACTTTGAAATCCCACATAGACACCTACGCATTTTGCAAGTCTGTCCCAGCATATGTGCAAAGGCAAAAGGGGACAGTAGCAGAGGGAGAAAATAGAGCCTTTGATGTTCTCCAATATACAAAGCACGTATCACCTCTCTGGGCTGGCAACCTGCTTCATTAGTTGAGCTATAGTATGTGGAAAGGAGCAAATACTAGACTGAGATTCAAAACCTCCTGGAGAGTAGGATTCTGCCTCCCTGGAAGACAGATGGCCCAGGCAGAGGATACAACGTTCTCTCAGCCCTACCCAGGAAATTGCTTTCCAGTCCAGTAAAAAGCCAAGCCTCCTCTCCCCACAAAAAACCCCAACACACACACGTTTTCCTCATAATGCAGGAAGAACAAGATGGATACTTTTCAAAATGTTTTTTTAATTAAAACCAAAAAAAGGAGCACACACCAGAGCTTGACACGGGCTACTGAAACTGCTGGTCATCAGGACGCAGAACTGGCATGAGGAAGGCTGTGTTTCTGCATAACTCAGGAGCACCGGCACAGACATCGGGACTCCTGGGGAAGTACTCTGCCTGCCAGGCTACTGCTGCTTTGTGCTGAGCAGGTCTCTCTCATGTGGTGATGGGAAACTTCAGCCTGAAGCCCAGAGTCTTTTTTCCAAACAGACAGACAGAAGTCCTGGAGACTGGGGAAAAGATCATTTCGACGAATCTGCGTTTTCCAAGCACTTCTGGAGAGGATTCCCAGTCGGTTCTCCTGCCTCCCCTGGCAGGTTGCACAGGTTTAAATGGAGACTCATCTTTGGCAATAGCCACACTGGTAGGACCCAGTTCTGCTTCCACTGAAGTCAATACATGTCCTTCCCTGGACCATAACAACAGCTGCACCGGGGCTCACGATCACTAGCCAATTGTGCTGTAAAGTTAAATCCTCATCCACTCCTTCTAGCCAGCAACTTCTGAGAGCTTCTTCAGGCTCACGTAAGTGTGTACCAGTAAATTCAGGTAAATGTGAACATCTTGGCTACAGCAATGGGACAAAGTTTTCAAATATGCCCAAGAGATGGAGGAGCCAAAGTTTCAGTTTAAGACATGACTTGGGCACTAGATCAGGTATTGAAACCTCCCTGCCGTCTAATAAAGCAGTTTCCAAAGCTGCTGGTGTGTTGCTCCATCAGCCTGGTTTCTTTACCAGAAAGGCTGGGCTAAAAAAGTGACACGTTTTTCATACACAATTTTTATCTGTTAGAATTTACTAGATATGCACCTCATTTGTCTGTCAAATATTTAAAAAATACTTCGACCTGCTCTAATAATCACATTTTAAAACATGCATCAAGTTTGGATCAGAACAGCTTCTCTGGGATAATCAGTACGCCCAAATTGCTGATTTAAGGCCTAAATATCAGTCACTGGCCAGCCAGCCACAAAAAGTCACTCTATCCTTGAACTCTTGGAATTATTTTTGGCTCAGACTAACCCTTGTTACCATACATCTTATCCTACACACAAAAGGAAAGCGTATGTGTTTTTCAAGGCTACTGTTGCACCACAAGTTTACATACAAACACAACTTCTGCAAACATGAGACCAAAGGAAGATCTCATATGTCCCAGGGTAAGTCAGAAAGTCCACAGGAGTCAAGGGAATGGTAACTGCCATAAAGGATCAGGCCTAATACATGCATTACAGAAGCAAGGTAGCTCCTTTGCTCGAGGTCTGGCTGATTCACTTTGCACATACCACTGCTTTAGCATTACATCCTTATCTAATGGTAAACCTGTTTCAACAACATGCAATACATATTAATGCAATATGCACTGCAACACACAATACGCATCCAAAGAAATATGCCAATGCAAAAATCTGACTTCTCACACATAGCAGGGCTAACAAGGAAGAGCCTTTTACAAAAGACAATCAAGAAATCACCTGAAACCATGAGACCCGAGGGGCCTCAAGCAATCTGCAATACTGAGACCTAATAACAGATGCTAATTCATGAAAGAAACACAAACAGTGGGACTGAGGTAATGGCAGAGATTTCATTAGTGCAATTAACATTTATAATGGTATGTTCTTTAATAGAATTTAAATAAGGCTTTGAATAATTACACACACTAAAACTAACATTCCATAACCTTATTCTGCATGGAAAAGCAGCAGAAACAACCCTCTGGACTGTACATGGTCCAATTATGAATAATTACATTCAAAAAGTAGATCAAAACAGAAACAACTCTTTCCCCCAAAAGCTGCATCATCATCTTTGAAGTCAACTTTCTCCTCTAGTGTGAGAAGTGTGAAGAACAGATGAACGGGGCTTCAGCCCAGTAGATTTGGCCTCGTCAAATTACCAGTAGTACTTTCCAACCCAGAGTCTCTCCTCATTTCTTTTGGGCGATGGAAGCTCATGGAAAAAGAATTGGATTTCTGAAGCAACGGAAGGTGAGTTCTCCCTTCCCCAGGCCCAACAACGTACATAAATTATGGAAGCTTGAAAAAAAAATCTACATTACACTGTGGCATGTGTGTTTACGGTGCATGTTCTCCTTTAGAAACTACTCACAGACAATGGGGCTCGGTGGGTGAAAAAAAATCAAAGCAGCATATGAAATAGTAATATACTGTTTCAAAATCTGCACCGTCCTGCAGAACCAGGAATTATAATTTATTCAGATTGCTCTCAACAGATCCAATCTACGCTGGATATGTAAAAAACAAGAGACTAAGTCATCAAGGAAAACCAAACGAAAAAACCTGCACACTGCAAGAGTTTTTAAAAACAAAACAAAAGAAAAAAATCCCAAGAAACATTGACAAAAGCTCAGAAAAATTTATCATCAATTCTGAAGTGGGGCCTAGTGACATCATCTGGGTTAATGAAGACGGAGATGGACTTCCCGGGGTTCTCAGTCACTAGCTGTTGCAACTTTTTGGCTAATCTGTCATCAGGCTGGTTGGTGTCCCCTCCATCTGACTGCGGGGAGGGGATGCTGGTGGTGCTGCCCCGCCGCTGGAGCTCTAGTGTTAGCCGGTTGGCTGCTTTGACATGTTCAATGGCAGTTCGAAGGTGTTCAGCAGGGTCTGAGCGGACTGAGGACAGCTTCCGCGCATGCAGCATGACGGTTTCTTCAGAGAGATGCTCCAGCATGTTGCACTGGGGGATGAAATAGTTAGGGCACATCTTGTTGACCAAGCAGTGCTGGAGATCATCAATGAGACCCAGGAGGAAATGGGCTGCGTAATCCTCCTGGGCCAAGTAGTTGGCTGGTAGCCTGTCGCAAGCCCACAGCATCATGCTCCGCAAGTGATACGGACTAATGGCTTTGGGGCGGGACAGCAATTTGATGATGATAGCTTTGCAGGCCTGATAGGCTTGCATGAGGCTGCTGGAGATGCACTTTTTCAGCTGCACTTCACTTCTGGCAAATGACAGCCTCCATTCATTGTCCTTCTTCCCCTTGTAGGAACACGCAGGCACTAAGTAAAACCCACTTATGACTTCCTCCTCTGTGATCTTCCCATCCCAGAAGTGGTTCTCCATCAGCCAGCTCTGGGCCACAGCTGGCCAACCTTTGAAGGACACCACAGGGACAATGTCATACAGCATGCGGCTGCTGCCCACTCCCAAAATGATGGATATGATAGTCCCATTCTTTTCTACCTTCTCCACCTTTGGCATCCCTCGCTGAGGCTTTTTCTGGATCTCAGAGAGGACAATGCTAATGGAGTCATAGAACCAGTCTGCAACTTTTGTTGGAGAGAAGAAATAATTGGTAGCTCCATTGATATGGTCCACGATTGTGCAGCAGTCCTTCCATTTGCTGATAGTTCCTTCATCAAACAGACGCAGGCTCAGCCAGGAGTGGCACAAAGCCGAGTGGCGCATGTCCAGCGTGACTGGTTGGTTGCGGTCATGCAGCTTCAGTGCGGGCACAAGCAGGGTGAAGTCCATGTCATAGTCTGTGCCTCGTGCATAAACATTCAGCTCATCGAGATCAATGTCCACCACACCTTCCCGCACACCGCCTGAAAGCAGCAGGTACTCGTTGGCTACAGGCAGCTTCTGGTCAAGTTTCTGAACCATGCCTGCAAAAGACAGAAAGAGAAGTCCTTTCAAGAAAAGGCAAACAGATCTGGGATACAGCATTTAACCAGGATTGAAACCCATCCCATGCCCAGCAGGAACAAAAGCAACCAGAGGTATCCGTCACTGTTCGTGTAACACAAACGTACATCAGGCCTAGCACTCAGCCAACCTCTAGTCCCACCTGACTCAGGGCAGGGCCTTTCCTGCACTCCTGGGAATGGGTGAAGTCCAACCTAAATATCGTACTGGGAGCAATGGAAAAAAAGCAGAAGCCTCTGGTAAAACACAGAAAAGCTACTTCCATGACTAAATTTAACTTCTTACACACCTTCTAAACCAGTTTTTCACCATATTGTTGCTCATGGTATCCAACTGGTTCCCCGATACTTCAAAAAGAAAAGAGAATACTAATTGACTCACTGTTCTTATTTTCTCTCTGGTATAAGAAAAAAGTTGGACTGGCATCAGGGGGTTGGTTTGTGCGTGAGTGAATGAATAGCTACAAATGTTAGTTCAAGCAGGTCTGGTTTTACAATTTGCTTTATGTTTACTAATGAACAGGGCAACGTGAATGAAGGCAATATGTCCTCCTCTTATGGGGGAATGGAGACAGGTTAAACTATCAGGCAATTACAGAAGCCAGCTCTGAAATTGGCTCTTCAAGCTATAATGATGGTATCATGCCATAAAATATCTGATCAGCTCCCAAGAGCACAGACACGAAGACAGATTTCTGTTTTCATCACCAAAACCAGACACTTCCCTTCACCCTGCACTGCCCGCACCAGTTGTGCAAAGCCAGTTTTTCCCTGTGTATTCTATATATACCACTATACTCTGTTCACAGAACGCGAACAGCAGACTGAGAAGAGACTCCACACAGTAGCTGAGATATTAGCACCTCATTCAATGTTCAGATTAGGCTTAAAATTGAGCTCTGCACTTCGACTGCTCTGTAGTCTGCTTCTGCTATCTGGGCTGTTTCACTCCTGGTGTTCGTCTTGCAGTTAAATTCTCTTGATTCCTTCCCAGCCTCAGTTCAGACAACACACCCAGGCCATCAGGGAACTGAGGCCAGTGACTCTGAATGGAGAAGCTGAATCTCTTATAAGCACTGCAAAAGGGATATATCATTATTTCTTACAAGCACAAATGTATTAGTTTTTGTTGGCATGCATTACTTATTCTACTTTTTGAAAGGCACTATAGTTTGGTTATATCAAGAGTGGTCAAATGGAGACCTTCCATTACGAGGAAGCCAGTCTTAGAGAGACATCAGTGGGAATAACTAGCCAGAGGCATGACTAGGTGAGCCAGAGAGCTGCCAATCACACTGTCAGACCAGGAACCACAGACAGATACATTAGGAGTGTTTCTTTACTGAAATGCTAACGCAAATGATCAGCACCAGGGTCTGAGCACCCATTCTGGCATAGCCCCAGGTACTGCAGAGCCGTTCCTGAGTTAATGCATCCCCATGGGATCACAGATACTGCCTGAACTGAGCAGCTCTCCCTAGCAGAGCACAGCAGCAGCAGCACCCCATGGCACTGAGGGCTGCACTAGCCTGAGTGGCACTGCACTGCTTTTGGAGAGACTCACCTGTCCGTTCCTGCAAGCTAGGACAGGGGCAAGGAAACGCTACCTGCATGCACACAGGTAAGCCATGATGGGAGCAAAATGTAAAGCTATGCTGACACTGATTCCTTGGAAGAGCCAAGGAGACTGTAGGAAGAGGCCTGTGTGTGAAGGCAAATGCATCTTGGGACAATATTCAGGGTCACAGTGAAATCCCCCACGTGAAATTCCTTGTTCAATACACTTTACCTGTTTTATTGCTTCCAAGAGCACTGGACCCAATCCATTTTGCTGCACTGAGCTGGGATGATTTTCCTGCCAGGCAGGCAAGGACATAACCCTTTCCATTTCATGCAGCTCCAGAGGCTGCAAGAGCATGAAATAGCTCTGGAGGAGTGCTAAGAAACTCTTCCTGCTAAGTCCTGAGCTAATCCCATTCTGAGATCTTGCCACATGCTGCCCCATTCATCCTTAAAGGGTAACAATAACCAAGAAAAGCTTCTGTCAACCTCAAAAACATTTTCTGAGGCTTAGATACAGTGTGAGCTACATTACCCTGATCTATAGAGTAGCAAAGCTTTGCACAGGCTTCTCTGTCCCTGAGGTCAAGTGAGCAGCAGTCACTACTTCGTTGCACCCAGAAGGGGATTTCTAATGGGTACCTAAATTGACATGATTTCTGGAGACAGTACTGACACACTGCTTCCAAATCCTGTTCTTGAACCAGTGCAAGCAGTCTTGGTGCTTTACACCCCAGTTGTAAGTTGAGTCTAAGACCCATGGAATAGAGTTTGGGTCAATCACATCATAGGAACTGGAAGAAGTTGTTTTTTTCTGAGCATACAAGTCAGTACTGACCCTTACTGTGGGGCATCAGAGCTATTCAGGATATGTAAGGTCCTCTTGACCCATCCTGCCTCCACACTGACCCAAAATTTTCTGCTCAGGACTGTGATCTGCAGCATCTGCCGTGCAAATCTGCAGATGTTCCTGAGAGAGGCAGATAGAATGTAACTAGCCTACAGAAGAAACTGTTCAAACCTATACAATTCAATAGAGGATGTATTTTTCTAAATATTTTTAAACTTGAAGGATGAAAAAAATGTCCTGTGAAGTTCTGCAGGGTGCCCTTTGCACCACAACTTCTATCCTATGGTAGAGCCAGAGACTTTGACTGAAAAAGAAAATCATATGATTTTTCTAAAAGGTAGAGATTCTGCACTACAGAATCTACCATGGGATGAGTTGCTCTGCTTGGCCTGAAGCGATCCTCTGTCCTTATGTGGGAGCAATAGAGTTGACAGTCTGACCCCATCCAATCAACAGCAAGTGGGACTCAAGCCCTGCTTTCTAAATGCCCCATGCTCACCTGCCTGGAAAATAACAGTGAACATGTATGATCAACCTCCAAAGCCAGATGAGAGCAGGAGCCACTCCTGCAATGTTAGTTCTACGCCATCTTAGAGCACTCCTGCCTTCACTAACACAAAGCAAAGCTTGCACTGGACAAAGCCTGCACAGCCTGCTCTGCTGCCAGAGGGGTTACAAAATGCCAGCTAGCAAAGAGGAGGCTTCTGCGTGGAAGACATTTCAGGAAGAACCATCCTGTAGATTCAGAAGCACGGCTCTCCAAGCGCGGTCATGCAGGCACTCCCACAGAAGAGACACTTCTCTTCCCTACAGCAGAGAAAGAAAAAGAGAGCGCCGATTTCAAGCATCCTTGCAACAGGAAATGCTTTCTGCCCACGAAACACTCTTTACACTTCCACTAGAAAGAAAATGCTTTGTGTGCTCACCATTAAGCCTAGTTTGCAAGGCTGAAGACTTCTGAAAGGGAAAGGTGCCATACACTGCCAATAAGTCACTTGGTTTTCCCCCTGCAGAACTCTAGACCTATCAGCAGAGGAGGAATATAAAAAAAAAAATCAGGCAATGGCTACAGGAGATGATCTAATATATCATCAATATCTCTCTACCCAGCTGGCTGCAGAGTTTAAATCCAAACACTTGAGCTCTGCCTGGCACAGAATTTCCCCTCCAAGGCCTGGACCAGCAACATCTCCAGCTCTGCCACAGAGCTAGAGAAGGAATTTTTGCTAACAGATCATAGCAGCATTGCTGATCCGATTTAAGCTGTGGAGCAGGGGGTTGAGATGAGGTGCCCTTGAGGAAAATATATTTAGAATAGGCATAGAGTTTTCTATAAATAGTTGAGATGGCCAAATTCAGGATTCACTAAGGCTTTAGGGGCTTGCAATGTGTTCAAGTTGCCCGCCTTATTCATAAATCTATTTGAAACGTGCAGGGATTTCAAGGAAACCCATTAGCCAACATTGTATGGCCTACACTACCCTGGCGCAAAGCTTTCATCCCAAGTTTCAACAGCCCAAACACAAGCTGAGAGAACCACGTCTACGTACAACAGGAGCAGGCACTCCAGCTCAGCAAGCATGTAAGTGCAAATGCAAAGAAGAAAAATATCAAGATTGGTACTTGACCCAAGTCCTTAAGATAATAGCACCAGTGGGCCATTTGAGTTCTCTTCTTTCCATCTCAGTAACAGGACCATCTGGGAGGAGGAGGGCATAGGGGTTACAGATAGCCTTGTGAAATTTGTAGAAGCCCTGTGGAGTCATCTGTAAAGACCAAACCCAGAACTTGTAGGGTCAAACACAAAAAAATTTATTTTAGCTGAAGGATCAGCTTTCATGGCATCACAGTAGGTTCACTGATATTTAAGAAGCCTCTTGCTGCTACCAGGCAAAACGCATACTTTGCAGTCATATCTTGTGTGACATATTCTTTTGAAAAGGTTGTTTGGCAAAGCTGGTGTTTTGCTAAGAAAGAAATTGGTGTTCAGTTACCACTTCTGTCTAAAGCACCTTAAAGAAGTTCTGTTTTCCTAGCTGTGTAACTAGTTTAAGACCTTCCCAAGCTATAAAACTTGACATTGTAACAGGTAATTACGCTTACAACATAAGAAAAGCAGGGAATGTGAGAATTAGGAGCAGCACTTGTAGGCCAAGCTTGCTGGTTAGTTCACTAAACAGTCAGTTCAGAGTAACGCAGCTGAGCAAATGAGTTCTACAGACAGAATTTTATTGCATTGTTGTTCCTTCAGTGGCAGGAAAGTAAGATTTATTTCTATGCCAAGCACTGTGATACAAGGAGAATAAAGACAGAGAAAAGAGATTTTACTTTTACATAACACCTACATTTGGGATACATCCTTGAATGAATTGAGACTCTGATGCACATGACACAGAGACTATTCTTCCCATTAAAAAAAAAAAAAAAAGGCAATGAAAAGATGGTCTCCATCCATTACAGAATTTCAGATGAACTGATTTCACGACCATTGCAGTGTGTGCTGGGATCTGCTGCTATTGCATGACCAGCTTTGCGTAAATAAGGAGGAACTTACAGACTTGTCTTTGAAGAAACTGACCAAAGAAAGAAAAAATTACACAAAAACTTATTTCTAACATATGCATTTCCTAATTTGGGGTTCCTTCTTGAAGCCTTCCTTCCTGATGCCTTAGATAGATACACAACCATTGCCACCAAAATAAAATGTGAGCAAAGAAAGATGCCATTCTGTTAGTCTAACCTGGTCTCATCAAACTGAATGTCGTGATGTTCAGGGCAGCCGCTGAATTAAGGGACACTTCTGCTGCATGGGAGCTGGACAGAGGTCAAAAGAGCAGTGGGGTGCTCAGAAAGGCTCCACAAAGGAGGACTTGCAGAACCTTGCATGCAGAAGCATATCACAGGAGTTCTTCTAGGAGCCAAGCCAGACCCAGGCACTAGCTCTGCACTGCTCCTCTTTTCCAGCCTAGACCCCAGCGTCTGCAGTAGCAAACGCCTTGCTCACGTTCCATACCAGCCTGCTGGGGAGGAGACAGTGCACACAGTGCACAGCCTTGATTTTCTTCCTTGACCCTTGCATCACCCACTCCTTCTGCACAGCCTGCAAGGCTCCCTGTAGCTGGGACTATGAGTTACTGTAACACCCCTGTCCTTGCAGACTTTCTGTGCCAGGAAGGGTTTGCAAGCTGACTCAGAAAGCTAATGTGGTCCTGCACAGATCATCTTCAACTTCTTGAGATCAAAATGTATTCTACGTATCACCAGCACAGGAGGCAAGCAAGAGGCTACTAAACCATAAAGATACTATGGCCAAGCTGCTGAAGACCTTTAGGGCCATGGTGATCCCCAGACACGTGTAAATGATGCACACAAGCTTATCTGTGGGGTATACAGCCAAGAGCTTGCCCCTTCTCTCCAGAAGGAAAAGACCCCAGGTTAATGGCAAGGGGCCGGCTGCAGCCTGCAGGCAGCTGTGCAGTGCAATTCAGCAAGTAAAACTGATGTTAGCTGCTGCTCCTCATTACAGAGCTTCTCTGCTCACCTCTTGACTTTGCCATCTAATCTGATTCGAGAAGCAGCACGAGCCTGTGTAACATCAGCTGTTAAAAATAGCTGCAGCACAGAATAAACATGCCTGGTACCTGCCCTTCAGCCCCACGCTGGATTTCAGAAGATGCCAGAATACCCTCTGCAACCCTGCCCAGAGACCCAAAGCACTGTGGGTTCAGCCTAGGGACACAGTGCTGTCTGTGAATGATCAGAAGAACTGGGACACTTGGACACTTTACACACTTCAAGACGTGCACATGGACAGAAGGGAGAGAAAGGAGAACTGGACAAAATTAGAAGTGTCCTTCTCCCTGCTCCTCTCTCTTCCTCATACTCCAGGAGAAAGTGTACAGAATTAAAATTGAGATTTTCTCTAGAGAAATCTAACACCTGAGCTGGCATTTTCATTGATGTCTTCTTCCCCCTGTTCCCTTCTTACTTTGCAGGTAACTTAATCTCCACTAAACAAGAAGTTTGGACACTGATTTCCTCAATCAATAGCAATGATGTGGTGTTCTGGCACTGATCATTGGCTGACCTTGCATTTAAAGTGTGCCCTCCCAAAGAATTAGCTTGTGCTCTAGCACAAGTCTCCTGTTACTTGCAGCCAGTCTTGCACAGACCTGGCTATTGTCTTAAGCAACATTTTTTAGTAATCATATTGAAAGAAAGTGAGCATCATGCTGCTGCTATCGCATCCCCAGCACCTGGGAAGAAACATAGGTACATACCCCTCATACAAGAAATCAGAAAGTCCCCATTGACATCAATAGGGCTGTATGTTTAAATTCCTCCATAGACCCATCCAAGGCCCTGGGGCAAGTCAACTCCCACGCAGGGAAGCTCTCCAGAGGGGTTCCAGGAAGCAATCACGTCTCTGAGGAAACCAGAAATGCTGGGAATTGCTTTTGATTCAACAGATCTCATTTGCCCTCATTGGTTCAGCACATCTAGCAAGCAGCAGCACAGAGCCCTCGTAGGGAAGCTTGCCCTCTGGCACTGCATGCCCCAGCTCCAGGCATGTTTTCTGGGATATGCAGAAATGTGTCACTGGGAAACTAACCACACTTTGCGGAGGTGCAGAGCCTGAGCCCAGGATCTAACACAAGCTGAGCCCACCCAGGTTTGCAGGGAGCTGATATACCTGCTGTCAAAGGCAGGGGTAGTGCCCGTTCACCTCAGCAGGGTGGCCAAAAAACACTATGCTGGGTGTATGCCCTCATGCCCCCTGGCAGCCTAGGGAGATGACATATAGAAGAGATCTTCCCTGTACAGGTGATCTCTTCTATAGGGAAGGCTAGGGATCACCCACATATACCATCACCTCCCTCATTTCTACTG
This sequence comes from Nipponia nippon, assembly GCF_047370975.1. NCBI lineage: Eukaryota > Metazoa > Chordata > Aves > Pelecaniformes > Threskiornithidae > Nipponia > Nipponia nippon. The sequence goes on from NW_028262391.1 coordinate 14,519,629, forward strand.
CTTAATCCTTTCACAGGACCCAGCATAGCCAGGACTCTTGAGTTTCCCTCCCAGTTCTACCCAGTTTGATGCATAACCTCGGGCATACCTTTTTTTCTTCTGTATAAAATCATTACCCTCCTGTCAGCCCCAAAAGCTAAGGAAGTTTGACCTCCTGGATGCTCAGAAAGTGCTTGGAATTGCTCAGATGGCACTAACCAGACACCAGATGTTATTATCAGAGAACCAATTTGTAAGCTCATGATAAATCTCAGGATCCTCTGCTTTGGCCAGGCAATTCTTACCCTTGAGTGCTAAAAGAAATACATGAAACCCCAGGCTAGTCAAAAAACAAAAAGCTTTTGTCATTTTTCGTAAAGACACTAGGCAGGCACTCTGCGGTTCCTTGACAATCCTGCTGCAAACAGCAGATCCTGCAGAAGAGGAATGTTGTTCAAAGAAAAGATCCCTGCAGAGGTCTCCCAGCTATGCCCAAGTGACATGTGTTGAATTTCAGGGGCTTCTTTAAGACAGGATGGGAGGTCGGCTCTGATGCAGCTGGGCTGCACGGGTTCTTCTGTTTCCCTTGGTAATTGCAAATCTATTTATGAGCAGCACAAGTTTTTGTTACGCAGAAGAACTGGAAGAGTCAGCTCTTTAGGAGAGTCCTTAGTTACAAAGCACATTTTGAGAGGACTGTTGGTGGAAGCAGGCAGGGGGTGGGAGGGGAGTGGGGAGACTGAACCGTGTGATACCAGTTTAGTCAAATATGGGAGGCGAGCGAAGGAAGCTGCTCTTTGCAGACTGATACACCAGTGTCCTACTGATTCTGCTCCTTTTAGAAATCTTGTGATACGGTGATAGAACACACTGCAGGGACCCAGCGCCCCCTCGTAAAAGAAATCAGCTTCTTTCTCCAAAGTCTTCTTTAAAAACAATCTTAAAAGTAGTGTCCCAGTTTTTTCGCAGTTCCCATGTGCCCTGGTGGAAGGCACCCAGCTAGCTGAAATCCCGTATGCCAATGCAGAGGGGTATTTCATAATGGAAGGGGAAAACAAGAAAAAAAAGAAAGAAAAAGCCCAGATTCAAAGGGTGTGCCTGTACAGCAAAGGGCAGTGCTGTCACAAACACCCAAACCCACCCTGGCACCAAAGCCAGCAGTGGTGTTACTGCGGTGACCTGCTTGGCTAAAATACTCAGGTCTCACAGACCACAATATCGGGGCTAGACTGCTTCCAGAGCTGGAACTGGCACTTGCAGAGGGAGGCCCTACATCGCTGTGCAACTCTGCTTTGGATAATGAAGAGTTCAAGAGTCACCCTCCAAACTGATGTCAGGTTTCCAGCCTGCCAGTCTGCTTATCTAATGGACTTGATCCAGAGTCATATTAGTCAAATTAAGATAAGAGTGTCTGAAAGCTGAAAGCCTACAAAGAATATGAAGTGCAAGTCAAGGAGGTGCTTTAGGGTCTGAAGAATATGTGTGATGAGGTCTGAGAGCAGCTGACAAGCAGAACAGAAGGAAGAAGGGGCAGCAAGTGTGCTTAAAAGAACAGCTTGCTGCTACACCCTGCTTAACACTGTACACGGTGTCCATACGGTGTCCATATTTTTAAGCATGCATAACACATAAAATTCCCTTTGGAAATGGCACAAGATGCCATTTATCCTGGAACTGCAATCCCAGAGATAAAATCTGCCAGGGGACAGATCGCTTTACCAGTTCCACCCTCTGGGACTGAGAGCACACATTTGGCAAGGGCTACATGGGGTCTAGATTTCTGCTCACACCCTTACGGAGCACTGCTAAGTATTCAGCAAGATGTTACATTGAGGGAGACTTACCAGGACTCCTCTCCTGGATCTGCTTACAAGGTAACAACAGCGGGCACAAACAAGGTTGAGCTTCTTGAGTGCAAACATGCAGCTCCTTGCTGGAGAGGCTGTTCTGCCCTTGTTCTCCTAGTCCCTTCACTGTTACTGTGCTCTTTACAAGAGCATAACAACCTCAGTGAGGTATATAACACATCCATCTATCCGAGCATCCTCTCTCAGGCAACTGCTGCTGACTGCTTGCAGGGGAAGAGCATAAGAGCAAGGAAAGTACAGCATAATAACTTTCCCTCTGCAACCTCCAAGCAGTCTCTGGCTTTGGGATTTCCCAAACCAGAGGCAGTATTTGCAGCTTTGTCTTTAACAGCACTGGTGGACTTATGTGCTGGGAATGTCTCTCATTGCTTTCTACATCGTTTACATTTTTGGTATAGTCAGTGCCTTGCAGCACCATGTTTCACAAAGTACATGTTGTGTCAAAAAGTATTTCCTTTTGCTGGCTTGCTAGGAAATGAAGAAACTCACCTAACCATGGCACCTTCCACAGATCACTCAAGATTTTACATGGCTTAGTCAGCCATCTTCCATGGTGAAAAGAACAACTTACTGAAACTTTGTATACCCAATCGTCCTTCTCAGCACTTGTGTGGGTCCTAGTATTGCTGCACCCTAGGTGAAATGAGGGGGTCAACACTGCATGTCACATGAAAAGGTGACTTCTGCGGGGATGTCTTCACGGTCCTCTTGGAAATACCTCAGCAGCCCTGCTTGCTAAATTAGCCCCACTCTACTGCTGGTTTGCTCAATGTAATGGAGCCTTCCTCTCCAAAACTTAATTTCACCTTTCAGGACATTCTCCCTGAAGAAGCCAACACCAATCCCACCACTTTACAAAGGGTGTTGATGACACTGGAAAAGAACAGTGGAAATAGGACAGGGGAAGGTTTTGGAGGCTGCACAGGAGAAAAAAGTCCCCAGTCTCCCTCAAGTTCTCATCCCAATCTGACTAGTCAGCGCCAGGTGCCTCTCACAGAAGACACGTGGCAGCTCTCCAGCGATGGACAAAGCCGTTCCCTTCCAGACCTGGGAACACATTCTCCTCTTGCTGCAAGTCAGCCAGAAGGGCACGTGTACATGTCGGGCAGAACTTGACTCCAACATTGCAAAAGCACTTTGGGCTCCTCTGGGATGGTTGTCTGTTCTTAGTTACTGTCTAGTATCTGTTTGCCTGTCCTGAAAGGGCTAAGTTGCTACACCACTTTATGTTCAGGTGCCAGCCAGAGGGCTATGCCCAGGGGAATGCCACCACACCCTCATATCCTGTAAATAACACAAGACCCTCCATCATAAATGCACTTTGAGCTGTTCTGTCAAGCCTCCTGCTTACAGTTATCCAACATGCTAGAAATTCTCTCCCCAGGTGTTTAACCACCAGCTTGTTTTCTGTTCCTGTAGCAGAGTTGTTTTCTACAAAGACAAGTCACAGCCAGAGCAAATCACAGCACTATTCCTTATGAACTGGGCCTGAACCAACACTGCCCATCCTCAGTGCCAGCCTGTAATAACAGCTCTACCTCACTGCAGAGCAGCAGGAGTTTTGTCCTTGACTCAAAAATTCTCCACTAAATCATCCAGCAAAGCTAAAACTTACATGTGGAGTATGCGTGGCAACAAACAGCCATCAGATGGTTGATGGATAACCACAGCTGTAATTCAATCTAATGTTCTTGATATTTTCCCTTAAAATCCATCAAACTTGGCTCCTGGGGTCAATGACATGATTAGAATGGCATCCCCTTCAACCACTTTCATTCTCTTCATCTACCAATGACTAAATCTATTGAGCTTTATAGCATGGGACAGCTCAGAAAAGGCAAATAAAGGATGATTCCAGGAAAGCAGCCAAGCCCCAAAAGAGTGCTGGACACAGAGGGAATCCATTCTCTGAGTGCAGAAGGAAAGCAGGTATCTTCAGAAGCCTTTCTGAGACATCTGTGCAGAAGAAGACATGAAGCGAATCCTCTCTCCAGCCCCCAGAATTCACTGTACTCCATCCACACAGCCCTGGCCTGGCCCCTTTGACAGATCCTATATCCAAACACTGGGGGAAGCCAAGACAGATAGGCCAAATACAGCTGAGACACCCAATGCCAGAATGACAATATAATTTTTCTCTGTCCTTGCAGATAAGCATGGATTGGACAAGCAAGATGAGGCAGGGAATGCAGATCCTTGGTCAGAAAGTGCTGAAATCAAAAAGGCTTAAACAATACAACTGTGTATGAGATCATGAAGCTAAGAGCAAGCTTTCCTGCAGTACTAACCAATTTCCCACCCACCACTGAGAACATTGCCAAAACCACGTGGAGCCAGATCAAGTCACCTATATGAAATGTATCTGTTAAGGCCCCATGTACAGCATCAGCTGTATGAAAAGTGCTGGTTGGCTTTGACATTCATGCGGAATTCCCCTTCGTCCCCATTGCCAGGGGAAGAAGTTATAGGCCAGATTTTCTGCTAGCAGAAAACAGAGCAGCTCCCCTAAAGTGAGTGGGAACATTTGGCAGAAATTTCAAAGGCATTCCTCCTCCCTTTCCATGAGAGACAGATGGAGGAAAACGTAAGCCCTCCAAACTTACCTGCCCATGTCCCATTCCTCCTACCCTCCTGCCCCAGCTTCATCTTGCAGAGGTCATATTTGGCAGCACAGAAAAGCCAGCAAAAGCTTCTAACAGAGACTGTCAGTCCCTAAATTCTCAGATAATATAGTCATTTATGTGCAGCTGAGCACTGTCATCTGTTAAAGAGCGTAGCAGGAAGCACTGTGCGGATTCGATCTCCATCGAGCGCCAAGCCCACGGCCCCAGCAGCTGTCAAGGATCTCTTATCCCTGCAGCACATGCAGCGGCCAGGAAGCACAGGAGCTGGAACAGTTAGAGTAAAAGAGAAAGGGAACAGCAACCGCTGCTACAGCAGAGTAGAACCTGCGCCACCTTGCGTGAAGGCACACAGTAAAATGCCACTGACACTCTGGCACAGGACTCCAAAGGTGAAATGCACTGTGATCTTAAGAAAGCAACAGTAAGAAGTCACGTAGCCAGATGGCCCTGCAAGATCCAGGTATTGCAATTGCCCTCCTTCCCATGTAAGGCATGAAGCTGGTGGGAAGGAGGAGCTGCTGGAGCTCTGAGGCAGGGGCTGGCAGTGCTCACAGCTAGCTGATGCCCTGTAAGTATTTGCAGTGAGATGAGGGCTGTATTTTTGGAGCAGTTCTCTAGTACCAGTAACAGGGCTTGAAATGCTAGTAACAGTTCAGGCATGGAGCACTCATGGCCCTTTGCACAGGACTCTTATCCCATTTTGCCTGCTCTGCTCACTAAGGAGAAATTCCAGGAGACCAGCTCCACATCTGTTGCAAAGCCTTTTTGTGATTACCTGGCACGAAACAGCGCCTCACACACACATTTATTTAGAGCAGGCCTGGTCATCTCTCAGCTCATCAGGGTGATAGTTACATTGTGAGGCGGAAAGAAGAGAAAGCAAAATTGTTGCTGATCAAATATAAAATTCACAAAGTATGTTCCAGGAAGCCATTCTCTCCCAAAGTCCTTTCTCATCTACAATCCTAGTGGTATATGGACATAAGCAAGATTTGGGGCCAGAGAGCTGTCAGAAACTTATGCAAAAGACCTCACAGAGTAGGATCGCAAAGTCCTCTTGTAATGGAAAACTGATGACAATCAAAGCTCATTCTTCAAATCTCATCTCCTATCAGGGCTGCTTCACCCTGGTGACTCTGAAAAGCTCAGTGGAGCAGGATCCCATTCACCAATCCCCCCAAGTTTTAGGAGGCAGTGTCCCCAACCCAAACATCCAAGAAATAAGAGACAGGCCATGAAATTATAGCAATATCTTCAAGTTTCATTTTCTCCAGGCATTTTTGCAAGGACAGAGGAAAGGCAGCTACCGTTGAAAATTCAAACCCAATAACATAGTATGTTCAGTTAGTGCACTTAGCTTTCCCCTGAAAATGTGAGAACTAGAAATGCTCTGTTTACACTCTGCTTTATTTAATAGAGAACCTCACATCACTCCAGTAATAAGCCTTAAGGAAAACCATAGTATACTGATAGATTTTGTCTTAGCAGGTCTGTTCTGTTTAAAGCTTCTCTCAGAACTTATACTACCTTCTTTATTGTCTTACACAGTGCATAATCTTGAATTTTAATCCTACAAATTCCCTAATATATCTGTAGCAATAATTAAAAATGCTAAAAAGCATTGTTCACAAGTGCTGATAAAGAAGTTATGCTTAGAAGAGGCAGGTACATGGAGAATACAGACCCCTCAAATGAATTCAGTAATTAGAAATCTCACCTATATTTTATAGATGTTGCTTTGAAAACACTTTGTAAAATTTCCCAGTGGATGCTGAGCTCCTGCAGGGCTCGCTATCCCTTGCATGGAAACACTTCCCAGCACAACAGGAATGGATATTGCTTGAATACAGTCCTGCTACACAGAAAGCAATGGCTAACACTGTCCTCACTAGTTTCCCACTGACAGCTGGCCCCCCACCCTGTGATTAATGGACAAACAAAGAAGATTACAGACCTCCTAAATTTGCTAACACAGTTTATAGAATTAATTGCACAGGGTAGAAGCGGGAATATGAGGGTGTGAGCTGGCCCTTTAACAGGGATGTTCATCCCTGAAGTCAGACAAAGCTGATGTGCAGCTCATGCCCAGAAGACATCTGAGCACAATCCTACATATTTGTTCCTGGCTGCACTTGGAGAAGGAGCTGGCAGAGGCAGAGACAGAGAAATACTGATTTGTAGCTGAAGCCAATCAGCCACAAAACACAAGTCATATACTGAGCTGCACTGCCTTTCTGGCTGGGGTTGTTCTGCTTGTGCCCATGTAGACCTACCTCGTATGACTGGCTGGACCCAGATCTGAGGCCCCAGTGAGCTCTTCTACCCAAATACATACTGCTCTGCTCTCCCTGGCTCACAAAACAGCCCAACAGAAGGAGTACTGCCATCAGGCAAAAAGACCGCTCAGATTTGCTTCCCCACCAGGGATGGAAGGTGTCGTGTTGAATGGGGTTTGGGGCACTTCCAAGCTAAGCTCAGACATCAGCCAGCCCTTATCCACAGGCATAGCCCAGAGGAGGGCAAAAGTATGCCGATTCTCAAAGAGGTAACATTTGCTTGTGCTCAGACGTGTATGTCATTGGCATTCTCTGCCTACAGATGGGGGCACCACTAGGAGGACCCTGTAAAGTAGAATTGGTTGCTAAACCACAACTCCCTGCCCCAAATTATATTCTGAGTACTCAAAAATTAAGCAAGAAATATTCCACAGAACTTTGGGGTTGAGGAAGAAGTACCATTTTACCTCTTCCCAGAAAGACGGTTTATGAAATCATGATGCTACTAAAACATCTCTTTGCTTTCCTGAGCTTAGGACATTCTACTTTGCTGCTGATGCTTTAGATCATAATATTGAGCTTCAAATCTTATTTCAAACTTTACTGCCAGTTACCCAGGCACCTTAAGAAGAAGAGATGAAACATTCCCCCTTGCTAAGGGCATGTTCGTTGTCCTTCCGTGTCTGAGATCCCCACAGAAGTTGTGAAAAACTCCAGCAAAACTGGTACGTGCAATCATCTCTTCTGTCAGCAGATGGCACGAATGCATCGGTGTGGCTGGGCTGCAGCGCTCAGCAGGCCGATGGGATTTGTGAGCAGAGAGAAAAAGGACCGTTCAAAACAAAAGGCGATAGTTTTCACACTGCGGTACGGGCAAGGGAAGAAGCCACATGCAGGCATACAAACATCTTTCCCCGCCACCTGCTAGGGTTTACAGTGAAGAGGAAGCCAGCTCTGACACAATTATTGCTATGAGAGGAAAGAGACCTCCAGTACCAGGCTATCTTCCATCAAACCAGATTTAGTACATAATTTTCATCTAGTGTATATCAGAAGTCCTCTGATAGTACACAGCGTATGGGGTGGGAGCGAGACGCAGGTTTGAGAGGGGATAATCCAGAAGATAGACACCAAACCTGTCTACAAATCCTATTTAATGCCAGATTTCCAGCTTGTGACGACTGAAGGGAAAGGCCAGCATTTTGCCCAAGCCATCTGTACAGGGCTCCTTTTGTGTCATTTTTCCTTGAGTATTTATGCCACTTCACACAGCAGCATAACTGAGCAGGCAGGGTGCATCATGGCTTCGAAGCAGAACAATTGCTGTTTATAGAAGCACTGTTAAGAATTTATTGCTAATGCATTTTAATAAGTTATGAAAAGAGCAGTGCTCTGAATGAATTATTGCAGGTAAATTTAGTTCAAAATTTAGATTTTCCATTGCTTCATTGAAAAGCAAACAAACTGACAGCAAGCACACACCTGCACACAGGCAGAGGAGCTGTTCCTATGTTCAATGGAAGCAGGTACTTTGGTTTAAGGACAGAGCCCTCCACTGATTCGGACTAAAGGGGAAGGTGAAAGCAACGCCTAACTAATCAGTTTCCCTTATTTATTTTCATCCTCAGAACAGAGTGAATACAACAAAAGTAATCTAGGAGCATTCAAAATTAAATGCAAAGGGGGTTATCTAGGAATGCGCGTACATCTATGCTATATATCTGAAGAGCAAGACTGGGCTTTTGGAGCTGTTTCAGGGCAATAAATGGAGTCTACCCAGAGATGGGGGAGGGGAAGAATGCTTTAAGAAAAAGAAAAAACAACCAGTGTTCTTGTAAAGTGGTATTTGCATGTTTTAATCCAGTGTATAAAATTTCTGAACTAAATAAATTTAAAATGGACCTAAATAGCTGAGACATTTGGATGCCCAAACTAGCTTCTTACTCAAAGAAATTTTATTCCTATTTTGTCAGTGTGATTCCTCAGAGATTCAAGATAGACACTGCTGTGAGCAATGTGCTGTAGAATAGGTAGGAGGTTACAGCATGAATCCACTGGTAGTACCGAGATCCATCAAACTGTCTGTGTGTCAGGTGAGTTACGAGCAAGCGAAGGAACAAGTCCAGAGTGGTTAGTGAGTGCACTTAATGCAGCCTTAGATGTGTGTGCTCTAACACAGGCAGTTGTGAACGTCTGGCAATGCATTACACATCTGGGATGAGGGAGCATCAAAGGAACAAAACCAAGTATCCTTTGAGTTTACAGAAATAGCAAACTAGCTACCGCAAGCAATGTGTTAGTGATGCTGCCACTGCACGCACTATAGCACAGTGCCAAGCAACAGCAATCAGCTCTCAGGGGATGCTGGGTATCTCCTACAAACACTTCTGAAGCTGCATTTAAATAGCTATTGTCACACCCACACCTTAGCTGTAAGCCAGCAGAAACCTTAATGGATGACACAAACACATATTTCTCATTAGCAGATGTACCCCAGAATACCCCCCACCCTGGAAACACTGCTCAGAGGCTCTCACGGGTGATACTGCTGGGATACCTCTCTTGCTAGCTCAACACAAACATAGCCAGAAGCAACCCAACAGCGAGTCCATTTCAAGCTCCAGAACTGGTTTCCAGGTATTGGAACATAACCCCTGGACAGGACTGCATATGGCATAGGTTCACTGGTGCTCCAGGGCAGGATGCAGGGCGTCCTGTCACGTTCTTGTTCCCCCCCAACCCATCCTCAGTCAGGAGTCTGGAAAACAGGGAGGTGGATGGATAACTCTGAATCTCCACATCCATCTTCCCATTCCACCCCAGTTAAAAGGAGAGGGGTGGTGCATAGGGCACATCTGCCCAGCCCCAGCAGTCAGACAGTGTGAGGGGCAGATCACTTGTTGCAAGGTGGCTGGGTGGAGGGGTAGTTTACAGACCACAGGAGGAAATGCTCTCCTTTAGGGAAGTCAGGGTAGCAGGGACAATAAAGGTCCTGAGGACAGGCACACAACTGCAAAATAGCAGGGGAACCAGAAGAAGTGAATGAATTGGCAAACAGAGCCCTCACATGGCTTGCAGATTCCCCAGGGAATAATTGTTGACTCCAATGGAGAGTGGTCTGGGTTTAAAGCAAAATTGTGGCAGTTCAGAAGACACACATGCGTTTTAAGCGTTGAACAGCAACACTCACTAGCTCCCTGACTTTGTTGCTCACTCTACCAAGGGTAAGATGAGCTGGGCACGCAGCAGAGAGGAGCCGGAGACTATGCAATTCAGAGTCATGCTTTTGAAAGGCCCGAGTATTTCAGCTCAGAGGCCCGAGACCAGAGTTCGTGTAACAGAAGAAACAAATGTGGAAACAAGTGAAGCAAAGACTGCTTAAGGCAAGGAGGAAAGGCAGGAATAGGGCTTCAGGGGAGCCTGTGTTGCTAAAGAGCAATCACTTGATTGCATGAAGGATGAATGCTGGGAGATGGCTGGCTCTCTCGCCTGCTTGAGATGCTCAGCACATGAACAGCCCTGGTTCAGTGAGCCCCCAAACCACAGCTGCATTCCCCACACCCACGGCTTAAGTGACAGCAGCCTCTCTCACTTTCCCTTCTGCTCAGCTGAGCTGACCTGAATACGTGCCCATCATGCAAGTCCTGTATCCCTTGCAAGCTGAAGCACTCTTCCTGCTTTTCCCAACACGCCGGCTAGATAAAAGGCTGCTCTGCCAACCCTTGTGTTCAAAACCTGTAATAGGAGCTCATGTATGGACTTGGCCCATGGAAACATGGAAGGAACACTGGGTTCGTTGCTACCTTTGCCCCCAGGCTACAAGCTGCCAGACTGCCTTTCCAGACTTCCTTCCCCTGCTCAGAAACAAAGCTGGGATTCTCACAGCATCATCTACTGGCTCCAGAAGCTGGAGCTTTAATGAGAGCATAAAATTTAACATCACTCTTGATTAAAAACAGAAGAAAAAATGCAATTATGAGCTGGCACCATTGCAAGGCACTCAACTGGTATTTTGCCCCCTGCACTGGAGAATAAGCAGGGGCATGCCACAACTGCTAGAGACTTGCACGAGCTCAGGTGTAAACCACCTCAGCCCCTGACTGCTCAGGGCAGAGTTGGTGTGTGATGGTGGAGAGCCAGCCCCTCTGCTGCCGTGGCAGCAGTATGGCATGCCAGCAGCCTCCAGGGCAACAGGATGAGACGTTTTTTACCTCTTCTCTGTTGCTGCAAATGTCTGTCTCCACACACCATCCCGCTGACTGCCCTACAGTCTCTGACGTACACCCTGCAAGGTCACACGCACGTGACATCCAGGCAAGGGCTGGGACAGACAGCCACACACCGTGGGCTGCAGGCATGCTCTTGCCCTGTTTTACTGTCTTTTAAAAGCTGTTCAGTGGAAGGGGGGAGACAAAGAATCAATAGACAGAGGAATTGCAATCTCTTGTGAGTATCTTAAGAGCATGGCTTTCAGCTATTTTCAGCAAATTGGTGTGGGGCTCTTACACGCTTACTTCTGCTCTCTGCGAGGTGAAAGCAGGACCACCGCCAGCTCTGTGACTCACACAAACACAGGGAAACAAACATAAAACAAGCCGCCCGCTTGCTCTTTCCCAGGGCTTATTCACACCCTTCGTAACTATTTGATCTCCCTGCTCCAGCGCATCCCAAGTTGCGGAATGAGAACAAGCAGGGCTGGGACTGGTCTTAGACAGCTCTTGCTTGCAGAGTTTGAGGCAGATCTCAAACTTCCCAGTGAACAGAGAGAGAGGAAAAGAGAGACCTGTCTGCACTTTTGAGACAGTAGCTATCAACAGCCCCTGCCAGCTGGACAGTAATGACTGTTACGTTTTGTTACAAACCATTTTTGGCTGTGACACAGAAGAAGATCCATTCTTATCCATCACCTCCATGTACCAACCTAATAGACACCTACAGACCTGTGCCTCCCAAAGCCTCTAAATCCTGAGCCATAGACAAGTGGTTGTATTGTGTTCAGGTCCTGGCACTAAGCAAAGATGTGCTGGAGGTGCTTGATAAGTTTTTGATACTCAGCATTTGGCCATATTGCCAATTCTTACTTGTCTTCTGCATCTGTCTGTCTGCTCAAGACCCCAGTTTCTGGAGTCCCAAGATGGGGCAAAAGTCTCAGCTTAAATTTATGAAAAAAAAATGAGCAATTCCTATCCATCACAGCTGCAAATAACTGAAAATATCCTGAAGGAGATGAGGCTCAGAAATACTTAAAAAGCTGAAGAAAACAGAACAGAAATAAACATACACCAAGAGTTTTTATTTTTAGAGTCCAACTCATATCTTCTGAGTGCCTCAGGTTTAGCAAATCAGCTCACTGCTCTTCCCTCTGAGGTTCCCCTTGGACAGCTGGCATCAGCTCTTTCCACAAATTTCCTGGGTAAAACAATGGCAAAGTAAAACCCACCGGGCCTCATGTAGGGAAGTGGAGAGGTGGCACTGCTAGGAAACAGATAGAAGGATCCCATGTATTGTTCCCTGGGACAGTGATGTCCTGGGAAAACACTCCAAAACGGGATCTGTCTGCAGCCCTAGGGATGGCGAGGGCAGGGCAGATTCTTCGCAGGGCAGAGAGCTCCCTTCTCTGGAGGGCAAGGATGCAGTGCATCTTTTCCCAGCACCTCATGGTCCCTGCCTCGCTGTGATCTTCTAGGTGCCCACTTTCACACCAGTAACTCTGCTGGATCTTCTAATATCCCTTCACACATCTTCTACCCAGCCAAACTCTCTGCAGTCTCACAGCAAAACAGCAGCAATGTATGCTTGTACTGGAGGTGTTAGAAATGCCACAGAGCGCAGGAGTAAAAGGCTCTATTACAGGGACCACTGCCTGCCTGCCAGATCCTGCAGTGCAGCACAATTTGGGTGCCTCTGCCAGGGACAGTAGCAAGTGGCTTGCAGGGGCCTGGAGAGCCCTCACTTGCTCACCAGCTTTACTGCTGGGCTCCTCGCTTGCTTCCCTGCTCAGCATGAGCCGGTCGTTCCCACCAGAGTGCCCCACTTGCCCCAGTTGGACATCTGGGAAGAAGCATTCAGACAGGGCAGAGTGCCGTGACTTGGGTAAAGGGGGACAAAAATGCAGGCTGAGCTCAGCAGTTATTCTAAGGCAACACACACCAGCGTATCCAAATGCCAGCTCCAGCAGCACACTGCCTTCCCTTCCAGCTACTGTCATAGGTCTTACAAACCCACTCCACACCGGACAAGGCTCTGTCCAGGGCTCTGCACACCTCCAGGCTCCTCCACCTTCAGCTGAATGTCCCAGAACATCCCCTGGGACACTGATCAAAGGAAGGGGACAAGCCCATCAGTGCCCCACTTCACCCAGCTCTCAGGGCAGGCAGACTTCTGCTAATACCCACAGCCCAGCAGCAGAAAACCTCTGCAATGCCATGCTCTAACACCAACAGCTGCGGTCTTCGTTGCCGCTTGAGGATTATCCTCCTCTGACCCCCCTCCAGCTCCTCTCTGTGATCTACCCACCCCACTCCACAGGCTGGCGCAAGGCCAGGCTCCCCCGCCTCCAGTCTCCCTTACTCCATCTGTCCAAGTCCTGGCCTTTTTCAGCACTCAGCTGATGCATCAGGGGCACAGTCGCTCAGCCCCAGAGCCCAGAGTCTTCCACCCTTCAGACTCTCTCACAAAAGGCTCTCCCAGGGACTCAGAGACTGTGATAAAACAAAGTTTTGAACACAGTGCTCCTTGAGACCAATCATTTTTCCTTTCCCCCCATCTACATGCACACAGGGAGCCAAGAGCCTCACTGCCTCGCTATTTCTGGATGCGGGCAGACCCTCCTCTGCCTTGGCCATTGAAGATGTCTGACATAGCAGACAGGCCAGCTCCTGGCATTTGGTTACCTTCCAGACTCTCTGTTGAGCTTCCATCCAGTGATAACAGATCCCTGCCAATAAACTTAGTTGTCAAGGAGACCTCTTTCAAACAACAGTTTGGTAGAAACTATGTTATTATCTAGGGTAGCACATCTCCAAGGTAGAGCACTCAGGTTAACTGCCTGCTAGCTGTACTTCAGTTAAAATACAGGCTCAGAGACAGAGGAGAAAGCCAAAATGCAGTTAGCAGCATAACCAAGCCCCAGAGTTCATAATTTCACATACATACAGGATGCTTTGGAGGCAATGCAGAGGTCACCAGAGGGCTGTGCTCCTCCTAGTGCCATGGCTCAGCTTCCCCCTCACTCTCCCACACTGATTTTAGAATACAAATTCAACCTAAAATGCAAAGAAACAGATGCTAGCCTTTCACTAACATTGACTGTGTCTCCTCTGGGAACTGCATATTTCAGGTGGCAATATTTAACCTAGAAACAGATGAAAGCAGGAGCACCTATATGGAGAGAACACAAGACCAGACAGGTGGGTCAGGATCCGTGCTCAGCAGAGGGCTGGCAGGCACTTCCTAATGAAAGACGTAGCCAAAGGGCATGCAAAGAGTTTCACTCTATTGATGCAATTCTCTAGCTCCTACTGCATGTTTCCTCCCAGTCCTAGTAGAGGACAGATCTCTAGGGCAACAAAAGCTGCTTTTTTATTTGCCTCTGCCTTCAGCAATAACAACTTCTATTTTCTCTTTTTCCTTCTTCAGAGACTGGGTTAACTAGGAGGGAGAAATTTGCCACTTCTACCCCTCTTACACTACAAATAAAGCTACCTCACAGTGGCATTAACAGCTATCAAAAACTTCACCAACAGTGAAAAAGCAGCCAGAAAATAGCAGCCAGAAACAAAGAGTGCATGTGGGTAATCAGGAAGAGTTACCTTGCATGTAATCTTCTAAACCAGCCAGAAATGAAGCAGTTGCAGGAAAGCAAGATATTTGCAAAACTACCAGGCATCAGCTGATCTATTTCTAATTGCCTGAAATGACAGCTCCTGACAGCATAAAGCTAATCTTCCATCTCTCGAGAGGAGTTTCAGAGGTAGGAGACATTTCCTGGCATGGGGAAAAAGCTGAGCTGGGAATTCAGGTTACAAGGCACATAACAGAGTGGGAGCCATTTTAAAGTCCACAAGCACTTACTACAACACATAGCTTTATTTGGTGCAGCCTCTTCCATACAAAACACATAAAAATAGCAACTGGTGAGACACGAAAATCAGAGATAGTGAGCCTCTGCCAGAGACATTTAAAGGGAATGATGATCTGGTGTTACGGCTTCAAGCAGTGATTTAAGACTCCATAATTAATTATCTGCTGTACACTAGCCACGAATGAGGGGGGAAGTACCAAGGTTTATAGCTCCATCCTCAAGATAAAGCAAGCCTGAAAATTCACTGGATGTAAAGGAACAACATTCAGCAAAGAACTCAGAATGTGAAGTTGAGAGTTTCACTCTCATACCAACTTTTTGCTCACTCTCCTACCATCACAAAGACCTAGACAGTTAAGCTTCTCACACAGTTTGTCTTGTAGATGAAATTCAGCACCCGTTTATCGCATAGCAAGGTCTTCTCTGAAAAACCTTCCACTAAAGGAGAAGAAAGTATTAGCAGGTAAATTGGTAAATCCTTTTTACTAGATACATTTATTGAAATCCAAGGGCTGAATTCAGCCTACAGGGTCAAACCAAAGAGTAGAATAAAATTTTAAGCTAACAATTTTTTTCTTTTAGGAAATACACTACATCTTCAAACTTTCCTCCCAGTAAGGTGCATTTAGGATCTCTGCCAAATTGTATAGACTCTACAAGTTATCGCACGGAAAGCCACTTTATGTCCTCAGCACCATAGTGAATGCATGGTGACTCCCTTAACTCAAGTGGCATGTTCTTATCCTGGGAAAATGGGTTCAAGCCCAGCACCAAAAGACCATTTGCTCCATTGCTGGGCCCCTGGAGGGCCCAGAATTAGTGCTGAGTGGAGGGAGAAAGCAACCTTAGAGTGGAGAAAGCAATTCCAGAAACGTGACTCCAGTGAAACGGTGGATCTTAGAAAAAAATAGGAAACAAAAGGTAAAACATGTCCTCCTTTGTGCTAAATTTTGTGTTTGTTAAATATCAAACAAATCCACAGAGCAGTACAGAAGACAGAAATCCATTATGACCAGGATTTAAACATTCTGAGATTTGACTTCCTTTTGAGTTGAAACAAAGGCCATAAAGCCTCTGAAATTATTCACAAGAGTAAGAATCTAAAAATATTTCAGATAGTTGGGTATAGGAAGAGCAAATAGAAAATACGCAAAACATTTTAAAAAACGTCAAGCGCTCTGTTCCAGAAAAGAAACATCAGATCTTGTTATTTTTCCTTTGCAACGGAAAATTGAGGCAAAGCAGTTTTGTGAGTTACTCCCTTCAGCTGGAAAATGATCAAAGGTTTTTGCAACAGCTCTGCTTATCAGGTGTTTAAAACAGCATCGCTCATGGCCTTTGCCTTCCAGAACAGGATGCTCTCTTGACTGAAAGGCCACACTGTTGGCCATGAGCAGTAAAGGCAAGCTTTTCTCTCTTGTAAACCAGTAGAGGACACACGCGTAGCTTCCTCTTCCCTTGCTTTTACACAAGGGAGATGTCGTGCCCATGCAGACGGACAGGCGTGGGATCCCATCCAGGAACACCGGAAACCCACAGCCAGGCTTGGCTGCCCCAACACACACGGGACAAAGGCGAACAAGCTGGAATCCAGCCTGGAGCACTCTTGCCAAAGCTGTTTGCCAGGGGGAAATCCCAAAAGAGTATGGCCTGGAGCCAAGGATGTGGGGAGAGAGAATTAAAGAAGTCCATCTGAAGTTGACCAGATTTTCTTCTCCTCCAATTGCTATGCAGTGTCCTCAGGACTGATGGGAAGTAGCTACAGGTCTTTCTGTGAAACAGGTATCAGGACAAGGATGGGACTTCCTTTGGAAAAACCCAGGAGAATGGAGCAGAAATATTTGTGCGGGTGTCTTACCCTCAACACAAGCCACTCCTTGCTTTCATGCTGGAATGACCACACAAACCACCATTTCCATGTGAAAAAACATGTCAGTGTCTTGTGCACCTAAGCAGCATATAATATGAGCAGGCAGCACCACATAAGGACTTATGCAAGATTTGGTGCTGAGATAGACATCAGGCAGCTGGTTCAGGACCACAAAACAGGATTGGATTTTCCACAGAGCAGGGAAGTACCCAGGCAATTCAAGTAATTTCTAATCTTGGAAAGTGCAACAAAAACAGAGAGTTTGGTATCCATAGCTCACACAAGGGCTTGGCCCTCTCTGCTCAAAAAAAGCCCTAGAGATACTCAAACAGGAAGAAATGAGACAGGGAGACCAACCAAAACCAATTAGCAGACTCCAGCCAGAAGGCAAAATTATCCTAGCCATTACTGGCATTCTAAATTTCAGTTGCAAGATGAAGGCTGCAAACTTTGATGGTAGGGGAAAATCAGCTTCAGAGCTTCCAACAGGCCAATCCCAAACCACATAGTTAGGTTTATTTAATAAACAAAAGGCTACCACTAGCCTTTCCTCTTATCAGTCTCAACTGGAGATTTTCAGGGTTGGGGGTTTTTTACTATTTGTGGTTTCCTAAAAAATTCCAAGGACGCACTGACTTTCTTAGTGAATTTATATTCTCCAGTAAGCTTATTCCTCCCAGTCACCTTTCACAAGCCCTGGAGGAGCTGATATTCTTCTTTTAAGTTAATTGAGTTGGGCTGAATGAGTGAAATGACAAGCAGCAAAGCATCAGCATGTTCTCAGGGCTCAAAGATCCAGAGTGGTGGGGACAGAATTGAAGAGCTGAAAAGGATGTGGTGTATGCATCCCTGGCACTCAACAGATCACTTTCATGAGATGCCTCTGGCCTTTCTTTACATGGCCAGTTATCCATGCTCATGTATGTGTGCGGGCAGATACCAATCCCCTCCTTTGGGATGCAGAGCAAGTAGTAATCCCAAAATAGCTCTACTGACATCCAAGAGATTTCTCCAAGAGTAACGTACAACTCAGTGAGAGCAAGGACACCGAACATAGCCTATAGCAAGCCTGTAGCTCTCCTTCCCTGGATCAATTTATTAATTTCTGCTGTGCTGGTGATTATAAAGAGGGGGAAGGGGATGGGGAGACAGAGACAAGGCCCTTGTGTGCAATGAAATTAAATGCACAGCAACAGCCATCATTAATGATGCATTATGGAGTAACAAAGGGAGCCTGGTTGATTGACAGTCCCTAACAAGTTGTGTATAATAAACACTTCTCTCTAGACAGAACGTTCCTGATTATGGGATATGTTCCCCCTCATGTTACTGACGGATCCATTGTGATAGACGCACCCCACTTGAAAGGGGAGAGACACCCAAAACAAAAGGAGGATTGACTGGGAGATGCTTGACTGAAGGAGCCACGAGGCCACCTTGCTGAGGTCTGTACAGAGCAAAACGCACAAGGCTGAGAAATCATCCAGAAAATAAATGGCCGCAAAACAAGTATGAAGATCAGGGGCAAATATCATCTAGCAATACCAAAATAAACCCTTCAAATGCCTCTACAGATGCTCTGGATTTAGCTTCCTCAGAACGGGCTCTGAACCGTATTTTTATGCTCTTCTCTAAATGGAGGACTATTAGTGTAGATCCTTGGTTCCTCACATCCCATGTCAGCTTCTGGGTATAGCACAGAAGCTGCCTAGGGTAGCCTGCTTGGGGATACAGGCAGCCCTGCATACCCACATGCTAAGAGGAGCACCCCAACAGAGGAGACAGGCTCCTTTCCTTCTCTCAGCACCCGCCTGGCTCAGGGGTTGATGGACCAGATCTGGAGCCTCAGCACTTAACCAGGACTGCCCACTCTGAACTGGTTATAAATCCAGCCAGCTCATGCTGACATTCCTGGCCCCCAGGATCTCACTTGCCCTCAACAGTCCTAGTCCTCTCCCCTGACAACTCTTAGTGCAATCTCTGTTATCTCTTTCCTGCATCCCTCTAGCAGTACTCTCCTACCTTTCCCATTTGACCCCAAGGATGAGAGGCTGCATAGAGCTCGTGAGGGTCCATGGGTGACAGAGATGTCCTACAAGCCACTACTGGTTGGATTCAAGCCATAGTCCCTGAAGCAAGGTTTAAGCAGCACAGGCAGAGTCCAGCAGTGGTGCAGTCCAAGCAGAGGGCTGTACGGTCCTCGCAGGACTAGGACAGATCCTGGGCCCCTCAAGCTATGCAGAACTGCTCCAGTTCAGACTTCCCGAACCCTGTCCCACCAGTAGAGAGGATATCTCCAACAGAAACAGGCTCATCTAGCAGTTCCTACACCAATTCCTCAGTTACTAGTATTAAGGCTATAGCTCAGCTTAGCTGTAGAGATTGCATTTCCTAAAGGGGACAGAATTCCCTTAAAGGGAAGGGTAACATCACTATGGGTTTTAAACATCTCTTGCTCCTCAGGACTGAATCCAAAATGAAATGAGATGGAAGGACACAAGCTCAAGAGAAGGAGAGGGAGTATTCTTGACCTGGAAGTGTACACATTCAGAAAGGCACCTGAGCAAGCACCCCAATCAAGCCTATTTCCAGGCGGTGCTATGAGCCAGAAGTTAGGCCCATGTGATGAGGAAGTTTGCTGGCAGACATTAAAAAGAGGGTGTAAACTCTGAGTTTCTCAGCGAGCGATTAAAAGAGAAAGGCAGGAAATTTGCAGCTCTGTAATTAATGCCAGCGAGAAGTCAGAACAGAGGGTGACATCACCACAGCTAATTACGGCTGGGGGAAGGGTAGGACTAATCGTTATCCTAACCCTGTGATCCGTATCTGACTTGCTCCAGTTGTGCTCCTGGCCAGACTTCCCAGGAAGAGCATGTTTCCCATGCTCAGAGGCATGTTTCTGGCTCTGTTCATGCCAAGCACATGTTAGGCCAGACCCCCACATATTTCACATGGATGTTAAAAATGAAGAGTAGTTAGGAGTGAGACCGGGCACAGATCATAGGGCTGCCCATGGGTGTTGCAGCAGGACACCCAGCCCCTTAAGGCTTCTGCTGTAAGAAGATCCTGCAAGGCACTGAGGAGCAGCCAGGCCTGACCCCTCTTCCCCATCGTGCTTTTAACTGCCCAAATCCCTTTTTCCACACCCACACCAGAGCTGGCATTACTCCAGTAGCCAAAAATAAGCAGACATCTGGCACCAAATGCAAGTGAAGCACTTCTGCAGTCCTTGTGCCAAGACAACTCTCCCCAGGCTGTCACCATTGGTGGCCTGGAAGCTGCTATTTCCACATCCATACACAGGACGGATGGCAGGGCTCTTCAGCTCATTGCCATTGCTAGGTAGATGGGTTTCTTAGAGCAACAAAAGCCAGAAAAAGCAGGAATTGTGTAAGGGAGGTCTGCTCTCATCTGCCAGCAAGGCCTGGGAAGACACTATTGACACATCTTGTTGTCCTGATGCTATCAGAGTACTGGGATGAGCCCATGAAAGGAGCTCTATTTCATCATAGAAAAAAGGTAGGTTCCCCCTCTGAAAAACAATTGTTGTAGTGCTGCACAAGGTCACTAAGACTTCAGAGTACCAAATTTTCACCCAAGGGCTTCAGCTGCCCCGTTCATCCATCGCAGCTGATCCTCGCAGTCTGTTTAACGCTCTGACTTGGTGGCATTTGGCTCTCCCACTGCCATGGAAAAGGATCCAAGAAGGTCGACAAGTGGTCTGCTGAAATGCAACACTACAGCAAAAAATCCCCCTGAAACAGGAACGAAAACAAGGCAGCCAGCATACTGTAGCTTGCGCCCTCCACCACCCTGAAGGAACATGCATCCACTATGCTGTGTAAAGGAAAGGCTTTGCAAAGTTGTTTCAGAGAAACGACACATGAGCAGTGGGAGCTGTCAGTTCCAAGGAAAACTAAATGAGGTTAAAAGTTAACCAGCTTTTACAGACAGAAGGAGAAAAACTATATCCAGAGGAAAGGGAAGGGGAAGTTGCATGGTCTTGGTTTTATTAAGAAGATTGTTCTTTACAGAAAATGTGACGTTAGTATCTGCAGACACTATTTTAGCACTGCATGAAAGCAACAGGCTCAATGCACAAGCAGAGAAACTAGCCAGTTTCTGATGAACTCTTCAGTGCAGCAAGTTAAACCTGACAGCATAAAGACAGAAAACCCACCGTATAGAATTCTACTTTGTTTCTCGATACAGCAGGTGCTAGTAACACACAAAAATTATTTTTAAACTCCTTTCTAAATCTCTGTGTATATGCAGCACTCCATAAAACCTGCCAAAAGTATTTAAATATTATATTGAAACATTGTCAGAGACCCCACATATCTAGAAGTCAGTGAAAACTTCTCTGTATAATTTAGATATGCTTCAATAATGCTACAAAGATTAAAAACATGACGGAAATCTACAGAATGGCTTCAAAGTAAGACATCAGTCAATTTATACAGAAAACCACACTATATCAGACCTATAATACCTAACTGTTTGTCTGCAAAGGTTCATTACAAATTCCTTTTACAATCTTTCTCACATCCTCCTCCCCTTTCCTTATCCTCGTTTTCAAAAAGACTGTAGGAATCCCCTGGATTAAGGGGGAACTCACAGTCCAGTAGCATGCAATATTTGATCAGTCCTAAGGCTATTACAGCACAGTGCTCCCATGCAGAGATAAGCAATGGTTTAGAAAAATATCTGAGCAGTTCCAAACATCAAGATGATTTCACACCCCGATGGAAAATATGCAGGCTAATATTGCAGCAGTCATTACGGCATTCAGCATACAGTCATGCTAAAATCCACAGAAGAATACAGCTACGTTCCTTCATAGGATTAGAAGACGATCCATATACTACTGAAACCAATAAGATTTTTTTCCATTAGGTGGGAACTGGATTGGATTCTATAAAACAATAACTCTGAGAGCTTTCACAAGACGTGAAGGCACAGAACAGCGACACAGTCAATGCTGAGATACACAAGCACGCTAGCAATTTGTAACACAAACTGTGGGATGTGCTTATTTTCTTTCCTACTAGAGGGGAAAAACCGATTACAGAATGGGGTCAGCAATGAGGTTACATAGCTGGGCATTGCAAATAATAAATAAATATGAATTAATAAATGAACTCGTGACTAGCTAGGGAATAAAACTAAGGTAAAACAATAGCACCTCTTTTGCATATGCCAGAAAGGCTATGCATGCAGCTCTTGAGAACAGCCACATTTTAATGTGATGTTTTGAGAAGGGAGTTTAGATGAAGCATACAAGTAGTCCTAAAGGAATGCAACAGTTCTTCTTAATGAAAGAGCTTTCAGTTGCAAATTTTTGTAGCACATAGACTAGCATTGTATTATCTCTGAGCACACAGGCTCCCTAAAGTCACAGAAACACAGAAAGGTAACCTAACACATATGTATAGCCTTAAAAATCAACCCAGCCATCTGTCTCTGTCTCACCTGCTGTTGGAGGTGAAGAGGCTGACCTGGCGTGCATTTGAAAGTCTCACCCAAAGCTGCATGGTGGGTGCTAAGGTGACAGGAGCAGAGCGAGGGCTGGGGAAAAGAGAGGCGCAGGCATCAGAAATAAAACTGGAATAGAAACCCAGCAACATTAGTGTGCTGCCTGAACAACATTAGTGTGCTGCCTACAAAAGGAGGAAAAAAGCCGGCACTGAACATTGACAGGATGCCTTCGCCTAGCAGTCCAGGCCAAAAGGTATCCAACTGCAGCAGATAACAGGTCACAGAGCAGCATTTCCAGCATGGCAAGTCTCTCTCCACCCTGAAGTTTTGCATGATGGACACCAAAGCCTGAACAGCAAGACAAGCTTTGTGAATTACATGTTTTGGATTAAAATCCTTAAGAGAGCCTATGCCCCACAGTCAGCTACGGAGCACATCCCTGGCTGGTCCCAGAGAGAAGGACCTTTGGTGTACATGCCACCCATCCAGACACTAGTCAAACACTAAGCATCATCACCTTCCCAGCAGCAAAACTCTTGAGTTTCATATCCAGGCCCCTTGAAAAAGAGCGGCTGAAAAGGGGGTTGGATAATATACTTTATATTCCACTGCTATGAGTGAGGGTAGTATAAGATGCCAGAAAACTGATGCATTCATCTCTTGAACGTTTCTCTCTTTAACGTACTTTGAGATCCTTGTAGTCAAAGTGCCAGAGACAAGGGCTCAGCAAACGAAGGAGGAATGAGAAGGTATCAAGCTGCAAAATACAATGGCGGGCACATCAGAGAATCTCACACAGGTGAAAAAAGCAAAACAGCTGATCTGTCTGCACAACTGAACTGCAGTGCCATTTATTTTTAAACACCCTCATTGCTCATGATACTTGCGTCTGCCTTTCCTCGCTCACCCACACTGGAGCAGCTGCCCTGCTTGTGTGAAAAGGGAACTTCTGAGCTCCAGCGCTCATTAGGACAATGCCTCATGCAAGCAGGCTCTGACTGGGATGCCTGCGTGACAAGTCTCTGTGCAAAAGGCAAAAATGACAGGGGTGGGAGAGAGATCGTGACAAAGCAACAGTCAGTGTTCAACAACAGTAGAAAAACAATCCTGGGCCAGTTCATCTACCACAGACTGACTGACGGTGACAAGGAGTAGAAACTTCAGGGGAACGTGTACAAAGGCAGAGTAGCCTACAGCAATACCTCCTCTGATACACCTTCCCCAGCTTTCGGCAGCGTGTGGCTTAGAGGTTTCTGCACGCAGACTTGCAAATGCTAAATAGCCACCGACAGACAATTCTGTATGAATCTGCACAACTCCTTTTAAACCTGTTTGTATTTTGGCCTTCATGTGTCATGGGGCAACAAGCTCCATGCTGTAATTACAGGTCATGTGAAATGCCTGCATTTCAATGGCCACCTGGTAAGGTTACTGGTGCCTGTAACTCTACTGCAGCATGGAAGACAACCAGAATTCATATCATAATCACCCTTTTCCACCCCACCCACTGACATTCTCATCAGGGGAGAAAGGAGGTTAGCACAAAGAGAAGACTCCTCTTAATACACAGTAGCAAATGCCACGGGTCAGGAGCTCATTATTTTATTCCTAGAGCATTGTCTCAACAGTTCGGGCCGCTCTATGGCTGCTTTAGAAGGAAGAGAGAGAGATTATATTCCGGCCCAGGCCTGATGATCAAAAAACAAAAAACTTCTCTACCAGCCAATGACAGGTCTAGGCAGAGTGCTTCTGTAAGCGATAGCAGTATTATCAGCCCAGACAAATCCCACTGCATAACAGAGAATGGGGCAAAGAGAGGAAGGCACCAGGGCACACGCATCCCTTCTAGCACTGCTGGCGAATAAATCTTGCTCCAGAGGAAAGAACTGACAAACTTAGTCTGTCTGGTTTGTGCACTGCTGAATTAAAGCTGATATATGGGAGATTAGTAAGAAGAGCTGTAACAGAAGAGTGCTGTCAGGACAAAAGGGAAGATAGGGAGATTTGTTAGCAAGAAACACTCTGTCCATCCCACCCTGCAGATAGCTACGCATCAGTCAGACTGGACCTACAACCTCCTCAGAGCAGAAGCAACTGCCTACTGAGTCCACTACCCTGCCTGTAAAACCAGCTGCCTGGTTGTTTCAGGAGGGGATGAAAGACCCTGAGGTTTCTTCTAACTGTACTACCCCAAGACACCAGAAAAGGATTATTCCTTGCGGCCTGTGGGGTGGCACTCCCCAGAGTCTGCCTCCATCCTGGATCCCAGGCAGCCCGACAGCAGCACTGAGCATCGACATCATCCAAAGCAGGATCCGACAGCTCTGTGGTTCCCTACACAGTGGCTGAGACCTTATGCTTTGTGGAGGACAGTAGCTACTCATGTTCCTGAGGAACCATCTGACATGGGTCTCACTGGGAATCTGGGTGCAAGCTCCCAAGGGTGGGCTTTGCTCCTGACTAGAGAAAAATCTGTGGGAAATAATCTGCGCCCTAATAGGACACTCATAACATGTTTTTCTTCTTCTTTGTTGAAGCAGAATCATAGCTTTAAGGTCCATTTCTCAGGGTCCATTTCCCTGCCTCCTAACCGAGTCTACCTGTGCTGTAGCGCTTTCCTTGAACAGCTCAGGCCAAGCAAAGGGAAGCAATGCCTGAAACAACTCTAGACTCAGTGCAGCTCTCAAATTAGAAATAACCCATCCTCTGCACGAGCTAGCCAAATGGCAAGCAGGGTGCTGAGATGTCCCTCTGCCCATCACACCCTGGCTAGTGTGAACAGCAAAACTTAACACCTGAGAGCACACCAAGCCTTAATGAATGGTTTCAGATCCCTGCCTTCAGCCTGCTAGAATATGGCAGGGCCAGGCAGTGGCTCCCAGGACACTATTGCAACCCTTTGTTTGCTCTTCCTAGCAACACCACAGGGGTCTGCACCAAACTCTGTCCTGAAAGGCAGGGTGAAGAGAGAGCAGTGTTGCACAGAGATTTCATTTCCATGAAGCCAATAGCATCACAGGTTATTAGAAGCAATTTTTCCATCCAGGACATTTCAGGCCCAAGGCTAGCACACAAAGGAGAACAATACTTCACAGGTTCTGTTTTCCAGCCTTTCCTTTCAAGTGTCCTCTAAGTCCCCGCACACAGTGGAGTCCATACTTACTAGTGCTGCATACAAATCTTAACTACCGACTCAGTGCTGGCTAGGGATTGATAGAGAAAAGAAAGAACGAGCCTGGCTTGTTCCACGACAAACTCTCAGTACAGGTTGCATTCCTAGTGTTCTTGTCAACTTAGAAGACCCCAACATGATCTGCTAGCCAAATCCATGGTGGCTCTTCCTCTGCCTCTAGGACAAAATATAGTATGCTGTACAATCATGTTGCACAATGTTTGTGTTGCCAGAAAAGCAGCTTCAGTGAAGGAAATCAAATAATTTATTCAAGCTACCTTGCAGTGTAAAAACCTCTTTTCCATGAAGGTGATTGGGCAGTATTATAACCTCTGCTAGGCAGTGTTGTAACCTCCTCTAAATACAGTTCTAAGGTCTGCTCCCATCTAGTGCCCTGACAGATGAGTAAAACTGGCTAAGTTTTGCATTTTTGTGTTCACATTTACTCCAGATAAGCAATGTGTTTCAAAGACAAGGAGAGCTCCTGATGTTAGCACATATGATCAAACCTTTTCCAGACACCCCAATAAAGTCTATCAGCCTGAATTCCTACCCATTGGGTAGACAGAGTATCCCTTTTTATCTAACCTGTGTTCTTTCCTTTGCTCTGCTTTCTATCTCTGTTAAAACTAAAGCCAACCCAGCCTAGGGAATGTGCTGCAACCTATTACTGAGAGATTTGCCAC
This sequence comes from Nipponia nippon, assembly GCF_047370975.1. Taxonomy (NCBI): domain Eukaryota; kingdom Metazoa; phylum Chordata; class Aves; order Pelecaniformes; family Threskiornithidae; genus Nipponia; species Nipponia nippon. The sequence goes on from NW_028262391.1 coordinate 14,545,665, forward strand.
TCCCCTTTAACCACCTTAATGCATTTATTATAAAGGAACTTTCTTGACCTTCATTTCCTTCCTTCCTGCTTGTCTTTGCTTACAGCTTTGCACTGAAACTAAGCAAACATACTGCCAGAGTAGCCATCTGCATAAGCAGATCAGCTTGTGGTCCTATCACGTATTTAATGACAGAGCAGCTCCATCCCTGACCTCACAAGGTTTCCCTGCAGCATCATTCTCCCACTCAGCTGCTCACTTCACCCACAGACTAGTACACACATGCCGGTTTTGAGGGCTGCCTCCCATCAATTACATCCTTGGCTTTGTGTTCCTCTCCCTTGATGAGCTCTTGCATGCATCACGCCCTTTTGTGCTGGCATCAAGCAGTCTTCTGTTGTTTAGAGGCACTTGTTGCCTCCTCTGGAGCTTAGTGATGTATGAGTGCTGGGTTTTCCTTCCTATTCCTCTTGCAAAGGGGTGAATCTGTCTCCAAAGGCTCTTCCCAGCACTTCAAGATGCTCCATGCCATAAGAGAGAGAAGGGGGATAAAAACATTGGGTGGAGAAACAGAGGGTTCTTTCTGGTGATTGTTTTTTTCAATCCTGCACTCAGAGGGTCCCTGAGGTGTGGGACCATTGTGCCTACTAGGGACACTGTGTATAACACCTTAGCAGTCTCCATTGCTTAATATTTCAAGTGATTAATTCTGGAACAAACTCCTATTTAGCTCATAAGATTCATTCAGTACCAGCCTCTCCTCTTGCCCATTGCTTTTCCAGCCTCACTTGCCTCTCTTCTGTCAGTGTTTGGCTCTCACATTCTTTTTCCAGGCCACTGCAGCAGCTTAGGCCTGCTAGCTTGCTCAGCTTCATAGGCCACACTATATGTACTGTTATATTGTGGTGCTGCCTCTTCCCTTCACATTATGCCACCCATTACAGTTTAGGGAGGTGTTTGGGGGCTCCTATACTCCTTTCTCATCTCTATAACATAGTATGTCTGTCCCTATGCTTTATAGCCACAAATTAGAGAATCCCATCACTTTAAATCACATCATCATGCTCCAGTGCCACCTACAATAACAAAGTCCCTATTTTTCCTCCACTGTGTGGGTTCATCAGACGTGCACCTTGGGAGAGAAACTGAAAGGCCAGAGAGATTTCTGTTTCTACAAGGCTGTATGAGAATTTTTTCAGGGACTGTGTATCTGCAGCTCTCAGCTGTGCTGAGAGCCATAATCACTAGGCATGCATTCACACAGAAGACATCAGCCGTTTCACTCAGTGCCCTGGAACTTATCGCTCATTTTGAATGCCTCTGCTCAGCTCAGCCTTGATTTCCATCCCATTCACTAATACAGAGATACCTCTGTGTCCATCACACCCTAAGAGACTTTTCCAGTCCAACCCAGTCAGTTCTGCAAATACCTACCAGCAGGCTCCTGGCTCACAGTTTTCACATCATTGCACAAAGCCATCTTTCTTCTCTCTAGCAGCTGCCTGCTTGTTACCTTTGGTATAAGGCAGAACCATTCCCACTCTGAACAAACATCGCAGGTTTATTGACTTTATACCGTCTCCCAGATGGCCATTTCTCCGACAGCTCCTCACTAGCTAAGGGAGAATATCATGGAAGAATACACAGGAGACTCGAAATCCACAAGTTAAGAATGCCCCCCATCAACCTTACTGGTGCCGGTGGGTGCCACAACCATTGGTTTATGCCTTAAGACACTTCTAAGGGCCTGGGAAAACTCTTAAGGGACCATCTGCCCCTGCATTCTGTGGCTGAGCTCATAAAAGGGTTGCTGGCCACATTTTCTTAGTTTGAGATCAATGTATCACCCCCTCGGCATTTTTTAACATGCCGGTTACTACACAGCTTTTGTTTCCAGATAGGGTACTTTGAGGGACACCTAATATTCATGCGTGCACCTGCTGACACAACAGGAGGACTCTGAAGCAGTAGATGTGTGCAGCCTGATCTCTTACTTACATCAACCATCCCAGGCTGAACATAAAGCACAACACACCAGCCAGGAGCAGGGCCACTTAAACCCATTAGAGTGGTCCTGGCTGTGACTAAGCAGCACAATGAGATTAGGCAGGAGGAGCCTACTAGGGGGGATGGGGAGGACCCCGCAGCCCTGTGCTTACAGCCACAAGATTTTAGGCACTACACATAAAAAGAGCAAAATGTGGATGAGAGGTAAGGCATGCTTTGAATCCAGGGGACAAGATCATTTCGCTCAGGGGACAAGATCATTTCGCTTTTTCTGCAGGCTCCTGTTTAGTTTGCTGCAGCCCAGATCGTGGCCATATGCTGGCAGTGAAGGACTCATCCAGGAGAGGAGAGTGCAGCATCTGGGTCAGCGCAGCAGAGACACCTACCCTGAGGCAGAGGGGAGAGCGTGGCTACCACGGAGATTTGCCTCCTCTTTGAAAGGGGCACAAAGGGATTCTGAGTCTCCTGGATTTAAATCCTGGCAGAGGTCAGTGCCAGCTTCTTTTCAATATCCCCTAAGAAGGTCAACCTGATAAAAGCTCACCCCCTCAGCACTCAACAACCAGTGATTAGCAGCCACTTGAACAGCAGCAATAGGTTCTCCTCCTCTCCCCCAGTTTTATTACCCAGCAAGTCTGTGAGTGGGTTCAAAGGAACAGATGTCTTCATTGTGCCTTCCCCCTCCTTTTGCTCACAGGAAGAGGTGGGGCAGAGAGAAATTAATTTCCTCCAAATTATGTTTTTAGCCTACTGTATCCTCTCCACTATTCAATGGTCACAGAGCCTAGGGAGGGAACTGCAAACTTCTGATACTGCAGCAACTTACTCAGAGTGCAAGTGACTAAAAACTTTTACACTTTGAATACACAAAACAGCCGCTTTATCCAATTAGCACCCACGCTTCCATTTAAAATCTTTGCGGTAAAAGCAAATAAAAGCTTGGTAAATATATTTTACTTCATCTTTGCATCCACCTGGGCTTGCGTTTCTGTTTACTGGGTGGTTTTCAGCTTACCAAGGCACACCTCAGTCTGCAATACGCAGCATTTTACTGTTTAGCACCAAAGCATGCATGCAGTTCTGAGTGAAATTCAAGGGACCACAAAGTACTCTGTCATTGAAGAGAATTTGGTAGCAACACAAAAGCGCTATTAACCCAGCCTCTACTGCGAGCTCTTCTGTCAGTATTGCCAAAAAGTGCAAGAGATGCAATTCATGATTAGCAAAGTGTTGCCATTGAAACCCTGCAGTATGAGCCCAGTCTGTTTGCCGCTTGGTGCCGCCTTTTGCTCAGACACAGGCAAAGGTAGGAAAGAGCCTTCCTGGCAAAAACTACAAGCATCTTGGCAAGATTTTGCTGACAGAGCCTGCCCTTACTAACCTGAAAGGACATCCAGCCTCCTGCTTTGAAAGCACCAGCCCCTGCACTTTGAGCTGCACGAAAATCTTTGGTGGCTGGGCAGAGAACAGAAGATACAACATCAAACACAAAAGAAACCAGAGAGGCACAGCTGGGACCCCAACTGCCTTATTCAAAAATTACATAGAAAGAGGCAAGCCAGACTGTGCAAACACAGGCCCCTCCCCAAGCAGCTGGACTCTACAGGCACAGAGCATGGGGAGCACCACCCATGGTTTAAAGGACCACCATCTCCCATGGAACACCAAGGTTACATCCAATATTATGCAGTAACCCAAGCATGGCACACTTCACCTCTCCCAGATTACCAGGAGAGGTACCAGGGGCATTGAGCAGAGGCTGCTTTTTTGCCTGCTCTGCTCACTGGCACAGGAGATCTGGTTTACAGACTACAGTCCAGAACCAAGCAACAATAGGGAGGCATCCTGATCTCTAATGGAAGGCAGGTAGGGCTCCTGAACCATAAAAGAAAGCTCCCAGAGGACAGATACCGAGAGGAACTATTGTGCCAAGGTGTGAACAGCTTTCCCATGGGAACAGAATGACAACCCTGCATTTCTCATCTCCACCCCCTCCTGACTCAGCAGTCACAGAAACAAACCACAGCTCTTCCTACAGTTAGTTCTCTTTATTAAGGCCGAATGTAACATAGCTTTCAGCAGAAGACTCTGACAGAGCTTAAGTTTTTCTGGGAACAGGGAGGGGAGGCAATGCCCCCACCACCACCACCTGTAGACATTTCTTCCCTTTGATGCATCCATGAGTGAGGCTACTAGCACCCCGTGCTCTGGCTGCTGGAGGCAGCTGGTACCCTGCAATTGTTTTGCATAAATGTGATTTCTGACTGTCATAGACACACCACTGTAGACTCCACATTCTCCAGTGCAAGACTTGCTACTCTGTATTCACCATAAATGCCCTCTGTGCAGTCAAAAACATAACTGGTTCAGCTGTTCATCAGTCAAGATTAATACTTCCCTATTATGGGTTACAAAACAGCCAGTTTCTGCTCTTTGGGCTGGATTCCCCAGGCAGCAACAGCAGCACACTTCACTTGGACTTCACCCGTGTATAAAAGTTTAATCTGATTTAGGGTTAAAGTGCTCCGATCTACAACATCAGCAGTAAAGTCCAAAGAGCTGCCCTGTTAAGACATATTGACTGAATTTGATCAAGCACTTCTGCTCATTCTCTGCATTTCTCAGTCTACATATAAGCAATCTTTAAACAAAGAAATGTGCGTTTACAGTGTTAGACTTTCAGGCAGCTGCCCAGTCCCATCTCTGGCATGAGTCTGTGTATACATCTAGCCTCAAAAAAGCTTATTCCAGTGGCTTTCTGGGAGACTGCCAAGTGTGCCTGCAAAAGGAAAAACAGGTGAGCTAATCACATTCTTATTTATGAAAACAGAATTTCCTCCATCTCAGCAGAAGGTGGAAAGAGACATTTGGCCAAGAAGACCCCAGTGATCTCTATGCTGATGGTATTTGACAATAAAGGAACACTTGGAGTGGAAGAAGCAATGTGTAATTTGGGCACAGGCTGTGTGTAAGCACCTCCACATATTAACCAAGCCTATTGCAATCACATTTCTGTATTCCTTTCATGCTCCCAGGCTGGTAGCACCCAGTCCTGGACACACACCTCCAGTGCCTCGCTGGCCTCATGGCACAAGACCTCTGTGTGCACCCCTCATCCCATCACTCTGTTAGAGCTTTGCCAAATCAAAGGCAACTGCACTTGACATGGCTGCAGTTACAGACACGGACGGCAGAGCCAGCCCAGCATTTCTATCCAGTTATTCCTTTTCTCAACCCAACAGCCAGCTGAGAGTTCTGGAACATGTTTTGGCACCATTTTTAGCTGAATCATCTAGTAATATAAGCCACATCTGTTCCGTGCACATGATCTGGAAAGCATCTTTTCTTTAGCAATTTCACAGGAGGAGAAGGTAAAATTGATAGCAGCTTGGCTTGTGGCCTTGAGCACACAGCAGACCAAGGGAATCGGCTGTTCCAGCCCAGACTGCAAAAGGGAAATCAATCCAGTTTATTCCCCGTAACTCACTAAACCAGCTCAATTATTGCTAGAGACAGTGAGCAACTCCCTGCCAAGCTCCTCAACAGGGGAACTTCCAGAAACAAATAAGAAAAACCCTGAAAGACGACCAGTGGGGATTTTTGCTGAGATACAAAGATCAAAAAAACAAGCAACTGCAAACAGTCCAGTCAATGGTTAAAACAACCCAATGAAAGTGAAAGTTAACAAAGTAGCAGAAGGCACAGGACTACTTAAAGTGCTTCTGCTATTTATACCCTAAAGACATCTTCAAAGCAAAGATCACAGTTTTCCATTAATCTTTGCACAGACTTGAGTACTAGAGGGCCCCACCAAGAACTCCTAGAGGTACTAGCATTAAACCAAAACCCTCTGTTTCAACATGAAATGCTAGTTTAAGTATTACTGCCAACCATTAACCTGACACTCGTGGGATGGCTTTGCTGGATGTGTATCAGATGAAACAGTACTGCTAGTTCATTCCCTGCCAAGACCTCACCAGACAGTGTGGGTGCCCCTCTGGCCGCAGCACCAGGAGCTACATGAAGATGTCTGTCAGCAGAACATTCTTCTGAGGCAGAAATCTTGGGTACCAAAGCCAGCTATCATGTTGCCTCTTTTTTGAAGCCTGACATTTGGAAATCTGGCATGTGCAACCTCTTCTGCGGTAATCATAAGGTGTATGTATCTCCTGACATCCAGAAGACAAGACTAAGAGATGGAGGAATCCAAGCTCCTTGCAGACTGCTCAGTACCACCAGGCCCAGTACAAGTACCATTTCAGATCAGTGACTGAGCTCTCAGCTCTTCAAAAGGCAGATTAAAACTCCTTGTTGCATTGGGTCAGAAAGAAAAGCAAAGGAAAAAGAGAGAGATTTAATAGCTTTGCTCACTCACACTCCTCCGTAAAGAAAAGCTGCAAAGAGTTAAGTAAAGACTGACCATAGCTTAAGTTTTGTCCTCATCAACCTTGGCTGCATGCTTTCAATACCAATGAAGACAAGAGTTAGAAGAAAAATAAAGTGAGAACAGGCAGATAAGGGGATTTCACAATGATCCAAGCCAAGCACTGCTGTCTTATGCTGTCCTTGAAAAGGGAAGTGAGAGACTTTTTCAGAGAGCATTCCTCCTTCCTTTTCTCTTGGGCACTAAAAACAACTAAGCAAACTTGCAGAAAAGAGTTAAACCTTCCATTTGCTTTTCTTCTCCCTCCTCAACCACCATTTCAGCATCTCCTAGATCTAGTCTTCCCTCATGGCAAGCTAGGACAAAGAAGGTTTTTTTTTTACTTATGTAGTGCTAAGGTATAGAGAAAACTGAGCCAGTCTGGACAGAAAACAAAATGTTCTGTAAACTGCTGTGGACAGAGTGATCGAAATTACTTCAAGAATGTTCTTAAAACCAAAAAGGCGGGGGGAGGGAAGACCTTTCCAAGCAATTAGCAGGAGAGACCACAATTGGTTTCAGAGTTAGGCTGCAAATGAGAATCTATAGTACCATTTTCAAGCTCAGTTCAAGGTGGCGAAGTTTCACATTAAGACGACTGTGCTGAGTTGGTCAGGCACTCTGCTAGGTGCATCTGTCTTCTCAACTCTTCACTGTCATGTGCAGAGACTTTAGTTTGTCTCACTACTTGGACAAGTGCACTTTATAAACCTACAAACCTGTCAAGAAATGCAGGAACCATTGCTCCATTTACTATGGATCTTCCCTGGGAAGAACCTTGTATAAATCAAGATGCTGGGGACAGGAAAAGCTGAATCAAGTATTGAGGAAACACTGTACATTACAGTGATTTAGAAGAGGAAAAAGTCCAATCCCATCCTCAAAGACTACAGCAGAAAGAACTGCATCAGAACATGTGTGAAAGGAGACAAACACTTTTCTGTTACAAATTGAAGCTAAACATAAAGCACCAGAAAACCCTGAACTCCCTGCTTGTTTCCAAATAAATCTTCCTCTTTTGAATGTCTGTTGTTGTTAGTTCAAGATTCTTTATATAATGAGAGGGGCTAGAAACTAATTTTATTTTTTCTTAAAAAAGATTTTTACTTTTACTTTACTAAACCTCTCCCAAAGCCTCCAAGCTTACCCTCTCTTCAGGAATAGGAATTTGTACAAAGCAGCCTTGACCTGACAAAATCACAGTTTAGAAGAATGCTACACAGCAGCAAAGAAAAGGTGGACAAAAAAGAGTCTATATGCACATTATATGCCTTATGATACAGCACCACATCCATACCATGAATCACAGTCAGACAAATGTTTTCATAACTCAGCTTGTATATTTGTATCCAACCGGTGTGCACCAATTAGCCATCCTTTCCAAACACCTAAATACAATATTTATTTATGGCTAGAGACATTTTGTTTCAAAATAGCTCAACGCAAAATTTGCAACATTGAAGCGAAACAACAAGATATTAGTTTACAAGTAATCCTGCTGGCCTAGGAAATCAGCATTCCTGAATTATTATCATTTTATTATTGGAAAGAAAAGAGCTTTGCTTTTACAGAAAACAATCACCATGCAGTTTGGACAGAGAGCGATCACACCTCCAGACGGATGGAGAAAAAGAGGGAAGGAGGATGGGAGAGAGGGAGAAGCTTGAGTGCAAACCCAACCCTGCCTATGACATGGAAACAACTGGTGCGTTTTCACCGTAGGCTGAGGCTGGACAAGTAAATGTGCATCTCCTGGGTCTGTGCAGTCAGATGCCACCAGGGAAGATGAAGCTTTCCCTCTGTGGTAGAACATGCTTGTGATGTGTCAGTCTGGTGGCTCTGCCAGGTGTAAGTGCACGTCAGGGGTTCACAGCACTTCCCTACCAAAGCAGACTGTAGCCTGGGTTAGCACTCTGTGCGTACCTCATTTAGGAGTGCTTCTGGCAATTTACAGGTAATGCAAAACAGGTCATAAAAAACCAAGACTAAATATAAAATAAAATGCAGCAAAGAGCACTCTGTGGCCACAGTAAGTCCCTCAGGAACGATGAGACACTTCCTGACAGATCGCTGCTAAGCACAGACTATTTCTCCCTCCCTTAGGCAGCTAACAGGATCCAGCCCTTCCCACCACTTAAAATTCAATACTGTAAGAGACTCCTCTGTACATCGGAAGCAATGGGGGAAGCGAACAAAGCTGCTTTACTTTCCTCTAATCTTTCTCCCTTGTGTGCCTGCACCAGATGGTGCCGAGCTGCAGGTTGGAGGGAGATAATAAACCCAGAGGAAAAAAAAATGGTAATATTAGGTTATAAAACAGCTGACCTTCAAATATGACGTCAGCTCCTGTTTAATTGATGGGACAGGTCCAGACAGACAGACGCATGCACACTGGGATGTCCATATTCAGCACCTTCCCTTCTAATATCGGAAGAAGCCATACCGCAGTGCCGTTAAACCGGTCTGTTCAAACTTTACAGGTGTGAGAATAAGCAGAAAAGAAGTCAGAGTCTCCATTTATCTTGAGACAGGCAGACCACTTGGGGAAAGCATTCTTGCTGAAAATGGTTTTGCTTAAACCCCTGGTCCAGTATCACCAGTCTCTACTGATGATAGCCTGCCTCTCCCACTGTAAGCAAGGTGAAATAACCCCAGAGTTAGAGAGCATAGATCTTCCAGAAGAGGAAAATTATCAAATACAAGAGGGTTATAAGCTTCTGGCTACTCTGGTCCAGAGCTTTGCTTCCAGCTGCCATCATTGCAAACACTGCTATGAACAGTGGTTTTAAACACCGTGTTGACTGGGGTTATCCTGCTTCCATCAAACACAAGCTCTGGAAAACTCTGCCACAGCATACTGTAAAATTTTGCAGCCTTTTTAGATATGCTGATCTCAAAACATTTCCCACCAGCCTAGTGTTGGATGACTATTTTGTATGATGTCCAGCTTTGGGATAAAGGAAGGAAAACACACTAGATAGTACTCCTGTTGATGGAAAGGAAAGCCCTGTGGGGAAGATGGAACCAGGTGAAATGCATGGGCCTGAGACTGGGAAGTCCTGGGTGGCCCTCTGCTCCCCCTGCAAACACATGCAACCCAGAAGGCATCTCCCTCTTCTTGGCAAGGAAGTCATCTCCTGCCCACCTGCCGCAGCTGCCTTTGCAAGTAGCTGAAAAGGGCTTTAAGACTATTAAGTGGTTTGAGAAACATTAGATTCTGGTTTAGTGCTTTTAGTGCTCTCCAGGCAAAGGTAACAGACAACAGCCTCAGCTAGAACAGTGCGCATCTCATGTCATACGCAAGGAAGCAGCCTGCATTGTACACTGAGTCACAGGACTTTATGGCTATGTTTCGCCAGTCTCAAGGGAAATCTATACAGAGGCTCCTAGCAGCAAGGGACAAAGCCACATTGAGCGACAACACTGAACAGTTCAGTATTTATTAGACAAGTACAAAAATAAAATAGCTTGCTGTAAGCAGCTCAGCGCTGAAACACTGAATTTCAGTTTTCTCGCTGCTTCAAAGATGCTTCAATCGGGGAGGAACAAAGCCAAAATCAGAGCCTCTCAATCACTGTGTCACAGTGGAGTGTCTGCACCCAGACACCAATACAAACATCCCTCGTTCACATCACAGCCGTACCAGGTCTGCCTGGCTCTGCTCTCTAAAGCCAGACAGATGCCTGGACGTTGGCCAGCATACAGGTCCCTCACCAAACTACGGCTTGCTTGTCCTGTGAACAGCCCTGTAACTTGTTGTTGTCCTCCTCAGAAACCAGAGGTGGTCACAGGCTGCTGGCAGAGGAAATGTCTTCCTAAGAACTCAGAAATTTTGCACAGAGCTTGGAACTGGGACAGCAGTGATTTAACATCTACCATTAAAAGCAGTTTAAAATGTAATGGTCAGAGCATAATAAATCCTACCCAGACATTTTCAGCTAGCAAGCCAGGCCAGCAGCAGGGCAGAAATAGATTTGCTGCAAGACAACAAGGAATGATTTTAAGTGTCTTTTGTAGAGAACACAACCCCTGGATTGTCTCAAACCACAGCTTTGTCCAGCACCTAGATGAGAAGACACAGGGTCAAGAAAGGAGGTACTCAAGCAACCAGTATTTGCCAGTTAAAATAGATGGGACCAAGAAATGAGGAATAAGGCAGAACAATGCTGAACTGTAGTGCAAAACTGGAGCATAATCCTCCTTGGTGCAGAACAGAATAGCAACAACCCTAAAAATAACCTTACATTTTCCTCCAGAATCACACTGGGTTCGCATTTGGGTCCAGGTTGCTTCTTATACTGCATGTAGCATCTCAAATAGCTTGAATTACTGCCTAGTTATCAAGTGTGGCACTGAATGCCTGCACGTGTAGGAACGCTGTGCTAACAGAGTTTGGATGGGACTCCAAGATGCACTGTTTGGCTCTTTCAAGAGATGCTGCTCACATGGTTGTTCTGCCATACTGAGGACACAAACTGCATTGCTTTCCTTTGTCAGCAGGTTTTCAAAGCAAATAGGAGGACCTTGCACTATCCACCAGAAGCAAAGACAGGGACTGACTAAGGAGTGCATTCCTTCACCCCTTGTTACCATACCTGCTAGAAAACAAACCCACAGACTCAGGCTGCCTTGCTGTGCGAGACACGCATGCAGAGCAAAGACACACAGGGCACAGAGCTGTGGACAAAGCCAAGCAGGCGGTGGGGCCCATATGACCAGCTTAGTTCCTATCTTCCTCCCATATGGGTCAACAGCAGGCCTCCCACATTGGCCAACAGGAACAATTCAATTAGCTGGAGGCTAAAGACAGGGTTGCTTTAGCATGAAGGGGACATCAAAAGAGAGAGATTTGCATCAGTGATACCAGCTCCATCCTCCCACAGACTTTCTCCTCTTACCTCCTTAGACCAATTGCCCCTGTAATCTGGGGCAATACACCAGTAAATACAGCCTCTTCAATATCCCAGTCACTGAAGGTTTAATGCCTTAAAAACAAGGGGATTGGGAGACAGGATGGTGAAGGGACGGAGGTGAAGCTGTGCTGTGCCAGGGAAGGGAAGAGGCCTCTCTCCAGCAATCTGATGTTAGTTCCTGCTGTTCTAATGGAACCTTACCCAGGAAAATAAATCTTTAGTTAAAGAATGCTGCAAACAACCACAATGGGGCTTTATTGTGGCAATACCAACCCCACTGAAGATTCTAAAGCTCTTGGTTGAACAGAGGGTGAGCAGCAGCAACCCCACACTGTGCTGAAGTCCGCATTCCTAAAATTCCCCAGCGCATGCAGGCATGCTCAGAGAAGGCAGCTTACGGGCTCAGGGGTTATTAGCTGAGAGTTCAGGTTCAGATGTGCCATGGGACAGAGGTCAGGGCATGGAAATGAATCCTTGTCTCTCCTGGGCTTTCATTGCAAAATCTTCAAGTGTTCTCAGACTAGCACCCTCAGTGTCCTCTCTCCACCCACTACTGTGCAAAGCAGTTTTTGCTTGCGTTCCTCCAGTCATTAGAGCCTGAGTAAGTGCTGTAAGGTCTCTGGGGCCGGAGTGCAGGAGATCCACACTGCAGCAGCCTCCTGGGAGGTCTCATGAAAACAGCAGCAAGCAGCTCCCACCCTACCCCCCAATAACCACTACATCAGCGTGAGGGAGGAGGATAGCATTAATGCAGCAGGAATCAACAAGCCTGCTTGTTTCTTATTCCAAAGCGAAGACAAAGGTGGGGTTTGTTCAGTTAGGCAGTACAGCCAAGCCTTGCAAGCAAGGCAGGAAAAAATGTGAGTATTTTTGATTTTGGTTTGGACCGAATCTCTTGAAACAGGATGGGCATAGAAGTATTTCATAAAGAAAAGAAAAAATTGGAAATGAAGAGGAAAAATACTTTAAGTGCTCTACACCTGTCTAGTAACACTGCTCCTCTGGAGACAAAGGGGACTGGGAGGAGGGGACAAAACAGGGAAAAAAATCCAACGCTTCAAGCTTATTTTATCCTAACTTCAGAACAGGAGGGAGTCACTAAACCTTTCTGTGGTTTAGAGCAGAAGAGAAACAGAAACAAACATTTGATTTTGGGGTATATTTTAGAAAAAAATATGGAACGCTAACACTAAAAAAGCAGAGCTGAAATGTAGCAGGGAAGTCTGGACATAAAACAACAAAATATAAGAGTGAAAGAAGGTCTCTAAATTCCCTACGCTTCCAGCATAGCAACACATATATAATTGAAGAACATTAACTGTGAAGGTAGAGATTTAATTCCTATTATTAGGTAGAAGTTCTCTGACAAATCAGTTTGCTAGTCAAATCACACAATTCTTTCTTTTAAGCTATTCATTTGCAGTGTTTAATAGGAACATTTTCAGCCTCAGACTCTGAGCTGTATTTGGCAGCTACAGTGCTAATAATAAACTGTTAAAATATCTTGCTCCTTCAGCTGACCAACTCCCTTGAAATGCTCATGGCAGAAGCCAATGTGCTGTTTGACCGGGAAATTAGTTGTCTTGGAGACATCTTCACATACAACAGCAGCTCAGTCAGTCACTTTGAGTGATGCCACCTAGCAATCTGCACATTAACTTCAAACGGAAAATGAGGATATCAAAGCCACTGAAAGAGAAATCGTCACCTGCAAGAAACATGCTGTTCTTCTCCCATGTACTGCTAGCTGAAAGGAAAGCTGTAGCAAGATGAAAGTTTTGATCTCAAAATGCGCTGCTACCTCCCTGCGTAATTAGGTCACTAAGAGGCTAATGGTGTTCCTGTTCATACAACCATTTATATGAAAATTATAATCTATGCTGTTCTTTCAGAATCAGTTTCAGGTCAAACCTGCAGGCATCACTTCTAAAAAAGAAACTTACCAAAAGGTTAGACAAAGAGGCAATCTGGAAGTGCCACCACCTAGTTATAACTAGACCTCACGGATTAGAAAGAGGGTTATAACTACAAAGCATGCGGGCAGTTCTACAGCACCAGGCATCAGTTTACAAAGACTGCCAAATAGTTATTTCCAAGGTAAATCACTAAACCCATGTTATTATGTGATCTGATAAAAAAAGATGCTTATCTTCTAGTCACCCTAATGGAATGCTAAAAAGAGATGCTATTGTCACAAATAAAAACTAGAACCAATCATGCCCAGGTCAAAGACACAGACAGAGGTGCATCAAACTCCAAACTCCCCCTCACTGGCTCTACACACGTACACAAAATGCCAAGGCAGAAAGCAAGTGAAAGGCCAGACAAATCAGATGCATGCCAATGCATGTATTACTCCATGTTTGGGATTCAGGATTGTGAACAATAGGACTTATTGTCTTTAATAGCCCTCAAAACACATCTCTTACCTGGCAATAGGCCTTCTGCTGGGCTTTCTCCTGCCCCAAAAGACAGATTGGTGCTCTAGCAGGTGCTGGATCTAGTGAAACGTGGACCAAAGCCATCCACCAAGCATCCTCAATTCTCTTCAGCACATGGTCTGATGATCCAGCATAGTTAGAACTGACAGTTTATTCCCCTTCCTGAGCCTTGAGGTCCACTGGCTATGGTGTTCCCCCAAGGCCTTAAGCAAGCACAGAAAGATGCACTTAATGCATCAACATCTTTGCTAACTCAATAGCTTCTGAAACCACAGATCTGTTAACTGTGGGTCTGCATATCTGCGGCACAGAATGTACAGGCAAATCTCCTGCATAATTTTCTTAATAGTACTACATATGACTTGGGAGTAGTCCAGTTCCTGTGCAAACAAGGGTACATGCAAAGGTTTAAAAACTTCAGGAAGACAGACACTGTCCCTGTATAGAACATTCCTGCCAACAGCTCCAGTTAAGGGGAAAAAGGAAAGCCTTGTCCCAGCTGTAATGAAAGGTTCCCCTGGGCAGCAAGAAGAGTAGCTTTGCTCACAGAATATTTGCATCTCAGCTGACTTAGTTAATGTGCGTTGAACACTGAAAATTGTGAAGTGGTATATAAACACTAAGGATTTTTATTTATTATTGTCTTGGTGCACAACAGCGGAAACCAGTGCCATTTACAGATGCAAATTAAGAACAACAGGAGGTCTATCGACATGCTGCGGGCCTGGGGATTTTGTTCATTTTTCTCCCCCGCTCCTGTCTCTCTCAGACAGAAATCTCTTCCACAGGACTCCTACAGTCCTTGCCGAGCAGGGCTGGCCTCGGCTCAGTGAAGCCTGCCACAGTGCAACACCTCTGCCAGGCGGGGATGAGACCTCCACCTGCAAACCTAGGCTATATCACTTCTCAACAGCACTCTCCTACACTCCAAAGCACTGTCATCACTGCCCTTGAACAGCAAATATTTTCCAGCTAAATTATTTGTTTGGGGCAAAGTAAGACAGACATAGAATAAAATAAAGGCACATACACATTTCAAGGTAAAGAAAGGGTTAGTTAAAAAATGTTGAGAACTCAGAATGACATACACTAGCACAATAGAGTGATTCACATACACAAGCCATGTCTCAGCATAAGAGCAGATTTTTAGGCACCCATTTCTTTACCTGCATTGTTAAGAAGCAGCTGAGATAAAAACATGATTCTAAACCTCCTGACTGCAGCTTGGGTGAAGGAGTGAAAGCGATTATCTAGTTTTTAAAGTAACTCAGGACTGCCTTATGTTTCCAGAACCAGAATTTAGGCTTAAGAGGATCAAAATAACTTTTTTTTAACTTTGATTTTCCAGACTAACTTGTACTTAACTCTGCAGCTCTGATAATGTGCAAATAGTTTTGCTAAGTGCTTACATAGAACATATGAATCCCTCCCCAAGATAATTAAAATAACTGCACGGACATAGTCATTCTTTGATATTACCAGCCTGTATCAAAGTACCTATTTTCAGTATAATATTGCTGCCTCAAGTGCATGCTTTGCACATTCACAAAATTCACAGGATATTGGGAAAAACTGGGGGTTCAGGGTCAAGCTTTGGCAGACAACCTAGCAAATAAAACAAGTCTCTGACATGCTCAGTCGAATTGCAATAGCTCCTTTTTCTCAATACTGCACTTAGATATGCATTGCAGTTTGCACATTGGAAAAAAAGTCAGTTAATTCAGAAGGTACAGCTTGTTGAGAGACATGCTGCACTTGCAGAGACTTGCATTCCTCTTATTTTCCTCAAGTTACTGATTGCTTAGAACATGGTTGCCCTACTGTCTATGAAATACAGACATTTCAGCAACTCAAGCTTTGAAGGCCTAATATCAAGGGGCCAATATCAATACCTGATCTGCCATTCAGCACACTGTATGCAACTTTCAAAAGGCAAATTTCAGAGACAGAAGGCAACAGAGCCCCTGAAGTGTTGTTACAGTGACATTCCCTCCTCTATTTGCAGAGCTGCAAATTGTTTTATGAATACCATTCAACCAAAGTTTAAAATAAACAGCAATTCGCTGTCCATGCTGGAACAGAAGCAAGCTCTGCTGGTTCTATCACAAGGAATAAGCACTGGGGAGTAGCTGTACAGCTATCCCTGTGTACAGATCTGCATCCATACCCAGGCTTCAGAATAATATATAACAAAGAGCAGTCGGTCTAGGCACCACGGAATCAATATAACCACACTGCTCTTAATGTTGGCAAGGAAGAAGTGTATTTAGAGGGAGATTAGGGTATTTCCCCCCTCCTCCCAGGACAAGCCTTATTTCATTTGAATGCAGTCAGTTAGCTCCTTTGTTTGCACTCAGCTCCAGACTCCTCAGTGCACCAGGCAATGCTGTACAATCACAATCAAGAGTGGCAACGTACAAAAAAAGTTTACACAAATTGGTCACAAAGTACCTCCAAGAGCTTGTGAGCTCCTGCAAAATGCCCTCTAGAACAGGTTCCCGTCGCACTGAGCTAGGGACAGAGATTAGAGTTATCAGCTTTGACACTCAGCAGGAATGTGTCACAAAGGATTAAATCATTATATCATGAAGTGTCAGCAAATGCAGCTTTCCTGCTGTTCTACCACTAAGTTATACATTAATTAGTGAGGCACAAAACAAACATGCAGTATCTCCAAGCATCTGCCTGTGGATCAGGCCCAGCCAGAGCTATTAGCACAGGATTCATTTCCAAGAGGAGTCACCCAAAGCATCACCAGCTCTTCCAGAGATCCATTAACATGCAAAGAGTAGAAGTACTGAAGGGAAAAGCACAGAAGCTAATTGCAGTGTTTGTCTTAGCATTTTTGATAGCTGTTCAATACACCGCCTTCCTCACAACCTCAGCACCCGATTTTCTAAACAAGGTCATAAGTGCACCACTGAATAAAAACATCCTTCCTTGAGAGAGGTGCAGAGCAGTGTCAAAAGATCCTACAACATGAACAGGAGAGTTGAGATAAGACATTTTAGAACAGAAAAAGCAGTAAAGCAACAACCAACTTTCTTATTTCTAGATGCAACTGCACGTGTTCCCTAGCTGATCAGCAGTTCTGGACCAAATCTTTTATGACCTCTCACTCCGTCAGTGCATGGAAGAAATTCCGCATGGTCTCACTGAAAGCCACAGTAGAGAAGATCTAAGCAGACCAACAATGTCCCACACATAAACCTCTACTTTTCATCTAAATCATGACCTTAGAAAGGTGTCATTGGACAAAAAAAAAAAAAAAAAAAATTATTCTCTGCCAATTCCTTATGGCTATCCCAGCAGGATTTCTAGCTTTGGCCATGTCTTGTATTTTTCCCTTGCTTTCTGTCCCAAACTGCTGCCTTTTACTGCGTGGCATTGCCTGACTGCCAAATTACATCAGCGTGCAAACTGTGGCCAGGATGCATTCTTTAAACTAATTTGTCCCAGTTTTGCTTTGGGATCCCTTCGGTATAAAATAAGATTACTTGCTAGAACTGCCTAACTGGTCAGGTTGTAATCTCTCTCTCAGAGGCTGAACTGTACTTGATCCCGACGCCACTAGATCAACACCCAATGACAGAGCAACTATTTGCCTTCACTATTTAAATTCTTTCTGAGGCTAGACTCTCAAAACAGACTTCCTTTTCCAGCTTCTGTCTCAGAGGGTTGCATGGTTAAACCATCCCATCATCAAGAACGGCAGCACCACGACGTTCCACTATTCTGGTACCACCCCACCTTCACAGATTGCTGAAGCACAGGAGACAAGGAAGGCTTCTGGTAGTACCACGGTCCCACTGGATATCATTATATTCAGAAACTTGTGCAGCTCTGTGTAAATTTGGGGGCAGCTCAGAATGGAACATAGATCTAGGGTGTCCTGACTCAGTGTTTTACCTACAGAGTGATTTTCTTAGGGTGAAATGGATGCCACCCACCTCCTGTTCTACAAGCTGAAGCTACCCAGTGCTGTGCAAACTTCTGCCCACAGCCCTAAACATGAGTGGGTGAAAGTAGCTACCACCACTGTTTCGGAGACATGGATATTACGAACCTTAAAGCAATTAATCACCCCCACTCAGCGGTATGCAAATTGTACTTTCGACACCAGCATGCCTGTAACAAAATGCATTAACAACCTAATTAAATGCTTTAAATTAGATTAAAATCATACTGTCTGACAGATGAAATATAATGCATTAACAGGATTGGTGTAACTTCCTTAGCATCAAGTGTTTATTAAAAGCTCAAAAGTCAAATATGTTGGGGAGAAGGGAATCTTGCTCAAACTGAATGCTACAGCACATGTTGATTCCCTTATAACCAGAAAGTCACTGAAATGGTGCTTTGAAAGAAATGCAGAAAGTTTATCTAATGCAGAAGTACATGATTCAGCGGCCTGTCAGGTTAGCTGAAGTACTTAGGCGCAGATTAATCCACTCAGTCCGGGACAATTGCTGTATGCAGTAAAAGGGAATGCAACAGAACGGTAGAAATGAAAGCAAACAGTGGAGTTCTCTTTATTAAAGAGAGCAAAATCCATAGCAGCATCTGTCAATTGGAACATCAGCTGCTGCTGAAAGATCTATTTTGAATGTCTCATAAGCTGCCTTCCAGTTGTATTAGCAGAAAAGGAAGCCAACCCTCATATTTTTGTTAGTCAGACAGTAAGACAGGTTTGCACCAACTGAAGTCATAAACCTTCACTGGATATAAAATCCATAGTTAGGATGGGGAACCTACGAAGTATGGTTGCAAGTTCCAATAAAGCTACAGTTCAGTCTCCTGAACTCACATCACACTACTAGTGATCAGAACAAGACTTGGGCAAATAACTTGAGACATCCACCTAAAGGTCATTTTTCAGCTCTCTCGCCCTTGCTCACATGCAGGCACACTCCTCTTTTCTCAATAAGGGCAAGTCCTGTGAGTACAACATCCAAAGCTGACTTCTGCTTTAGCTCCCATGACAGGTCCTCCGCTTTTCCGAGGAAAAAAACATGGCAGATACCCTTCTTTGCTTCCCTAGAACTCCATCTACTCTACTGCTTGTTTCATACCCCAAAGACAGGCAAATTAAAGAAAGTCTAAATGTAATATAGTATGTTGTGCAGATGAACGCACTGTTACTCTCAGGAAATTTTATCTCCTTGTTCCGATAGGCAGGGAAAGGCAGGGAAAGCTACCAATGAGCAGAATTAACGATTCTTTTTTAGGATGGAACTTAACCCATCCCAGCTGTAAGTTGCTAAAGGAAAACCTGGCTCAGGAGGTATGTCACCCTACACAACGCATTCAATTCTTAAGCCTCTCTTTTCATAGGAAATGAGCTACAGCTCTTGCTTCTCAAGTTAGTTTCATACACTAGCATCACCAGCCATAGGTAATGGACTCAGTAGCGGGTCATTTTTCTCAGACTCAAAGAGAGTTGAGAGGTCTATGCCAGAGCCTCCACCTGCAGCTGCCACCACAGGGTCTCACAGAGGCACGCCTGGAGGTGCAGTTGTCATCTCAATCACTGTTCACAGTGTCATGCCGAAGCAGCCCTGGCAACTGAAGCCCCCTTGACTGGAGGTGAGAGCTAATCTCCTGGCCTTAACCACATTTCTTCCTGGCACTTTCTCACCTAACCGATCTTGCAGAGTACAAACAGCTAGGGTCTGACCGGGGCAAAGAAGGGAACACAAGGGTTTCAGAGACGTGCCTGGGAAAACCATCTTTGCAGCAAAAGGACTGGGGCACGCACCGGGGCAAGAGTGTACATACATGTCAAGGCCCAAGAAAAGATGCAAAAGTTTTAGCTGTACAGGAGATGGTTAAAGCCAGCAGGAACCTGGCATTTGCCAAATAAAAATTAAGAAAGACAATCCCAAATACCAAAAAAACTTGCACAGCTTGGAGATTCTCTTTGAGAAGTCCAGGCAGGACTATTACATCCTGAGTCTCCTCTAGACCGGACTCTGCCTATAGGCTGCTCTGGGTCTGCGAGTACACATCCATCTTATAAATTACCAAAGCTATACTAAAACATGTCCTCCAGCCTTCCTGAGCAATGTTGCATTTGCCTTTAAATTAGCTTCACCTGTAAAAATAGCCAGCTGCCTAAAAGAAAGTTGAACAACTGGTTTCTGACTAGAATTGTTCTGAATGTTTTAGCATTCATGCAAAGTCATGTGGAAGAAACAAGGAAAAGTCAAAAACCCAACAACTCACATATCCTGGTTACCATCCTCCGCTATAATTATAAAATTGCCCTTAAAACATAATTGCATAATTGGGCTTGGCAAGTATTCACCCAAATCTTTTACAAATATTTCCACAGACTGAAGGAACAGGCAGTGGGCAGTCTGACAAGCCTGCCATGAGAATTTGTGCCCTTAGGACATGTTCCTAGCTATTACACTAAATACTTTGCATCACAGCCTAATGTTTCAAAACAGTAGTTGAGCAAGTGAAGTACCAGCATCTTAAAACCAATTGAGAGAAAGATTTTCAAGCTATTTTCACTGCACAGGTGGAGCAGCAATGGCTTTGAACAAAGGGACAGAGGAAGCTTTTTAACTAGTTACATGGAAAGAATTCCCAGTTAGATTAAATTGGTTGACTTCTGGCAGCTACAACCAAATAGAAGCTACCAATGCCTTGCTAGGGCTACTTTACCACTGCAGCAGCCTGTCCCATAAGAAAAAAAACAACACAACTCCCCCACAACCTCAAATGCAAATACAGAAACATGTGGCCTGCAGGGAGAGGAGACCCAACAGAAGCCAGAAATCAAATCTGCAATACAGTAAGGTTGTTTTTAACAGCTGTGCATTATGCATTCAGCAGCACAGGGAATGCCAGCAGGGAGCCTTTATTAACATACGCCTCAGAGTACAGTGTGCTCCTATCATGATTGGCCTCTCTTGAGAAAAGGCGTACACACACAAAAGACTTAACCCTAGAGACATCACTCCAATCCTGTTGCTATTTCATCAGCTCAACACCACAACAGAAACCAGATAATTTCCATGATGTATCATAGACAAATAGGTAATACTTCCAACAATGCCTGAAATCTAATCTACAATAGAAGGTTTCATCAGCAAGTTGTGCCAGGTAGGGAAAGGGAGAAAAAATGCCACACAAACCCACACAACAGAGCCACACTATCAATGTCATTCTGCTATACAGACCTCAGGTACAGGGGAGGACCGCGAAATGCATCTCTTGTAGAAGATGCTAATAAAAGCAAGCTGTTGTCAGGGCACCTGTGTTCTCAGCACAGCAATCTGCACCTCCACTGCACATATTTTAGGGGGCTGTCAGTCCAAGAAACAGCTGGAAGCCTTGCTACAGATGCAGGGGCCCAGCAGGGTAATTCGCTCCATTTGGGAAGCTGGTATTGGCAGCAGAAATCTTTTGCTGATGCTAGCTCTGCCTCCACTATGAGACTTGCCTCTACCACAAATGCGTGTTAGCATACCCAGCTTAGCACCAGGCCGACACCAGAGAAAAAGCAAATGCTCTCAGAATAGGCTCACCACCCCTCCTGTATCAGGTGCTGATACAAGCTCTCTAGAGGTCTTGTCAACAGCTCTAAGTTGCAGCTGGCTGCAAATCCTCAAAGTGTGGCCTGTCCTGGTGGGCAGCTCCAGTCCTCTCCCGCAGAACTGAGATGCAATCACTAAAGTGACAAAAAGACAGAGGCCTTAAAAAAAAAAAAAAAAAAAAAAAAAAAGAGGCCAATTTAGCAACAATTTAAACCAGTCCTTCCCCTGATTTGGGGAGGGAGAGTGCAATGAGAGGAAAGAGAATGGCATGAAATGACCTGAGCATCCCTCTTCTGACTCTACAGAGAAGAAAAAGTCTCATGATAGGAAAGGGAAACAAAATAACAACCTGAAGAGCTTGAAAACTGCTCTAGATGACTGAACGCCAGTGTGTGCCTGGAGTGGAGGAAATAGCTCTGTATCGTCTGTATTTATTCATACCTCCTTGCTCTTTTCTTCTCCTCTTGTTAAGAAGTAAAACACAAGAGTCAGTATCCCTAATAACATGATCTGGTTTGAGGCAGCAATAGCACTAGAAATTTCAAGGGGTTGTTTAATATGCAATGTTCTAGTTCCCAAGAGCATAATATATGGGCTTTTTTAAGCCTAGCACATCTGTGCAGTACAACACTTTTTTATTTAGGTGCTGAACAGAAAGAGACAAGTAATGTTTATTAAAGAAGTTTCCTGGAAGTACTTGTACTGCAGGAACAATACTCTCTAGGCCAGGTACCCCTAAAAGGTTTTGTAATATGAGTGCTATGCACCTCTCATCACAATAGCAGCAAGTGCTTTAAGAATCAAAATATCATTGACTGTAACAGCATCACTCGATAAAAATACTCCTTTATCACTCTTTAAGCACGAAAAAAACCCAAACCGAGTCACAGGGAGAGTAAGCGATTAGCTCCTTTCACAACTGGCAGGCAGAGACTTGGTCCCTCCGTCACTCCCAGCCAGCCCGCTGCCCAGAACACAAGACTGTCTTTTCTCCACTCTTTTTCTTGATTAATACAGCCTTCCCGTCCTTTGAGGCTCAGCTCTACCTGTGTCAAAGAGACAAGCAATGATCAGGCACAGCTCAGTGCGAGCACAGGACCTCACCCAGCAAAGGCACCAAAAGACACCTGTTGTTTCAATGCAGGGTGTTAGCAGGACCATACCGCCTTGGTGACTATGAATGGGATGCCCAGGAATTGCCCACATTCAGGTAAGACTCACTTCCCCCACGAGACAGATAGGTCATTTACAGTC
This sequence comes from Nipponia nippon, assembly GCF_047370975.1. Classification (NCBI taxonomy): domain Eukaryota; kingdom Metazoa; phylum Chordata; class Aves; order Pelecaniformes; family Threskiornithidae; genus Nipponia; species Nipponia nippon. Next base: position 14,568,229 of record NW_028262391.1, read on the forward strand.
CTATTCCAATGCTTGGGGCACAAGATTTTGGACAAAGGCATAACAAGCAGTACCTCTCCCTAATTTTATCATAGCCCAACTCTTGAGATCTCCCAGACTTCAGTCGCTAATAGCCAGGGCAAGATAACACAGAGGAAAAAGAGTTAATATAAACAGAAAGAAAAGATCTGACCTAGAGGGCAAGCCATGCAGAGTACAAACATCTGAGAATCCGCACAAAGTCTCCTCGCCTATCATTCATCCACCAATTACACACCAATGTAATTAAATCAGGAAAGCTACGTTTAATTTTCCTATCATCACCCGATGAGATAAGAGCAGTACGTATGGGAGGGATCAGGCACAGGGGAAAGAGCTATTTATTAATAAGTTAAATCCTTTTAGATTTAAGAGCCTCTCTGGTTAAGAAGGGTCTGATCCACAAACACAACTTCTGGGTCTAATGAAGACAAATGAGACACCCCATCTCCATTTCTGTCCTGGGCTTGGTCCTTAAGTCTCTTCTTTTTTTTTTTTTTTTCAGAAACAAGCCTCATCATTGAAAATCGTCAGGCATAACTTAAACAGAAATATAGCTTTTGTTTAAACCCCGGTTTTAGTCTATACATTTAAAACGGAAGAACACTCATCTCCCAGCCATTATATTAACAAAGAGCCACATTAATTTACATTATTTCTAAACACCCTGAGGCTCCCTGTTTTCATGAACAGCAAGGCATTAAGGTGCATTTGCAGAAATACAAGGCACGCTCCAGCCTGTTCTTCTGTCTTCTATTGCCTTCTCCCACATGAGGCAGGAAGAAATGCTGTGGTCCCTGTCCCCTGCAAAGACTAGGAATGCTTGAACAGGATCATATAAAGCTTTCTTTCCTTGCAAGCCACACACCCAGAACTGCCGCTCTGGCTGTTTACTCTCCACTCTTCTTTCCTTCATCCTATCCAGCTCTGCTTCCTCAGCCAGTTATTTAAATCCCCGATTGAAAAATGTATCAGATTGTAATAGTGGATGACTTCCACAGGATCAGGTTTTCAATAACAAAAATCCTACAGGCTTTGATGCAACCATAGCTTCACCACATCATTTTTTTTTAAACAGGAAGGGAAAAATATTTATAACAGCAACTATAAATACACATGCTACTGACTTTTCAACTTGTTGTCCTTGTTCTCAAGCTAAATTTAGTCTGCTATATCCTGTCCAGCCCTTGGTAAAAAAGCAATACACATTCAAAATTCTGCAAATCCCACAGCAGGCAATTATACTTATCCAGGTACCTTACAAGACAACCAGATGGACAGGTAGATTCTCATTTACTGAGTGTAGGTACGTTCATGGCTATAGGAGAACTGGTCTATTATAGTGATTACCCCCCGATACAGAAATAATTATTATTGCAATAGGATAGCTCTGTGCTTCTGGATGAGAAAAGTGATGTAGGTTATTCACGGTGTACGTGTAGACCACACACTTGGTTTGTGCCAAATACGCTTCGAGGGTGTATGTGCACCTCTGAGCTACAAAGAACCATTCATTGGCCACACCTGCTGTTTACCCATGTTCGTATTTTACATGCAAAAATGTTCGAGATATTGATTTAAACTTGGATGACTGATTTCAAGATCCAACCTGCATGTTAAAGACCATCCTTTCGTATCCTGAAGGCTCTCATTCCCGTGAGTGATTTCTTAGTCAAGACAAGGTAAATATTTATCAGGAGCTGACTACCTAGAGAATCAGAGTTGTTAGACATTCCACCGGTAATCTTAAGAAGCCTTAGTCATGCCAGAGCCCAGGTGATTTCTGCAAGGGCCAACACATGTTTCACCCTGGTTTAAGGAGCCCTGCCCGCGATTCAAAGTTTCACGCAGATGAGGACTCCCCCGCCACAATCTGACTTGCTCCACTCGCAGCAAGTTTTGCAACCTAAGCAAGAAACGCAGTTAGAGGATGCTCCTGTACAAGCATCAGCCGGTCTAATAACCAAAATAAGCGGTACAGAAAAAAAAAAATCCGTGTTTCCTACAGCCTTGATAGTTGGGGGGAAAAACAATAAAGGGTCGGGCTCGCCTCGCCTCCAGCCCTGCTGGCTGTGCTTCTCCGGCACCGGCCAGCTCTGCGACCCAGCTTTTCCTCTGTGCTTATAAATACACCGCTGCTAAAGGCTCCGTGGATAGGACAGGAAAAAATAGTTTCCTGGGGGTGAGACCCGCCCTGCGGCCGGGGAGCCCCCAGCCCGGGGCGCCCGCGGGGAAAGGGTCCGCCGGTGCCGCACCGCCGGGGAGCCCTGCCCCGGGGTTCCCCCGCCGGCATCGCCGCTGCCCCCGCCCCGCACGGTCCCTGCCCTACCCAGCATGGAGAAGATGAAGTCCTTCGCCGTGTGGATCTCCAGGGCTCGCTGGTCGTCGTACTCCCTCTGGTCGTGTTTGGTGAATTCCTGGATGAGTTTATTCAGTTCCTCCACCCTGGCTCCCGATCGGAAATCCAGCTCCGGGAAGGGAGGCTTGCTGTTGGTGCCGGCGGACCCTGCCTTGCTGGCGAGAGGCGCCGCCATCTTCATGCAAAAAAAAAAAAAAAAAAAAAAAAAAAAAAAAAAGGAAAGAAAGGGAGAGAGAGGGGAAGAGAGAAAAAAAAAAAAAAAAAAGGAGGGGTTTGCAATGTTGCAATGGAAGAATGCAAGCGGCGCAGCGGCAAGCCCGGGCGGAGGCTGCCTGCGCGGGGCGGAGCGGGCCCGGGAGGCGCGGAGCGGCGCCGGCCGCCGCGATCAACAAGCGGCCGCGCTGCTGAGCCCCCGCCCGCGCCGCGCCCGCCGCCGCCGCACCGCGGAGCCGCCGCCGCCGCCGCGCCGGGGGGCCGGGCCGGAGCGGGGCCGAGCGGGGGCTGCGGCCGGGGCCGGGGGCCGCGGGGGGGCTTGCTCCTCCGCCGGCGTCACGGCGGGCGGGTGCTGAGGCTGGAGCCAGACCTCCGGCTCGGGATGAAATTCCTTTTTTTTTTTTTTTTTAATTTAATTTTAAACTTAAGGAAAAGCCTTGTCCTGCAAGTGGGTTAATAACCGCCTGGGAACTCTGCTCCTCCCACATGTTCCAGAGGCATTCTGCGTTTATTCCTTTTTTGCTCCATAAGGCATCCTGAAGATTGTTTTATATATATATATATGAAATAATTTTATCGTATGTCTTAGAAGCAATGACCAAGATAAAGTATCCTCACTGCTGCAGTTGAGACCAACCCTGCCTAGAAGCTCCTGGGAGCTACATAGACAAAGGGTAGGAGGGGAAATGGAATCTCAGAAGATTTGCCTGAGGTCAAGCAGCCTGTGGCAAGGAGCCCAGATCTCTGATCTCCATCCATTCCCCCATCGTCAAGACTCGTGCTTTTCTTCTGCATGTATTTTGAATGCCTTCTAACTTTTCAACCTAGAGTGGTTTTCTCCCTTTAGCCTGATCTTCTGTGCCTTGTCCCATCATTGAACATACATAGCACAATCCATTATTCGCCTTAGTGCATCCTCTAGAAGAGCTGTCTGTCTTCCTGCCCAGGGAGCGTACAAATACATTGCGTAGCCTTCTACAGGGCATTTCAGATGCTATGGTGCTGATGCAAACTGCTTGGATATGTATTATCCTCTCAAGATTCTTGGCAGAAAACAAGGCTTTCAGCTCAGTCCCAGACTATGGTAAAATGTGTCTACCAAAATTAGGCATGAGGTATTCAGAGAAAAAACAGGAAGGTGGAACTAAGCTCAGTGTGAAGTGGGTACAGGCTGGTTTCCCTGATGCGTAGTAAACACAGATGCTAGTGTTTAGACCTGAGCTCAGAGATGTGGCTTGGTTCCTCTGGACCACTAATCTTGGTCAGAAATGGGAGTTCAGCACTTCTTCAAGTGGGACCTTATCTGAAACAAGAATGAAAATCAAGGGTAGGCTTGGACCCTGTAACAGAAACCACAGCCCATTCAAAGGAGAATGGGCGATGCTCTGGCTTTGTCCTGTAACTACTTACACAGCTTCTGCAGGCACTGATATGCTCATTATCTAAGAAATGATGTCCCAAAGGTAAGGGTAGGAGTGCGTGTGTGTGCATGCACATGCCCTCTGCTGGGTACACAGGCCCTGTTTTGTTCAGATGCTGCTCCCAGCCGCCTCTAACACACATCGGCTTCGTTCACCGCCTCAGCCTTGGGGATCAGCTGCATTATCACATGAACCTCTGACTGCCACCATGTTTGACTTTGACCAAGCACCTTCATCTCCCTCCCCAGCAAAGCCTACAAATAAAAACAAGTCACTGATAGCATTAACATAAGGTGGGATCTAACTTCCAGAAGAGCAGTTAGCAGTGTTCAGTGTTGGCGGCCACTCAGCCCATGCCCCCCATGCTAGCCTGCTGCGGTCACTGCCTGTCTGAGCACTCAGGACCTCTTGCCTCCTGCCCCTCTCAGGGTTTGAGAGCCCCGTTGCTATTTCTCTGCAGTGTGTTTTTGTCTGGGGTGGCAATCATCTCCCACAGGCGGACAGCTCCCTCTTGTGATAACACCACTCCCACAGAAGTCACGCTAGCTCCTGAGCCCCAAACCACTTCAAGACCTTCTGTTTTGCCCTGTCCACCTCTGAGCATCTGTAAGCCCCCCGTGTGCCTGCCAGAACCATTTCTGGTTGTGTGGGTATCCTTGTTTGGCTTTCGCGTGGTGCAAACTGCTAGCAGCTATGATGTACGCATCGCTGGCACCACTTGGCGAAGTACCTGGACGTTTTGATACGAACTACGCTTTTCATCCCCAACCCTCTCGCCTCATCTTTTTCAAGCTGATGTTCTCCGCAGGCTTCATGGACTGAGTAGCTTTCTTTCCTAACCGTGTCTTATTTGCTGCAACATATTTCAATACTGGGACTTCCAGTAGTTTCTTCATGAGCATTTTGTCTCAGATTCTGTCTTTCAGTGGGTCTCCAAATGGTCACACTGACTCTCCACCCACATCAGTCACAGACTTCCATTATCATTTTCCCCCTCTTCATTTAAAATGTTTAAATCCCATTCAGTAACAGTTTCATAGCTAGCTTTGATTGCCTGAATTCACTAAACACCTATTGGAAATATAAAGTGCTCCAGAAACAGCTAATGCCAGAAGCAACGGAGATTTCAGTTTGATTGCCTTTTTTAATGGCACCTCTGCTTGAAGTTATAGTCACCTTCATATCTGCAGAAAGTTTCCATTAGATCAGGGTGTTAACTGCTCCGTGCTTCTTGCTCATCTGGAGTTTGTTGTATTTCTGGTACCATGCATTATTCAGAAATTGCTCAGAACCAAAGAATGTGTTTTATTTAGTGTCTGAGCTCAAACCAACACTGTTCACCAAGAGCAGCATTGAGCAAAGAGTTTTAATTTTCTCCACGAGTCTCTGACAGGCGCCATACCTGTCTGCCCCACCTCAGCGCTAAGAGAAATTCTCCATCATGAAAAGCAGTTGTACTTGCAAAAGAAGGAGCCTTTTCACCACGTTCTCTGGAAACCTTTGAATGCGCGTGGGTCCCTCAGTGGCAAGTGGGATCTGCCGCACTGTCATATTCTTGTTAATACCCTTGAAACTGCATCAGCTTGCAATTTTACCTCATCACATCAGTGCAATTTAAGATCTCTGAATAAATACACAGTTAATTCAAGTCTTACGTAAATCAAGCACTGGGGATTACTTGAGCAAATAAATGAGAATGAGATTGCAAGTACCAAGGATTGCAAGGCCAGGAGTTTTTCTACCAGATCTTTTTTCTTTCTGAAATGGAACTCTCTGGAAACATTGCAGCATCCTCAAAGCTCCTCCTGTGAGCATTATTTGGGGCTTAGGAGGAATCTATGGCCTCTGCCATACTGGGCCTAAGACTTACCAATGAGGATATTCACCTTCTTTGGGATAGGGATTGAACACCCTGACTATTAAACTGTTTCTTGCCTGCCCTGGAATCTGTGCCCTCCCTCTCACATCCACTCTTCCTTTCTTCCATGTGTTTTCTCTTTCCTTCAAAGCATCTTCCTCTTTTTCTCCTGCAAAACAGGCTTCATCTTCTTTTTCTCCTGCAGAACAGATATCCTCTTTTCTGCTCAGCGCCACTTCCAGCATTTAGAAATAGAACAGGCCACAGAGAAATGAAGCGAAAGAGAAGAAATAACTGTTCTCACTTCTGTAACATGACCTGAGACCTCAAAATGCTTTTCACACTTGAATAGGCTGTCTCAAAAAACTGCTGGATAGCAAGTGCGTATTAATGCCACCATCCTAAGACTGGCAAAACAAGTGTGCAGTAGATATGAAGAGCAATTGGCCCAGGATACTAAGGGAGAAAGACCAGGCAACCCAGGGCCTGACGCTCACTGCATCTCATTTAGGTGCTGCAAACTGGTAGGGGGAATTAAGTGGAACAAGATCCAGAAATAAGATGGAGCCTCACATACATCATTTTAGGATATTTCACTGCAGCTGGTAATTAGAGTATGATGCAGAGTGAGCTAGATTAATCCCTCATTTCATAGAAATTGTACCCAGATTTTCTGAGACTAAAAGTAGACTTGAGAAACATCTTCCCTTTCTGTACTTAGCACTGAAGCAGTTGTAGCTCAGTTTCATGTGGCAAGGGGTTTCACCAGGAACAAAATTACCGTCTGGAAGTGCTCTATTTTTCCAATCTGGTGGCTGCAATTTCTGCTTCATATTATTGTGGTACCTTCTAAGGTGTTCGAGGGCTCTTTGTGCCTTGTGCTGCAGAAACCTGGTCCTGGCCTATAGAACAGGCTGTCTGTGCAGATAAGAAGAGTGACACAGAGCAGGGAAGTGAGCTGTGCACAGGGAGGGATTTGCTCAGCGGCAGACCAAGGATCCTGCTGTGCCATCCTCCTTCCTCTCCTTCACTGGCTCTACACCCAGCTCTGCTCTTCCCACTGACAGCTGAACCCAGGCTGAGATTTCCCTCTTTTTGCTTTTCTCCTCCCTGCACACTTTCTCTGCGTGGCCTTAATTCCCAGATCTGCGACAGTCCCAGGAGGAAGGAGCCCAGAGTAGCACCAAACCTAGTTTCACGTTTATCAGGACCTCACTTTCATTAAGCTGCCAGTGATACCCTTATGTACTTCAGCTGCTTCGCTGCTCTTCAGGTCTTTCCCTCCACTATCAGTCCCTAGTCTGGTTCTGGAGTGAGGCATTTTGGGACTCCCAGACAGGATTGGAATGTCACAGCATGCCATGACATCACCAAAGCACTCCTTGTGCTTCTTTGCATCAGGACTTCCCCTCATTCTGGTGCCAGAAACTTTGCCTCTATTTCACACAGCCCAAAAAATGTCTTCAAAACAGCAGTTACAGGTAGCAGTCTTCAGGCTCCACAAGGCTGGGATCAGCAAAGGCCAAGTTTAGCATAGACTCAGGGCAAAGAGAGACTTTTAGATGAAGTTTAGGCTCATGATCTCTCCCTGGCTCTGCTATTCAAGTTGCATGCTTTAAAGGAGCAAGACTTGAAGGAACTGTAGTGAACATGAAGTCACACAGCCCTACCAAAGCACTCACAGACTCCGGAAATCTGGAGCTGGCAAGGAATTTGGCTCCTGCTCTGTACCCAGGGCTCCCCCTTCCCTTCTCCCATTTATAGAGGAAAGCCAGTCCCATTCTGGCCCATGGACCCCATTAATTTCATCACCTGGAGCTGTCTCCACATGGGGACATGTGTGGTACCAGCTGTGAAATTTGGCAGCCAAAGCAGCGTGGATTACGCTCAACTCTGTCCCTCTCCAAACACCTAGCATGTCCCAGATGTTTCCCAGAGACCATGAGAAGCTCTGCCTGCCCTTGTTCCCCCTCCAGTCACCAGAGACTTTGTCTAAGTTAGTGTCTGTAAATAAAAATCTGGGTGATTTACAGGCACAATTTCCGTATGCAAAGGATTATGACAGATCAATAGCACCCAGCACACACCGCAATCTTGAGACAATTTTAAGAAGGGGTGTGTTGCCTCCTTGACAGACTTAAACTTTTCCTCCAGATTAAAAAAAAAATAAATGCCTCCCCTTGTGAAGAGTTGTGATCTCCTGCATCCTGTCAGCAGAATACAGCATCAAGCCATCCACATGGCAGTGGAGCTGTGCTCATTAAAATCTTTTGAAACAATGGCATTGCATCTGTCATAGCCAGCCTCAAAGTACCCATACTCAGGATGCTTAAAACATTTTCTAAAAGAATAGCAGATGCTTCGTGCATATCCCAAGCTAGAAATATATCTAGCTCGTATATCCACCGAGGCTTTTGTAGTAAGTTTCTAAGAAGCAGACTCCTGATTCTCAGCCAGCTTCAGACACTAACTATTGAAAGACCCCAGCCAGATCATTTACTATTCTTGCCTCAGTGTCCTTTTTTTTTGGTGAAAATATACTGGTGATCTGTTTATCTCATTGCTGTTAAGTGTAATAAGATTGTACACAGACGCCTTTGAAGTTGATCTGATAAACTTCATAGTCTGTAAGTGGGCTGGCTCAGGGCCTCTGTAAGCAATGTTTGGAAATATTTCTGCTGCTCATTTCCCTGGCTTATGTCAATTTTCTGTCATTCGTTTTATTTTTAAATTGGGATTATCTAAAGTAGTAAAATTTGGATTCAGATCTGAGCAGTGTTGAGCACTGTAGTGCTGCACTGGAGCTAATGCTCTGGTACAGGGGTATAGCCAGAACATTAAATCCCTGATCTATGCGCAAATTCCCCCCACATGGAGAGGATACAGCTTTGGTGTTTGGGTTTGGTTCCATATATAATAAATAAATTCTGGTGGGGCAGATTGGAGAATAAAACCAGCAAGATACGCTCCTTTACACATCTACATGCATTATGTATGGCTTGACTACACTCATTGTTGTTCATTTGTAGCTAATTACTTGTATTACAATAATATCAAAAGCCACAAATGAGAATCAGGGCCCTATTGTACTGGAAACCAGATATAAACGTAATGAAGAACTGGTCATTAGCACTTCTGTTTCATTTCACTGTATGCTCAGAGACGTCACTCAGCAACTCTCTTGCTACCCAGGAGCTTAAGAAAAGTTACCAGCGGGTCTGTGCCTGCAGTGATGTATAGATCTAGGGTGAGAAGAACCAATTACACCATTTCTCCTGTGCCAACCCTCTGCTCACAAGGTGGCTACCAGCAGCAGTTTAACCTCCACATCATATTCTGGAGCTCTAGGGCAGATTTCCACATGGCACTTTTCATGCAAACTCTGTAAAATAGAAACTATCCTTGTGATTTAGACATCTCTGCTACTTCTTTGGCACTTCATAATGTACCAATCCCAGCATCATTTGTTATTTAAAGTCCCACATTGACTCAGTGACTCAGTTTTCCAGACCATTGGGTACTGGTTGTAGTTTTAAAAGATGGATATTTTTCCAAGTTTGAAAAGAAGAAAGGCTCCAGCCCCCAGACTCTTTCCTATGTCCCTGGAGAACACGCTTCTTTCTTACAAGTTGTCATAAAGCAGTGGCGAAAAGGAGGTTTGCAGGAAATGCTACAATTCCCTGTAGCAGCATCCACACAAAGAGAAAACACAGGTCATGTGTTGAAAGCCAGTAGTCCCTTTCGTCCGCCTTTCCCCACATTGTGCTTCCTGTTAGAATATCCTCATCTGTAACTGATTGTCAGACCACTGGCTTCTGTATCAATTTCCCTTTCATTAGCACGAAGATCTAAGAGCTTTCTGAGTGTCTTTCTATAAAAATACATTAACATAAAATGAAATCCAGAAGGCCTGAGCTCTGTACTGTATTTAACTGCCCTACTTCACTAAAAACCTTTCTGCAGCTGATGGCAAAAGGGATGTCTCCTGGCCACTGCAGACAGATTTTTAAGAGCTTGTTTTTTGTGTTGCTGAGAAGCAGCATTCAGCACAGCTCTGGCTGGTAGATAGGTTCATATCTGAAGAAGAGAAGAACTGAGATGGATAAACAAAAGGCAGCAACAATCTATAATGAAAAAAATCTCCTGTAATGCTTGTGACAGACTGCAAATGTGTCAGATAAAACATTTCAGTGGTCTATAATAAGGAGAAGGAGTTTGTGTCCTGAACACAGGACTTGTCTGTCTGCCAAGACAGACAATTGCAAATGAAAAATAATGAAAAAATAGGAGGTGGGTGGGGAAGGAAAGTTATGGAAAATCAAGGGAATTGTGCTTTTCACAAAAGAAAGATGTTAGTGAGCCAGGACTTGGCCAGAACTGCAACATGCATGAATGTGTTTTTCTAGGTTTAGTTCAACTTATAAATCTAATAACTAAAATAATTTATTTTCTACTTCCAGTATTGGGCATGCTGTTTTCTGCTTGCTGGAATAATCTGTATTTACTATTAAGTGTTTTGTGCCAGCAGCTGGCATACAAATACCTGAATATAAATGGATCCCTGGGAAATGGAAAACATCCTTTAGTCTGAGATTATCAAACACCTTTTGTCATGTGGACTTTCAATGCATGGGTCTGCAATGTTGGGATACCTGCCACAGAAGGACCTTTGTAACATTTTCCTAATTTAATTTTTCTCAAAAAACCCAACAATATCCTGTGGTGCTAGAACCCCTCTGTGACCCTGTTCTGAAAGCTTGGCGTGTTGTCACCTGGGAAGAAAGTCATATAAAGTCACTGTGTTTCTTCTTCCCTCCTCCGCTCTTTTGCAGACACAGGCAAATCCTGACATTGCTGCTGTCATCTTCCTTCCATTTTCCCTGCTGTGAACTTGCAAGAGGTGAATGAAGATAGATGCCTAGACATTTGCTATGACTTCTGTTGTTCTCAGCTCTGCAAACACTTGCATCTGGCAGCCTTAGCTGTACTGCTTAAACTCAGGGGAACTCTGGCAGGGAGCGCTAGTGTCAGGCATGTCCCCCATCAGGTGGTGGAATAACAAATCTGTTGAAAAGCATACAACTACACTCAGCAAGGTCTTTTCCTTCAAGGTTCTATAACAACAGAGCAAAAGGAGTTAGCATAAGCAGTAAAAGGAACAGAAATGTCCATCAGAAATTGAAAAGTCCCAAAGCAGATGTTGTGTAGTCATTACTTAAAGCCCGTTGACCAGAAAGTTTGGAAGAGGAGCTTAGCATCACCCCTAAATACACCAAGTGCATGGCAGCACCCCACCATGCTCTGAATGCAAGAATTCCTCAGAAGCATAAGCATGTTAACTTGAAACTGGACCTGTAGCAAGTGACTGCACAACTAAGACCCCGTTCTCCCTATAGTTGTGTGACGGTATTGATGTCTGAGAGGTGGGAGCGAGGGTGCAGAGCAGGGTTTGGGGAGTCCTATTCTGTTAGTGTGACAAGTACTAGGGGAGAAAGAAACAGGCTGTGTACAGCACAGTCTGCTCAGGAGGGGTCTGTAATTGCAGTTGAAAGAGCAGGCTGCTCAGCTAAAGGAAGTAAACAAGGAATTGATCAGTTATTGCTGTATTACACGTGCAGTCATGGTGTCTTGCATGCAAGCTTCCAAGGTATGATCAAACTCCATTATCAATTTACAGTGTTAGTCTATGAAGCTGTAATCCAAAGTAAAGCTCTTTGCACCTCCCTAGAGCTGCAGAGTTTATGTGGGAACAAAGGTCTGCCAGCAGGAACTCCATGCAGGATCAAAACCTTAGCTTTTTTCTGCCTTTCTGGGCTATGATGTGATGCATTTTCATAGGGCTATGAGGATGGTCTCCTGTGATTTCACACAGTCCTTTTTCCCAGAAACTAGATCACTGGTCTGTGCTGTCTATTTTTGCTTTTCTTACTCTAATGAGTGTGCATTATAAACAAAGGTGTACAGCATAATAGAACTCCCTGAAAGTATTTGTAAATAAAAGGCTTTTAGAAACCTTTTACATGGAAGCTCTATAGACGTTAATAGATAGAGAACACTTTTCTATAGGCATTGTTTTTCCACTAGTCTATACAATTCAATAGCGAATTATATTCCTGCTATCAAATCCCAAAGGATGATTCAGAAAACCATTAGAAAGGATCTAATTCTCTGTAATTTTCTGCAGTAATTAAGATAAAAGCCTTTCAGGGTCTCCTCTATTACAGTTCATGGGATTTTTCCACGGGAAAATAAATGATCCGTTTAAATTCTCCTTAGTTACTTAACCAAAGTAAAGCCAGTAAATTCTGGAGGTTTATTCGGATAAAATTTCCTTTCATTTCTGTGGAAAATTTACTTAATTTCGGGAGCCAGCAAGGGCCAAGGATGAGGGTCCTTGTTTGTGATTTTTATAACAGAACATCAAACTCCACCTTCTGCTAGAGCCGAACAATTTCAGTGATTTTGCCGCTTCTTCCCTCTGGGCTGGCAGGAAAAGTGTGCTTTGTGGAGGCATTGCACACAGCAGCAGGTCCCACTCCATTAACACATGGAGGCTCAGTGTTGCAGTGAACTCAGAGCTCTGAGGACCGTGGCATGTCTGGGGAGCTGCAGAGTGCTAATTGAAACACCGCTAGTGTTTTTCCAGCCATGTGCTTGGAAAGCCATCTGAGAACCAACTCAGCTCTCTACCTAACTATATCTTGTCCAGGAAGCAGAGATGATGTTTCTAGAATGTTGTACTGAGCTCCCGTGAAACCCAAATGTTTCCTTGCCCCTTGTCTCCACGTTTGCTGCCTCAGGAGAGGCACTAATGACTAACGACTAATGCAGGGAACTCACTGCAGAGCTTTGAGAAGAGGTCACACATATGAGAGAAGAAAGGGTCATAAAAGCCATGGTGACATACTGAAGAGCTTAAAGGCAAAAATCATTCCTGTGCCATGCTTTGTTGGAGTTCCCCTTGCGACGCTGTGACCTATACTTTGGACTACGTAAAGCTGAGGGTCAGGCCTCTGTGAAATCCTGACCTTCCTGACAACAATAACTCCTTTTTCATTGACTTCCCTGGGTTTCTGGTATAAGAGATTTGTCCATAGCCCTATTATAAGTCCACTCCAGGTAGTGCCCTCTCTGCCCATCCTAATGCTTTTTCCTCCAGCCTCCTCCATTCCACCCTTCTCTTCCACCACTCTTTGAGGCTCACAGGGAACTGCCCACAGTAAAATGACAACAATAATATCTTCTTCTGTGAGGCATTTCTCATTCCCAGGTCTCTTCAGAGCCAAGTGTTTTAATATCACTGGCCTTTTACATGCAGCTTATAGCTAGCTCTTCCTTGGAAAAGCCAGAGCCAAAGCTGCGTACAGAATACAGCACTTTGGATTTAGTCGTCTTCACTGGTTCTTGTATCTGTATCTTTCCCTATCTCGTTATCTGCCTCCCAGACACAGTGTGAGAGGATCCTATTCCTATTTCCAGGAGTTGTAGATGGCAGACCCCAGCTGATGGTACAAGAAGGTCATTAGGGGCTAGGAGGGCTATGGAAGCCTGCAGAAAATGGCTTATCAAAGATGTTCATCACCTCTGCTTCCCAGGGGGCTTTCAAAGGTGTTGGATACACTCATCAGTAACAAGACTTCCTGCTGGAATTATTGCATCAATTAGCCACATGAAGGACGTCTTCCTGCTCTCTCCACTTCAAACAGATCCTTCCTCTCAGTGCGTGGTGCCCTCTTCATCTTTATTCCAGAGTGATTTATTTCATCTGGTGGCGCATTGCAAAATTTCCTGGCCTAGCACTGATAGAAATGACCTATTTTGCCTCCACGTACCAAAGTGTGACTTTGATTACATCACTGTCCCAGCCAATCTAAATCCCAGCCACTTAGCAGCAAAGTCACAATGAGTTCAGAAACAAATGGCTTACAAAGCTAAATTTTCACTCCAACATGTCAATGCCAGTACCATACAAGCAAGTAAACCGTAAATTCTCACAGCACCACTACAGAATGTCATTGTAATACTCCAGAGACCAAAGAAGAACAAAGCACTTTCTGAATTAGCTGTTTCTGCTTTTATTAATTTTAATGGCTTTTACTTGATGCTTTATGAAATTACCATAACTCATGAATGGTGCTCCTTCTTCATTTGACACTGGGAGGGTGGGGAAAAGGACATGACTCAAGGATTTTTCATTTTACTCCAGACTAAATTGTTCTGTGACCTTAGGCAAGCCACCGTACTTGTGTGTGCCTGTTTCCCCAATTACCTAGCAGAAACATTGTTTGCTATGCAGGTGAGTTGAGCGCTGCTGACCCTAATTCATCAAGTCCCTTAACAGTCTGCCTGCCTTTGAGCTCTTGTGGAAGTCCTTTGGGGAACCTTGACGTGGCTGTTGACCACAGTGGACTTTATGATGCTCTGAGCCCCCCTGATAAACTGGAGGATTCAGAGCATTGGAAAGTCTGCTGTGGCCAACAACCACCACTAGTAATTTCTTCTCTATGTTCATTTTGATTAGGAGTTTGCACATGGCTACAAAGTTCTCACTTCACAATGAATATTTTTCCACGTTCAGAGTGACAGAAGTCAGACTGCACCAGTGTGTTTTTTCCAGAGTTTCCAGGGGGCTTGTTTTACCTAGCTGTACAAATATCCATTCAGCTGCAGCCAAACCATCATAAATCATTTTCTGCTATTTTTACAGACAGGCATTTTGTTCCTATGTGACAGTGAGTCCCCACATTTTCAAAAGCCTTCTGCCCAAAGGTGATATTTGCCTTAGTGCACAGTGTAAGCATACAAGAGCTCCCACAGTACTTTTTGGTGAGATTTTTGCTGCACACAAGTCTTTCAGCAGCCCCTTTACATGAATGAATTTCATCCACAAAAAAAAAAAATTTAGTTTCAAGATTTTGAGCTGAAAAGCATTATGTAAGTGCCTAGGGATATTTTCAATTAACAATATCTAATTCCAAGCACACCATGAATCACATTTTTCTTCTCTCTTTAGAGCCAACATATTAATCCTTTGAAACAAAAATGGCTGCATTTTAATGAGAGTTTAAAAGGGTGAAAGTTCTGCTCTAGTACACTGAGCATAATAGATTATTTTTGTGATGTATATCTTCCATCCACTCACTTTAATTTTCACAATAATATCTAGAGAGCAGCCTGTTTTATCTCTGGTCTCTCCTCATTCATTCCACTTAGCTTTCAGTGTGTGTATCACAGTTAATTTGAAGTTGATATTTGTTATTCCTTATGGGCAATATGTTACAATAACAGCAAAAAGATTACAGTGTTTTCCTCTCCAGGTTGGCTTGCACAACATATCTCAGAGAAGTATTCATTTTAATTGTGTTTTTTGACATTACTTCCTGGCACTAGAACATAAATAATTCCTTGTTAGATGAAGTCCTCAGTGGACGACATGGGGCATTAGCATGGTAAAGCCTTCCACTGCCTGGCACAGACCCCACACAGGTCTGCAGTGGGTTGGCCCATGTCTGTGCTCCTTCAGTGGCAGCTCAAGTCATATGATGATGTTTGGAGGGGAATGGATAACCTTGTCCACCAGTGAAACATAGTAAGGCAGCAGGCAATGCTAGCAGCAAGGGTAGGAGAGAAGTTGTAAACTAAGAAGGAAATTTCCTATCCCATTCATGCCAGACACCAAGCCTGATACCTTGTCCATGTGCCTTGCCTGCGTATGATTGTACACATCTCCTCTCCAGTGTGATTTTGTCCCTCTCATAGCCTGGTTCTCTGTTGCTTTAGCTGGTATTCAGGCCAGGAATGTGGGGAAGAACAAGGTGTCTAACAATACCTCTGTGTGCCCTTTTTCCCCATTGTCCTCTGCTCTAGAGCTGAGAAGCCCCGGTAAGTATTGCAGATGGGGAGGGATGGAGGTGCCTATGAAGGAGGTATTTCCAAAGACTTGTTTTGGCATACATGGTCAGAGTAGAAGAAAGCCATGAGAAACAGGTCCACTGTGCTGTCTGTGTCCTGCACACAGATTAAATGACAGAAAATAAACATGAATAAATGGATACAGAACATCACAAAACTCTCTGGTACAGGAGAATGCACACTGGAGGCTGGGAGCTGTTACCTGAGAAATAGCAAATAATTTAATCTGTCAGTCCTAGCTGCTAACTCCTAGAGATGGTAGCTAAGTGCCAAGATTTCAATCCTGACCCAGGTCAGCATCCCAGCCCACTCACCAGCCTGAATTTCATAAGTTTCAGGACCCATGGGACCTTCCTATAGCATTCATTCATTCTCCTGCATTGTTTCACTATGTGCAGCTTAGAGAAAATCCAGAGTGGGATGGGAGTTCTGAAAGTGCATCAGGAGTAACTACAGAGCAATGGCTAGCTGATATATTCCAGAAGACATCCCAGAGCTGAGAAATTGCCTCCTTTCACCTGAGAAAATGATGAGGAAAGATGTCCACAGGACTACTTCCCAATCTATTTGCCAAGGAGGAATGCTACTGCTTACAAAGGACCTTGGAAGGTCCTCATGGTTTCATCTTGGTCCACTTGTGACTAAAACAATAGCATGCATGCACGTTTGCTTAAACATGATAGGCTTGTTTGCCTATCTCCATTATGAAACTAGATGTATGTGGGCATTATGTTGTGTGACCAGATGTCACCAACATGTTCCCTCCTTCCACCATGTACTTTTCAAGTGGTTGTACCCTGAAACAAGGGCATGGCAGGGAAACTGTCTCAGACTTACACTGTCTTTGTCATAGTGCAAAGATGCTTTTATACAGCTATAACAAAAGCTCTGCTAAAACATCAGCTTCAACATCAGGAAATCCACTGGAACAGGTTTAGATACCTCAGCAGCTTAGCTGTAAATTGTACTGTGTTTTTATGGTTTGTATTAGATTAGTGTATGGCAGCTAGACTCTATGTATGCAGGAAATAAAAGGAGTTCCTCATCCACAGAGCTCTGAAGTAGATGAAGCAGGTGGATGAAACTAGACAGTGGCTGTGAGCCCAGTGTGATAGCAATTCAGTGCAGATGTTGGCATTTTCCACTGATGTACAGACAGCTACAATCTGACTTCAAACAACGTCTTGAGCTGGGCAAAACTGGCTTCTTCATTTTGTGGGAAAGGAGATTTGAGGAAGCCTGTATTACGTTACTCCAAGGTTTAAAGAAAGATCCTACCTTTCTGCAGAAAATCAAACTGAATGAACCAGCCATCTCTCAGGTTCCTTTGATTACTCCAATCAGGGCATGGAAACAACATGCTGCTAGAGGAGAAGAAAAAAAAGACTTTAAGTATGCAGAAGAAAGACTAACAGCTGCTCATGGAAGACTAAAAGAGAGATAGAGGAAGAGTTTGCAAAATGTTATGGATAAAACTACAATAAACCATGCCTTCAGCCAGGCCAGGCCAGGTATATTATAAGCAAAAGTTATTGAGTCGTTGACACCCACTGCACTGTGTGTAACAGACAAGCAGAGATGGGCAGATCCACAATGCAAGAGGTGTTACGGAGATGGATAAATGGCTGGCTGACCAAGATTTTGGCTGTAATACACAGTGGCTGGTGACTATGGTACAGTCTGATCTGTGTATCCCTGTCTATCTATGCTCTCCACAGGTAATTTAGCTCCTGACTCCTTGAGCTACCCTGTTATTCCTTTCTCAGTTCTGCTCAGTTATTGTCAATGGACTGTGACTTTTTAGTTTGCTTTGTTTTAAGTATATTTACTCAATTTCCAGCAGGAAAACTGTAATAGATACTGTGCCTAGCAGCATTTTGGGGAGTTGACACTGATGACTGTGTATCAAAGCCTGAAGGTTAGTCAGCCAGTCAGTTGTCTGTCCATCTCCATAACACCAGCACAATTTATTGTAAAATTGGGGTAGCTGTCACATGTTCTTCCCATATAGCCCCCTACAATGAAGATGTCAGGAGTAAGTTAAACCTCATTTTCTTGCTGGCAGGTTTCTCTAACTACATCAGCTTGCCTTTTCTAACCAGCCTACATTGTGTTGGGACATTCCACTGCAGTGTGGCTTCCTCAAGCAGATGTGTGTGAGCCTGCCGGAGTAAAGAAGTTTCAAACTTGTTTATCTGTCTACTTGAGGGTCCCCCAGCCCAGAAGGGAACATAGTCAGCAACTATGCACTCTCCAGTGAAAGCAGAGGGTGAAAAGAGGCCTCCAAATTTAAAATACAATTTTGTGTGTGCAAATCCTTGCAGATGCAAGAATTTGTACCTGAGCAGTTACCAAAATTAAGGATGGGATAGAACTGTAGCTATACTAATGAGGCACACAATGACAACACAAGAGCACCTGCCAAATTTATTCATACCCAGGAGCTATCAGATGTTCTGAGGCAAGAGCGTGAGGTAAGTGGACACATCCTCCATTAACAGTCTGCTGAAAGTTTTAGTCCACTTCGGATTATAGATGAATTTATGGTCTCTTGCATTACAAGCGACACCATAAAATCACATCCTTTCTTCCATTAGATTTGCAGATGTCACAGTCCTCTCCTGGACTGATTTGTGGCAGTGCCTCCCTGCTTCTCTGCTGAGTCAGGTCCTCTTGCAATTTCCTTCTCTGCCACATCCACTTACCCTGGCTGCAAGTGCTCCGGAAGAGACTGGTGTCACTTGTGTCCAAATCAACTCAGGACAGGAGAGAAGCAGTAGACAGGAAAGGACAATGCTACCAGTGTTAGTACACTTATTTGTAATGATGGCTGGATTCTCATGGCTCATTTAGACAGAAGCAAATGAAAATTAATTTGCTAATGGCAATTAACCATATAGGCATAAGAGAGAGCTTGCAAGACCTGATCCTGTTATCACTCTGAGAGATTTCAGATACAATTTTCACTGAGTTCAATATAATTTATTTGGATTTAGCAAGGAAGATCAGTCCTTGTTTTCAGCATGCTGTTTAAAATATACATGAGAATTCTCCTCTCCATTGTGGCAGAACAAAAGCCATTCTCACAGCTCTAGCTGGAGAGGCTTTGGGGCAAAATGCATGTCAGCGTGTTACCTCAGCTGACTGAATTCTCTGCTGCACAGGTGAGCAAACTAGGAGTCATCAACTTCAGCTCATCACAGGAATCAGAGCACATGTCCCCTTGCATGCTGTGCTCTGCATGAGATGAAAGAAAATGGAAGTAGATCAGTGTGCATGAAGCAGAGCAGCTAAATGTAGCACTGAAACAGAATCTTGCAACACCCCTGGCCTGGCCTGACCCGGCCAGTCCCTGTTGACCCAGATTTGCACCTCTGCCAGTTCAGGTAATGAGCATCACTTCAGTGCTCCTGCTCTGTCCTACCCAGCATCTCCCCTAAGAACAGAGATGCTGGCTCTTAATAAGTGAGTAGGAGGTTTTATTACTTTAATGGGGTGAAAGAGAAACTGGAAGGAAGACAAGACTTCAAAGCACCACTTCCAGACTGTGTTTCAGCATATCAAGCATTTAGCAGCAATACTGATTCCCACACTCAACCCAGTACTACTGCTGGTTCCCATTCACTTGCTGCAATGAACTCCCTTGGTTGTACAAGGGTCTGAGACTTTGCTTAGTGGTCCATCTGTGAATATACAGTTTCATTCTTTAGCCATTTTCTTCTTCATAAAGCCAGATCAGTTCCCTATTCTGGGTCTTAGCACAGGCCTCAGAAAGAGTTGCACTGATAAAACCAAGCGGGTAGGTGGGGTGAGATGTAGGGCATGAGAATTCCCTAAATTGTTGCCTTTGCCACATCTTCAGAGCATGAAACCCTGCTCCGTTATGAGATCTCAAAGGATGGAGTTCACCTGTACACAAAAGCCTAGCACAAAAGCAACATGCAGTTTTAAAAGTCTGATTTGTTCTTAAACAGTGCTCATGTCAGAAATGTTTTATGCTAGTGCACAAGAGCTGGTTATGAATTCAAACCTTACTGTGTCAGATGCTGTGCCAAAAAAAAAAAAAAAAAAGGAGGATCTTTGTCTCAGAGAACTCTCACACAAGCATAAGTCTGTGAAGAAACACAGAAACAAGGTAATATTGGCCAGCATGACAGATGGAGACTCATGTACCCACATTCACCCAGCATCACATTCCTGTTGGTGTTGCAGGAAAGGAGACTTTCAAAGAAGTGAAAATCACAAGTTTCTTTTTTCTTTTTCTCACTTCATGTGGAAGGCCTGTAGAAATCTCACATTTGTATCGTCTGTCACAGGGTGATTGGCAAGGTTTCAGTGGACCCTTCAATCTTTTGTTTTGAGACTCAAGGCACCAGGGACATGGTAGGCATTGTCCTGCAGTCTCACCGTATTTGAGTCTGATTACCCTTGGCCAAGCTGGATAACTCTGCAGACGTTTTTCTCATCTCTTCTCAAAGCCAGATACTGAAAGCTACAGAAACAGAAGCAGGCTTTGGCCTCAGTCAGTGAAAACACACACATAAACACAGAGTGAAAGACCTAAGAAGTTTTCCAGAGTTTCAAAAGGTTGATATTTGCCTTGCCATATTTCTAACTGTGATGAAATGCTTCATTTTTATTGTAGAGCAGAAGTAAGTGTTGGGATTATGGGCACTAATGATGTATTTATTCAAAGTTCTATCACCCATAAATAAAATATAACCTTTCCTTGTACTACAGACAACAAAGTTCATAGCAAAACTCTGTTCCTGTTGCAAACAAATTCAGCCCAACAGTTTCCTACTCCAAACAAAGTGTGTATTTTGACATCTTGGAGACATGGCTGCAGTGTCACTAATATCAGTCAGCTAAAGCTCTCAGAAGGCTCTGGTGCTTCAGCAAGATGCCAAAAGGACGGTTCAGAAGACTAACTTTAAGCAGAGACACTCGGAAAGGTTACCTGGCAAATTTAAGACACATGTTATTTAAGAAGAGCCACCAGTACACTTTGGAGCTGATCTAACACCCACTGAAGACCTCAAGGTAAATCCATTTATTGACTGCACTCTGCCATGGATGGGTTCTCATGAGGCAGAACCCAGGATTAAGTAACAGAGTGTTGATCAAGAAAGCATAACAGAAAGGGATACATGGGGCTCCTGGCAAAGCACTGCAGGCAGGATGTAGATGAGATTGGAGTTGCCTGGAGATGAAAATTGGGCTCTAACCAATAGCCTTGAGCAATGTAGCAGCCATTTCCTATGGCCTCATGGCCAAGCAGTTTCACAGGACTCTTCTCCTGCTCTGGGTTTTTGTCCTTGTTCTGGTAACGATGTAGTGTATGACCTCAGGAACTGCTAGTTAGTGAGATTTTGAAAGGCAGTCTGCAAGATGGTAAGTTGCAGAGTGAAAGTGGAAACGACATTCTTGATTCACTCCAGGTGGAAGTGCTGGTAAACCAAAAGCAGAGTGTCTCCCTCTGGGCAACCCTGAACCATTTTAAGAAGCCAAATCAAAGGAAGTTCATACTTGGATACTTACTAAAATCACCTGAATTTCAAGAGGTGCTGCTCCCATGAACAGCCAGAGAGTAATGGATTTAAGAAGGTAAATGTCAGTACATCTTGGGTGAGCAGAAATGCCTAGGCTCAGAGACAGGCTATGGTGAAGCGTGAATTCAGCACAGAAGCATCGATATTTCAGTCCCTCAACCATCAAGAAAGCTCCTGCTTCTCTTTCCAACTGATCAGGCAATGAGGTGAAATATTGGGCTCAAGGGTAGCTGTTATTCAGAGCTATATCTTGTGTATCTTTGCATTCAGAAGCAATTTTATTCATCTGTCAAGAGAAACAGGTCCAGATAAATTTCAAAGCTGTGTGGGAGGATGCAGCCATGAAGCACACAGCAACAAGACCCCCAGTGCAGCAGCCTGGGTGCTGGCCTAAGAAGATGGCAAATGGGGAGGTGTGTATTGGGGACCGGCTGGACAGGAGCCCCACTTTGTTCCCTGCACCAGGACCCATAACAATCATGCTGCAATGCTGGCTGTAGAGATTTAATTTTGTCAATTTCCCCCACAAGTCTGACCTAATGAGATATAGCAGTGTCTGCGTGCTGCTTCTGCAGCTGCCTCGTCATTAGAGGTGCTCATTTCCCAGGTGGGCATGCGATTTCCCATTTCCCTGGGTTAGAAAAACAATGTAATTATACACTGAATTCAAACCTGTGCTGTTTTAGGGAGAAGCAGTGTCTGATACATCTGATTTGTAAATGGACATCACATTGCCATTGCATAGGCAACACTATCAATCTCTCCTCTGTATGATTTTTTTGTTCAGCATTTAAAGAGTCAGTTCCATTTTTTTTTTTTTACTTAAAGCCTAGAATGAATCAGTGCTAGCACGAACTTTGCGAAAAAGGTATCCTCAACAGAAATAAAGAGATAAGTGATCATCTAGCTTACTAACTTCTACAGAAGGAGACAGGCTAGTTGCACTGGTGACCACAGCAACATAACTGTAATCTGTCAATGGATTTTCACTTTCATGCAGGTATTTTTTTTCATTTAATTTTCATTTTCTTTTCACTTTTTGGTTTACTCACGTTGTACTTAACTGTGATTTTGCACAGTGGATATCTCATATTTAAAACATAAATCTGTGATTTTTGCTGTAAAACCATGCAGAACTCTCTTCTTTCTACAGCTCACCCATTAAAATTTCACAGATGGGAAATTCAAGCACTAGACTCATGCAGACCTGAGCTATAAACAAACTCTCTGGATTGGAAAGGCCCTGATTTTCACAGACACTTTACTCAGAAAGGCTTTGGGCTTAAAATGCCCAGAGTTGAGAAATGGAAATTAGGTTGCAAGTTGCTGGTTGGAGATATGCCAGCTCTGTTCTGCTTTGCTTCCATTTTGCTGGGCTAGAGGATCATTGACCCAGGGTGGCCTTGAATTTGGATCGAGAGCTCACTTTAGCACTTCATTGTGGCCTGCTGCTCATGTGAAAGGGTACTGTGTTTTAGGGATGCATAGTAGTCCAAACCTTAGGCAAAGGTTGAAGAGTACCCCCTTTTTGGGGACCAGGTCCCATTCTAGATGGCAGGGTGAGCTCCACAACTCGCACTCCTCTCTCCAAATTCTGTTTACATCCCAGCCAAGCTCCTTTCCTTCCCTGCTCCCTCAGGGCAGCCCTCACTGCTTCTCCTACTTCCGGAAAGCAGAGTACGTCCTCTTCCCAGCAGCACCCCACACTCCTGCCCCATATGCATGGATGTTCTGATTGCCTCCTTCCTTAAGAAACAGTGAAAGTCTCCTCCCTGTGCCCTAGAAACAGTGAGTCCCTGCTGGCCTTACAGGCTGCCATGATATTGAGTACCGTCAGTCCTGCTGGCTCTGTGGGTGACAGAGCTCTGCAGACATCCCCTAAGGCCTTTCCTGCTGTCCCCTCTATGCTAACGTGATATCTGGACTCCTCTAGCTCTAAGTGGATCATTTCCTCTCTCATTTGCCTCATCTCAAGAACCCTGGAGGTCTACTCACATTTATTTTAGGGTCTGGTGGAGCTGATTTCCCTGTTTCAGTTTGATTTACCTTAATTCCCAGAGAATTGTGTTTCCCTTTCTTAGGGAGGATACTTCTTGGATTAAATAAAACCAACCTGTTCTTACTGGTATGATTATTGTTATTACCATTTTGCTCCTCATTCACTGGGCTGCTGGATAGCCTGCCTCCATCAGTTAACTGACAACGGACTGAAAGGGTAGCCTGACTATGCAGACATACTTGCTGTGAGGACAGCTCCCTGTGCAGCTCAGGTCTGCGTTGTAGCTCCGACAGAGCTTCAGCTGGAGGATGGATTTCAAGCATTAGCAAAGCCAACAGCTCTGCCTTCAATCAGGGAGCAGACACTGTGGCCAAGGGATGCTTGCCCTCGCATGCAAGGAGTGCCTAGAAAGCCACTAAGGGTGGTTCCCCTGGGAGTGCAGGATGATACTGAGACACACTCCCCACAGAGTACAATTTGAGGCCTCCTGGGTGAAAAAGCCCCTCTCTGTCTCCTGCCTAATCTGGTTCCTTTGACAACCCAACATAGCAACTAGTTTAGTGAATTCCCAGACCACGCCCACAGCCCCACAGGAGCAGAAACCCATAAGGTTTCTCCTTTGGAAAGCTCAGCTTCTAGGCTTTTCTCCTAAAGGCCTGTCTTTCCCTACATGGCACTGGAAGTGATTTGCTGTTGGTAGCAATTGGGTAACGGGAACTGCATACTGCTGCAAAGCCTTGGAGAAGGGCATGTGCTTGTTAGGGTGGAACTGCCTAGGGGCAGGCAGTCAGCACAGACAAGTACAACCTTCTCTCCCTGCTCTCTGTGCATGGCCTGAGCCCTTTGGACAGTTCAGTGGATGGGGGTGCAAGGAATGGCAGATCAAATGGGAGACACAAACATGCTGCTAGGGCTGCTATGGAGCCACCAGAGGGTGCACCTTCAATCCTTACTCCATTTGCACTGAAGTCAATGCAACTTGGACAGACAGAGACATCATCCCTCACCCTCTAAGATGCATCTCTAGGATCCATGGACTGGGCTGACAAGGACATTACAAGACTTATTTACTGGTGGGGGGTAACATGCTTTGCTCCCACAGGTGGAAGGCACAGCTTAGGCCCTGCAGACAGAAATACTGAGCAGAATATTTTTCCCTACATCCAGCTGTAATTGAAAGAGCAAGGGAGATCTACTCCCTCCCCCTTCCCATGCTTCAGGACAGGGATTATGGTGTCTACGGAACCATGAAGGAGAAACTCTCCGGACAGTATTTCTAGTCCTCTGTGCAGCCTGTTCTTGCCACTGTCCTGATAAGTGTAAATCATGTTTCGGTGTAAATCTAGACATGTAAATCTGTCATGTCTGGGTGGCAATGTTGGCTATGCTGTTTGTAAATCCACAGAGAATAATGTATTTGTGCTGTGGGATGACATCCCATAATGAGATTATGATATTCCATAGCCCAAGATTTGCTATTTGTGACAAAGACAGATTTCATGAACAGCAAGGCTGCTGGGAGACCTGCTGGACTCAGGGGACATTCATAAGCTGGGGATCCTTCTAACCTACTCAGCCATAACTCAGATACAGGGGAGACAGTTTCTAGTGCTTTTTAGATCAATCACTAAACACCATTAGCTACATATCTGGCCATGTATTTGCATTCAAAACACCACACAGCACAAAATAACTAAATGTAGAAAGCACAGTCAAGAACTGCATATATTTACAAGCCAGCCTATCATATTGATCCAACTATACTTAATATAGCAAGTACAATAGTAAAAAAAATCATTTCCATGTCTAGAACAACTCCATTTATTCTCCTCAGAGATTTAGAAAATTAATCCTTTTTATAATGAAATTCTGCTTTTTTCTTTGCTCCCAGTTGTAGGTTCTTTATGGAAAGATTAAAAAAATTTCTTCGTCCTTATTTGTGGAAATACACATATGTCACATCCTTCCCTTCTGTGCTGTGAGCAGAATTTGTATATGTGTGTATTTATGCATATGTACAAATCAGCATGTAAATTCATGCCACTCTAACCCTCTTAGCTAGTAAAACAACTTACACCTAACTTGCTTCCTCTCTCTCATTGGGAATTAATCAGTCTGGACTTAGTAAAGGAGGTGAATCAATACATTTATCTCATTTTATAAAAGCAGCCTCAGAAATGCTGTCTTGTTCAAGGCCAGACAGTAAGAGGAAAATTGTTAAAACACAGCCTCTGTATAGAGCCCAGCAGAATTAGGAACTCAGCCTAAGCCTCTTGAGTCTCAGTCTTGTTTCTCTGGCACCGAGACCAGCTGTCTTGTCTTTATTTAAATGCACAGTCCTTTGAAATTACTATTTTATCCTACTAGACTTCTTGTTCTTCACTTACATCAACACATGTACAAATATGGAAGAGTTTCATGTCAGTTAATAAAATAAAAGAGAAGCCAGGGTATAACGCACACTGCAAATCCCCTACCTGTGCACGGCCCAGGGCAAGGGAAGTGCATGGAGCAATGGCTAGGTTACTGGAAGCTGAAGGCGTTCTTACTCGTCTGAACTGGAAGTTGTGTTAAAGTCAGTACGAAGCCGATGGTGCTTGCTCTACCAGCGAGTTGTACTCAGTGACTCAGGGCATGCTCCTAGCCCTAATTTCCCACAACTGGATCACAGGCATCCCATTTTACAGCTGGGTAAAAATATGAAAAAGCAAAGTGAAGCAATCTGCCTGTGGTCATACAACATGTCTGTGACAATGCAGAACAGGTCTCAGTGTCTCTCAAGCCTGTCCTATCAGTCCCTGCAGGTGAAGCTGCATGCACGCCACCTGTGCTGGGTACTGTATGTTCACATGTATAACCAAATGTATTTCTGTTGTGTATTTGCTCTGCTGCCCACCTCCACACGTCTCCTAGCATAACAACTGACCAAGGCTGCAGATGGGTAAGAGAGATGCTTACACATGAATCAGTACATCTTTGAAAGCTGTCACCTCCCAGGACTGTCCTACAGATGCAGATATCCAGCACCAAATCCTGCACTGGGAGGAGGGGACAGGGTTTCCCTGACATCAGCAGTGTTGTGTCTCCCGAGCCACAGTGCGGGCTTGGCTCACTCTCTATGGCCTCAATCAGGCAAAGGGCTTGTAAAGTGGCGTAAAAGAAGCATTGATGGGATTTAACATAAAAGGTAGAATCAGGCCTCTAAAGCTGACCATTTAAATCCAGCAGGTCACTGATTCTTTTGTGTTGATCTGAACTGGCATAATCAAAACCTGGCTGGGTTCCACTTACGGTCTCTCCATCACACGTTACTTACCATCTGAATTTCCCTGCATTCAGAGAACACTCCCACCCCCTCCTGCCCTGCTCTCTGAAGGAACACTTAGTTTGAATAATAAGATCCCTTTTTAACAACATTCTCTCAGAAATCTCAAATGCCAGAGACTGCACATCAGCATGTACAATCTCAGCCATTCACACGCGCACATCAGTGATTTTTCTCGTCTCTGATATGTCAATGCTGTTTACAAATTAATACTTACATAAATTTCTGCCCTTTAAAAAACTGTAGCATAGTGTGACTGCAGTGACAGCCCCGCGTAACTGCAGAGGTTCTATTCCAGAGATGCTACTGCCAAGGGGTGAGCTTGCCTGTAAACAAGGGGCTCGTACATCCCATCGGCATCGTTTCTAGCCAGTGTTTGCTTGAGAAGTCCCTTAGGTTTTGTAAAGCAAGTAATGGAAGGGCTTTTTTGTGTGTTTTGCGACCCATATTTCAGGTTTATTATTACCAAAGGACAGAAATCTCCCTTTTCATGACTAATCTTCAGCAGAATGTCATGCATGGCCACCACCACTAAAAACACTAATACCAAATCTATTGCTGGAGTCTGGAAAAATGCCATTCCAGTGGTATCTCCATTTCTAACATGCCTGTCCAGCCATTTGCCTGGAGCTGGTTTCTGCTGCCTCAGTGGAGGCAGTGCAGTTGTGCCAGTATACGTTGGGTGACAGAGATCCTGCAGTGAGGTTGGTTCTTCTGAACATTTGGCCTCAGCCAGTGTTTTGCAAAAGAGAAGAAATTCAAGGAAAAATCTTAGAAAATAATCCTGGAAGACAATCTTCAAAAACCTGGGATACTGCTGAGGACATCATGGAGTACTTTGAGCACCTATTTTGCAGCCAGGCTCTCTGATTTCTGTATCTGATCAATGCAGCAGCCTGAAAATTTAGTAGTAGATATCTTTGAAAACTGGAGGTTTCCTCTGTATAAATGGTTACCACAAATGATGCAATGTTTGGAGAAGTGTCTGTGCTATTTTTGTTTATTTATTTTAAATTAGATTTCACTAGACTCTGCCCCACATATTCAGCTTCATGTGTTCTGATCTCCATGCTGGTAGCTCAGCATGGGGCTGCAGAAGCTGTCCCAGTTGGAGACAGTGGGAACAGTGGGAAGGGAAGGCAATGAATGCTAGCCAGACTGCCACAGAAGGCAATTTGGGATGATAAGTAAATTAGCTGGATGCTTCTGTAATATGATCACTGGCAAAACAGAACTGGCAACTGCACTGCTATGGTAGTAACAGTAGTAACTTAGTTGTGATAGGTGCATGTGGATGCCTCAAAACTAGTTTCCCACACTTTTTGCAGCACCAGGAAATTAATATTTTATCAGTGACATATATTCCTCTTAGATTTCTGAAGTTTCTTCCACAGCTATAAGCACTTGTGATACTTGTCCTTAACAATATCTCCCCCTGCAGAGGAATGCCATGTGGCAAGAAGCACCAAACGATTTGGCTGGTCCTAGAGCAGGACAGTGCAGAATAGGCAGGCTTGAGTCTCTTAAAAGACTCCTGCCAACTGCAGTGGGACCTGCCTCTGCTTGCGTCAACACTTAATTCACCCTGAAAAAAAGCCTAATGATGGGCTTGATTTGTTCTTAGTACAACTCTCTTGACTTCAGTGGAGTTTCCCTTGCAGTGAACTTGTCCTGACACACTCACATTGTGCAGTCAAGCAGAGCAGCAGAGCCTCTGGCTGGCAGGCCATAATCAAATCCCACTTCAAGTAATCCAGCCAGCCTGCTGCCAGGGGTTTGGAGAAGGAGAGAGGCAGCATGCCAAAGCCGTCTCCTCCAGAACTGTGTTCTTCTCTATTATTTAGTTATACTGATGCTGACAAATGTATTTTGAATCTTTGATTTCTACTGTTTGAGGCTACCTCACCAGTGTTCAAAGCTCAGGGTGGCTTCTGATTAAACAGCCAGATCACCATCCATGGAGCTCAACATTCAGTCTCCTGCAGTGTTTGCTGTGGTCACAACCAGCACCAGGATTGCTGTGAAGGAGTTTGTGCTGGCCCCTCTCCAAGTGCCATTTGCACCAGTGGCTTTGGGAGGCACTAGTGGTCCCCTCTGCACAGCAAGACTATGTTCCTGGTCCTGCATGTGGCAGTTCCTACCTTAGTGACACAAGAAGGACAAGCAGAGCCTGTTCAGTTTGTCAAGCAGATGCCAAGTAAGAGATGTAAAGTCATTTACTTCTCTAGAAAATTCCAGCATGGGGAAGAAAAATGAACATAAGCCCTTCTGGGATGAGCACACTTATTTCCCAGAGCAGTGACTAGAATCATTAGCCATTTGTACCTCAAATTCCTGTAGGATATTGCTGGGAAGAAATAAATGTATACTGCATGATGTTATGCCTTGTGACAGGAGATTCTGTGCAGAAACACATAGGCATGAATCTACTGTAGGCTTGGTACGAATTTCCCTATTTCTTGTGCAACGCTGGAAGAAATCACCTTACTGTGATTTGTTAGAGCTGAGGAATAAGACCACTTCCCGTCACTTTCCTGCAGAAATTCCTTTCAGAATTTCCCATGAATAAAGTTCTTCCTTTCCTCTGAAAATTTGTGACCAGCTCTCTCCTTACCCTTAAGAAAGAGAAGATGTCCATTGCCAAAGTACAAAATGCTGGACTTCACTTGTGGACTTTTGATGAAAACAAGGAATATTTTTCACCAGAAGATAAGCACTTCCATACACTGAAGGTACTTGTGGGAGCTTGTACCTTACCCCTGTCAAGGAACAAGCCCTCTCCTGTTGCTTCTCCCTCCCCCTTCCCAGTTAGTACCAATGACAAAAATTAGCAACAAAGAACCATGGCATTCTCTTAACAGCCCAGATGGTGCCCAAGTCAGAGGAGACAGACTTGGTCGAGTGAGGTTTCTCTTTGATGAAAGAGTGATTCCTTGTCTTTTCTGTTTCCTAACAGATTCAAAGACTGTGTATCTCAATGGTTGCCTAGTTGCTGTGATTGCAGAGGAACAGGGTTTGGTCACTTTGGGGCTCCCTCCAGGTCTGTGTTCCTTTTTCTGTTGCTGAGAAATAACAAGATTTGGGAAACTAAGCCCAGACTTCCCAAACTGTAGCAGTGGGTGTCTAAAACCTACTCCTGAATTCTTTACAGCATTCTACAAATACTCTACCTTGCATGAACCCAAGTCTTGACTGAGACACCATTCAATCTGCTCTGCTATATCTGACTTGCATTCAGATTTTCTGTGCTCTGTTTGTTTCTTGTGAATGCACCAGAGTAGTCGGTGTGCATCCCAGGGTGGTGTGCTGGTAGCTGTATCTTGGAGCCTGTGATTTAGAAAAAGGCAGTAAAATACCTTTTGATCACTGGGATGAGCTCAGATGTGTTTTGCTCTAATAAAGGGTCCTTAATTTTTTGTGCATTTTCATTTTTTATTATTTAAAATTAAATTTAGCTGTGGTTGAATAGACTATAGCTGGTAGAAATGCCACTCTCCCTTATTGCAGGTATAAAGATGAAGCTATATAGTAGCTTAGTAATAAGTCTATGCTTTTAGATAAACACAATTGTGATTTACATGTTTGTAAAGCTTGAAGGTTCTCAACGTAACAAGCTAACTGTGAAATGCTAGAGGTAAGGGCCAGTGAAGAGGGGCAAGAAGCAGAAATCCTGCTTGACTGAGTCTGTTCACCTTATCTCCAGCTGTTGGTCTAACCCTGGAGTTTCCACATAGGTCCCAAATGACCACAAGCCACATTAAAGGCAAGTCCCTTTTACAACTTGAATGCTGAACTGTGGCAGGAAATAGTAATGAAAACACCTTAGACAAAGCAGGTGTTATTTCACTATGGGACTACGGTACTAAGAACTGATTAAACGAGTAAAATAATGAATCTGGAAATGCGTGGAGGAACTAAGAAATGACCAGGCTAGTAGGATCACAAATCTGGAAAAGTGTGAAGGCAGAAGTAATCTCTACAGGTAGGGTCTTAGCCTGAATGGAAACATGAAGCTTCCCGGTCAGACACCAACCTGAAAACCTGCCTAACAAATACCACCAACACCACTGCCAGCAAGGGCACCGGCCGATCAGAGAGCTACTGGCTGGTACAAGTAGCAATATCCAGAGACACAGCAAGGGCTTCTGTCTGGAGGAGAAAAAAATTGTTGTCCTCTGCATCCTATGGACTCAAAAGAATGGTGATATGTTAAAATCCACAGAGATAATTTGTGGTTTTATTGTTGTTGTTGTTGTTCTGGGAATGGCCTTTCAGAGAATATGAACTCCAGGGCTGGCTATTTCTCATGGCAGTCCCATAGCCCCTGCCAATTGCCATCTGGCTAGTCCCAGCCCAGTTAGCAGGGATTACACACCGCCAATTCCCAGTGCAACTGAGAAAGATCAGTGATTTGATTGCTACTGGAAGTCCTGGGGGAAAGACTTCACCAGTCCTTCTTAAATTAAAATCATAGATAGTGAAGGCAAACAAGTCTGCACTGGAACATTAAAAGCAATGGGGCTAACTGAGCTCCAGTGAAAAGAAAAAATCTTTTATTTGTCTAAAATTACAATCAATCAGAAGGAAAAATGGCAACAGGCTTTTCACGCTTAACAAATGTGCTTTGTTGCAGTCTGAGATGAATAGAAATGATGGCTTCATCTATCTGGTGAACGGTCCCCCGCCAATGGTGCCTGAGCATTCCTGCAGGTTTGAGCTGTTGGGAAACATGCTGGCCTGCTACAGGCTGGCAACAGTTTGGACTCCTTTCTTTTACCGTCCCTCTCTCAACATTTTCAAAAGAGATTTCCATTGGGCCAATCAGGGAATGTGGGGAGACCACAGCCTAGTTGGAAGTGGGCTGAGTTCATTAATCCCTTTCACACAACTGTGACTATGAGACTTCTGATCCTCTACTGGTGCAGAGGAGATTGCAGGTTCAGTGCATCTGCTGTGAGTGAATGAATCCCTCTGGCCGTTTATCCTCCACAGTGATACAGAGGAAGCTATCCACCACCATACATCTGTACTGCAGCATCAGCGGACCTGGCTGAGGTTGGGATGCTCACATGCCATATTTAAATAGTGCCTTGCTTTTGCTATCTCATTATTACATAAGAGCAATTAATTGGAAGGCTGTAGAACAGAGGTTATTTGAGAGAGCTGACATCTCCCACTAGGGATCCAAGAGCGAGAAGATTTCCTGACTACACATGTGCATCCTCTGCCAAAGGCTTATACAGCCAGCACTTTCTTATGATTACAACTTTCTTTGAGAGAAAAATATATGCTAACAAGCAGCTCTTAATCCTTCAGCTACTGCTACAAAGAAGCCTTAGCATAAGAGTTCCTGCAGTATAACACTTTTGAAATGTATGTGCCAGGAGTGATAAAAACCTCTTTTGTACTTGGAAAACAAATCTGTTTCAGTTGGGTGCACTTAGACATTCCTTCTGATTTGTTTAACATGCATTTTCTGTCCAGTCTGTCTGAACAGAGACCAACTTAATGAAGCCCAAAGATGTAAGGCTTTTAGATCTTTTTGTTATGTTGTGGATGAAGCAAAAGCAAAACTGCTGTGGGGTGGTGAGCATCAGACAACAGAAATAACATCGATATGTGCCTTGATTTATTGTATAGCAGCCATATGGCAAGGTTTGTAGTTTCTGAACAGACAGCAGAATTCTCTCAGAAGTTGCCACACAGGAAATCCCTGAGGAAGCCTTACAGCAAAGAGACAGGTGGCCAAGAGCTGCCCCGCCACACAAGCTGCTGTCAGAATGGAAATACACCCATACCAGAGCTGCAGCTCTCTGCCCCACAGTAGCGACCAGCTCCTGCCTGCCTCATCTGGCATCACTTCCTTTAGGAAAGAGCTGCTCTTTCTGCTGTGCATTCCAGCTGTCTCGTTTGGGTCATCTCCAGGGTAGAGAGGAATTTGTGGAAGCTGGCACCACCTTCAGCTGCAAGCACTGCGTACCTTCCTCATCTTTAGGCAATGAGTTTTGTCATCTCCTCCTTCCCTGTTGGCATCACTTCTTGACAGGCAGTTTATTGTGTTGTCTTGTGGGTTGAACACCTTCATGTTCTCAGAACAAGATAAACCCAACTTACATATTAACATTTCTTTGGCTGCAAAAATAAGCCCTTCGCACCCAATGACCTGTGCTCTTCCCCACCCTCAGACAGAAGCCTCACTCAAAAAATAATTCATGTTCATTGTCGTACCAATCTACACAGTCTTGTTGGACTGAGGGAAGACTTGATGGTCAAAGGCGGGGCTTTCAGTAATTCTTTTGTTTCCCCAAAGGGCGAGTCTAGCAGAGACACTCTGCTTATCTCTGCTGTGATGACATATTGGCAGAGAGGGGCTCTGTAAGGCAGAATGGGTCAGGTCCTAAAGGTTTCTTACGTCAAATTCAGTGAGTAAACTGCTAGCAAACTGGAAACCAGTGCATTTTATTGAGTCATGACAGGCTGCAGCAAAATTGCATTCATCAGACAAGGCTTTATTGCCACCCACAGACTGTGTGTCTCTGCTGAGATCAGGCTGAGAAAAGGTGTAGTACAAAAGTACTTTGACAGATGGGCAGTGCCTGAAAGACCTTGCCGTCCTAACAGATGAAGATGAGAGAAGGAAAGAATTTTTGTCTCTATGCTATAGATAGGCAATGGAGCAGGTGTACCTCCAAACTGTACACTGCCGCTCAGGGCCCTGAACCAGCTGATAATGCTTGGTGTTGCTAAAAATCACCATTTGGACAGGCAAGGGCAGCACCCTATGACATTGCCTTGAGCTAGCACACCTCTCATCCTGACTTATCAGATCTGTGCTTTGTGAGTATGGCTAGATTGCTTCCAGACTGAGATTGGTGATTATACAGCCAGTCTGGCTCTCCACCCCCTAGTTTCTTTGAACTTCTTTGCATCAGAGTTAGCATGGCCAAGTCAACATCTGGGTGTACACTAGAACATCCTCCCATCACAATGTGAATAGGCTGTAACAACCAGGATTTAACCTTGGATCTTCTGTCCGGTATCTAACTGAGGGTAAACTTTCAAGTTGGCCTCCAGTAAAGGGGTATATATTTCAAAGCTGAAGAGTTGACAGAGGGAAATACCTAGTTGCAATCATTTCACCATCAACTTGTTTTAGTCTGAGGGAGATTAAATTTTCCTGCTGGCAATAGCTGGGCAATAAAACTGTGATGCTTCTTTAGCAATCACTGCAATAATATTAGATAAATAGATTTCATTGTTCAGCGTCATCCATCAACACATAAATCACTCAAAGAATCCTGATATAAAGAGATGAAGAAACAACCTCGCATAAAAAGTTAATTTTCCTCGATGTTTAAAACCCTTTCAGAAATTTGTGGGAATTTCCTAGATGGTCTTATACAGATTCCTTTTATATTCCTAAAGAGCCTCTTATGCACCTTTCATCCATATTTACCACAGAGTATATCCCTTCCATAGTGAGACTAGTTTTTACCCACAGGTTTCAGGAAGGGCTAATGATTTGGGATGCTCCCATGCTAAGGACCCTACCTTGACATACCTGGAAACGTTGAAAAATATTTAAGCTGCCTAAATGGCACCATCCATCACTTTCAAATTTGAATGACTACAGGACTGCTGTTCAGCCCCTACTCTGCTCCATTAGCCTGAGAACCAGACAACTCCTAAGCTTTCATTTACACTATGCTCTCAGTCATGCAATGTCAAAGGGCGCCATTTAAGATAGTCATGCTACTGTGAGGGATTCCCTCCATCTTTGTACTTTCTACAGCTGCAGTATGAGGCAATTAAAGAATGTGACTCAGGACATGTCTACACAATGCAGTGCAATGCAGAGATTTCAGTCTACCACTGATTCATCCCATACTGGAATTTGCCCTGACTCACAAGAGTCATTACAAAAAATGAGATTATGAACAGCTTCCAGAGTTGAGACTTCTGTTACAATAGTTTGGATCTTTCAGTGCCTTCACAGTACCAGAGATTATGTTAGCTAACTGGGAAGAGTTAAAATATTTTTATGCATGGAGAAACATTTAAAAGGCACCCTTTTGTAGTTCCTAGCCAAAGGCTGCCTAAAAGACCAACAGATACCTGGTAGAAATTGGAGGACTTCTGGAGCTCCTGCCCAGCTTAAAGCTACCCTGAAGAAGCTTGGTTTTCTGAGGCCATCAGGAGCTCATCACTTGAATATCTTGAAATGGAGGCAGTCAGAATAACTACTTACTTTTGAGAATTTGAGCAATTAAAAGTAGAACTCTGCTGCTGTCGTCAGTTACTAATGACATAGCCAAACTGAACAGTTTGGAACAACATTTTCTATAGGATTGTGAGCCTCAGGTTTAGTTTTGTTGGTGTACTGCAACCAGAACGCTGGTCATTTAAAAGAAACTCCTCCAAAACAAGACAGAAGTTCTATATGGTCTGTATTTTACAATTCTAGTGACCTTTTCCTCATTAGAGGTTAGTACTCTCTCCCTTTAAAAAAAGGGGCTTATAACTTGCTTGGGGGGAAGTGCATTTATCAAAATCACGCTTTTTGACACCATGTCTGTCCAGCTTCACAAAGAATTAGATTTCTGGCCAGAATACAGTTCAGCCAGATCCCTGTAACCGAATTTCCTATTCTGGCTGCATTAAGTGCAAGCAGCAAGCTCCAGACCAACTGTATGTGAGCAAAGCCTCATTTGCCCAGCACCAAAGTGTTGCTATGGACTAAACAGGTCAATTATGAGGAACCAGATCTGTCATCCTGCTTCCTTTTCACTTGCAAGCTGCCGCCCCAGTATCACTGGGCACAGACAGGTAGGAGAATGACAGTGTCCAGTTCAGATCTGGACACAGAGCCACGTGAAAGGCATATTGGAACAGAGACCAGTGTGACAGTAGGAAAGGAAACCAGACTGCAAGCAGCAGGAGTTGGAAATATGATTGTGGAGAAACACTAAAGACAGAACCAGGTGAGGTAGACAGATCATGGGGAGAGAGCAAGAAAAAGGCATGTAGGGGTAGAAGTCCAAGAAGTGAGGACAGGATCCGGGAGAGGAGTCTGGAACTGGTAAGATGACAGGAAGGAGCAGCCTGGGGCAGAGTCAAGGAAGGGCAAGATGGCTCAGGCACCCAGAAGATGGAAGAAAGTGCTGTGCTCTGCTCCTAGAAAGTAGCGGCAAAAGCACTGGCAGAGCAAATAGATCATCTGCAAGTACTGAAACAGCCAAACTGTGAGGAACTAACAAAAGCCACTGGTAACGCCATGAAGCAGCAGAG
This sequence comes from Nipponia nippon, assembly GCF_047370975.1. Classification (NCBI taxonomy): domain Eukaryota; kingdom Metazoa; phylum Chordata; class Aves; order Pelecaniformes; family Threskiornithidae; genus Nipponia; species Nipponia nippon. The sequence goes on from NW_028262391.1 coordinate 14,604,174, forward strand.
CTAACGAGCCCCACGTCACTGGTAACTTTAAGGTATCATTACAAACCTGAGGAAGTACTTCTTTTTTTAGTGTGCTCTAATAAGAGAGGAAAATACGACACACAAGAAAATTATTCCACCACATGCAGAACTCTGTTGAAAAAGCCAAAAAACAACCAAAGAAAGCTCACATCTTTATACAATTTATAGAATCCAAGACTCAGTAATTTCATAGTGACAGAATTCAAAACTACCTTTTCTATTTCCTTCACTTTGGCCTCATTCTCTGTAGGCATTATGATATTTAAGTGCATCTTCACATATTATTTATGCAACAATATAATGTTTTTCAATATTCTAAGCTTCTTCTACCTGTTCTCTTCCATTATCAATTCAGTATTTTCAGCAGGTTTCTTGAACGTTTGACTCCAGACTAAAATAACATACTCCAAAAGAGCAAAAATGCTTAGCCAACTATCGCTCCCATAGCTGATTCAGCATTCCCTCCAAATCAGATCAGCCCTTCTGTTTATGATATTGAACTCTGCTGATTGTATACTGCGAACACCCAGTCTTTTGGAAAACTTCTTTTGCCCTGTCACCTTTCTTTAAGTATAGCCTGTATTTTGGTAACAGAAGTACAACTGTACATTTGCCTTAAGTGAATGTGCGTGCATATTACAAGCACTACAGGTCTCTGTACCACTGTTATATAGGATTCCTTATCTACTATATCCACAAATCTCTGTCACCTACACACCTCATCAGTCATGATTTTACAGTGTCTTCCGCATCATTGTTCAGAATGTTAAACAGCATACGCCCAAGAACTGAGCCTAAACTACACACCCAGACTCTGTAGGGAAACACACCCAGACTGTGATAATCCCTTATTTATAGTTAACCCTCTGGGGTTTAGCAAATAATGGAGCTGGAAATGGAACTCCTCAGAAATTGTAATTTCTTCTCACGAAAACATTTTGCATAGCATATAGAATGCGTCTTTGCTAGAGAATTGCATTAGCATCAAACTCTACTAGCTGCCAGGCAGGGACCATGTAAAACTATCTATACTTACAATGTTTATTCAGGTATTCACAGCCTGTGAATGATCATGCAAAGAAGTATTAGATGTCAGACATACAGAAGTAGGGTGTCTCTTTGGAGACATCCTTAGACATCTCTTCTACAGCCTAAGGCATCAGCAAGTCTTTAATTAAAGGACCACAGCACAGTTCAACAGTGGCCATCATCTGTAGCACTGAGATTATCCAGGCATTAGTGCAGACTGGCCCTAATAGACACCCCCTCCCCATCGTCTTACCCTTGTTTCCTTTTAGGCAGACTCCTCAGTGTCTGGTGGTCTCCAGAGATAGCAGAGGTGACAAAAATGAGCAAGAATAGCATCAAACAAGTAGACTAGAGAAATTATTGTCTTTCCTCCATTACTGTCCGCAGTTATGATGCAGGGTGTTTGACTCCGTGGATTTTGCTTCAGTCTGTTAAAGAGAGAAAGTTATTTGTGAAATTCAGCCCTGAAGTTTGGAGGGAAGAGAGGACTGTGCCTAAAGATATGCAGAAGTGCGGAAACAAAAATGTTTGCCAAACATTAAGGAGGTTTATCCTCAGCTTCATAGCATCCCAGGGCTGGAGTCTGCAAAATGTCCGAGAAAGCTCAAAAGTACTTGAGGCCTTGGCTAAGGTTACTGAGATCAATAGGGCAAAACACAGGCCTGTCAGAAGGTGTCCTTAAACTCCTCATTGAACCAGGTCTGAAAGGCAAAAGATTGGATGTGATCTTACCCAATCTCAGGATATTAAGCAAAAGGCAAAGGTCACGATAGCTGGCTGTTTGACTTAACCTTTAAAAACTACCCATGCTTTTCAGGCCTACCCAAACCTAATACTGACATTAAAATCTAGCAAGATAATTGAAACAATAGTTCTTTTCTCATTTTCCTTGTTTTATCTGCATATATCAAAGCAGTTGACAACTTTGCACAAACATCAAGACAAAGCAGCTTGCGACGAAGTACTAATTCAGCGGGTCCACAAACAGGAGCAGATACTGGACTCCAGCCAGCTACATGCTGGGCCGTGCTGTCACGGTGTCTGTCAAAGCTCACTCTTTTAAATACCAGGTGTGGTGAAGATGGAGTTTGGACTCAAGGAAGAAATCACTGCCATGGTGCTTGCTCAACAGCTGACTTTCCCACAGATCAAAATCAGACCAGACATCAGAAATGAAATTAAAGAGTGACTCTAGCACGAATGAAAGATTGCTATGGCATTACTGCATGATCCCCTGATCGTGAAAGCCCCACAGGGGACTGCGTAATGGGTAAAACAATCTCAACGTGGAGAATCTCCTCCTGTGAGGAGACAGGCAGTGTGAGACACTGGGGTCCTGCCCGCCACGGCTTCCATCTGTCTACCAGTCTCTTCCTCTTCCCTGTCAGCGGGGGCACCACACCAGCAGCCCCCCGGCTGGCTGCAGCACAGGCCCCTCATGCACCAGTGCCTGAGCCAGCTGGAACCGGCTCTGACCAGCGCGGGGCAGTTCCTGAGCCCCCAGGCTGAGGTGTGAGCCTACATGCAGGGGTCAGGATGAGGCTCAGTGAGGAAACCAGGGTCGGGGACAGCCTGGGATGGCTGGGGCTGTGGGGGCAAGCCAGGATGTCAGCCCGCAGGGCCCGCAGCCGGGCAGGGCAGGGCTGTAGCAAGGCCCCAGGCTGGACTGAAATGAAGCTGCCTGGCCCGTGGGCAGGGTTTGTGGGTGGAGGCCCCAGGTGAGGCTGGGCAGGGCTGGCAAGATCTCTTAGTGCACTCAGTGCCCTGAAGTTACACTCAACACAGATTGTCTTGCTTTTTAGTTCATGTTTTAAGTACCAAAACTTAACTCCCTGCTTACCACCAGCTGCTGTTACCCGCATCTCTGGCACATGTCTCAGCCCGCTGACAGGTGCAGGGGAGTGTCCTTCACAAGGCCAGCTGCCCCAGTGGCTTACCATGGCGACTCCCAAAAGTCATCTACTGTCATCTCACCAAAAGCAAATTTGCATTTACAAAAGCCAGGGGAAGCTTGGCAGTGTCTCAGGTACTTGCCTTCCAGGAAGAAGCTTCACCCTTCACTGCACTTTCCAATACACAGTTTTTTTCTTTGCTAAATGGCTGACACAATGCAATTTGACCACCTTCATGCCTTAAGGGTTGCTCATCTGCTTGTGTACCTGTAGCTTCCATCACTGCCACTGTTTCACTTTGGTGAAACTTTGGTGTTTTACAAATCAGGTGAGCGCTCTAGTCCCTGAGCTAAACAGGTAATTTCACTCACGTTTTTCTTCTTTGGGCCTGCTCATTTTCTGTGAAAAATTAAATACCCTCTGGGCCAGAAAGACAGCCTGACTCACGTGGACTGTGGGAGACCAAGCTACAAGAGCTCCCTTCGCAGAACAGATGTTTGAGATAAAGGAAAGGCTGGGTTTCCTTTTTGCTTTGTGACCTCTAGCGAGTCCTGTCATCTTGTACTGTTCCACCCTGGGAAATGGGAACAAACCAGCAACTCTGAAACCTGACCCTGGGGAAAAATTTTCAGAAATAAGGAGCAAAGCCATGTGGCTTCACTGAGTGAATGCAACTAGAGTGATTTGTTGCACCTGGTCCTTTGAGCACAGCAGTCTGGAAACCTGTTCCTAGCTGTCTGCAAGCGAAGAGAGCCTAGAGCAATGCTTTACAGCCTATGGTTACTTAAAAGATTTTTCTAAGTATGTTATCATATTATTTTCTTCATTTTATTCCTCTTCTGGATTTGCATGTTAACACAAGGCAATAGAACTGTTGGATAAAATGAAAGCTGTTTTCTGTAGCAAAATCTTAACTGATTAGTATACTTAATTTTATTTAGGTTTTTTTTTGATAAAGCTTTTCTCACAGATTATCCTCTGCTATAGTCCTTGTATAGCAGGCCTAGAATAAAGAGAATTTGTCAGGACTTGGGGGTGTCATACACTCCATCTCTAAAAGGCTTATTCAAAACTACAGGGAAAATTTACAGATTTCCTTCTCTTGGAAGTCCTGTACTTACAACATTAACAGTGTGAAGGGAATTGCTTCTGCTTCTATTTCCCAGCTTTACTCAGATGTTTCTTTATCATTGCTAATTTTCCCATTTTGATCCTAATCTTAAGAAATTGTTTTCATAAACCTAAACTTGTGGAGTTAAGCGGATATTTTTGACTCACAGATGGTGTTTTGCTTAAAAACAAACAAGGGAGAGAAGCATTCTACTTCTTTGACAACCTGAAAACATAACCTGATGATGACCTGGAGGCTCAGAGCTCTTAGGGCAGTGAAGAAAAAACAGAGATGTAAGCTTTGTTATTATTAAGCCATCACAAGATGATTTCTGAAGCCTAACATCAATTTTCAACGCTCACAATTTTAAGTCCTGCTCATGGCACAGATGCACTATGTACTATCCAGGTAAATCACATGTTCTCTCTTGTCTGGTTTGGCTATCAAAGAAAGATCTGTCTGCTCTGTATTGTGTTATTCCTGGTTAGAGCACATTTACAGGCACTTCTGCATGCATTCCTGAATGCAGGGGTGAAGAGAAGCTCATTCCGTGATGGGTATATATTGCTAATTACATTAAAAAGTCTTCACAATGGAGGTGGTCAAACACAGGAATAAGAAAGGGACCCAGACAGGTCATGGTATTTCCACTGTGACTAGACAAGGCCCAGACCACCTTAATATAATTTTAAAGTTACTTAGGGTTTAAGCAGGTTGTGAATCAGGTGACTTTCAGAGTTTTAATTCCTCCTTTAATTATGGTATGATTCTGCAATTTGTATGCATTGCCATGGGCCTGTCCAGCTGGGGAATGTTGGCTGATATAATTCCAGATGAATCAAAACATTGCCATAGTTTTACTCATACAGTTACACACGTGGGCATACTCTCCTGAAATAAGGGTAAAATATTCTGATATTATTGATCTGCTTTGGAAACTATAGCATTATTGTTCAATTTCCCTATGCACAAGAAAAGAAGGAAGAAGGAAGATTGTATGTGGCAGATATATCTGTTCTCAATGAGGCATCACTGCAGGGGTCTAGCAAAAGTGTTTTCTAGCCCTACATTGTTAAGTATGCAAAGGTTGCTTATTTCTGTAGAAGCTTCTACCTTTCTGGGGTCATATATGATTTTAGGATAACAGCAATGTATTTCATCTTTCTGAATCATGTTAATAGCCACTCATTTCCTTACTCTTATCGCTATAACACAAATCAGTGATGCTCAGCAAGAACTGGGTGTCTCAGAAATCACTACCTTGGCTGTCAACAGCTTTGGCATCCCTGTTTCCAAGAACTATTTGCTTCCTAGGTTTGGTGTGCATTTCCCAGGTCACATCCTCCACTCAGGTTCTTTCTTTCAGCAGTGAGAGGCTACTGAACTCTAAAATAACATATCTAGAGGCTTTCCTCTTGGGTCCATATCCACTGCTTTGGGCACTCTTTCTTAAGAGATTATATCATATTTAAAGGTTGAAGATCATGTCTTAATTTAGATCGTAAAAGCAATTTCTATGCATGTGTTCTGTTTGATAATCAACATTTCACTTTATAGCAGCATGGTAGTTGGTATTCTTCATCTTTTTTCTATATGTGTTTGACTTTGATTATCCATGATTTTAAGATTCAGTGGCAAACAGGGAAGCTTGGAGGTCTGAAATGTGTAAAGTTTGAATTTTGACCAGCAGAACCCAAACCGAAGCATTTTAGCTTGATCAAAATACAATTATGACTTCTAGAATGTCACACTTTGAGCAGACTCAATCTGATAGAAAATGCTATCCAACTGTCTTTGGTTTCTGGAAAAGGAAATCACAGTCATACACAAAAAAAAAAAAAATCATTTCCTGCGGCCCGCTGTATTTCCCAAACTTCATTCACATAAATTTTTATGTATATATAAGTATGCAAACACACCCAAATGGCATCTAGAGTCCTACGTGCTTTGCTGATGAGGAACCCCGCTTACCTCCAGAGACATAAGCTTTGTTTTCCTGCATAGCTCAAAACTCAAGTGCTCTTTTATAAATACAGTTCACTCCAAAGCAAACAGCAGAATGCTGATCACTTACTCTGAACCCATCAATGATACAAGTGATCTCCATTTCAGTTTAGTTCATCTTAGATGTACAGCTTGTAGAATGAAGTACAAATAGCAATGCATTTCACAAGCTTCATACCTTGCTGGGGTCCGGAGTGATCTGGGGAAGACTGAGCAATAGGTTAACTTTCCTGTCTCTCTCCATTGGTAAAAGCAGCAGGAGCTGCCAGACTGAGACTTTTTTTAGCTCAACTCAGTCACCTCTCAGTGGGTTTTCCTGTAGACCAGGCAGGGAGGTGTCTGCAATCTAGGTAATGGAGAGCACTACATAGCTCCAGTAGTCACGGGAAGTGTAGGATTTAGATCAGAAAAGGCCATGTGAATAGATGTTGACAAGTTTCTTCATTTTTAAGTAATTGATAATTGTACATTTCTATATATTTACATAAAAAGAAAATTGTACTAGGAGGTTTTGTGAAGCAACTGTAATAACAAGGTTTAATAGCTTGCAGGAGCCGTTGGATATCCAGGGCGCTCTTGCTGTAAGAAGTGACCGCACCTTAGGACAATACCTTCAGAGGAAGCAGCCTTACCCAGGAGGTAACAGATGGGAGAAGTCACCCTTCCTGAAATGACCAGGAAGAGGTAAGAGGTTTGCAGGATTACTCAGGACATGAGGAATCAGGTTGGAAGGCAAAGAACGGCACCAGTTCATTTGGGATCTGTAGAAAAAAAACAACCAGGCACAAACAGCTGTTTAAAATGAAGTTCAAGTAAGTGAAAGGCTTGCTAATGTCAGCATGCTGAGGATGGCAGAGAATGCAGTCTTCATCAGCATCAAAGGAGTGCGCAATGGTGAGCTGAAAATTCAAACAAACTTCAGTATTCATTAAGCCAAGCCTGAGATTTCTGATTTTAGACACAGCTGCATCTGTAATACCAGTTATGTTATAGAGAGTGAGCCAGGAATCCCTTTCATTTACACTAGAATGAACGAGGACCAGCACCACCAACTTTTACAGTAGAATATTGGAATCGAAACAGTGCAAGAGTGGAATCAGACCTTTGCAGTCGTCTAAATCCTTTATCTCTGTAGGTAGCTTGATTTTACAAACTCATTGACAGAAATATACAGCACCACTCTGCCTCTGAAAGAAACTACTTTTAGAGAACGGTCTTTGCAAACCACAGCTTTGTTCTGTATCCAAGCCAAAAAATGTAAAATACATCAAGTGAGTCAGAAGCAGTCAATTAGATTATCACTGAACAAAAAAAACAACCCTATATAAAGAAGGCTGTTAAAGAGATAAATATCAGCAGTTTCCTCCTGCCAGAGATCTCCTCCCAAAATACGTATTCAAAGTTGTCTTTTATATCTCATCTATTATTAAGAGTCAGACTTGGAAAAATTTCTGGGCTTTTATGAACTGAGTTACTAAACTCATGATTGCAAGTGTAGCACCCCAAAATTAAGAAGACAGTAGTTTTACTTATGATGGTCTTTTCTTTATTCAAATATCCATTGGAGTGCCAGCAAAAACTCTTTATTGCACTAACCAGGACGAATGTTATATTTTTTACCTTGGTATGCTGGAAATGAAATACATTGTGAGTGTATTTCAACTCAAAGATAAGAAAGGTCTTAATAGTTACGATTTTAATAATACATTATCCATATAGCACACATTTGTAAGCACCTAATAAACTCATGAACGTTACCTTGAAAATGCATTTCTTTTAGGTCACAGTGTAAGAGTACTATTTGCATGCAGGAATTTTGTCCATAGGCAATTGACAACTGAGAATACTGACTGAATCTTTTTATTTCTGTTAGCTCTGCACTGTTCAAAGCATAAGAAAGAGAATGAAATTTTAATCCGACACCTGCACTCTAATAAGAATGCTACATTCTGTTTTCAGAATTATTACAGATCTCAGACCAGGAAAAAGACAGCTTGAATTTCAAACCTAAGCTTCAGTTTGGAAAGCCAGCAGTTAGAAAAACAACGTCAGCTTGTGCTCAACAGAACACAAGTACACCCTACTCATCAAAGAAACATCCATTTATTTTCTAGCACCAGAGATTTTTTTGTGTACTTCCTCCTCAGCCTATCAAAGCATGTTACTTAACAGAGCAAAGGTGAGATTAGTTGCACTTCTGTAAACTCTAAATTTATCTGAATTATGGATTTATGGGTGCTGATTGTTTGTGTCATAACTTCTTAGTGAAGGTTCACCAGAGCAGTGACTTGGGGGTGGCTCCAACAAGAGTCCAGCATAGATAGATGTCTGAAGAAGCCAGAGATCTGGTAGTGCCTACTCATACATGACATCAATAAAGGCAGAGTGGAGCCCAGAGGGCACTGGGAGTTTCAGAAACAGTGACAGATATTACGTGCTGCAAAAGCTGACTCAGACATTTGTTAGGACAGAGGAAGAACGTAATTATTACCTGAATAGATCCTTTTACTCACGCACATTGTATCAATTTAACTAAAATTGATTCAAAAACCCAATGCAGTTAAGATCCCTATTGGCATCTTCTGCAGATTTTAAGTGGGAAATCTGTTTGTGTCACCTAAATGCAATTCCCAGGAGTAGCCCCAGTGTGCCTTGTCAACAGGCAGCAGGTGAAGAAAATTTCTAATGCTGGCTGCAGGTGGGGCAAAATCTGTTGTCTGGTTTCAAAAACAAACACAGCAGTATAGAGCACTGGGAAGCCAGTCATAGGGCTTAGCTGCCAGGTGTGCATCACTTGCATCCTTGGTTTAAGGCAGAAGTAAAACATAACTTTTTTGTAAGATTGCCTGCAAATGCCCTTCCTTGGAAAGAATTTTAGCTTTGTTGTATTAGAAATGAAGAACTGCTGTTCTTCTTCCTCAGGTTGCTGTGCAGTCCAGAACAGTATTTTTATACAAATGGCAGTATCTCCCAGGCACCTTTCAGAGATACAAAGCATGCAGATGGAGAAGAGAAAGAGTAGGCCTCCAACGTCGTCTGTTTGACTGTCGGGAATGCAGGATACTGTCACATTCCACTAGAATCAAATGGCAAGTCATTTCCTTGTCATCCTTCCTATGTGTAAAAGAGTTTAATATTTGTCCCTCACTCAAAAGCCCTAATCAGTACTCCAGTTCACATTTCACAGAGTACCTGAGTTGGCATTAAACAGGAGTGACAAAGTGACAGAAGAGGCCACAAAGCATGGCTGGAGAGCATGCCATGTTCTATTGACAGGAGCGTTCATGGTGCTGCAGTGCCTCGTATTTGCTATAGGTGAAACGGGGTCAAAGACAGTGCATCAAATGGATGGATGGATTTACCAGAGGGTTGCTTTCTTTCCAAGATGGACTCACATCTTCTTGTCAGAATCATACAGAGCAGCATCAGATTCACGAGGAATCCCTAAATTGTCTGCAGAAGGAAAGCATGTGCATACATGGGGGGCCCCTTGCTACCCGTTACAGTGCTAAGGACAGCTATTGCCCAGATTAACACTCGCTGGACGAGCATCTCAGCAGCCCTGTGGAAAATGCAGTGTGCTTAATGCAACTTTTATCTGAAGGTCACTTGTATTTTCCCCCTCACACTGAACTCTCCTCAACTGAACTGGAAAAGTGTGGTCAATGGTTTTGTGCAGGGAATGTGTCTCTTTGTTCTCTAAATCACAAAAATCCTTTTCCCTGTTTACTGATTGGCAAAAATACATTTTCCTAGGAAAGGATTTTCATTGGAGGGGATGATCACCAGTCAAGTGAACATCCACCCTCTGTCTTTGGAGGGGCTTGTGTGGGGCATGAGCTTGTGGCAGAATGCAGCCACAGGCCCATTGTCAACACATCAGTTAACATCTAACTTGAAATATGTTTGTGTTTCTGCCTAGCATCCCTTGATCCTTCCTTATTTCTCTTGTTTCTGTAAGCAGCCTCCTCAGTTACTTGTTAATGGCAAGTGAAAATATTTTGTGCTGAGCAGGGGGAAAGGGAGTTGAAGAAATTCCAGACATAAATTATGAAGCATTAATTACCTTAATAATCAGAATATAATCACAAAGGGAAACTAAGAGGCCACTTTTCCAGAAAGTCCCAGTCCCAGAGACATCCTCCTTTTAGACAAAAAAAAGAGCCGTGGTCTGGGGTTTCCAGGCAATGCAAGGAAACACTGTACACTTTCTGATACTCCTTTGATTCTCATTGCTCATGAAATCCAGCTGAAGTAGGGAATTTGGCTGCCTTGGAGCCATTTCTTTGCAGACCCCAATGCAAGAAATGCTGTAAAAGAACAGAACAGCAAAGGCCCAAGTGGCGGTGGGAATGATCCGCCTGCTTTTTCTTTGCCAGCAACCAACAGAGACTTCATTGCAGCCCAGAAAATGATCCTTTTATTTTTAAGCAGGGGCAATATGGTAGCAATAATATTTCAGCAAGTTTCTGAATTGTGCCTATGACAACATGACTGTTGTGAGTAAATGGAAAGCTTGTTATCTCCTCTGCTGAGTGCTAGTTTCAGAAAGGGAGAAAATTCAGTCAACATGAGAAATCTCACTTATACTAGCAGTGAAAGCTGGGCAGGAGTTTTAAAATGAAGAAAGCTGTCTTGCTATGCATGTGAGAAAAACCGCTTTAAAATTGCAGACTTTTTTAATATCCAACAGCAGCAACAAAAATTGCCAAAATCAAATCAATTTCTCCAGCAAACAACTAAGGATGTCAAAGCAAGTGACACGGAATACGATCTTTTGGTTCATATGTGCTTTTCTCGAGGTAGATAACCCAGGGAACATAACTGATACATGGTTGGACAGATTTTTATAATCGCCTCCACCCTCTGGTCAATATATTCTTCTGTTTCACTGTAGGTCATCCTCATTTCCTCCTTGCTGGGTACAGCTGGTGGATTACTATGCAAACTGTACCACACAGAAGACTTAACTCTGTCTTCTAGCATGGGGACCCTCTGGCACTTACAATACATTTTAATTTTATTCTGTATTTCCGTGCTGAATACCACAGGGTAAGTAGCACAGTACTGAATGTAGCTTAGCTGTTAATGGTAAATATCTTTTCTTCACTTTTTAAATGTGGAATGTTTCTTCACTTTTTAAATGTGGAATGTTGTACAATTGAACCATGTCATTTTTAAAATGAAGAAATAATTCAATTTTGTTGTTGCCTAATTCTGCACTGGCTGGCTCCTGTCTGTAAGAGAAACCTGTAACATGTGGATTTCTAATGGCACTTCTGAAGAGCAGAGATCTTGAAAAAATAACCACAATAGTTATAAACCACTTTTGACTCTGAATATACCTACAGTAACATTTGCGCTAGGACTTGCCTGATGTATAACAGTTTAACGATAACACTGAATAGAGAACAAGTGGTAACTTGTGACAGCTTTCCCTTTCTCATGGAAGAAGAAACACAGGAATGAGCAGCGAAGAAAATTTTCTTACTTTATCTGTCTTCATGTATTCTCTTTCCTCCTTGGCCTTAGCTCAGTCTGTTTTCCAGTTGCTTGCTGCATTTCATTGATTAATTGATTGCGTGATATTTGCTCCTAGTGTCCCTAGTTTCTCTGAATACTATTGCTTAGATTTTGAGGGGCAGTGGGGACGTTCACTGCAATGCGTTCACTTAAGGACAGATTCTCTATACTGTGTCAAGCACAACAAGGATAATTAAGGAGGGGGCACCCCAGAGGTTGGAACTGAACCCTGCCTCCTGAAACTGTGGACTACTGTCTGAGTATGTCAAGAACTACTATTGTAGCCTTGCAGTCCTGGAAATCCCTTCCCTATGCAAAACATCCAAAGAGCAGAGCCATTTACGCTGTGATCTGTGGTGGGATTTTGGTCTTGTGTCAGCTCATCTCTGCAGGACTTTGTAGCACCACAAGGACTATGCATTTGTAAATGCTTTTTTTCTGCAGCATTTTCAGGGTAAATTAGAAGAGCTGAATGAGATGACAGCTTTGTGTCATGAGAGATTTGCAGGGGTTAAAGGAAATATATAGCCTTCCAACAAATAACAGCATTACACGGTATACTAGTTTACTGACATTTACACACTTTGCAACAGCGGGGATGACGATGCCATGAGCAAGTTAATAGCAAGTCTTTGCTATTATCCTGGTATTGTCTGAACTGAGCTGAGCTGCATCCATCCATCCCTTCCATAGCTCCCTGTACCTAGGAGAGCTGGTCTTCTTTCAGTTCAGTGGGATAAAGAGCAGAGGATCCTTCCACACTAGATGAAGTGAACATATCCTACCTTTGACTCACTCTCAGAGCTTTATCATGAAGGACTAAGTACATATGGGAAGAGAAAGAATCAGATATGGATGAAACCCTGGATCTATTCAGTTTTTCAGTGAAACACCCAAAGATATATGTTTGAGGTCCCAACATTTTTTCTTAAACAATTTTTGAGTTACTAATTCCACAAAGGCTTCACTGTGTTGTTTTTCTTGGCAGGATCAAGCGAAGACCAACTGGTGGCTTGACAACATGGGATCCTGAAACAGGTAACTTCATGTCATTAGTGCTGTTAACATCTGAGGCAGATTTTGAACATACTAGCTCCTCTTCCTTATTTTAATGTGTTGTATTTCAGCTTACCTCACCAGATGTGATTTTAACAACAACTCAAGACCATTTTGTGACTGGACCCAACCTTGCAATGCCAACCACGGAATGTGGATACGAACCAAGCATGACACTCCAACTGGTGGAACGGGTCCTAGTGGAGACTATCCTGATGGAAGTAAGTGCTCGGTTGTGGCATTGTTGATTTCCTTTTGAAGACAGCTTGACTACCTTTATTCTTCTTTCTTTGAAAGAGAAAAGAGATTCATGAAGCCTGTTGAAATGTGTCAGTTTCATTTCATGCTGACACCTGTCTTCTTTGACTTTTCACTTGTCAGTTCTGAGTAAATTAAACTGGGTTGCCCTGTTGTGGGTTGGAAATCTTTATCAGTGCATGGAAGTAGAAAGAAGCTAATTATGTGATACTTAAGGCCTCATAGAGAATGCAGTGACGTGCAACAGATCATTATTCAAGATAGGTCTCGTGGCCAAATTACACCGTTATCAGCTAATGGCAAAAAATGTGATGATCTCTGTACGGGCACTAGATAATGTTCACGCTGGCAAAGTACTACAAGATCAACTCTGAAATTAAATAATATCTTTAAAAAGCTTGTCCTCAGCTACATGTGATTGAAAAATTGGGGTCCTACATAGTCATATCATCAAACAAGTGCTTAGTATGTCTCCATCTCTATCTGTTTGAACTGCTATCCTTGCACTAGCAGATCCATTTATGGGGGATCAGTCTGCAGTCATACTGCTTTCTGTAATTATCCCGAGACTGAAAGATCAGCTACTGTCAGACTCAGTAAGTGGATTGGAACAGTATTAGTTGGGATTTTTGCTAAATAATTTTCTGCATTTTTACTATTTTTAATTTGGATTCACACAAATAATAATTGTATTGCTTTTTGAATTGACGCAGACCATATAGCTTTAAATGTGACTTACATTTTCTTGGCAACTAAAACATATGACTGAATGTTAGAAGCTATGTGTGGAGCCATACTTAACCATATGCAAATGGTCATTCATTTCTTTTTGATTCCATTCCATAGTGAGATGGGAGAGACTTGACTTTAACTGCACTGGGGAAATGTAGCTTTGACTTTAGCCCATGGGAAGAAAAAACTTCAGCCCTAGTAAAGCAAAATGAGATCTCATATTGAACCAATTCAGACTAAAGCATTTCAAATCCTAAAAGAAATACTGTGAGTTTCTGAATTTTGAAAAGTTTTGTTGCTTTTCATAATGTCAAACGTAAATATTTTCATGGATATATCTGCATTGCTTTCTGTCCCTTCCATTTTGAGACAAAACCAAATGCTGATGGGTTGGAATTTTCCTTGTGCTAGGGATTTGCTCATCTTGAGACCAAAATATTTAGAAAAAAATATATCTCGCAAGAGAAGGTATATAGCAGGTTGCATTATTTTCCTTTGAGGAAACATTAAACTGAACATGGATCAGTGGAGCACTGTGTTTGGAGATGCTGTTTCTTGAAAGAGGCCTACACCTTTATCTGTGATGCCAAAATAACTGTTCATGTGAGATGGGATGTATTTGCTTTGCTCTCCAGCTCACATTCTAGTTTAGATAACTACATGGTGCTAACCGTTGCAATGTAAATTCCAAACACCCTCTACTTTGTTTCTTTGAACTGCTAATGATGCCCTTGATTTCTTCTAGAGTTGGGTTGTACTTCAGTTTTAAATGACACCTAACAAGTTACAAAGATTCAACCATATTTTAATTTTTTTCACTCTGCAGAAGGCTATTTCATCTACCAAGAAGCAAGTAATCTAATCCCATTCAACACTAACAGACTTGAGAGCCCAGATACTCTAGTTTCTGAAAAAATATGCATCGACTTCTGGTACTATATGTTTGGGTCAGAAGACATGAATGAGCTGAGAGTGCTTATCCAAGACAGCACAGGGGAGTCTGTGGTGTGGAGTCGGAAGGGAAACCAGAGTTCCTTGTGGAACTATGGTTCCATCACTCATGCTTTTCCAACACAGAGAACAATAAAGGTATTATATTTTCAGAATAAATTTCTCTGTACAGTGTCAGCATTTGTTCTCCCCTTGCAGGCTGCAAAAGGTTGTGCATGTAAACTAGAAAATATAATCAAGATTTGCTTGGTTTATATTTTGTAAATATAATGGCCTCATGCTTTGTGACAATGAACTAAGAGAAGAAACAAACAACCCCCTGAGTTTTTAGGGGACAAAATATATTTAATTTTCTCTCTTTTTTCTTCCTTCCCTCCTTCATTTTATCACAAAGTCAAGGACTTTAGGTGCCTTAATTAAATGCAGGTTTGTCTGGTATGAGTTAATGTTTGAACTTTAGGATGCTGCCTACATTGGACTCCTGCATAGAGTCTAGACAACTAGTTACCATAAATCATCAGTCAGCAAAACAGAGGACAAAGTTTCTTGAAGTCCTTACCTTATTACAGAATATATATTTTAGGCTTCTGAGGGAAGGTAGAAAAACAGTTATAGCCTCAGTTTACTTCCCGCCTTTAGAGATAGACCAGAAAGAATATTTTGAAAACATGCTAAGGGAAATGGTCTCATATTTGCCTAAACAAACTCTGATGCAGTGATTCATTTTGCATCCTGCCTAGGTCATTTTTGAGGCTGTCCGAGGACTGACAGAGTACGGGGATACAGCACTGGACAATGTGAGAGTAAGGGATGGATCCTGTGGTAAGTCTGTGTTTGCACCTTAGTGTATACTCCTTCCTCATCTTTGTTTAAGCTGTTGACCATTACTCAATTCCATATACAATACAGAAACTCCTCATAACTTTGAACCACAAAAGAGAAATAACAAAAACTTTACAGCTCGCTTCATTTGAATGTTATGTTTTGTTGTAGTTTCTTCCTAAATCTTTCCACACCACCTCAAACATTCAGAATAAGCTATCCCTTTCTCTGCAAATGTGACCATTTTCACAAGGTCCAGCAAACTTTACCTTCACTTTAAGTCTGAAGTGCATTTCTAAACCCATCCAAGGCTATGCACATTGGTCTTGGATTCCAGATTAAATGCTCTAATCAGCATTTTACAGCAAATCTCAATTCATGCAAGCTCAGCAAATACACAGCACTGCTATATGTCACAAAAAGAAATAGCGGTGAGCCAGTAAAGCTGAGTTGCACTACCAGCTCTGACTATGAATCAGCAATTTGAGCTTGATCCCTGACCCTGTAACAAATCAGCCAAGATTGGCACAAGCTGTGGATGACTAGGATCTGGAAGTGAATTACAGTTTCATCCCGTCTTTACTGACAAGCATGCAATACTTACAAAATGGGAATTGAACAAGAAACTTGCTGAAAACCATATAGAAACTGTCATTAGGTCCTAATAGGCCTTGCTCTCTGTGAAATACTGCTCATATAATGACAATAAAATGTTTCAAATTTACACTAGCCAGGACAAAGATTTCCATTCAGGTCCACACCATCTGAACATATAATTTTCTTTAAAATTCTCTGAAAAATACTTGGAGCCTTTTTTTTTTTTGAGGTCTAGGGAGACCCAGTTCTTCTTTTTCCCAGGCGTATTAGCACATGATTCAGCCACTGGATGGTGCACTAACGTAACTACAAGAGACAAGAGGAACGTGCTCCTCTCTCTCTTCAACTGTATGGCTACTAATATGATGAAAGTTAAGTGAATTATTAGGTCTCGTAAAAGTCAAAGTCCTCCCAACCTTTTTGTTTGTACAAGAATGTTTGATTGAATAGACATTTTAATCACACTCATGAAAACTAAATATATGTCCATTTGTCACATGAAAAATTAGCTTCCAAGGCAACTTTAGCAAGCAGTCTTTAGGTTATGATGTTTGATATTCATACTGTCATTTGCAGAACTTCTTCACCTTAGATCTCAAAGAACAATAATCTTAGGAAGAGGTTTTCTTCTGGTTTTTTTTTTTCCTCAGCTTACAACAAAGTTAACTTAAAGCTTGTTGGGAAGTATCTATTGTGGGAATACAGCCATTATCAGGATTCCTGTAATTTTTCACCAATGTTGAAAGAGCAAAAAGAGCAATTCTGGGCTAGATATGCAAAAACTGCATTTATACTGGAGTAGGGAGCTGAATGTGAAGAAATGGGCATATAAGAAACAGGTGTACAAGAAACCAGTGCATGCAAAGGAGCTGATCCCATTTTGCAGGCAGGTTATTACAAAATATCTTCAGCTTTGAAGTTAGAGCTCATTAAGTGAACAGGATCATTTTGTGCAGAGATTTATCAGTATAGTAGTGTATACTAGACTTCAAGTTATGTGAAGTCTGTTGGCTTCTTCTAAATTATAATCATAAGTATCTTGCAAAACCCCCACATCCAGCTGAGTTTGAATCACATGGTTAGTGCAAAAGCAGTACCATCATAGTATGTAGTTACTGCATCATTATTCAAAAATCTCTAACTTGTCCTTGTATGACTTGTTTTCTATATTACAACTTAATCCTTATAATGTTAGCAGTGTCAGTAATATGGAAGACCAACTGCCTTACTTGTGGATTCATTTAGGTGATTATATCTAGCGGGGTTCTGCAGGGATCACTTAGGGCCAGTGCTCTTTAATGTCTTCATAAATTACTTGGATGCAGGACTGGAAGGATTACTATCTTTGCCGATGACACAAAACTGGGAGGAGCCGTTGACACTCCTGAGGGCAGAGAGGCCCTGCAGAGAGATCTAGACAAATTAGAGAGCTGGGAAATCACCAACTGTATGAAGTTTAACAAGGGCAAGTGCTGGATTTTGCACCTGGGACATGGCAACCCTCAATGTACATACAGACTGGGGAATGAGAGGCTGGAGAGCAGCCCCACGGAGAGGGATCTGGGGGTTCTGGTCGATGGCAAGTTGAACATGAGCCAACAGTGTGCCCTGGCAGCCAAGAGGGCCAACCGTGTCCTGGGGTGCATCAAGCACTGTATTTCTAGCTGGTCGAGGGAGGTGATTGTCCCGCTCTACTCTGCACTGGTGCGGCCTCATCTTGAGTGCTGTGTGCAGTTTTGGGCGCCACAGTACAAAAAGGATACAAAGCTACTAGAGAGTGTCCAGAGGAGAGCCACGAAGATGGTGAAGGGTTTAGAGGGGAAGCCGTATGAGGAGAAGCTGAAATCACTTGGTCTGTTCAGCCTGGAGAAGAGGAGACTGAGGGGAGACTTCATTGCAGTCTACAGCTTCCTCACAAGGGAAGGAGGAGGGGCAGGCCCTGATCTCTTCTCCCTGGCGACCAATGATAGAACCCGAGGGAACGGCAGGAAGAGGGGAGGTTTAGGTTGGATATTAGGAAAAGGCTCTTCACCCAGCGGGTGGTGGAGCACTGGAACAGGCTCCCCTGGGAGGTAGCCATGGCACCAAGCCTGACAACATTCAAGAAGCATTTGGACAACACCCTCAGACATATGGTGTGAATTTTGGGGTAGTCCTATGCAGGGACAGGAGTTGGACTCGATGATCCTTGTGGGTCCCTTCCAACTCAGGACATTCTATGATTCTATGATATACCTATAGTGCATCTATAAGTAGGTTGGAAAGCATTGTTCTCCATGAATCAATTCATCACTTGATTATCTCCTTGTACACTGACTGTTATTGCACACTCAGTGCACGGTGGAAGGCTCACAAGGGTGCAACAGGAGAGCACCTGGATGAGGAGAGTTGTTCTTTGTTCTGCAAAGGGGCAGGAGTGAATGCACGCATGCTCTGAAGGTTTTAGTCAGTCTGTTGTACTTCCAAAGATTCAGATCCATCACTCATCTGCATGTCACCAGGTGAATGAACATGACATCAAGAGAATACTCACCCTGGTGTTGCTAGCTGACACATACAAGTACACCAAGAGGACCACTTCTTTTGGAGGATATCTTTGTGATGGATAAAGAATAGGTGGAGAAGATGCTAATATTTGTTAGCAAGCAGAAGTAGGCAGGAGGAAAGACTTCACAACACGACTCTTTCTTGTGTCTGTCAGCAGAAGGCTCTTACAGCTGTCACATTCCTAAGAAATAAATATAATTTTGAAGAAACAACTAAACTCTCTGATTAGAAACCACCAGTGCCCTAAGAGTTATTTTGTTTCTGCTATATGGTGTCTGCTGGCAGGCTACTCACTCACAGACCTGCCAACACGTGCAGACAGTATGACCTTCGTGCCTTAACATACACACCAGAGGGAGTCACATATCCAATTGTAAATACACTTCCAGCTCCAGAGAAGCATGCTGGCACAAGCTCAGTCACTGTCACCAAGCTAACAATCAGACGAGCTTTCCTAAGCGCTCAGAAGACCCACACATCCTCATTTTAAATAGAGGCAGTTCCACTTGCTTCAGTGAAAAACTTCTAACTTTATACTGGTGAAGAATAAGTGGAAATTCATGTATGTTGGTGTGTAAGTAGTGTTCACCCTGTAATGTTATAACTTATTGTATTGCCTTCTCTTTTATACTAACAGAAGCTGTCCCTAACCCTGTACCACCAACAACTACAACAGAATCTTCACCACCTTCATTGGCACAGAATTTTAGCCAATCACATATGCTAGTCAATGGGTTGTAGAAGGGCACCTACATTTTTTACTACCAGTGCTACTTATTTGCTTCATGTAATTTCTTTGGGTATCTCTCTATGGCATTGCCTTATGCCATATAAATCTGCCTTTTCTGTTTCGGTTCTTCCATATGTAATTTATAAAATGGGGATATTGTGGTTTCAAGTAGGTACAAGCCTCAGCCTGGGGAAGGGCAGCTTGAGGAACATTGTGCTTCTCGTGGCAGTCAGTGTAGTTTCTGTCTTGAACAAGAGCTGCCAGCCCTTGGGTGAAGAGACTCTTTGTGACAGGGATACCGTGGAATGACACTCTCTGATTCCTGCCCAGGGCCTGTCTGGTCACGGCGTTGGGTGTTTGGGAAGGGTGGGCCAGCTGCCTGCAACAAATGTCCCATGTTGGTGCAGAGCTCCTCTAACTCTCTCTTGTGCTAGGTCCATCGACACCAAAACCCACCATCCCCTTGCCAAGCACTACAACACAGCCTCCACGCACGCCGTCAACACCAAGACCCACACCGAGCTCAGGTACTGCCGTGTTCCATTCCCATCTTCTACTGCTTGTTGAAACTGTTCATTTCACTTCCTCCAAGGCCCACCACCACGCTATGGAGTGTCTGTAGTGAAGGGGCTGCGCGGCTCTTTCTATCCTCCCGCTATGCTGGTGGATGAGCACTTGAGCGCTGGAATTTTTGCTGAGGAGACACTGGGCAATCCCTGCCCTGGGCCTGCCTGGTCACAGCGTTGGGTGTTTGGGAAGGGTGGGCCAGCTGCCTGCAACAAATCTCCCATGTCGGTGCAGAGCTCCTCTAGCTCTCTTTTGTGCTAGGTCCTGGTACACTTGTCTCCCGTCCATGTTTGTTACTGGCTGTGCTAGGCACTCTGCTTATGGATTTCCACTTGGCTGGCCATCCTTACCTGTCCATGACCATGCTAGGGATGTAGGTGTGCCCTGTGTGACATGAGGAAATGGTGTCCCCATCCTCACTGTAGAAACTCTGCTTTCCTTTCTGCACCATATCCATCTCCCCCAGGAGACTGCAATTTCACCTGCACATTCGACAATGACTTCTGTGAGTGGGTCCAGGCAGATTACAACAGCATTGACTGGATAAGGAACAAAGGTCCAACGCCCACGCAAAATACCGGCCCCTCCTCTGACCACACAACAGGAGGTAGGAACAGCAATCTGTACACAGTAGACCTTCAGGCAGAGGGGTCTCCCTGGGAAGGCAGTGACAAACCTCTTCTAAAAGCAAATACAGGCCACGTGTGTCCAGGCCTTGATCCAGAGCCGTTTGTGAGAGTCTCCCCGAGAGCCAGAGCCTTCCTTTAGGAAGATTTTCAGCCCTGGGAATCAGTCAGTGGTACCCACAGGTCAGGCAAGGACCTGCCATGCAATGGGGAAAGTAATGCAAAACTTGATGACACGGCTGTCTCAGGGGAACAGGAAGGGGTCTCTCTTTTAGGAGACGCTGGTTTCTGCAGAAGACAATGATGAGTGGGCCCCGAAGCTGCAGAGCCATGTGAGCAGGGTTCATAGGTGGACCCAGGGCTGGGGAGGGTTATGCCTAGCTAAGGACCTGTGTTTGCTCTCCCCTCCTTTTGTCCGACTTGAACCGCAGCAGGGGGTACTCCCAGGACTGTGCTTGGGTTGTCCCTGACTGCTTTGTCTGGATTTGATATGTGTGTGACAGTGTGGCTCACGCTTTGTTTCAGACGGCTACTACATCTACCTGCAAGGGAGCAACGCCCTCCCCGGCTTTGTGGCTCACCTGATCAGCCCGGTGTGCAGTTCCGAAGGACCACACTGCTTCCGCTTCTGGTATCACATGTACGGAGTGGCTGAAGCAATGGCCCTGCGGGTGTATGTGGCTAAGGGCGAAGAGCTAGTGCTGGTCTGGAGCAGTGCTGGGAACCATGGGGACAGATGGATCTTGGGAGAGGTCACAGTGCACAGCACAGGAAACATGCGGGTAAGGGCAGGGGCTCTCACTGCCATCTGAGATGAACTGTGCTTTGTAAAGGAACTTCACACATGCGGCCAGAGCTAATGCTGGGAACCATCCCTTCCGTAGATTGTCCTGGAGGGAGAATGGGGTGAAGATTTCCGGAGTGACGTAGCATTGGATGATCTGTCCATCGAAAAGGGATCCTGCACAGGTACAAGGCTCGGCCTGGGGAAGGGCAGCTTGAGGAACATTACGCTTCTTGTGGCAGTCAATGTAGTTTCTGTCTTGAACAAGAGCTGCCTGCAACAAATGTCCCACATTGGTGCAGAGCTCCTCTAACTCTCTCTTGTGCTAGGTCCATCGACACCAAAACCCACCATCCCCTTGCCAAGCACTACAACACAGCCTCCACGCACGCCGTCAACACCAAGACCCACACCGAGCTCAGGTACTGCCGTGTTCCATTCCCATCTTCTACTGCTTGTTGAAACTGTTCATTTCACTTCCTCCAAGGCCCACCACCACGCTATGGAGTGTCTGTAGTGAAGGGGCTGCGCGGCTCTTTCTATCCTCCCGCTATGCTGGTGGATGAGCACTTGAGCGCTGGAATTTTTGCTGAGGAGACACTGGGCAATCCCTGCCCTGGGCCTGCCTGGTCACGGCGTTGGGTGTTTGGGAAGGGTGGGCCAGCTGCCTGCAACAAATCTCCCAGGTTGTTGCAGAGCTCCTCTAGCTCTCTCTTGTGCTAGGTCCATCAACCGCAGGACCTGAGACCGCCTTGCCAGACACCACAACACAGCCTCTGCATACACCGAGACCCACACCGAGCTCAGGTACTGCCGTGTTCCCTTCCCCTCTTCTACTGCTTGTGGCAAGTGTTCGGTTAGCTTTCCTCGAGGCTCGTGGCCAAGGGATGGAGTGTCTGTAGTGCAGGAGCTGCGTGTCTCCTTTTATCACTCACCAGTGCTCTGTGGAGAGCGCTTGAGTGCAGAAACCTCTGCTGAGGAGACACTGTGCGATTCCTGCCCTGGGCCTCTCTGGTCATGGTTTTGGGGTGTTTGGGAAGGGCGGACCGGCTGCCTGCAACAAACCTCCATCTTGCCACTGACCACTTCTGTGTCTCTCCGTAGGTCCGCTTCCTTCTACACCCTCGACCCCATTGCCAGACACTACGACGGAGCCACCACGCACACCAGCAACACCACCACCTGGGACCACCTCAGGTACTACTGTTATTGGTGGCGTTTTGAGTCATCTTCAAAACCCATAGTGGATATGCCGGGCAATGCTTTGTGTCACTCTCCTGCCGTACTGAGACACACATTGAGTGCTATTCCCTTTCTGAGGGTTTGGGTGGGACGCCCGTGCTTCTGGCACTTAGGTGTTTGAGGAGGTTTGAACCGGATGCCTGGAAAAAATATTCCTGTCTTGATATAGATCTCCACTAATTCTGTCTCTTGGCAAAAGCAGTGGACCAGTCATGGTGCTGATGTTCTTTGTGCAAGGTGGGCTGGGGAGAAGAGGCAGCAGGAGGTGCTTAACTGAATGTTTCCTCTGGTCTTTCATTAGGTCATTTAGCAAAGAGCCATCCAATTAAATCCTCATGCTACAAATATAAATTCAAAAGATGAAGAAGTTGAGCAGAACTTCAGAAAAGGGGATTCAAGGAGACACAGGAAGCTTTCAAGTGCTTAGCACCTCTGGAAATCTGGCTTCTAATCTAAGCTTCTAATGGGCTTCCAGTATTCACTTTAGAAGATGATGTTTGAACACTTTTGACCTACGACCAGAATTGGGTCATGAAAGACCAGAATTGGGTCATGAAAGACAACATACACTGTCGGTTAAGGGCTCAGCCAGGGACAATTGAGCACTTGTCTAACAGATCACCACTTTGGCTTTAATACAATATTTTATCTTTTTGAGAAGTGCTACTGCATCACATACCCAACCTGTCTACAGCTTCAGGTTTTCACCAAACATGCAAAATAAATTATAGAAGTATATAAACCAGGGCTTTAAAATTAATAAAGGAGAATCCTGCAGCTTGAGGTCCATTCAACCTTGCAGTCACAGCACTACAGAGGTACAAGGCTTGGCCTGGGGAAGGGCAGCTTGAGGAACATTGCGCTTCTCGTGGCAGTCAGTGTAGTTTCTGTCTTGAACAAGAGCTGGTCAAGGAGGACTGATTTGCTTCTACCATCTTCTACCATCTCTTTCGTAGGCGATGTGACTCCGACACCACCAGACACCACCACCACCACCACCAAACCTTCAACAGGGCATCCCACGCCACCACCCGTGCCAGACTCAGGTGAGTAGAGTAGACCCGTCATGGGGCCACCGTCCTTTGTGCAGGGCCTGCTGGGCGGCAGAGGCGGCAGGAGGTGCTTAACTGAATGTTTCCTCTGGTCTTTCCACTGTGAGCAGGGACCTGTGTGGTGGAGGGAGACCCTCACTACCACACGTTCGACAAGCAGCTACACCACTTCATGGGCACCTGCACCTACACCCTCTCCAAGCTGTGCGAGAGCAACAGCTCGCTGCCCTACTTCAACGTGGAAGCGGCCAATGAGCACAGGGGAAGCAACACGCGCGTGTCCTATGTCCGATACGTGGATGTCGACGTGGCTGGCCAGCGGATAAGGCTGGGGAAGGGTGGAGCAGTGACGGTAAGCGCAAGGAGGAGAGGCGGTGGGGCTGGGCGAGAGGACAGAGCTGCGCCAAATGGGTTGCTCCAACCCTGTCTCGGTTTCTGCCCTTGCAGGTCAACGGAGTGGCAGAGCTCCTGCCCTGCACCCCATCCGTGGGCGTGCAGGTCTCATCCAGCGGGTTCTACACTGTGGTCACGACAG
Source organism: Nipponia nippon (assembly GCF_047370975.1). Classification (NCBI taxonomy): domain Eukaryota; kingdom Metazoa; phylum Chordata; class Aves; order Pelecaniformes; family Threskiornithidae; genus Nipponia; species Nipponia nippon. Next base: position 14,628,253 of record NW_028262391.1, read on the forward strand.
ACTTTGGCTTGAGAGTGAAGTTTGATGGGAAGCATCGGGTGGAGGTGACGCTTCCGAGCACCTTTGGGCAGAAGGTTTGTGGCATGTGTGGGAACTACAACGGGATGGCAGCAGATGACTTCCTGAACCCGGAAGGGGTGATGGAGCCAGACTCCACCAGCCTGGGCAACAGCTGGCAGGTGTCCAACGACAGCAGGTGCGTGTGGCCCCCCAGCAGGTCTGGGGACGTGTCGGGCAAGGGGAGGGGGAGGCACCAGGAGAAGCCCGCGGATGACCCAGGGGCCCTTCTGCCTGTCCTTCCACAGCTGCGCAGCCGGACCGCTCCCCACCCCAGCCTGCAATGAGACGGACAAGCAAGTCATTGCCAGCAGCCACTTCTGCGGGCTCCTCACTGACACCAGCGGCCCGTTTCAGATGTGCCACGCTGTGGTGAGCCCCAGCGATTACTTTAACACCTGCCTTTATGACCTGTGTGAGCTGGGGCTGGATCGCGAGGCCCTGTGCAAGAGCTTGCAGTCCTACGCGGACGCCTGCCAGTCGCTTGGTGTCAAGATACCTGCGTGGAGGAACGCAACCTTCTGCCGTAAGTCCACACGCGGTGCCGCGGATCGTTCCTCTCAGGAAAACACAGAACAGGAATGAAAGAGTGGGGTGGGGAATAAGAAGTAATTTTATTAGGTGCCGTGGGGATTTACAGGTAGTTGTCAGTATTAGAGGCACCATTTTCTGTTTCATTTGATCAGGTGTGACTTAGAATACTCACGGAGCCAAGCAGACCACAGAGAAAATATAGACTCTTAATTTTTCAGAGGGGAAAATACAGAGCAAAGCAGTGTTATGTTCCCCAAGTAACGGCCATGTCTTCTGTCTCGGCAGCCATCACCTGTCCGGCCAACAGTCACTACGAGCCCTGTGCTGCAGCCTGCCCTGCCACCTGTGTTGACCCGATGGCTCCTGCTACCTGCAGCGTGCCGTGCGTGGAGGGCTGTGTGTGCGACAGCGGGTACCTGCTCTACAACGACCGATGCGTGCCCAGCCAGCAGTGCGGGTGCTGGCACAACGGGCAGCACTACCCCGTGGGCTCGGAGTTCTGGACGGACAACACCTGCTCCTCAAAGTGCACGTGTCCCGCGCGGGGAAGCAAAGTCCAGTGCACCAGTGCCTCATGCCCTGCGGGCCAGTACTGCGGGGTGCAGGATGGGAAACCCGAGTGCCTCGAACAATCCTACGGCATCTGCCACGTCCACGGTGACCCTCACTACAACACCTTTGACAAGGTGACGCACCACTTCATGGGCACCTGCACCTACACCCTGGCCAAAGTGTGCTCCAACACCACCTCCCTGCCCTACTTCAACGTTGAGGCCAAGAACGAGCATCGTGGGAACACCAGAGTGTCGTATGTGCGCGAAGTCCTGGTGGAGGTGTACGGAGCGCGCATTGTCATTGTCAAGAAGGAGAAGAGCCAAGTGCTGGTAGGCAGCGGGGCTGGCAGGAGCGTGGCGCGGCTGCAAGGCGGGGCTGGCTTTTCTTGGCAGGGCCTGGGCTGTGCCAGACACCTCCATTGTCCCAGGCCCGGGTGGGTTGCCCTGCAGCCACTGGGTTGCTTTGTTTTCCCTTTCCGGAGGGGTTGGAGGAGGAAGAGGCAAACGGGGAACGTGGCCCGTGTTGAACGGAGGCCCCTGCAGAGTGCAGAACACAGGCATGGCTCTGCAAGCCACAGGGGCGTCTGGGTGTGAGGGCATCATGGGCGCCGGTTTGCCGTGCCCGGCCTGGCAGCTGATTTCCCTGGGGCAGGAGACCCCAGGGAGGCCAGGGACAAGTCCCGGGCCCATTGCGGTGTGTCTGCCCTAGGTGAACAATCTGCGCAAGACCTTGCCGGTGAGTGCAGCGGGAGGTGCCATCACGGTGAGCAGGAGCGGCCGCTACATCGTCCTGGAGACAGACTTCAACCTCAGAGTGTCCTACGACACTGACCACTCGGTGGAGGTGAAGGTGCCCACCACCTACGTCAACCTGACCTGTGGCATGTGCGGGAACTTCAACAGCCGGAGAGAGGACGATTACATGATGCCCAACGGGCTGCAAGCCGCAGACTCCAATGAGCTGGGGCAGAGCTGGCAGGTCCCAGACGACGACCCCTCTTGCGGTGTCCCCTTCCCCCCCGGACCCTGCAGTGCAGAAGAGGAGAAGCTCTACCGATCGGACCAGTTCTGTGGCATGCTGACTGCCGGGCCTGGCTCTTTTGAGAGGTGCCACGGCGTGATCAACCCCCAGAGCTACTTTGAGACCTGCTTCTATGACCTTTGTGCCCTGAATGGTGGCCAGGAGGTCCTGTGTGCTGCTCTGGAGGCCTACGCTGACGCATGCCAGGCAGCCGGCGTGACTCTTCTTCCCTGGAGGAATGCCACCTTCTGCCGTGAGTACCTGCCTTGCAGTTGCCAGAAGGGGAATGTGCCGCTCCCCGTGCCCAGAACCGCTGGCCAAAGCAAGTCTTTGGTCGTCTCCTTCCCAGGAGGTCGTCCTTCCTTGAAGGCTTGCTTGTCCTAATTGTCCCCTTCCCATTGCAGCCCTGCCGTGCCCCGCCAACAGCTACTATGACCCTTGCATGACCGGCTGTCCTGCCACCTGCGTTGACCGACAAGCCCCGCAGAACTGCTCCAAGCCCTGCGTGGAGGGCTGTGCGTGTACCTCTGGCTTCCTCCTCAGCGGAGACACCTGTGTGCCCGAGGCCCACTGCGGCTGCCTCTTTGAGGGCAACTACTACAGCGTGAGTGAAAAGCCTGCCCTGGCTTGCACCCCTCCCAGGGCACTCCCTTGCCTCTACTTTCCTGCCTGACGCGCTGACGCTCGGTGTTCCTCTGCCCGCAGGAAGGCGAGCACTCCGTGAACGAGAACTGCACTCGCCAGTGCCGGTGTGAAGGCAACGGCCAGATGGTTTGCTCTGCGTTGTCCTGTGGTGAGGACGAGGTCTGCAAGATCCAGAACGGCCAGAGGGACTGTTACCCAGCCAGCACTGCTCTCTGCCACATCTACGGCGACCCGCATTACAGCACCTTCGATGGGAAGCTTCACCACTTCCAGGGCTCCTGCAACTACACGGTGGTGACGGGCTGTGAGAACTCCTCCGTGGGGTTCAGTGTCACCACCCGCAACGAACATCGCGGCAGCCAGAAGTGGACAGCTCTGAACTCTGTGGCACTGTCTGTGGAAGGCCTCCACATTGCACTGCGCAAGAACAAGGCGGTCTACGTAAGCCCCTCATTTTTACACCTGGGAACAACACATGCCCTAGGCACCATTAAGTACCACTCTGTCCCCAGGAAGAGCTTGATATTCCCTGAGCCTGGCGCACGGCGAGGCTCTGAGCGGGGCAGATATGGCTGCTCGCGCAGCAACAGGTTCTCGGCTAGTTTTCCTGGCCTTTCGGTGTGCCGTAGGTAGAGTCGCCGCCGTTCTTGTAGGCCTGGGCAGGGTTTCCCATGCCATCAGTGCTCCTGACTCACTGGGCCCTGGCGCCATCGCAGTGAAGAACAGCGACCTCTCAGCGGAGGGCATCTCTTTATGCTTCTGTCTCCCCCTCTCCCCCTCTTTCAGGTCAACGGTGCTCTGGCCTCCCTGCCTGCTTCTCCTGCCCCCGGTGTGACCATTTCCCTGAGCGGCTCCTACGTGCGGGTTTCTACCAAGCTGGGCCTGCAGCTGCAGTTCAATGGGGACCATGAGCTCCTAGTGAAGGTGTCTGAGAAGCACAAGGGCAAGCTGTGTGGGCTGTGCGGGACGTACACTGGGAGCCAGCAGGACGACTTCATGCGCCCCGATGGGGTTGTCGTGCCCAACTTCAATGACTTTGGAGACAGCTGGATGGTGCCGGATGAGGAGTGGGCGTGAGTCCTTGTTCCGTCGCGTAGATGACGGGCAAAAGGGAGCGTGGGGGAGGGGCGCTGTGAGGGGCGCAAGGAGGGAGGGGCGGTAATGGCAGGCATGCGGCAAGGGAGAGGAGGCAGGCAGCTGTGGGAACGCGTGTGCAAGCACATAGAGGCTCCACGGCAGTAGGCGTTATCGTCCTTGCGTCTCACACCCCTGCTTCACCCACCAGCGGGGTGTCCTGTCTGCAACTGGGTGCCAGACGTGCGGCCGTTCCCCTTTCCCCTCAAGGCTGGCTTGCTTGTGCCAGCGTCCAGGCCCCTCCGCGCGGTCAGGGTACACGGTGCACTCGCCCCCTAGGCGCTCTGCTCTGGGGTCCTCGGTGACCTCTGTGCAGGGCCCCGCTGTCCCACTCCAGACGCTGCATCTCACCGTTCCTGACCCCAGAGAGAGCGGGCCGTGGCCTTGGCATGATGCTTTTGCCAAGCTGTTGCGATCGCAACTGCCTCGGCCATTTGTTTCTGTCCACCTGATGCCACGGAGGGGAACGGTGACTGTGGGCCATGTTGCCCACCCTTGCAGGTGACAGCCGTGGGTGCCTCGTCTTAGCGAGGGATCTGGACTCCAGAGGCCGAGGTTTTGGCTGGGGAGGAGGTCAGGAAACAGCGTGGCTGGGGTCCACAGGCTGCTGTGAGCTCAGGGCTGTCTGTCCGCTTTGCAGGTGTCACCCAGGCCCCATCCCGCCTGCCTCCTGCTCCCCCGAGGAGGAGGAGGCAGCTAGCAAGCAGTGTGCAATCCTCACGCAACTCGGTGGCCCGTTCCAGCCATGCCATGCAGTTCTGCCGCCCAAGACGTACTTTGAGAGCTGTGTCTATGACCAGTGTGCCACGGGTGGCAGCGCGGAGCATCTCTGCAATGACCTGGGGGCCTATGCTGCAGCCTGTGCTGAGGCAGGCGTTGCTCTGGGAGACTGGAGTGCTGGCACTGTCTGTGGTAGGTGTTCTGTTGATCTCCTTTGTGGCCCACGTTCAAGGAACGGGGCAGCTGTGGTGGAGGTTTCTCCGCGTGTCACCCAACCGCTCTGGTGGGCCACCAGCCCTTGGGTGAAGAGACTCTTTGTGACAGGGATACCGTGGAATGACACTCTCTGATTCCTGCCCAGGGCCTGTCTGGTCACGGCGTTGGGTGTTTGGGAAGGGTGGGCCAGCTGCCTGCAACAAATGTCCCACGTTGGTGCAGAGCTCCTCTAACTCTCTCTTGTGCTAGGTCCATCGACACCAAAACCCACCATCCCCTTGCCAAGCACTACAACACAGCCTCCACGCACGCCGTCAACACCAAGACCCACACCGAGCTCAGGTACTGCCGTGTTCCATTCCCATCTTCTACTGCTTGTTGAAACTGTTCATTTCACTTCCTCCAAGGCCCACCACCACGCTATGGAGTGTCTGTAGTGAAGGGGCTGCGCGGCTCTTTCTATCCTCCCGCTATGCTGGTGGATGAGCACTTGAGCGCTGGAATTTTTGCTGAGGAGACACTGGGCAATCCCTGCCCTGGGCCTGCCTGGTCACGGCGTTGGGTGTTTGGGAAGGGTGGGCCAGCTGCCTGCAACAAATCTCCCAGGTTGTTGCAGAGCTCCTCTAGCTCTCTCTTGTGCTAGGTCCATCAACCGCAGGACCTGAGACCGCCTTGCCAGACACCACAACACAGCCTTTGCATACACCGAGACCCACACCGAGCTCAGGTACTGCCGTGTTCCCTTCCCCTCTTCTACTGCTTGTGGCAAGTGTTCGGTTAGCTTTCTTCGAGGCTCGTGGCCAAGGGATGGAGTGTCTGTAGTGCAGGAGCTGCGTGTCTCCTTTTATCACTCACCAGTGCTCTGTGGAGAGCGCTTGAGTGCAGAAACCTCTGCTGAGGAGACACTGTGCGATTCCTGCCCTGGGCCTCTCTGGTCACGGTTTTGGGGTGTTTGGGAAGGGCGGACCGGCTGCCTGCAACAAACCTCCATCTTGCCACTGACCACTTCTGTGTCTCTCCGTAGGTCCGCTTCCTTCTACACCCTCGACCCCATTGCCAGACACTACGACGGAGCCACCACGCACACCAGCAACACCACCACCTGGGACCACCTCAGGTACTACTGTTATTGGTGGCGTTTTGAGTCATCTTCAAAACCCATAGTGGATATGCCGGGCAATGCTTTGTGTCACTCTCCTGCCGTACTGAGACACACATTGAGTGCTATTCCCTTTCTGAGGGTTTGGGTGGGACGCCCGTGCTTCTGGCACTTAGGTGTTTGAGGAGGTTTGAACCGGATGCCTGGAAAAAATATTCCTGTCTTGATATAGATCTCCACTAATTCTGTCTCTTGGCAAAAGCAGTGGACCAGTCATGGTGCTGATGTTCTTTGTGCAAGGTGGGCTGGGGAGAAGAGGCAGCAGGAGGTGCTTAACTGAATGTTTCCTCTGGTCTTTCATTAGGTCATTTAGCAAAGAGCCATCCAATTAAATCCTCATGCTACAAATATAAATTCAAAAGATGAAGAAGTTGAGCAGAACTTCAGAAAAGGGGATTCAAGGAGACACAGGAAGCTTTCAAGTGCTTAGCACCTCTGGAAATCTGGCTTCTAATCTAAGCTTCTAATGGGCTTCCAGTATTCACTTTAGAAGATGATGTTTGAACACTTTTGACCTACGACCAGAATTGGGTCATGAAAGACCAGAATTGGGTCATGAAAGACAACATACACTGTCGGTTAAGGGCTCAGCCAGGGACAATTGAGCACTTGTCTAACAGATCACCACTTTGGCTTTAATACAATATTTTATCTTTTTGAGAAGTGCTACTGCATCACATACCCAACCTGTCTACAGCTTCAGGTTTTCACCAAACATGCAAAATAAATTATAGAAGTATATAAACCAGGGCTTTAAAATTAATAAAGGAGAATCCTGCAGCTTGAGGTCCATTCAACCTTGCAGTCACAGCACTACAGAGGTACAAGGCTTGGCCTGGGGAAGGGCAGCTTGAGGAACATTGCGCTTCTCGTGGCAGTCAGTGTAGTTTCTGTCTTGAACAAGAGCTGGTCAAGGAGGACTGATTTGCTTCTACCATCTTCTACCATCTCTTTCGTAGGCGATGTGACTCCGACACCACCAGACACCACCACCACCACCACCAAACCTTCAACAGGGCATCCCACGCCACCACCCGTGCCAGACTCAGGTGAGTAGAGTAGACCCGTCATGGGGCCACCGTCCTTTGTGCAGGGCCTGCTGGGCGGCAGAGGCGGCAGGAGGTGCTTAACTGAATGTTTCCTCTGGTCTTTCCACTGTGAGCAGGGACCTGTGTGGTGGAGGGAGACCCTCACTACCACACGTTCGACAAGCAGCTACACCACTTCATGGGCACCTGCACCTACACCCTCTCCAAGCTGTGCGAGAGCAACAGCTCGCTGCCCTACTTCAACGTGGAAGCGGCCAATGAGCACAGGGGAAGCAACACGCGCGTGTCCTATGTCCGATACGTGGATGTCGACGTGGCTGGCCAGCGGATAAGGCTGGGGAAGGGTGGAGCAGTGACGGTAAGCGCAAGGAGGAGAGGCGGTGGGGCTGGGCGAGAGGACAGAGCTGCGCCAAATGGGTTGCTCCAACCCTGTCTCGGTTTCTGCCCTTGCAGGTCAACGGAGTGGCAGAGCTCCTGCCCTGCACCCCATCCGTGGGCGTGCAGGTCTCATCCAGCGGGTTCTACACTGTGGTCACGACAGACTTTGGCTTGAGAGTGAAGTTTGATGGGAAGCATCGGGTGGAGGTGACGCTTCCGAGCACCTTTGGGCAGAAGGTTTGTGGCATGTGTGGGAACTACAACGGGATGGCAGCAGATGACTTCCTGAACCCGGAAGGGGTGATGGAGCCAGACTCCACCAGCCTGGGCAACAGCTGGCAGGTGTCCAACGACAGCAGGTGCGTGTGGCCCCCCAGCAGGTCTGGGGACGTGTCGGGCAAGGGGAGGGGGAGGCACCAGGAGAAGCCCGCGGATGACCCAGGGGCCCTTCTGCCTGTCCTTCCACAGCTGCGCAGCCGGACCGCTCCCCACCCCAGCCTGCAATGAGACGGACAAGCAAGTCATTGCCAGCAGCCACTTCTGCGGGCTCCTCACTGACACCAGCGGCCCGTTTCAGATGTGCCACGCTGTGGTGAGCCCCAGCGATTACTTTAACACCTGCCTTTATGACCTGTGTGAGCTGGGGCTGGATCGCGAGGCCCTGTGCAAGAGCTTGCAGTCCTACGCGGACGCCTGCCAGTCGCTTGGTGTCAAGATACCTGCGTGGAGGAACGCAACCTTCTGCCGTAAGTCCACACGCGGTGCCGCGGATCGTTCCTCTCAGGAAAACACAGAACAGGAATGAAAGAGTGGGGTGGGGAATAAGAAGTAATTTTATTAGGTGCCGTGGGGATTTACAGGTAGTTGTCAGTATTAGAGGCACCATTTTCTGTTTCATTTGATCAGGTGTGACTTAGAATACTCACGGAGCCAAGCAGACCACAGAGAAAATATAGACTCTTAATTTTTCAGAGGGGAAAATACAGAGCAAAGCAGTGTTATGTTCCCCAAGTAACGGCCATGTCTTCTGTCTCGGCAGCCATCACCTGTCCGGCCAACAGTCACTACGAGCCCTGTGCTGCAGCCTGCCCTGCCACCTGTGTTGACCCGATGGCTCCTGCTACCTGCAGCGTGCCGTGCGTGGAGGGCTGTGTGTGCGACAGCGGGTACCTGCTCTACAACGACCGATGCGTGCCCAGCCAGCAGTGCGGGTGCTGGCACAACGGGCAGCACTACCCCGTGGGCTCGGAGTTCTGGACGGACAACACCTGCTCCTCAAAGTGCACGTGTCCCGCGCGGGGAAGCAAAGTCCAGTGCACCAGTGCCTCATGCCCTGCGGGCCAGTACTGCGGGGTGCAGGATGGGAAACCCGAGTGCCTCGAACAATCCTACGGCATCTGCCACGTCCACGGTGACCCTCACTACAACACCTTTGACAAGGTGACGCACCACTTCATGGGCACCTGCACCTACACCCTGGCCAAAGTGTGCTCCAACACCACCTCCCTGCCCTACTTCAACGTTGAGGCCAAGAACGAGCATCGTGGGAACACCAGAGTGTCGTATGTGCGCGAAGTCCTGGTGGAGGTGTACGGAGCGCGCATTGTCATTGTCAAGAAGGAGAAGAGCCAAGTGCTGGTAGGCAGCGGGGCTGGCAGGAGCGTGGCGCGGCTGCAAGGCGGGGCTGGCTTTTCTTGGCAGGGCCTGGGCTGTGCCAGACACCTCCATTGTCCCAGGCCCGGGTGGGTTGCCCTGCAGCCACTGGGTTGCTTTGTTTTCCCTTTCCGGAGGGGTTGGAGGAGGAAGAGGCAAACGGGGAACGTGGCCCGTGTTGAACGGAGGCCCCTGCAGAGTGCAGAACACAGGCATGGCTCTGCAAGCCACAGGGGCGTCTGGGTGTGAGGGCATCATGGGCGCCGGTTTGCCGTGCCCGGCCTGGCAGCTGATTTCCCTGGGGCAGGAGACCCCAGGGAGGCCAGGGACAAGTCCCGGGCCCATTGCGGTGTGTCTGCCCTAGGTGAACAATCTGCGCAAGACCTTGCCGGTGAGTGCAGCGGGAGGTGCCATCACGGTGAGCAGGAGCGGCCGCTACATCGTCCTGGAGACAGACTTCAACCTCAGAGTGTCCTACGACACTGACCACTCGGTGGAGGTGAAGGTGCCCACCACCTACGTCAACCTGACCTGTGGCATGTGCGGGAACTTCAACAGCCGGAGAGAGGACGATTACATGATGCCCAACGGGCTGCAAGCCGCAGACTCCAATGAGCTGGGGCAGAGCTGGCAGGTCCCAGACGACGACCCCTCTTGCGGTGTCCCCTTCCCCCCCGGACCCTGCAGTGCAGAAGAGGAGAAGCTCTACCGATCGGACCAGTTCTGTGGCATGCTGACTGCCGGGCCTGGCTCTTTTGAGAGGTGCCACGGCGTGATCAACCCCCAGAGCTACTTTGAGACCTGCTTCTATGACCTTTGTGCCCTGAATGGTGGCCAGGAGGTCCTGTGTGCTGCTCTGGAGGCCTACGCTGACGCATGCCAGGCAGCCGGCGTGACTCTTCTTCCCTGGAGGAATGCCACCTTCTGCCGTGAGTACCTGCCTTGCAGTTGCCAGAAGGGGAATGTGCCGCTCCCCGTGCCCAGAACCGCTGGCCAAAGCAAGTCTTTGGTCGTCTCCTTCCCAGGAGGTCGTCCTTCCTTGAAGGCTTGCTTGTCCTAATTGTCCCCTTCCCATTGCAGCCCTGCCGTGCCCCGCCAACAGCTACTATGACCCTTGCATGACCGGCTGTCCTGCCACCTGCGTTGACCGACAAGCCCCGCAGAACTGCTCCAAGCCCTGCGTGGAGGGCTGTGCGTGTACCTCTGGCTTCCTCCTCAGCGGAGACACCTGTGTGCCCGAGGCCCACTGCGGCTGCCTCTTTGAGGGCAACTACTACAGCGTGAGTGAAAAGCCTGCCCTGGCTTGCACCCCTCCCAGGGCACTCCCTTGCCTCTACTTTCCTGCCTGACGCGCTGACGCTCGGTGTTCCTCTGCCCGCAGGAAGGCGAGCACTCCGTGAACGAGAACTGCACTCGCCAGTGCCGGTGTGAAGGCAACGGCCAGATGGTTTGCTCTGCGTTGTCCTGTGGTGAGGACGAGGTCTGCAAGATCCAGAACGGCCAGAGGGACTGTTACCCAGCCAGCACTGCTCTCTGCCACATCTACGGCGACCCGCATTACAGCACCTTCGATGGGAAGCTTCACCACTTCCAGGGCTCCTGCAACTACACGGTGGTGACGGGCTGTGAGAACTCCTCCGTGGGGTTCAGTGTCACCACCCGCAACGAACATCGCGGCAGCCAGAAGTGGACAGCTCTGAACTCTGTGGCACTGTCTGTGGAAGGCCTCCACATTGCACTGCGCAAGAACAAGGCGGTCTACGTAAGCCCCTCATTTTTACACCTGGGAACAACACATGCCCTAGGCACCATTAAGTACCACTCTGTCCCCAGGAAGAGCTTGATATTCCCTGAGCCTGGCGCACGGCGAGGCTCTGAGCGGGGCAGATATGGCTGCTCGCGCAGCAACAGGTTCTCGGCTAGTTTTCCTGGCCTTTCGGTGTGCCGTAGGTAGAGTCGCCGCCGTTCTTGTAGGCCTGGGCAGGGTTTCCCATGCCATCAGTGCTCCTGACTCACTGGGCCCTGGCGCCATCGCAGTGAAGAACAGCGACCTCTCAGCGGAGGGCATCTCTTTATGCTTCTGTCTCCCCCTCTCCCCCTCTTTCAGGTCAACGGTGCTCTGGCCTCCCTGCCTGCTTCTCCTGCCCCCGGTGTGACCATTTCCCTGAGCGGCTCCTACGTGCGGGTTTCTACCAAGCTGGGCCTGCAGCTGCAGTTCAATGGGGACCATGAGCTCCTAGTGAAGGTGTCTGAGAAGCACAAGGGCAAGCTGTGTGGGCTGTGCGGGACGTACACTGGGAGCCAGCAGGACGACTTCATGCGCCCCGATGGGGTTGTCGTGCCCAACTTCAATGACTTTGGAGACAGCTGGATGGTGCCGGATGAGGAGTGGGCGTGAGTCCTTGTTCCGTCGCGTAGATGACGGGCAAAAGGGAGCGTGGGGGAGGGGCGCTGTGAGGGGCGCAAGGAGGGAGGGGCGGTAATGGCAGGCATGCGGCAAGGGAGAGGAGGCAGGCAGCTGTGGGAACGCGTGTGCAAGCACATAGAGGCTCCACGGCAGTAGGCGTTATCGTCCTTGCGTCTCACACCCCTGCTTCACCCACCAGCGGGGTGTCCTGTCTGCAACTGGGTGCCAGACGTGCGGCCGTTCCCCTTTCCCCTCAAGGCTGGCTTGCTTGTGCCAGCGTCCAGGCCCCTCCGCGCGGTCAGGGTACACGGTGCACTCGCCCCCTAGGCGCTCTGCTCTGGGGTCCTCGGTGACCTCTGTGCAGGGCCCCGCTGTCCCACTCCAGACGCTGCATCTCACCGTTCCTGACCCCAGAGAGAGCGGGCCGTGGCCTTGGCATGATGCTTTTGCCAAGCTGTTGCGATCGCAACTGCCTCGGCCATTTGTTTCTGTCCACCTGATGCCACGGAGGGGAACGGTGACTGTGGGCCATGTTGCCCACCCTTGCAGGTGACAGCCGTGGGTGCCTCGTCTTAGCGAGGGATCTGGACTCCAGAGGCCGAGGTTTTGGCTGGGGAGGAGGTCAGGAAACAGCGTGGCTGGGGTCCACAGGCTGCTGTGAGCTCAGGGCTGTCTGTCCGCTTTGCAGGTGTCACCCAGGCCCCATCCCGCCTGCCTCCTGCTCCCCCGAGGAGGAGGAGGCAGCTAGCAAGCAGTGTGCAATCCTCACGCAACTCGGTGGCCCGTTCCAGCCATGCCATGCAGTTCTGCCGCCCAAGACGTACTTTGAGAGCTGTGTCTATGACCAGTGTGCCACGGGTGGCAGCGCGGAGCATCTCTGCAATGACCTGGGGGCCTATGCTGCAGCCTGTGCTGAGGCAGGCGTTGCTCTGGGAGACTGGAGTGCTGGCACTGTCTGTGGTAGGTGTTCTGTTGATCTCCTTTGTGGCCCACGTTCAAGGAACGGGGCAGCTGTGGTGGAGGTTTCTCCGCGTGTCACCCAACCGCTCTGGTGGGCCACCAGCCCTTGGGTGAAGAGACTCTTTGTGACAGGGATACCGTGGAATGACACTCTCTGATTCCTGCCCAGGGCCTGTCTGGTCACGGCGTTGGGTGTTTGGGAAGGGTGGGCCAGCTGCCTGCAACAAATGTCCCACGTTGGTGCAGAGCTCCTCTAACTCTCTCTTGTGCTAGGTCCATCGACACCAAAACCCACCATCCCCTTGCCAAGCACTACAACACAGCCTCCACGCACGCCGTCAACACCAAGACCCACACCGAGCTCAGGTACTGCCGTGTTCCATTCCCATCTTCTACTGCTTGTTGAAACTGTTCATTTCACTTCCTCCAAGGCCCACCACCACGCTATGGAGTGTCTGTAGTGAAGGGGCTGCGCGGCTCTTTCTATCCTCCCGCTATGCTGGTGGATGAGCACTTGAGCGCTGGAATTTTTGCTGAGGAGACACTGGGCAATCCCTGCCCTGGGCCTGCCTGGTCACGGCGTTGGGTGTTTGGGAAGGGTGGGCCAGCTGCCTGCAACAAATCTCCCAGGTTGTTGCAGAGCTCCTCTAGCTCTCTCTTGTGCTAGGTCCATCAACCGCAGGACCTGAGACCGCCTTGCCAGACACCACAACACAGCCTTTGCATACACCGAGACCCACACCGAGCTCAGGTACTGCCGTGTTCCCTTCCCCTCTTCTACTGCTTGTGGCAAGTGTTCGGTTAGCTTTCTTCGAGGCTCGTGGCCAAGGGATGGAGTGTCTGTAGTGCAGGAGCTGCGTGTCTCCTTTTATCACTCACCAGTGCTCTGTGGAGAGCGCTTGAGTGCAGAAACCTCTGCTGAGGAGACACTGTGCGATTCCTGCCCTGGGCCTCTCTGGTCACGGTTTTGGGGTGTTTGGGAAGGGCGGACCGGCTGCCTGCAACAAACCTCCATCTTGCCACTGACCACTTCTGTGTCTCTCCGTAGGTCCGCTTCCTTCTACACCCTCGACCCCATTGCCAGACACTACGACGGAGCCACCACGCACACCAGCAACACCACCACCTGGGACCACCTCAGGTACTACTGTTATTGGTGGCGTTTTGAGTCATCTTCAAAACCCATAGTGGATATGCCGGGCAATGCTTTGTGTCACTCTCCTGCCGTACTGAGACACACATTGAGTGCTATTCCCTTTCTGAGGGTTTGGGTGGGACGCCCGTGCTTCTGGCACTTAGGTGTTTGAGGAGGTTTGAACCGGATGCCTGGAAAAAATATTCCTGTCTTGATATAGATCTCCACTAATTCTGTCTCTTGGCAAAAGCAGTGGACCAGTCATGGTGCTGATGTTCTTTGTGCAAGGTGGGCTGGGGAGAAGAGGCAGCAGGAGGTGCTTAACTGAATGTTTCCTCTGGTCTTTCATTAGGTCATTTAGCAAAGAGCCATCCAATTAAATCCTCATGCTACAAATATAAATTCAAAAGATGAAGAAGTTGAGCAGAACTTCAGAAAAGGGGATTCAAGGAGACACAGGAAGCTTTCAAGTGCTTAGCACCTCTGGAAATCTGGCTTCTAATCTAAGCTTCTAATGGGCTTCCAGTATTCACTTTAGAAGATGATGTTTGAACACTTTTGACCTACGACCAGAATTGGGTCATGAAAGACCAGAATTGGGTCATGAAAGACAACATACACTGTCGGTTAAGGGCTCAGCCAGGGACAATTGAGCACTTGTCTAACAGATCACCACTTTGGCTTTAATACAATATTTTATCTTTTTGAGAAGTGCTACTGCATCACATACCCAACCTGTCTACAGCTTCAGGTTTTCACCAAACATGCAAAATAAATTATAGAAGTATATAAACCAGGGCTTTAAAATTAATAAAGGAGAATCCTGCAGCTTGAGGTCCATTCAACCTTGCAGTCACAGCACTACAGAGGTACAAGGCTTGGCCTGGGGAAGGGCAGCTTGAGGAACATTGCGCTTCTCGTGGCAGTCAGTGTAGTTTCTGTCTTGAACAAGAGCTGGTCAAGGAGGACTGATTTGCTTCTACCATCTTCTACCATCTCTTTCGTAGGCGATGTGACTCCGACACCACCAGACACCACCACCACCACCACCAAACCTTCAACAGGGCATCCCACGCCACCACCCGTGCCAGACTCAGGTGAGTAGAGTAGACCCGTCATGGGGCCACCGTCCTTTGTGCAGGGCCTGCTGGGCGGCAGAGGCGGCAGGAGGTGCTTAACTGAATGTTTCCTCTGGTCTTTCCACTGTGAGCAGGGACCTGTGTGGTGGAGGGAGACCCTCACTACCACACGTTCGACAAGCAGCTACACCACTTCATGGGCACCTGCACCTACACCCTCTCCAAGCTGTGCGAGAGCAACAGCTCGCTGCCCTACTTCAACGTGGAAGCGGCCAATGAGCACAGGGGAAGCAACACGCGCGTGTCCTATGTCCGATACGTGGATGTCGACGTGGCTGGCCAGCGGATAAGGCTGGGGAAGGGTGGAGCAGTGACGGTAAGCGCAAGGAGGAGAGGCGGTGGGGCTGGGCGAGAGGACAGAGCTGCGCCAAATGGGTTGCTCCAACCCTGTCTCGGTTTCTGCCCTTGCAGGTCAACGGAGTGGCAGAGCTCCTGCCCTGCACCCCATCCGTGGGCGTGCAGGTCTCATCCAGCGGGTTCTACACTGTGGTCACGACAGACTTTGGCTTGAGAGTGAAGTTTGATGGGAAGCATCGGGTGGAGGTGACGCTTCCGAGCACCTTTGGGCAGAAGGTTTGTGGCATGTGTGGGAACTACAACGGGATGGCAGCAGATGACTTCCTGAACCCGGAAGGGGTGATGGAGCCAGACTCCACCAGCCTGGGCAACAGCTGGCAGGTGTCCAACGACAGCAGGTGCGTGTGGCCCCCCAGCAGGTCTGGGGACGTGTCGGGCAAGGGGAGGGGGAGGCACCAGGAGAAGCCCGCGGATGACCCAGGGGCCCTTCTGCCTGTCCTTCCACAGCTGCGCAGCCGGACCGCTCCCCACCCCAGCCTGCAATGAGACGGACAAGCAAGTCATTGCCAGCAGCCACTTCTGCGGGCTCCTCACTGACACCAGCGGCCCGTTTCAGATGTGCCACGCTGTGGTGAGCCCCAGCGATTACTTTAACACCTGCCTTTATGACCTGTGTGAGCTGGGGCTGGATCGCGAGGCCCTGTGCAAGAGCTTGCAGTCCTACGCGGACGCCTGCCAGTCGCTTGGTGTCAAGATACCTGCGTGGAGGAACGCAACCTTCTGCCGTAAGTCCACACGCGGTGCCGCGGATCGTTCCTCTCAGGAAAACACAGAACAGGAATGAAAGAGTGGGGTGGGGAATAAGAAGTAATTTTATTAGGTGCCGTGGGGATTTACAGGTAGTTGTCAGTATTAGAGGCACCATTTTCTGTTTCATTTGATCAGGTGTGACTTAGAATACTCACGGAGCCAAGCAGACCACAGAGAAAATATAGACTCTTAATTTTTCAGAGGGGAAAATACAGAGCAAAGCAGTGTTATGTTCCCCAAGTAACGGCCATGTCTTCTGTCTCGGCAGCCATCACCTGTCCGGCCAACAGTCACTACGAGCCCTGTGCTGCAGCCTGCCCTGCCACCTGTGTTGACCCGATGGCTCCTGCTACCTGCAGCGTGCCGTGCGTGGAGGGCTGTGTGTGCGACAGCGGGTACCTGCTCTACAACGACCGATGCGTGCCCAGCCAGCAGTGCGGGTGCTGGCACAACGGGCAGCACTACCCCGTGGGCTCGGAGTTCTGGACGGACAACACCTGCTCCTCAAAGTGCACGTGTCCCGCGCGGGGAAGCAAAGTCCAGTGCACCAGTGCCTCATGCCCTGCGGGCCAGTACTGCGGGGTGCAGGATGGGAAACCCGAGTGCCTCGAACAATCCTACGGCATCTGCCACGTCCACGGTGACCCTCACTACAACACCTTTGACAAGGTGACGCACCACTTCATGGGCACCTGCACCTACACCCTGGCCAAAGTGTGCTCCAACACCACCTCCCTGCCCTACTTCAACGTTGAGGCCAAGAACGAGCATCGTGGGAACACCAGAGTGTCGTATGTGCGCGAAGTCCTGGTGGAGGTGTACGGAGCGCGCATTGTCATTGTCAAGAAGGAGAAGAGCCAAGTGCTGGTAGGCAGCGGGGCTGGCAGGAGCGTGGCGCGGCTGCAAGGCGGGGCTGGCCTTTCTTGGCAGGGCCTGGGCTGTGCCAGACACCTCCATTGTCCCAGGCCCGGGTGGGTTGCCCTGCAGCCACTGGGTTGCTTTGTTTTCCCTTTCCGGAGGGGTTGGAGGAGGAAGAGGCAAACGGGGAACGTGGCCCGTGTTGAACGGAGGCCCCTGCAGAGTGCAGAACACAGGCATGGCTCTGCAAGCCACAGGGGCGTCTGGGTGTGAGGGCATCATGGGCGCCGGTTTGCCGTGCCCGGCCTGGCAGCTGATTTCCCTGGGGCAGGAGACCCCAGGGAGGCCAGGGACAAGTCCCGGGCCCATTGCGGTGTGTCTGCCCTAGGTGAACAATCTGCGCAAGACCTTGCCGGTGAGTGCAGCGGGAGGTGCCATCACGGTGAGCAGGAGCGGCCGCTACATCGTCCTGGAGACAGACTTCAACCTCAGAGTGTCCTACGACACTGACCACTCGGTGGAGGTGAAGGTGCCCACCACCTACGTCAACCTGACCTGTGGCATGTGCGGGAACTTCAACAGCCGGAGAGAGGACGATTACATGATGCCCAACGGGCTGCAAGCCGCAGACTCCAATGAGCTGGGGCAGAGCTGGCAGGTCCCAGACGACGACCCCTCTTGCGGTGTCCCCTTCCCCCCCGGACCCTGCAGTGCAGAAGAGGAGAAGCTCTACCGATCGGACCAGTTCTGTGGCATGCTGACTGCCAGGCCTGGCTCTTTTGAGAGGTGCCACGGCGTGATCAACCCCCAGAGCTACTTTGAGACCTGCTTCTATGACCTTTGTGCCCTGAATGGTGGCCAGGAGGTCCTGTGTGCTGCTCTGGAGGCCTACGCTGACGCATGCCAGGCAGCCGGCGTGACTCTTCTTCCCTGGAGGAATGCCACCTTCTGCCGTGAGTACCTGCCTTGCAGTTGCCAGAAGGGGAATGTGCCGCTCCCCGTGCCCAGAACCGCTGGCCAAAGCAAGTCTTTGGTCGTCTCCTTCCCAGGAGGTCGTCCTTCCTTGAAGGCTTGCTTGTCCTAATTGTCCCCTTCCCATTGCAGCCCTGCCGTGCCCCGCCAACAGCTACTATGACCCTTGCATGACCGGCTGTCCTGCCACCTGCGTTGACCGACAAGCCCCGCAGAACTGCTCCAAGCCCTGCGTGGAGGGCTGTGCGTGTACCTCTGGCTTCCTCCTCAGCGGAGACACCTGTGTGCCCGAGGCCCACTGCGGCTGCCTCTTTGAGGGCAACTACTACAGCGTGAGTGAAAAGCCTGCCCTGGCTTGCACCCCTCCCAGGGCACTCCCTTGCCTCTACTTTCCTGCCTGACGCGCTGACGCTCGGTGTTCCTCTGCCCGCAGGAAGGCGAGCACTCCGTGAACGAGAACTGCACTCGCCAGTGCCGGTGTGAAGGCAACGGCCAGATGGTTTGCTCTGCGTTGTCCTGTGGTGAGGACGAGGTCTGCAAGATCCAGAACGGCCAGAGGGACTGTTACCCAGCCAGCACTGCTCTCTGCCACATCTACGGCGACCCGCATTACAGCACCTTCGATGGGAAGCTTCACCACTTCCAGGGCTCCTGCAACTACACGGTGGTGACGGGCTGTGAGAACTCCTCCGTGGGGTTCAGTGTCACCACCCGCAACGAACATCGCGGCAGCCAGAAGTGGACAGCTCTGAACTCTGTGGCACTGTCTGTGGAAGGCCTCCACATTGCACTGCGCAAGAACAAGGCGGTCTACGTAAGCCCCTCATTTTTACACCTGGGAACAACACATGCCCTAGGCACCATTAAGTACCACTCTGTCCCCAGGAAGAGCTTGATATTCCCTGAGCCTGGCGCACGGCGAGGCTCTGAGCGGGGCAGATATGGCTGCTCGCGCAGCAACAGGTTCTCGGCTAGTTTTCCTGGCCTTTCGGTGTGCCGTAGGTAGAGTCGCCGCCGTTCTTGTAGGCCTGGGCAGGGTTTCCCATGCCATCAGTGCTCCTGACTCACTGGGCCCTGGCGCCATCGCAGTGAAGAACAGCGACCTCTCAGCGGAGGGCATCTCTTTATGCTTCTGTCTCCCCCTCTCCCCCTCTTTCAGGTCAACGGTGCTCTGGCCTCCCTGCCTGCTTCTCCTGCCCCCGGTGTGACCATTTCCCTGAGCGGCTCCTACGTGCGGGTTTCTACCAAGCTGGGCCTGCAGCTGCAGTTCAATGGGGACCATGAGCTCCTAGTGAAGGTGTCTGAGAAGCACAAGGGCAAGCTGTGTGGGCTGTGCGGGACGTACACTGGGAGCCAGCAGGACGACTTCATGCGCCCCGATGGGGTTGTCGTGCCCAACTTCAATGACTTTGGAGACAGCTGGATGGTGCCGGATGAGGAGTGGGCGTGAGTCCTTGCTCCGTCGCGTAGATGACGGGCAAAAGGGAGCGTGGGGGAGGGGCGCTGTGAGGGGCGCAAGGAGGGAGGGGCGGTAATGGCAGGCATGCGGCAAGGGAGAGGAGGCAGGCAGCTGTGGGAACGCGTGTGCAAGCACATAGAGGCTCCACGGCAGTAGGCGTTATCGTCCTTGCGTCTCACACCCCTGCTTCACCCACCAGCGGGGTGTCCTGTCTGCAACTGGGTGCCAGACGTGCGGCCGTTCCCCTTTCCCCTCAAGGCTGGCTTGCTTGTGCCAGCGTCCAGGCCCCTCCGCGCGGTCAGGGTACACGGTGCACTCGCCCCCTAGGCGCTCTGCTCTGGGGTCCTCGGTGACCTCTGTGCAGGGCCCCGCTGTCCCACTCCAGACGCTGCATCTCACCGTTCCTGACCCCAGAGAGAGCGGGCCGTGGCCTTGGCATGATGCTTTTGCCAAGCTGTTGCGATCGCAACTGCCTCGGCCATTTGTTTCTGTCCACCTGATGCCACGGAGGGGAACGGTGACTGTGGGCCATGTTGCCCACCCTTGCAGGTGACAGCCGTGGGTGCCTCGTCTTAGCGAGGGATCTGGACTCCAGAGGCCGAGGTTTTGGCTGGGGAGGAGGTCAGGAAACAGCGTGGCTGGGGTCCACAGGCTGCTGTGAGCTCAGGGCTGTCTGTCCGCTTTGCAGGTGTCACCCAGGCCCCATCCCGCCTGCCTCCTGCTCCCCCGAGGAGGAGGAGGCAGCTAGCAAGCAGTGTGCAATCCTCACGCAACTCGGTGGCCCGTTCCAGCCATGCCATGCAGTTCTGCCGCCCAAGACGTACTTTGAGAGCTGTGTCTATGACCAGTGTGCCACGGGTGGCAGCGCGGAGCATCTCTGCAATGACCTGGGGGCCTATGCTGCAGCCTGTGCTGAGGCAGGCGTTGCTCTGGGAGACTGGAGTGCTGGCACTGTCTGTGGTAGGTGTTCTGTTGATCTCCTTTGTGGCCCACGTTCAAGGAACGGGGCAGCTGTGGTGGAGGTTTCTCCGCGTGTCACCCAACCGCTCTGGTGGGCCACCAGCCCTTGGGTGAAGAGACTCTTTGTGACAGGGATACCGTGGAATGACACTCTCTGATTCCTGCCCAGGGCCTGTCTGGTCACGGCGTTGGGTGTTTGGGAAGGGTGGGCCAGCTGCCTGCAACAAATGTCCCACGTTGGTGCAGAGCTCCTCTAACTCTCTCTTGTGCTAGGTCCATCGACACCAAAACCCACCATCCCCTTGCCAAGCACTACAACACAGCCTCCACGCACGCCGTCAACACCAAGACCCACACCGAGCTCAGGTACTGCCGTGTTCCATTCCCATCTTCTACTGCTTGTTGAAACTGTTCATTTCACTTCCTCCAAGGCCCACCACCACGCTATGGAGTGTCTGTAGTGAAGGGGCTGCGCGGCTCTTTCTATCCTCCCGCTATGCTGGTGGATGAGCACTTGAGCGCTGGAATTTTTGCTGAGGAGACACTGGGCAATCCCTGCCCTGGGCCTGCCTGGTCACGGCGTTGGGTGTTTGGGAAGGGTGGGCCAGCTGCCTGCAACAAATCTCCCAGGTTGTTGCAGAGCTCCTCTAGCTCTCTCTTGTGCTAGGTCCATCAACCGCAGGACCTGAGACCGCCTTGCCAGACACCACAACACAGCCTCTGCATACACCGAGACCCACACCGAGCTCAGGTACTGCCGTGTTCCCTTCCCCTCTTCTACTGCTTGTGGCAAGTGTTCGGTTAGCTTTCTTCGAGGCTCGTGGCCAAGGGATGGAGTGTCTGTAGTGCAGGAGCTGCGTGTCTCCTTTTATCACTCACCAGTGCTCTGTGGAGAGCGCTTGAGTGCAGAAACCTCTGCTGAGGAGACACTGTGCGATTCCTGCCCTGGGCCTCTCTGGTCATGGTTTTGGGGTGTTTGGGAAGGGCGGACCGGCTGCCTGCAACAAACCTCCATCTTGCCACTGACCACTTCTGTGTCTCTCCGTAGGTCCGCTTCCTTCTACACCCTCGACCCCATTGCCAGACACTACGACGGAGCCACCACGCACACCAGCAACACCACCACCTGGGACCACCTCAGGTACTACTGTTATTGGTGGCGTTTTGAGTCATCTTCAAAACCCATAGTGGATATGCCGGGCAATGCTTTGTGTCACTCTCCTGCCGTACTGAGACACACATTGAGTGCTATTCCCTTTCTGAGGGTTTGGGTGGGACGCCCGTGCTTCTGGCACTTAGGTGTTTGAGGAGGTTTGAACCGGATGCCTGGAAAAAATATTCCTGTCTTGATATAGATCTCCACTAATTCTGTCTCTTGGCAAAAGCAGTGGACCAGTCATGGTGCTGATGTTCTTTGTGCAAGGTGGGCTGGGGAGAAGAGGCAGCAGGAGGTGCTTAACTGAATGTTTCCTCTGGTCTTTCATTAGGTCATTTAGCAAAGAGCCATCCAATTAAATCCTCATGCTACAAATATAAATTCAAAAGATGAAGAAGTTGAGCAGAACTTCAGAAAAGGGGATTCAAGGAGACACAGGAAGCTTTCAAGTGCTTAGCACCTCTGGAAATCTGGCTTCTAATCTAAGCTTCTAATGGGCTTCCAGTATTCACTTTAGAAGATGATGTTTGAACACTTTTGACCTACGACCAGAATTGGGTCATGAAAGACCAGAATTGGGTCATGAAAGACAACATACACTGTCGGTTAAGGGCTCAGCCAGGGACAATTGAGCACTTGTCTAACAGATCACCACTTTGGCTTTAATACAATATTTTATCTTTTTGAGAAGTGCTACTGCATCACATACCCAACCTGTCTACAGCTTCAGGTTTTCACCAAACATGCAAAATAAATTATAGAAGTATATAAACCAGGGCTTTAAAATTAATAAAGGAGAATCCTGCAGCTTGAGGTCCATTCAACCTTGCAGTCACAGCACTACAGAGGTACAAGGCTTGGCCTGGGGAAGGGCAGCTTGAGGAACATTGCGCTTCTCGTGGCAGTCAGTGTAGTTTCTGTCTTGAACAAGAGCTGGTCAAGGAGGACTGATTTGCTTCTACCATCTTCTACCATCTCTTTCGTAGGCGATGTGACTCCGACACCACCAGACACCACCACCACCACCACCAAACCTTCAACAGGGCATCCCACGCCACCACCCGTGCCAGACTCAGGTGAGTAGAGTAGACCCGTCATGGGGCCACCGTCCTTTGTGCAGGGCCTGCTGGGCGGCAGAGGCGGCAGGAGGTGCTTAACTGAATGTTTCCTCTGGTCTTTCCACTGTGAGCAGGGACCTGTGTGGTGGAGGGAGACCCTCACTACCACACGTTCGACAAGCAGCTACACCACTTCATGGGCACCTGCACCTACACCCTCTCCAAGCTGTGCGAGAGCAACAGCTCGCTGCCCTACTTCAACGTGGAAGCGGCCAATGAGCACAGGGGAAGCAACACGCGCGTGTCCTATGTCCGATACGTGGATGTCGACGTGGCTGGCCAGCGGATAAGGCTGGGGAAGGGTGGAGCAGTGACGGTAAGCGCAAGGAGGAGAGGCGGTGGGGCTGGGCGAGAGGACAGAGCTGCGCCAAATGGGTTGCTCCAACCCTGTCTCGGTTTCTGCCCTTGCAGGTCAACGGAGTGGCAGAGCTCCTGCCCTGCACCCCATCCGTGGGCGTGCAGGTCTCATCCAGCGGGTTCTACACTGTGGTCACGACAGACTTTGGCTTGAGAGTGAAGTTTGATGGGAAGCATCGGGTGGAGGTGACGCTTCCGAGCACCTTTGGGCAGAAGGTTTGTGGCATGTGTGGGAACTACAACGGGATGGCAGCAGATGACTTCCTGAACCCGGAAGGGGTGATGGAGCCAGACTCCACCAGCCTGGGCAACAGCTGGCAGGTGTCCAACGACAGCAGGTGCGTGTGGCCCCCCAGCAGGTCTGGGGACGTGTCGGGCAAGGGGAGGGGGAGGCACCAGGAGAAGCCCGCGGATGACCCAGGGGCCCTTCTGCCTGTCCTTCCACAGCTGCGCAGCCGGACCGCTCCCCACCCCAGCCTGCAATGAGACGGACAAGCAAGTCATTGCCAGCAGCCACTTCTGCGGGCTCCTCACTGACACCAGCGGCCCGTTTCAGATGTGCCACGCTGTGGTGAGCCCCAGCGATTACTTTAACACCTGCCTTTATGACCTGTGTGAGCTGGGGCTGGATCGCGAGGCCCTGTGCAAGAGCTTGCAGTCCTACGCGGACGCCTGCCAGTCGCTTGGTGTCAAGATACCTGCGTGGAGGAACGCAACCTTCTGCCGTAAGTCCACACGCGGTGCCGCGGATCGTTCCTCTCAGGAAAACACAGAACAGGAATGAAAGAGTGGGGTGGGGAATAAGAAGTAATTTTATTAGGTGCCGTGGGGATTTACAGGTAGTTGTCAGTATTAGAGGCACCATTTTCTGTTTCATTTGATCAGGTGTGACTTAGAATACTCACGGAGCCAAGCAGACCACAGAGAAAATATAGACTCTTAATTTTTCAGAGGGGAAAATACAGAGCAAAGCAGTGTTATGTTCCCCAAGTAACGGCCATGTCTTCTGTCTCGGCAGCCATCACCTGTCCGGCCAACAGTCACTACGAGCCCTGTGCTGCAGCCTGCCCTGCCACCTGTGTTGACCCGATGGCTCCTGCTACCTGCAGCGTGCCGTGCGTGGAGGGCTGTGTGTGCGACAGCGGGTACCTGCTCTACAACGACCGATGCGTGCCCAGCCAGCAGTGCGGGTGCTGGCACAACGGGCAGCACTACCCCGTGGGCTCGGAGTTCTGGACGGACAACACCTGCTCCTCAAAGTGCACGTGTCCCGCGCGGGGAAGCAAAGTCCAGTGCACCAGTGCCTCATGCCCTGCGGGCCAGTACTGCGGGGTGCAGGATGGGAAACCCGAGTGCCTTGAACAATCCTACGGCATCTGCCACGTCCACAGTGACCCTCACTACAACACCTTTGACAAGGTGACGCACCACTTCATGGGCACCTGCACCTACACCCTGGCCAAAGTGTGCTCCAACACCACCTCCCTGCCCTACTTCAACGTTGAGGCCAAGAACGAGCATCGTGGGAACACCAGAGTGTCGTATGTGCGCGAAGTCCTGGTGGAGGTGTACGGAGCGCGCATTGTCATTGTCAAGAAGGAGAAGAGCCAAGTGCTGGTAGGCAGCGGGGCTGGCAGGAGCGTGGCGCGGCTGCAAGGCGGGGCTGGCCTTTCTTGGCAGGGCCTGGGCTGTGCCAGACACCTCCATTGTCCCAGGCCCGGGTGGGTTGCCCTGCAGCCACTGGGTTGCTTTGTTTTCCCTTTCCGGAGGGGTTGGAGGAGGAAGAGGCAAACGGGGAACGTGGCCCGTGTTGAACGGAGGCCCCTGCAGAGTGCAGAACACAGGCATGGCTCTGCAAGCCACAGGGGCGTCTGGGTGTGAGGGCATCATGGGCGCCGGTTTGCCGTGCCCGGCCTGGCAGCTGATTTCCCTGGGGCAGGAGACCCCAGGGAGGCCAGGGACAAGTCCCGGGCCCATTGCGGTGTGTCTGCCCTAGGTGAACAATCTGCGCAAGACCTTGCCGGTGAGTGCAGCGGGAGGTGCCATCACGGTGAGCAGGAGCGGCCGCTACATCGTCCTGGAGACAGACTTCAACCTCAGAGTGTCCTACGACACTGACCACTCGGTGGAGGTGAAGGTGCCCACCACCTACGTCAACCTGACCTGTGGCATGTGCGGGAACTTCAACAGCCGGAGAGAGGACGATTACATGATGCCCAACGGGCTGCAAGCCGCAGACTCCAATGAGCTGGGGCAGAGCTGGCAGGTCCCAGACGACGACCCCTCTTGCGGTGTCCCCTTCCCCCCGGACCCTGCAGTGCAGAAGAGGAGAAGCTCTACCGATCGGACCAGTTCTGTGGCATGCTGACTGCCAGGCCTGGCTCTTTTGAGAGGTGCCACGGCGTGATCAACCCCCAGAGCTACTTTGAGACCTGCTTCTATGACCTTTGTGCCCTGAATGGTGGCCAGGAGGTCCTGTGTGCTGCTCTGGAGGCCTACGCTGACGCATGCCAGGCAGCCGGCGTGACTCTTCTTCCCTGGAGGAATGCCACCTTCTGCCGTGAGTACCTGCCTTGCAGTTGCCAGAAGGGGAATGTGCCGCTCCCCGTGCCCAGAACCGCTGGCCAAAGCAAGTCTTTGGTCGTCTCCTTCCCAGGAGGTCGTCCTTCCTTGAAGGCTTGCTTGTCCTAATTGTCCCCTTCCCATTGCAGCCCTGCCGTGCCCCGCCAACAGCTACTATGACCCTTGCATGACCGGCTGTCCTGCCACCTGCGTTGACCGACAAGCCCCGCAGAACTGCTCCAAGCCCTGCGTGGAGGGCTGTGCGTGTACCTCTGGCTTCCTCCTCAGCGGAGACACCTGTGTGCCCGAGGCCCACTGCGGCTGCCTCTTTGAGGGCAACTACTACAGCGTGAGTGAAAAGCCTGCCCTGGCTTGCACCCCTCCCAGGGCACTCCCTTGCCTCTACTTTCCTGCCTGACGCGCTGACGCTCGGTGTTCCTCTGCCCGCAGGAAGGCGAGCACTCCGTGAACGAGAACTGCACTCGCCAGTGCCGGTGTGAAGGCAACGGCCAGATGGTTTGCTCTGCGTTGTCCTGTGGTGAGGACGAGGTCTGCAAGATCCAGAACGGCCAGAGGGACTGTTACCCAGCCAGCACTGCTCTCTGCCACATCTACGGCGACCCGCATTACAGCACCTTCGATGGGAAGCTTCACCACTTCCAGGGCTCCTGCAACTACACGGTGGTGACGGGCTGTGAGAACTCCTCCGTGGGGTTCAGTGTCACCACCCGCAACGAACATCGCGGCAGCCAGAAGTGGACAGCTCTGAACTCTGTGGCACTGTCTGTGGAAGGCCTCCACATTGCACTGCGCAAGAACAAGGCGGTCTACGTAAGCCCCTCATTTTTACACCTGGGAACAACACATGCCCTAGGCACCATTAAGTACCACTCTGTCCCCAGGAAGAGCTTGATATTCCCTGAGCCTGGCGCACGGCGAGGCTCTGAGCGGGGCAGATATGGCTGCTCGCGCAGCAACAGGTTCTCGGCTAGTTTTCCTGGCCTTTCGGTGTGCCGTAGGTAGAGTCGCCGCCGTTCTTGTAGGCCTGGGCAGGGTTTCCCATGCCATCAGTGCTCCTGACTCACTGGGCCCTGGCGCCATCGCAGTGAAGAACAGCGACCTCTCAGCGGAGGGCATCTCTTTATGCTTCTGTCTCCCCCTCTCCCCCTCTTTCAGGTCAACGGTGCTCTGGCCTCCCTGCCTGCTTCTCCTGCCCCCGGTGTGACCATTTCCCTGAGCGGCTCCTACGTGCGGGTTTCTACCAAGCTGGGCCTGCAGCTGCAGTTCAATGGGGACCATGAGCTCCTAGTGAAGGTGTCTGAGAAGCACAAGGGCAAGCTGTGTGGGCTGTGCGGGACGTACACTGGGAGCCAGCAGGACGACTTCATGCGCCCCGATGGGGTTGTCGTGCCCAACTTCAATGACTTTGGAGACAGCTGGATGGTGCCGGATGAGGAGTGGGCGTGAGTCCTTGCTCCGTCGCGTAGATGACGGGCAAAAGGGAGCGTGGGGGAGGGGCGCTGTGAGGGGCGCAAGGAGGGAGGGGCGGTAATGGCAGGCATGCGGCAAGGGAGAGGAGGCAGGCAGCTGTGGGAACGCGTGTGCAAGCACATAGAGGCTCCACGGCAGTAGGCGTTATCGTCCTTGCGTCTCACACCCCTGCTTCACCCACCAGCGGGGTGTCCTGTCTGCAACTGGGTGCCAGACGTGCGGCCGTTCCCCTTTCCCCTCAAGGCTGGCTTGCTTGTGCCAGCGTCCAGGCCCCTCCGCGCGGTCAGGGTACACGGTGCACTCGCCCCCTAGGCGCTCTGCTCTGGGGTCCTCGGTGACCTCTGTGCAGGGCCCCGCTGTCCCACTCCAGACGCTGCATCTCACCGTTCCTGACCCCAGAGAGAGCGGGCCGTGGCCTTGGCATGATGCTTTTGCCAAGCTGTTGCGATCGCAACTGCCTCGGCCATTTGTTTCTGTCCACCTGATGCCACGGAGGGGAACGGTGACTGTGGGCCATGTTGCCCACCCTTGCAGGTGACAGCCGTGGGTGCCTCGTCTTAGCGAGGGATCTGGACTCCAGAGGCCGAGGTTTTGGCTGGGGAGGAGGTCAGGAAACAGCGTGGCTGGGGTCCACAGGCTGCTGTGAGCTCAGGGCTGTCTGTCCGCTTTGCAGGTGTCACCCAGGCCCCATCCCGCCTGCCTCCTGCTCCCCCGAGGAGGAGGAGGCAGCTAGCAAGCAGTGTGCAATCCTCACGCAACTCGGTGGCCCGTTCCAGCCATGCCATGCAGTTCTGCCGCCCAAGACGTACTTTGAGAGCTGTGTCTATGACCAGTGTGCCACGGGTGGCAGCGCGGAGCATCTCTGCAATGACCTGGGGGCCTATGCTGCAGCCTGTGCTGAGGCAGGCGTTGCTCTGGGAGACTGGAGTGCTGGCACTGTCTGTGGTAGGTGTTCTGTTGATCTCCTTTGTGGCCCACGTTCAAGGAACGGGGCAGCTGTGGTGGAGGTTTCTCCGCGTGTCACCCAACCGCTCTGGTGGGCCACCAGCCCTTGGGTGAAGAGACTCTTTGTGACAGGGATACCGTGGAATGACACTCTCTGATTCCTGCCCAGGGCCTGTCTGGTCACGGCGTTGGGTGTTTGGGAAGGGTGGGCCAGCTGCCTGCAACAAATGTCCCACGTTGGTGCAGAGCTCCTCTAACTCTCTCTTGTGCTAGGTCCATCGACACCAAAACCCACCATCCCCTTGCCAAGCACTACAACACAGCCTCCACGCACGCCGTCAACACCAAGACCCACACCGAGCTCAGGTACTGCCGTGTTCCATTCCCATCTTCTACTGCTTGTTGAAACTGTTCATTTCACTTCCTCCAAGGCCCACCACCACGCTATGGAGTGTCTGTAGTGAAGGGGCTGCGCGGCTCTTTCTATCCTCCCGCTATGCTGGTGGATGAGCACTTGAGCGCTGGAATTTTTGCTGAGGAGACACTGGGCAATCCCTGCCCTGGGCCTGCCTGGTCACGGCGTTGGGTGTTTGGGAAGGGTGGGCCAGCTGCCTGCAACAAATCTCCCAGGTTGTTGCAGAGCTCCTCTAACTCTCTCTTGTGCTAGGTCCATCAACCGCAGGACCTGAGACCGCCTTGCCAGACACCACAACACAGCCTCTGCATACACCGAGACCCACACCGAGCTCAGGTACTGCCGTGTTCCCTTCCCCTCTTCTACTGCTTGTGGCAAGTGTTCGGTTAGCTTTCCTCGAGGCTCGTGGCCAAGGGATGGAGTGTCTGTAGTGCAGGAGCTGCGTGTCTCCTTTTATCACTCACCAGTGCTCTGTGGAGAGCGCTTGAGTGCAGAAACCTCTGCTGAGGAGACACTGTGCGATTCCTGCCCTGGGCCTCTCTGGTCATGGTTTTGGGGTGTTTGGGAAGGGCGGACCGGCTGCCTGCAACAAACCTCCATCTTGCCACTGACCACTTCTGTGTCTCTCCGTAGGTCCGCTTCCTTCTACACCCTCGACCCCATTGCCAGACACTACGACGGAGCCACCACGCACACCAGCAACACCACCACCTGGGACCACCTCAGGTACTACTGTTATTGGTGGCGTTTTGAGTCATCTTCAAAACCCATAGTGGATATGCCGGGCAATGCTTTGTGTCACTCTCCTGCCGTACTGAGACACACATTGAGTGCTATTCCCTTTCTGAGGGTTTGGGTGGGACGCCCGTGCTTCTGGCACTTAGGTGTTTGAGGAGGTTTGAACCGGATGCCTGGAAAAAATATTCCTGTCTTGATATAGATCTCCACTAATTCTGTCTCTTGGCAAAAGCAGTGGACCAGTCATGGTGCTGATGTTCTTTGTGCAAGGTGGGCTGGGGAGAAGAGGCAGCAGGAGGTGCTTAACTGAATGTTTCCTCTGGTCTTTCATTAGGTCATTTAGCAAAGAGCCATCCAATTAAATCCTCATGCTACAAATATAAATTCAAAAGATGAAGAAGTTGAGCAGAACTTCAGAAAAGGGGATTCAAGGAGACACAGGAAGCTTTCAAGTGCTTAGCACCTCTGGAAATCTGGCTTCTAATCTAAGCTTCTAATGGGCTTCCAGTATTCACTTTAGAAGATGATGTTTGAACACTTTTGACCTACGACCAGAATTGGGTCATGAAAGACCAGAATTGGGTCATGAAAGACAACATACACTGTCGGTTAAGGGCTCAGCCAGGGACAATTGAGCACTTGTCTAACAGATCACCACTTTGGCTTTAATACAATATTTTATCTTTTTGAGAAGTGCTACTGCATCACATACCCAACCTGTCTACAGCTTCAGGTTTTCACCAAACATGCAAAATAAATTATAGAAGTATATAAACCAGGGCTTTAAAATTAATAAAGGAGAATCCTGCAGCTTGAGGTCCATTCAACCTTGCAGTCACAGCACTACAGAGGTACAAGGCTTGGCCTGGGGAAGGGCAGCTTGAGGAACATTGCGCTTCTCGTGGCAGTCAGTGTAGTTTCTGTCTTGAACAAGAGCTGGTCAAGGAGGACTGATTTGCTTCTACCATCTTCTACCATCTCTTTCGTAGGCGATGTGACTCCGACACCACCAGACACCACCACCACCACCACCAAACCTTCAACAGGGCATCCCACGCCACCACCCGTGCCAGACTCAGGTGAGTAGAGTAGACCCGTCATGGGGCCACCGTCCTTTGTGCAGGGCCTGCTGGGCGGCAGAGGCGGCAGGAGGTGCTTAACTGAATGTTTCCTCTGGTCTTTCCACTGTGAGCAGGGACCTGTGTGGTGGAGGGAGACCCTCACTACCACACGTTCGACAAGCAGCTACACCACTTCATGGGCACCTGCACCTACACCCTCTCCAAGCTGTGCGAGAGCAACAGCTCGCTGCCCTACTTCAACGTGGAAGCGGCCAATGAGCACAGGGGAAGCAACACGCGCGTGTCCTATGTCCGATACGTGGATGTCGACGTGGCTGGCCAGCGGATAAGGCTGGGGAAGGGTGGAGCAGTGACGGTAAGCGCAAGGAGGAGAGGCGGTGGGGCTGGGCGAGAGGACAGAGCTGCGCCAAATGGGTTGCTCCAACCCTGTCTCGGTTTCTGTCCTTGCAGGTCAACGGAGTGGCAGAGCTCCTGCCCTGCACCCCATCCGTGGGCGTGCAGGTCTCATCCAGCGGGTTCTACACTGTGGTCACGACAGACTTTGGCTTGAGAGTGAAGTTTGATGGGAAGCATCGGGTGGAGGTGACGCTTCCGAGCACCTTTGGGCAGAAGGTTTGTGGCATGTGTGGGAACTACAACGGGATGGCAGCAGATGACTTCCTGAACCCGGAAGGGGTGATGGAGCCAGACTCCACCAGCCTGGGCAACAGCTGGCAGGTGTCCAACGACAGCAGGTGCGTGTGGCCCCCCAGCAGGTCTGGGGACGTGTCGGGCAAGGGGAGGGGGAGGCACCAGGAGAAGCCCGCGGATGACCCAGGGGCCCTTCTGCCTGTCCTTCCACAGCTGCGCAGCCGGACCGCTCCCCACCCCAGCCTGCAATGAGACGGACAAGCAAGTCATTGCCAGCAGCCACTTCTGCGGGCTCCTCACTGACACCAGCGGCCCGTTTCAGATGTGCCACGCTGTGGTGAGCCCCAGCGATTACTTTAACACCTGCCTTTATGACCTGTGTGAGCTGGGGCTGGATCGCGAGGCCCTGTGCAAGAGCTTGCAGTCCTACGCGGACGCCTGCCAGTCGCTTGGTGTCAAGATACCTGCGTGGAGGAACGCAACCTTCTGCCGTAAGTCCACACGCGGTGCCGCGGATCGTTCCTCTCAGGAAAACACAGAACAGGAATGAAAGAGTGGGGTGGGGAATAAGAAGTAATTTTATTAGGTGCCGTGGGGATTTACAGGTAGTTGTCAGTATTAGAGGCACCATTTTCTGTTTCATTTGATCAGGTGTGACTTAGAATACTCACGGAGCCAAGCAGACCACAGAGAAAATATAGACTCTTAATTTTTCAGAGGGGAAAATACAGAGCAAAGCAGTGTTATGTTCCCCAAGTAACGGCCATGTCTTCTGTCTCGGCAGCCATCACCTGTCCGGCCAACAGTCACTACGAGCCCTGTGCTGCAGCCTGCCCTGCCACCTGTGTTGACCCGATGGCTCCTGCTACCTGCAGCGTGCCGTGCGTGGAGGGCTGTGTGTGCGACAGCGGGTACCTGCTCTACAACGACCGATGCGTGCCCAGCCAGCAGTGTGGGTGCTGGCACAACGGGCAGCACTACCCCGTGGGCTCGGAGTTCTGGACGGACAACACCTGCTCCTCAAAGTGCACGTGTCCCGCGCGGGGAAGCAAAGTCCAGTGCACCAGTGCCTCATGCCCTGCGGGCCAGTACTGCGGGGTGCAGGATGGGAAACCCGAGTGCCTTGAACAATCCTACGGCATCTGCCACGTCCACAGTGACCCTCACTACAACACCTTTGACAAGGTGACGCACCACTTCATGGGCACCTGCACCTACACCCTGGCCAAAGTGTGCTCCAACACCACCTCCCTGCCCTACTTCAACGTTGAGGCCAAGAACGAGCATCGTGGGAACACCAGAGTGTCGTATGTGCGCGAAGTCCTGGTGGAGGTGTACGGAGCGCGCATTGTCATTGTCAAGAAGGAGAAGAGCCAAGTGCTGGTAGGCAGCGGGGCTGGCAGGAGCGTGGCGCGGCTGCAAGGCGGGGCTGGCCTTTCTTGGCAGGGCCTGGGCTGTGCCAGACACCTCCATTGTCCCAGGCCCGGGTGGGTTGCCCTGCAGCCACTGGGTTGCTTTGTTTTCCCTTTCCGGAGGGGTTGGAGGAGGAAGAGGCAAACGGGGAACGTGGCCCGTGTTGAACGGAGGCCCCTGCAGAGTGCAGAACACAGGCATGGCTCTGCAAGCCACAGGGGCGTCTGGGTGTGAGGGCATCATGGGCGCCGGTTTGCCGTGCCCGGCCTGGCAGCTGATTTCCCTGGGGCAGGAGACCCCAGGGAGGCCAGGGACAAGTCCCGGGCCCATTGCGGTGTGTCTGCCCTAGGTGAACAATCTGCGCAAGACCTTGCCGGTGAGTGCAGCGGGAGGTGCCATCACGGTGAGCAGGAGCGGCCGCTACATCGTCCTGGAGACAGACTTCAACCTCAGAGTGTCCTACGACACTGACCACTCGGTGGAGGTGAAGGTGCCCACCACCTACGTCAACCTGACCTGTGGCATGTGCGGGAACTTCAACAGCCGGAGAGAGGACGATTACATGATGCCCAACGGGCTGCAAGCCGCAGACTCCAATGAGCTGGGGCAGAGCTGGCAGGTCCCAGACGACGACCCCTCTTGCGGTGTCCCCTTCCCCCCGGACCCTGCAGTGCAGAAGAGGAGAAGCTCTACCGATCGGACCAGTTCTGTGGCATGCTGACTGCCAGGCCTGGCTCTTTTGAGAGGTGCCACGGCGTGATCAACCCCCAGAGCTACTTTGAGACCTGCTTCTATGACCTTTGTGCCCTGAATGGTGGCCAGGAGGTCCTGTGTGCTGCTCTGGAGGCCTACGCTGACGCATGCCAGGCAGCCGGCGTGACTCTTCTTCCCTGGAGGAATGCCACCTTCTGCCGTGAGTACCTGCCTTGCAGTTGCCAGAAGGGGAATGTGCCGCTCCCCGTGCCCAGAACCGCTGGCCAAAGCAAGTCTTTGGTCGTCTCCTTCCCAGGAGGTCGTCCTTCCTTGAAGGCTTGCTTGTCCTAATTGTCCCCTTCCCATTGCAGCCCTGCCGTGCCCCGCCAACAGCTACTATGACCCTTGCATGACCGGCTGTCCTGCCACCTGCGTTGACCGACAAGCCCCGCAGAACTGCTCCAAGCCCTGCGTGGAGGGCTGTGCGTGTACCTCTGGCTTCCTCCTCAGCGGAGACACCTGTGTGCCCGAGGCCCACTGCGGCTGCCTCTTTGAGGGCAACTACTACAGCGTGAGTGAAAAGCCTGCCCTGGCTTGCACCCCTCCCAGGGCACTCCCTTGCCTCTACTTTCCTGCCTGACGCGCTGACGCTCGGTGTTCCTCTGCCCGCAGGAAGGCGAGCACTCCGTGAACGAGAACTGCACTCGCCAGTGCCGGTGTGAAGGCAACGGCCAGATGGTTTGCTCTGCGTTGTCCTGTGGTGAGGACGAGGTCTGCAAGATCCAGAACGGCCAGAGGGACTGTTACCCAGCCAGCACTGCTCTCTGCCACATCTACGGCGACCCGCATTACAGCACCTTCGATGGGAAGCTTCACCACTTCCAGGGCTCCTGCAACTACACGGTGGTGACGGGCTGTGAGAACTCCTCCGTGGGGTTCAGTGTCACCACCCGCAACGAACATCGCGGCAGCCAGAAGTGGACAGCTCTGAACTCTGTGGCACTGTCTGTGGAAGGCCTCCACATTGCACTGCGCAAGAACAAGGCGGTCTACGTAAGCCCCTCATTTTTACACCTGGGAACAACACATGCCCTAGGCACCATTAAGTACCACTCTGTCCCCAGGAAGAGCTTGATATTCCCTGAGCCTGGCGCACGGCGAGGCTCTGAGCGGGGCAGATATGGCTGCTCGCGCAGCAACAGGTTCTCGGCTAGTTTTCCTGGCCTTTCGGTGTGCCGTAGGTAGAGTCGCCGCCGTTCTTGTAGGCCTGGGCAGGGTTTCCCATGCCATCAGTGCTCCTGACTCACTGGGCCCTGGCGCCATCGCAGTGAAGAACAGCGACCTCTCAGCGGAGGGCATCTCTTTATGCTTCTGTCTCCCCCTCTCCCCCTCTTTCAGGTCAACGGTGCTCTGGCCTCCCTGCCTGCTTCTCCTGCCCCCGGTGTGACCATTTCCCTGAGCGGCTCCTACGTGCGGGTTTCTACCAAGCTGGGCCTGCAGCTGCAGTTCAATGGGGACCATGAGCTCCTAGTGAAGGTGTCTGAGAAGCACAAGGGCAAGCTGTGTGGGCTGTGCGGGACGTACACTGGGAGCCAGCAGGACGACTTCATGCGCCCCGATGGGGTTGTCGTGCCCAACTTCAATGACTTTGGAGACAGCTGGATGGTGCCGGATGAGGAGTGGGCGTGAGTCCTTGCTCCGTCGCGTAGATGACGGGCAAAAGGGAGCGTGGGGGAGGGGCGCTGTGAGGGGCGCAAGGAGGGAGGGGCGATAATGGCAGGCATGCGGCAAGGGAGAGGAGGCAGGCAGCTGTGGGAACGCGTGTGCAAGCACATAGAGGCTCCACGGCAGTAGGCGTTATCGTCCTTGCGTCTCACACCCCTGCTTCACCCACCAGCGGGGTGTCCTGTCTGCAACTGGGTGCCAGACGTGCGGCCGTTCCCCTTTCCCCTCAAGGCTGGCTTGCTTGTGCCAGCGTCCAGGCCCCTCCGCGCGGTCAGGGTACACGGTGCACTCGCCCCCTAGGCGCTCTGCTCTGGGGTCCTCGGTGACCTCTGTGCAGGGCCCCGCTGTCCCACTCCAGACGCTGCATCTCACCGTTCCTGACCCCAGAGAGAGCGGGCCGTGGCCTTGGCATGATGCTTTTGCCAAGCTGTTGCGATCGCAACTGCCTCGGCCATTTGTTTCTGTCCACCTGATGCCACGGAGGGGAACGGTGACTGTGGGCCATGTTGCCCACCCTTGCAGGTGACAGCCGTGGGTGCCTCGTCTTAGCGAGGGATCTGGACTCCAGAGGCCGAGGTTTTGGCTGGGGAGGAGGTCAGGAAACAGCGTGGCTGGGGTCCACAGGCTGCTGTGAGCTCAGGGCTGTCTGTCCGCTTTGCAGGTGTCACCCAGGCCCCATCCCGCCTGCCTCCTGCTCCCCCGAGGAGGAGGAGGCAGCTAGCAAGCAGTGTGCAATCCTCACGCAACTCGGTGGCCCGTTCCAGCCATGCCATGCAGTTCTGCCGCCCAAGACGTACTTTGAGAGCTGTGTCTATGACCAGTGTGCCACGGGTGGCAGCGCGGAGCATCTCTGCAATGACCTGGGGGCCTATGCTGCAGCCTGTGCTGAGGCAGGCGTTGCTCTGGGAGACTGGAGTGCTGGCACTGTCTGTGGTAGGTGTTCTGTTGATCTCCTTTGTGGCCCACGTTCAAGGAACGGGGCAGCTGTGGTGGAGGTTTCTCCGCGTGTCACCCAACCGCTCTGGTGGGCCACCAGCCCTTGGGTGAAGAGACTCTTTGTGACAGGGATACCGTGGAATGACACTCTCTGATTCCTGCCCAGGGCCTGTCTGGTCACGGCGTTGGGTGTTTGGGAAGGGTGGGCCAGCTGCCTGCAACAAATGTCCCACGTTGGTGCAGAGCTCCTCTAACTCTCTCTTGTGCTAGGTCCATCGACACCAAAACCCACCATCCCCTTGCCAAGCACTACAACACAGCCTCCACGCACGCCGTCAACACCAAGACCCACACCGAGCTCAGGTACTGCCGTGTTCCATTCCCATCTTCTACTGCTTGTTGAAACTGTTCATTTCACTTCCTCCAAGGCCCACCACCACGCTATGGAGTGTCTGTAGTGAAGGGGCTGCGCGGCTCTTTCTATCCTCCCGCTATGCTGGTGGATGAGCACTTGAGCGCTGGAATTTTTGCTGAGGAGACACTGGGCAATCCCTGCCCTGGGCCTGCCTGGTCACGGCGTTGGGTGTTTGGGAAGGGTGGGCCAGCTGCCTGCAACAAATCTCCCAGGTTGTTGCAGAGCTCCTCTAGCTCTCTCTTGTGCTAGGTCCATCAACCGCAGGACCTGAGACCGCCTTGCCAGACACCACAACACAGCCTCTGCATACACCGAGACCCACACCGAGCTCAGGTACTGCCGTGTTCCCTTCCCCTCTTCTACTGCTTGTGGCAAGTGTTCGGTTAGCTTTCCTCGAGGCTCGTGGCCAAGGGATGGAGTGTCTGTAGTGCAGGAGCTGCGTGTCTCCTTTTATCACTCACCAGTGCTCTGTGGAGAGCGCTTGAGTGCAGAAACCTCTGCTGAGGAGACACTGTGCGATTCCTGCCCTGGGCCTCTCTGGTCATGGTTTTGGGGTGTTTGGGAAGGGCGGACCGGCTGCCTGCAACAAACCTCCATCTTGCCACTGACCACTTCTGTGTCTCTCCGTAGGTCCGCTTCCTTCTACACCCTCGACCCCATTGCCAGACACTACGACGGAGCCACCACGCACACCAGCAACACCACCACCTGGGACCACCTCAGGTACTACTGTTATTGGTGGCGTTTTGAGTCATCTTCAAAACCCATAGTGGATATGCCGGGCAATGCTTTGTGTCACTCTCCTGCCGTACTGAGACACACATTGAGTGCTATTCCCTTTCTGAGGGTTTGGGTGGGACGCCCGTGCTTCTGGCACTTAGGTGTTTGAGGAGGTTTGAACCGGATGCCTGGAAAAAATATTCCTGTCTTGATATAGATCTCCACTAATTCTGTCTCTTGGCAAAAGCAGTGGACCAGTCATGGTGCTGATGTTCTTTGTGCAAGGTGGGCTGGGGAGAAGAGGCAGCAGGAGGTGCTTAACTGAATGTTTCCTCTGGTCTTTCATTAGGTCATTTAGCAAAGAGCCATCCAATTAAATCCTCATGCTACAAATATAAATTCAAAAGATGAAGAAGTTGAGCAGAACTTCAGAAAAGGGGATTCAAGGAGACACAGGAAGCTTTCAAGTGCTTAGCACCTCTGGAAATCTGGCTTCTAATCTAAGCTTCTAATGGGCTTCCAGTATTCACTTTAGAAGATGATGTTTGAACACTTTTGACCTACGACCAGAATTGGGTCATGAAAGACCAGAATTGGGTCATGAAAGACAACATACACTGTCGGTTAAGGGCTCAGCCAGGGACAATTGAGCACTTGTCTAACAGATCACCACTTTGGCTTTAATACAATATTTTATCTTTTTGAGAAGTGCTACTGCATCACATACCCAACCTGTCTACAGCTTCAGGTTTTCACCAAACATGCAAAATAAATTATAGAAGTATATAAACCAGGGCTTTAAAATTAATAAAGGAGAATCCTGCAGCTTGAGGTCCATTCAACCTTGCAGTCACAGCACTACAGAGGTACAAGGCTTGGCCTGGGGAAGGGCAGCTTGAGGAACATTGCGCTTCTCGTGGCAGTCAGTGTAGTTTCTGTCTTGAACAAGAGCTGGTCAAGGAGGACTGATTTGCTTCTACCATCTTCTACCATCTCTTTCGTAGGCGATGTGACTCCGACACCACCAGACACCACCACCACCACCACCAAACCTTCAACAGGGCATCCCACGCCACCACCCGTGCCAGACTCAGGTGAGTAGAGTAGACCCGTCATGGGGCCACCGTCCTTTGTGCAGGGCCTGCTGGGCGGCAGAGGCGGCAGGAGGTGCTTAACTGAATGTTTCCTCTGGTCTTTCCACTGTGAGCAGGGACCTGTGTGGTGGAGGGAGACCCTCACTACCACACGTTCGACAAGCAGCTACACCACTTCATGGGCACCTGCACCTACACCCTCTCCAAGCTGTGCGAGAGCAACAGCTCGCTGCCCTACTTCAACGTGGAAGCGGCCAATGAGCACAGGGGAAGCAACACGCGCGTGTCCTATGTCCGATACGTGGATGTCGACGTGGCTGGCCAGCGGATAAGGCTGGGGAAGGGTGGAGCAGTGACGGTAAGCGCAAGGAGGAGAGGCGGTGGGGCTGGGCGAGAGGACAGAGCTGCGCCAAATGGGTTGCTCCAACCCTGTCTCGGTTTCTGTCCTTGCAGGTCAACGGAGTGGCAGAGCTCCTGCCCTGCACCCCATCCGTGGGCGTGCAGGTCTCATCCAGCGGGTTCTACACTGTGGTCACGACAGACTTTGGCTTGAGAGTGAAGTTTGATGGGAAGCATCGGGTGGAGGTGACGCTTCCGAGCACCTTTGGGCAGAAGGTTTGTGGCATGTGTGGGAACTACAACGGGATGGCAGCAGATGACTTCCTGAACCCGGAAGGGGTGATGGAGCCAGACTCCACCAGCCTGGGCAACAGCTGGCAGGTGTCCAATGACAGCAGGTGCGTGTGGCCCCCCAGCAGGTCTGGGGACGTGTCGGGCAAGGGGAGGGGGAGGCACCAGGAGAAGCCCGCGGATGACCCAGGGGCCCTTCTGCCTGTCCTTCCACAGCTGCGCAGCCGGACCGCTCCCCACCCCAGCCTGCAATGAGACGGACAAGCAAGTCATTGCCAGCAGCCACTTCTGCGGGCTCCTCACTGACACCAGCGGCCCGTTTCAGATGTGCCACGCTGTGGTGAGCCCCAGCGATTACTTTAACACCTGCCTTTATGACCTGTGTGAGCTGGGGCTGGATCGCGAGGCCCTGTGCAAGAGCTTGCAGTCCTACGCGGACGCCTGCCAGTCGCTTGGTGTCAAGATACCTGCGTGGAGGAACGCAACCTTCTGCCGTAAGTCCACACGCGGTGCCGCGGATCGTTCCTCTCAGGAAAACACAGAACAGGAATGAAAGAGTGGGGTGGGGAATAAGAAGTAATTTTATTAGGTGCCGTGGGGATTTACAGGTAGTTGTCAGTATTAGAGGCACCATTTTCTGTTTCATTTGATCAGGTGTGACTTAGAATACTCACGGAGCCAAGCAGACCACAGAGAAAATATAGACTCTTAATTTTTCAGAGGGGAAAATACAGAGCAAAGCAGTGTTATGTTCCCCAAGTAACGGCCATGTCTTCTGTCTCGGCAGCCATCACCTGTCCGGCCAACAGTCACTACGAGCCCTGTGCTGCAGCCTGCCCTGCCACCTGTGTTGACCCGATGGCTCCTGCTACCTGCAGCGTGCCGTGCGTGGAGGGCTGTGTGTGCGACAGCGGGTACCTGCTCTACAACGACCGATGCGTGCCCAGCCAGCAGTGCGGGTGCTGGCACAACGGGCAGCACTACCCCGTGGGCTCGGAGTTCTGGACGGACAACACCTGCTCCTCAAAGTGCACGTGTCCCGCGCGGGGAAGCAAAGTCCAGTGCACCAGTGCCTCATGCCCTGCGGGCCAGTACTGCGGGGTGCAGGATGGGAAACCCGAGTGCCTTGAACAATCCTACGGCATCTGCCACGTCCACAGTGACCCTCACTACAACACCTTTGACAAGGTGACGCACCACTTCATGGGCACCTGCACCTACACCCTGGCCAAAGTGTGCTCCAACACCACCTCCCTGCCCTACTTCAACGTTGAGGCCAAGAACGAGCATCGTGGGAACACCAGAGTGTCGTATGTGCGCGAAGTCCTGGTGGAGGTGTACGGAGCGCACATTGTCATTGTCAAGAAGGAGAAGAGCCAAGTGCTGGTAGGCAGCGGGGCTGGCAGGAGCGTGGCGCGGCTGCAAGGCGGGGCTGGCCTTTCTTGGCAGGGCCTGGGCTGTGCCAGACACCTCCATTGTCCCAGGCCCGGGTGGGTTGCCCTGCAGCCACTGGGTTGCTTTGTTTTCCCTTTCCGGAGGGGTTGGAGGAGGAAGAGGCAAACGGGGAACGTGGCCCGTGTTGAACGGAGGCCCCTGCAGAGTGCAGAACACAGGCATGGCTCTGCAAGCCACAGGGGCGTCTGGGTGTGAGGGCATCATGGGCGCCGGTTTGCCGTGCCCGGCCTGGCAGCTGATTTCCCTGGGGCAGGAGACCCCAGGGAGGCCAGGGACAAGTCCCGGGCCCATTGCGGTGTGTCTGCCCTAGGTGAACAATCTGCGCAAGACCTTGCCGGTGAGTGCAGCGGGAGGTGCCATCACGGTGAGCAGGAGCGGCCGCTACATCGTCCTGGAGACAGACTTCAACCTCAGAGTGTCCTACGACACTGACCACTCGGTGGAGGTGAAGGTGCCCACCACCTACGTCAACCTGACCTGTGGCATGTGCGGGAACTTCAACAGCCGGAGAGAGGACGATTACATGATGCCCAACGGGCTGCAAGCCGCAGACTCCAATGAGCTGGGGCAGAGCTGGCAGGTCCCAGACGACGACCCCTCTTGCGGTGTCCCCTTCCCCCCGGACCCTGCAGTGCAGAAGAGGAGAAGCTCTACCGATCGGACCAGTTCTGTGGCATGCTGACTGCCAGGCCTGGCTCTTTTGAGAGGTGCCACGGCGTGATCAACCCCCAGAGCTACTTTGAGACCTGCTTCTATGACCTTTGTGCCCTGAATGGTGGCCAGGAGGTCCTGTGTGCTGCTCTGGAGGCCTACGCTGACGCATGCCAGGCAGCCGGCGTGACTCTTCTTCCCTGGAGGAATGCCACCTTCTGCCGTGAGTACCTGCCTTGCAGTTGCCAGAAGGGGAATGTGCCGCTCCCCGTGCCCAGAACCGCTGGCCAAAGCAAGTCTTTGGTCGTCTCCTTCCCAGGAGGTCGTCCTTCCTTGAAGGCTTGCTTGTCCTAATTGTCCCCTTCCCATTGCAGCCCTGCCGTGCCCCGCCAACAGCTACTATGACCCTTGCATGACCGGCTGTCCTGCCACCTGCGTTGACCGACAAGCCCCGCAGAACTGCTCCAAGCCCTGCGTGGAGGGCTGTGCGTGTACCTCTGGCTTCCTCCTCAGCGGAGACACCTGTGTGCCCGAGGCCCACTGCGGCTGCCTCTTTGAGGGCAACTACTACAGCGTGAGTGAAAAGCCTGCCCTGGCTTGCACCCCTCCCAGGGCACTCCCTTGCCTCTACTTTCCTGCCTGACGCGCTGACGCTCGGTGTTCCTCTGCCCGCAGGAAGGCGAGCACTCCGTGAACGAGAACTGCACTCGCCAGTGCCGGTGTGAAGGCAACGGCCAGATGGTTTGCTCTGCGTTGTCCTGTGGTGAGGACGAGGTCTGCAAGATCCAGAACGGCCAGAGGGACTGTTACCCAGCCAGCACTGCTCTCTGCCACATCTACGGCGACCCGCATTACAGCACCTTCGATGGGAAGCTTCACCACTTCCAGGGCTCCTGCAACTACACGGTGGTGACGGGCTGTGAGAACTCCTCCGTGGGGTTCAGTGTCACCACCCGCAACGAACATCGCGGCAGCCAGAAGTGGACAGCTCTGAACTCTGTGGCACTGTCTGTGGAAGGCCTCCACATTGCACTGCGCAAGAACAAGGCGGTCTACGTAAGCCCCTCATTTTTACACCTGGGAACAACACATGCCCTAGGCACCATTAAGTACCACTCTGTCCCCAGGAAGAGCTTGATATTCCCTGAGCCTGGCGCACGGCGAGGCTCTGAGCGGGGCAGATATGGCTGCTCGCGCAGCAACAGGTTCTCGGCTAGTTTTCCTGGCCTTTCGGTGTGCCGTAGGTAGAGTCGCCGCCGTTCTTGTAGGCCTGGGCAGGGTTTCCCATGCCATCAGTGCTCCTGACTCACTGGGCCCTGGCGCCATCGCAGTGAAGAACAGCGACCTCTCAGCGGAGGGCATCTCTTTATGCTTCTGTCTCCCCCTCTCCCCCTCTTTCAGGTCAACGGTGCTCTGGCCTCCCTGCCTGCTTCTCCTGCCCCCGGTGTGACCATTTCCCTGAGCGGCTCCTACGTGCGGGTTTCTACCAAGCTGGGCCTGCAGCTGCAGTTCAATGGGGACCATGAGCTCCTAGTGAAGGTGTCTGAGAAGCACAAGGGCAAGCTGTGTGGGCTGTGCGGGACGTACACTGGGAGCCAGCAGGACGACTTCATGCGCCCCGATGGGGTTGTCGTGCCCAACTTCAATGACTTTGGAGACAGCTGGATGGTGCCGGATGAGGAGTGGGCGTGAGTCCTTGCTCCGTCGCGTAGATGACGGGCAAAAGGGAGCGTGGGGGAGGGGCGCTGTGAGGGGCGCAAGGAGGGAGGGGCTGTAATGGCAGGCATGCGGCAAGGGAGAGGAGGCAGGCAGCTGTGGGAACGCGTGTGCAAGCACATAGAGGCTCCACGGCAGTAGGCGTTATCGTCCTTGCGTCTCACACCCCTGCTTCACCCACCAGCGGGGTGTCCTGTCTGCAACTGGGTGCCAGACGTGCGGCCGTTCCCCTTTCCCCTCAAGGCTGGCTTGCTTGTGCCAGCGTCCAGGCCCCTCCGCGCGGTCAGGGTACACGGTGCACTCGCCCCCTAGGCGCTCTGCTCTGGGGTCCTCGGTGACCTCTGTGCAGGGCCCCGCTGTCCCACTCCAGACGCTGCATCTCACCGTTCCTGACCCCAGAGAGAGCGGGCCGTGGCCTTGGCATGATGCTTTTGCCAAGCTGTTGTGATCGCAACTGCCTCGGCCATTTGTTTCTGTCCACCTGATGCCACGGAGGGGAACGGTGACTGTGGGCCATGTTGCCCACCCTTGCAGGTGACAGCCGTGGGTGCCTCGTCTTAGCGAGGGATCTGGACTCCAGAGGCCGAGGTTTTGGCTGGGGAGGAGGTCAGGAAACAGCGTGGCTGGGGTCCACAGGCTGCTGTGAGCTCAGGGCTGTCTGTCCGCTTTGCAGGTGTCACCCAGGCCCCATCCCGCCTGCCTCCTGCTCCCCCGAGGAGGAGGAGGCAGCTAGCAAGCAGTGTGCAATCCTCACGCAACTCGGTGGCCCGTTCCAGCCATGCCATGCAGTTCTGCCGCCCAAGACGTACTTTGAGAGCTGTGTCTATGACCAGTGTGCCACGGGTGGCAGCGCGGAGCATCTCTGCAATGACCTGGGGGCCTATGCTGCAGCCTGTGCTGAGGCAGGCGTTGCTCTGGGA
Organism: Nipponia nippon; assembly: GCF_047370975.1. Lineage (NCBI taxonomy): Eukaryota > Metazoa > Chordata > Aves > Pelecaniformes > Threskiornithidae > Nipponia > Nipponia nippon. The sequence continues at coordinate 14,671,232 of NW_028262391.1, forward strand.
GACTGGAGTGCTGGCACTGTCTGTGGTAGGTGTTCTGTTGATCTCCTTTGTGGCCCACGTTCAAGGAACGGGGCAGCTGTGGTGGAGGTTTCTCCGCGTGTCACCCAACCGCTCTGGTGGGCCACCAGCCCTTGGGTGAAGAGACTCTTTGTGACAGGGATACCGTGGAATGACACTCTCTGATTCCTGCCCAGGGCCTGTCTGGTCACGGCGTTGGGTGTTTGGGAAGGGTGGGCCAGCTGCCTGCAACAAATGTCCCACGTTGGTGCAGAGCTCCTCTAACTCTCTCTTGTGCTAGGTCCATCGACACCAAAACCCACCATCCCCTTGCCAAGCACTACAACACAGCCTCCACGCACGCCGTCAACACCAAGACCCACACCGAGCTCAGGTACTGCCGTGTTCCATTCCCATCTTCTACTGCTTGTTGAAACTGTTCATTTCACTTCCTCCAAGGCCCACCACCACGCTATGGAGTGTCTGTAGTGAAGGGGCTGCGCGGCTCTTTCTATCCTCCCGCTATGCTGGTGGATGAGCACTTGAGCGCTGGAATTTTTGCTGAGGAGACACTGGGCAATCCCTGCCCTGGGCCTGCCTGGTCACGGCGTTGGGTGTTTGGGAAGGGTGGGCCAGCTGCCTGCAACAAATCTCCCAGGTTGTTGCAGAGCTCCTCTAACTCTCTCTTGTGCTAGGTCCATCAACCGCAGGACCTGAGACCGCCTTGCCAGACACCACAACACAGCCTCCACGCACGCCGTCAACACCAAGACCCACACCGAGCTCAGGTACTGTCATTTCCTATCCCCACCTCTTACTGCCTGTCATAAGTTCTGAGTTTTCTTAATCCAGGTCCCACAGCCAACTGTCAGAGTTTTTATACTGGCAGGTCAGAGCTTTTGCTTGCTGACCGAATCACACTGATGTGACAGTCCTTCAGTGCTGGAACTCCTTCTGAGTAATGACTATGAAAGTCCTGCCATGGGTCTCTTTTGCTACAATGTTGGGGTTTTTGGTAACGGTACACCAGCAGCCTGATAGTTATTATTTCACATACCCTTTATTGCTATGTCCATAAGTATTTAAATTACTCTTCTTTATGGCAAGTTTTCATCTGTTATACAGATGTTATTGTTTTTAGTATTTTGAAATTTAATGTAGCTTCCAAATTTTATTTTTATTTTGGATATAATCCAGTTATATGGTCCTGGAAAAGACTGAGTCATTGTGGTTATTTTTATTTTAATGCTCTAGGAAATACACTAAATATCAGTTTAGATAAGTTTTAACTGCTTTTTTCCTTCGATTTTAAGCACCACGTCTTCGACATGTGTCAGCTTGTACAAGGGAGTGCTAGCTCACCTAGTCAGTTTTAATTTCTTCTGCGTTTTTTTATAATTGTTATGTATGTAGTTCCTGGAGTTTTAATAGTTTGGGTGTAAGCAGTTAAGGCTGACATGTAGACACAACCATAAGTGTAACTGTTTTTGTAACATGCCATTGAAAAGCAGAGAAGACGTAAAGACCTCATTATTTTTTGTTGTTGTTGAAAAACACCATAAAACACCTGCAAGCTCAACTCTGCTAAGATTTGATGGGAAGAATTTTTTTTGCTGAAAATGTGAATTTCTTATTAGCACTCAAACCCTTATCCAGCTTACACACACAAATGCACATACACTGTGTACCTCCATTTGTATATATTATTACTAGCTAATTAACTTCAATATTTTTTAAAAGTGTGTAAGGGACATCTTGTGTATGCAGTGTTAGATAGGAGTTCCATAACTGATGTGAGTACAGAAGGCCAGACAGCTTGTAGTGCAGTGGTCTATTCTGGCTAACCAACCCTGTGAAGTTTTTTAGTAGATTCTTCCTGTTTAGTCACAAATAGCCTTTCAGACATGGACATTAAAAACTCACTGCTCCTCTTTATATAATGATGTCTTAATAGCAAAGCTTGTTTTAATATCAAAGCTTTTTGCTTATATTTCTTCCTCAACCTCTAGCATAGATTTCTGATACATAAGAGTGCAGATTCTTTATGGGTCCAAAGACAGGAGGCTGGGCTGGGCTTTGAAATGTTCTTGACTCATGCCATCACTGTTATATCTGAGCAGAAGTTACAAAGTAAAACAAACAAAGTGGGGACAAAGCAACTGCAGAAGTCTGGTAGAGATTCAGAGGGAATTATTCTGTCTTTCTTTCTTCCCAGGCCGTGCTTTCTGCAGTGCCTCTGGAGATCCACATTATAACACTTTTGACCAGAGAGTTCATAATTTCATGGGAAATTGCACTTACACCCTCTCCAAAGTGTGCAACGTCTCTGAGAGCCTTCCATACTTTGATGTGTCCACAACGAATGAGCACAGAGGAGCCAACACCAAAGTCTCTTACGTGAAGTCAGTGCAGGTGGAAGTCTATGGCAACCAGATTTCTTTGCTGAAAAACAAGAAAGTGAATGTAAGAAAATACTTGTTTAAAAGACATGTATAATATTTTTAAACTGACGTGCAGATAACGAAATATTTTCTCTGACTGTAGAGTTCATAGCAAACTTTCTCTTTTTATTAGTTAAATGTACCTCTTTTAGTGAGATGTCCAACAAATTTGCTCAGCTGAAGTGTTCTTTAATTACTTCCAGTTCCCTTGTGCACAAGATCATATCTTGCACTAATCTATTTTAGCTGCCAGTAGCTATAGGAGTCCCAGCAGCCGTACACTAACTTTTACAACTTGCTGTACAGGTCAATGGCAGCAGAATGAACCTGCCTGTATTTATTGAGAAGAAGATCAGTATTCAAAGCAGTGGTGGATATGTTGTCTTGCAAACTGACTTTGGACTGTGGGTGAGATATGATGGAAATCACTATGCAGAAGTCTCTGTGCCCTCTAATTACAGAGGTCTGCTCTGTGGCCTCTGTGGTAAGTCATAGGCTTAGTCACTTTTTAGTGAGTTGTGGAGGCTGGTGATTGCTTAAACTTTTTTTCTTAGCATGTCATACTCTACACACAACTCATCCTTGTCAAATGGACTAGAATTTACAGCAGTGAAGAAAACTTGCTAGAATTTTTCAGTTTCTAAGAACTGTTACTTACAAAATTCCTGGTAACATGCTATCCATTTGTAATGTTGTAAGGTATAACTACAAATAACAATTTTAGCCAAATAAAAAACCTCAATTCAGTTCTACAGTTTAAATTTAGGAAGAGTAATGATTTGCATGCATCTAAAGAATTCTACAAATACATTTTTCTGTTATTTACATTCTGATGTATTTGTCTTTTGTTGGGTGTGAGGAATGCTATACCATTTCATTTTGTGAATCATAAAAATTTGAGGCTGTTTCCACAGCAGAGAGCAATCTTCAGAATAGCTTACGGTCAGCATCCTCAAACTTTCCAGCTGTTGTTTTCCTGTTTCATGAGGTATTTGTACAACCCAAATGATCATGTTTATATGATCAAAGGAAAAAAAAAAAAAAAAAGAAGATATAAAAGAAAAAGAAAGACATGAAAAATTAGACTACTAAGGCTTATTTTTACCTGCTTTTTATTCCAGCTAAGATAGGCACTGTCTACATTAAAATAAAGCAATGACAAGGATCCAATATGGATAATCCTGAGCTGACAGACTTGATGAATAAGCAAGAAAATTCATACTTTATTTCCAAAATTCAAATACCACAAAACATTAAGTGCTCTATGTGATACAAAACACAAAGGCCTTTTAGAGTACTGTGAGAAAGATCAGACACAAAGGACACATTCTACTGTGTTCTGCAAGAAATTCTGATGCAATAGGATAGCAAAGTAAATAAGTCACAGGTGGCTTATGTAGCTAATGAGAGTAGGAGCTCACTGGAATTAGTAGTGTCCAGTAATTTTTTATCAGCGATGTTGCTAGTGCCTGAACCTGAGCAGGTTTAGTTGGAACAACATGCTGAAATCCAGCTGATTATATGAAACGTACTTCAGGATAGAGATGGGACTGTAGAAATTATGAGAGTAGCTTGTCTTGTGAGTTTCTGATTATTCTTTAATTTGGATCACCTGAAATTTCCTAGTTCAATTATCTCTCCATGGGTTTTTCACACTTTCAATTCGGGAAATCTACCTAAGAATATAATGGTGCAAATAACACCATTTGATTTTTAGTCCAACATTCTACAGGTAGGATCCAAGGAAATGAGTTGGTTTTTTTTAGTTAAGCAATTCTTTCTTGTATGCAATGTAATCTAGTTACATGAGAACTTACAGACTTCTTGCTTCAAGTCCACAAGTCTCTGAACGACAGCTCTTGTCAGTAGTCAAAGCCTAAAACACAATTGAGCTCTTCTTGTTTTGCCCAGTACACACTGATGTTGCATATATACTCTCCCTAGCTCATTGTAGTTTATTTTACAGCCTGAAACCTAGATTTGTTCTACAGGTGTGAACTTCATGTGTCCCATAAATCTCTCTTTACCCTCACAGGTAATTATAACAGCGATCCAAATGATGACAACATAAAGCCCAATGGTGACATTGCAAGTGGTTCCACTGATCTTGGACAAAGCTGGCTTGTGCCTGAGAATAACACCATGTATGTATATTAATTTAATCACATGGCATTTGCTAATCAAACTCTATAAAATCGAACATCTATCCACTCACTGACTTTGTCATCCAGTGCCATTTTACATCTTCCAACTGCCTGTTAGAAGTAGGGAGCTGCCTCTTTACTTTAAACAGGGAATGAGAAGAGGGCTTATGTCCTTTAAGTCATGTTTTCCAAAGCAAGAACTGTCTGCTGAGTGTGAGGGGGGATGGGACTTCAGTCCAGTTCCCTGACTGGAAACCATAACTGATCGGATCTCATAGTTCCTTTTTCAGCTAAGAATAAGCCTTTGAATAGCCCAGAAGGCATCAAAAAGGGAGTCCATTCAGTGATAGAGCTGACATCAGCTTTTCAAAGAAGCTGGGTAAAGTCTTGTGACTGTAATAAAATACACCCTGTTGTGCACGGTTGTCATGTGTCAATCTTCCACTGAAAATCTGATAGTAAGAGATGTGAAACACACACTTGATTTTGCTTGCTTTCCCCAGATGCTCCAGTGGGACAGAAGAGCAATGTGATCCTGTGCTGGAGAGTGAAGCAAAGAAGAACACAGCATGTGGCATGATCACAGACACAACAGGTAGTATGTTGGTAGTTCTCTGTGAACCATATGATGGAGCACTTTATAGCTTGTGTTGTCTCCTCTCTATGGTCCGTTGTTCTGAGCTCCCATTGGAAGCATATAAAACCTCCAGTGTGAATGGCCAATATAAAACTTGTAGGTGCTTGGTCAAGTTACATCAACCATTCAGACAGTGCCAATGTGTCCACAAAGTTTATCTGAGAATGTGCGCAGGGAGCCATAGCTGCTATTTGCTTTATAGTGACTTGCACTCTGCTTGCTAAAAGGAATAGTTCAGAGGGCACTGTCAATGCATGTATTGCAGATACTTTATCTGAAATTCTGTAGAGGTTCCCTGCGTTGGAGAGCCCCTGCAGTTGACTAGAATTAGTGGCTTACCTAGCCAGCAACTCTTAATTTATGTAGGCTATGGTGTATGTAACCATGCAAAAAGAAGAAAGCCTGATCCAGAGGGCCAAGTCTCATTGTGCATGCTCCATTTCAAGTGTTGGTTTGACTTACTAAACAAAGTTAGCCTGGAGCACTCACAATACATTTGCCGTGACAGAAAATAGATGGTGGTAGCGATCTTGTCATTCCCAATTTTTTTTCTGTCCTTCTCATATATCTTTCTTGATCTACATAGGAATCTTCAAGGATTGTCATACCAAAGTGCCTCCAAAGAATTTCTTTGAAAACTGTGTTTACGACATGTGTTTCACTGGTGGACAGGCAACATCCTTATGCTATGGACTGCAGGCCTATGCTGAGTCATGTATCAATGCTGGGATATGCATAGAGTGGAGGAATGCTACACTTTGCCGTGAGTGTTGTGACTTATAAATATCTATTCTGGATTTAAACTTCAAATGTATGCACATTCTCCTCTACCTTTTCCATACATGTTATTTCATTTTATGTACTGTTTTGAGTATAGTCTATCTTTTGTCATGTCTTGAGCCTGCTTCAGTTTCAGCATCATTGCAGTATTTGTATAAAACACTAATTTTCGTGAACATTTGGATACATGTAGGTCTAATCCTTAAAGTTTTGACAATTTACTATTAGTTTCTTGGAAAAGTTTGATTACATTCAGCTGTATCTTACATGAGCTTCTGCATTGGGGAAATAACTGTTGCTTTGCTCCACTAAAAATCTACCATCCTCAGTGTAAGTGGAGCTGGTAGCCCTCTATACACAAATGGTTATTGATGGGTTTTGGGTCAGAAACTAGTTTAATAAGAGACCTTGAGAAACAGCTGTTTCTAGGCAGTTTACAAGTATTTGTCTATAAAGCAAAGAAATCAAATATTCTCACCTATCTCCCGATTAATTCTCTTCAGAATGACCTTATGGGAAATTTCATATAACGAACTCATATTTCTTAGAATAAAGCTTTCCAGGGGTTCCACTGGTGCTGATTTTATGAAGCACTGGGCAGTTTTCTGCTTGCCAGACATCTTCTAAAGGACCTTTATCTCCACAAAGTACACACCTGGAGAAAAAAAAAAAAAATCCTCTAAAGGTCAACCACACTGAAATAAACCATAATTCTTCTCTATGTTTTTTTGTCTTTTACACTGATTTTAATTATACCAGTTACCACTGTATTAACTTCTGCAGATTTGCACCTTTTTTTCTTTTTTTTTTTTTTTTCCTTGTGATCAACAATTAGCTCTACATTGAAACTAAACCATAAAAAAACATTGAGAGATTCTGGGAGCTGCTCAGTTTGAAAAAAGAATTACTGTGACTTTAGAATGGCTTTAAAGCACCCAGTAAGTCAGCACTGGGAGGACAGAGCACAGAGAATTCATATATAAAAAGAAGACAGAGCAAGAAACGAGCTTCTAACCCTCCAAATCAGATTAAAGCTACGGACATCCAGACTCCACAGTCTGAGGCCATAGCCCAGGGACTAAATATCTATGGCTTGATTATAGTGATAGAGAAGACTCAGTCACATTAAGAGGATTGACTCTCAAGTGCTCCTTTCATCAATAATTCAAATAAAAACTCAATTAAGAACCTGACAAAGAGCAGGTACTCTGGCTAGATGACTGGAGATGTTGGCTGTAGTTATCTGACAGGACTAAGAGATCCTGCTGTAGGGACAGAAGTAAATGAGAGTCATATGTAGTGATTTATGACAGGATCTAGCCAGAAACAGTATTTAGGGCTTTTATAGATGACAGAAATGGACAAATACTTCAGGATTTCTGTATAATGTAATGTCTTCCCTGGGGAGCATGCTTTGAGCGGTAGAAGCCCAATTCTACCATCAGCAGGAGGGGTGTGACAGTATAATATATTTTCCTCAGTGGGTCTCAGTGAAAGACAGAGTCTGATTTTTAGTTCTAGTTTTAAATATATGGCAGGTATTCAAATAGTAACTACAGTAATGGGGCCATATCAGCTGGTATGGGAAGAGATTCTTCTATTCCCTTCATGGAGTGACTTTATGTCTTTAAACCTGCAGAAAAAGGTTTACTAAACTAGGCACAATTAGTCCTAGATGATCACATCAGACCTGCCCTCAAAGCGAGCCTACAATGTTTGACTTCCTTTGTGAGGTGAAGTGCAGGGTAGCCCACCTGTCTTACCCACCTCTACCAAAAGCCACCCATCTCACACTGCAAGAAAATCCTTTATATGCAGCAGTCTCCAGTGTCAGACTTTCTAACAGCAATTTTTATATATTTTCAGGAGCAAACAGTGAAAGCATCAGGAAAAATTTTATCATGATTTTGGCCTTTTGAGTGACCTTATTTTTTCTTTTTCTCTCTAGCCATGTCCTGTCCTGGAGGCAGCATCTACAAGAGCTGTGGTACTAGGTGTCCCTCTACCTGTTTGAACATCTCAGCAGTTGATTCCTGCAGTTCCTTACCAGTGGAAGGTTGCTTCTGTAAGGAAGGCTACGTTTTGAGTGGAGACAAATGTGTGCCAGAAAGCAGCTGTGGTTGTGTTGATGAAAAAAACCAGTATCACCAGGCAAGTTACCTCAGACATTTAAAGAAAAAAAAAAAAAAAGAAAGAACAGGGGATCTCATTTTTTATCACCATGAGAGAAAAAAATGTTAATAACACTAACACAATTATTATTTACACCATCAATAATAATAAAATAGACTCACTTTGCCAACCTTCTTGATCTGTGAGCTGTGTGGCTACAATTGCCCAAATGATCATCTATCATGCATTTTCAAATAATTTGATCGTCCCTTACGGTATTACCTTCCAATTTATCTTATAGTATATACTTGTACACTCTTTTTTCCGCTCAGCTGGATGAAAGCTGGTTCACCAGTTATCCCTGCACTGAACGCTGCACCTGCAAGGCTAACAACACCATTGTATGCACATCCTGGGAGTGTGGAGTCCGAGAGGAATGCAGTATTCAGGATGGTGTGCTGGGCTGTCATTCCAATGGTAAGTCCTGCCTGAAAATGGTTCTCAATGTCAATTCCATAATTAGATCCTTCTTCTCCTTCTAGCTTTATTATAAATATCTTTTCATATGTGATGGCAGAGAAGTCCCAACTGACTGCTACCAGTGCTAAGAGATGAAAAGACATGATGATCTGTCTTGCAAGCACAGATCCCCTTCCTCTGTTATAGTGGATATCAGCAAAAACTGATGCTGCCCAAAAGCTTGCAAAGTCACTTGGGTTCCTTTTGTCTTGATAATACAAATTCAAGTCCCACATCACCAGTTCTGCAAGCTCTAAATATGGGAATAATTGAGAACTGCATTTCTGAAAGTCTGGGTGATGGCAAGTGCATTAAGTATCTATGTATATAGATGCAAATTTATTTACTTTTATGTTTACATGTATATGTATACATATAATTATGTATTTTCACATACCTAAGTAGAAAAGCTCTGTATTACTCTCAACTACCACAAATCATAGCTACAACAGCATATAGAAATGTATAAAGAGGTTCATTTGCTGCCAACTTGCCAGTTTGTACAAAATTTGCAAATTAAATTTAGGAGACACTTTCTGGAAATTTCTTACTTCCAAATAAATGCCATTGGCACAAACCTGAGATATCTTTGTGAAGTTTTGCCCACATAATAATGATCAGGATTAGGTTGCTGCATTAATGCAAACATCTTTGGTCAGCTGTGTCCACGGTGAAATCCAGTCCAAAGTTCTTAGATCATTTTTTCACCTTCAGGCCAAGCAACGTGTCAAGTGGCAGGAGATCCCCATTATTTCACTTTTGATGGAATGATGTACACTTTTGTGGGTACCTGCACCTACACCTTGGTTGAGGTTGTCAACAAGAACAGTGTCATTCCCATAACCATCCTTGGCAAGAATGAAGACAGAGGACTAAGAGGGGCTACATACCTGAAAGAAGTCTACATAGATGTGTATGGTGTACGAATCACCCTTCAGAAAAGCCAAGGAATCCTGGTAGGTGGTGGTGCTCTTTATTTTGGCAAGAAGCATCTTAAAATTAGCTCACTACAGTAGCTGTAGGAAAAAGGATCTTCATGTTTCTTAATGAATATGTATGCATATGCTTAATTAATACTTGTGGGCACCTCCATTAACTGGATATCATGGGGAAATATCATTTCTTACTAGTTCCAAGGCTTCTTGGTTTGGGTTTACTGTTCTATTGGCCCTATTTTGGAGATGGAGCCCAGAGCCTCCAGATCAGAGAATTGTTGCCTGAACTAAAGAATGGGGCTCCCCACTTCAATAGCTGTTGTAAACCCGATCAGCCATAGCTAGCTAACAAGAGCAGAGGAAAAGCAAGTCATACTGTATTGGTTTAGAACAGCAAGGGGATCTGTGGCAGTACCAGAGGCAGGGAATCCACCCTATGGGTGGGTAAGAGCTTGCTCACTACCAGGGATCTTTCCAGCTTCCTGTTAAAGGCACACGCTACGAGTTCTGCCCAGCTCTCCTCAGCTAAAAGGCCGATTCCTGCAACCCATAGTTGGAATATACAATGGTGGAAGTGTAAAGGAGCTAAAACTGTCATAGAGAAATCTTCAGCACTGCAAGGAATATAGATTGTAAGCAGAAAAGCTTTCACAGAAGAATGTCCATACTGATAAATGATATGTCTCTCCAGTTGAACAACGAGAGAGTCTACACTCCAGTGGAGAACCGGTTGCGAGGCGTGTCCATTGGAAAAGTTGGCAGATTTATAGTAGTGGAAACTGACTTTGGTGTGATAGTGAAATATGATGGCAATCACCATCTGGAAATCACCCTCCCACAGTCTTATTTCTCAAAGGTAAGATTTAGCATGTAAACATTTGGCACTGTTTCAAAACCACTGCTTTGTGCATTTACTTTTAATTTCTTTTATTCTTGTGTTTTGCTATTGCATCTTTCTTTTGTAATCTTCTGTATTGTAATACATATCATTTTTTTCCTTTCTGTTTTTTTCTCTTCACAACAATTTCCTTGAGTTCCAAGGGGGTAGTCAGAGAAAATGAGCTGGCTAGGGGAATACATCCAGCTTATAGAATTAAATGCCTTGAAGCCTAAGGGAACCACAGATTTACTGCAGTTTCTGTTTTATTTCTCCATGGGTGAAATAGTCAGACACTAGCGAGTATGTCTGAAATGTCTGGTACAAGATTGGTTGGTGGTGGTGATTTGGTCACATCATTTCATAGGCAATGAATAAGCAATTATTGGGGAAGCTGATGTAGAACAGATTGTGCTTAGAATATGGTTATTGTTCATTTGCAGGTACATGGCATGTGTGGTAACTTCAATGATAATCGTGAAGATGATCTGTCCTTGCCCAATGGTACACTCGTCAATGTCCCACAGTTTGGAAATAGCTGGAAAGTGGAGGAAGACAGTGATGAAGGGTAAATGTAACTTCTTTTCATACCTTCCATCTTCCTTCAGGAAACAGTCTCCTTTCAATTGTTTTGACTGTTTGCTACTTTGTAAAATATAAGTAGTGTATATGAGACTTTTCTTGAATTTGAAGCTCAAAAAAAAGCCATCACCACAGGAAACTACTGCACAGGCCAGAGGGGAACCACAGCCATTCTTTTGACCTACATACACACTTGGGGAATTAGACTTTGGGGTAGTCCACAGTGTGGACATAGCCTCTGTTTATTTTACACTGAAAACGCCTAGAGCAGGATGATGGTGTTGGGGAACAGTGAGGGCCAGCTTCTCCCTAAGGGACAGGGAGCCAAGTGTGATAACGCAGCCAAGAGAACAGTGGCCTCACCAGCCAGGGCCCATCCCGCACTGCCCAAGCAAGGCAAGCAGGGCAGGCCCAGGGGTGGAAGCCAGGGGAAGCCAAGAGTCCAGATCACCACACAAGTTTGCAGTGATGAGACAGGTCCAAGGCCAAGATGAACAGTCAAACCTCTATTCAGGGTCAAGTTCAGTGAGAGTAACGAGGGTCAGACACAGCATGGTGATTGCCAGGCAAGTCTACCTCTCTCTAGTCTTTCACTCATAGACAGAAAGAAGACTGTAGTCTTTAGTGTTCTTTGTTTAATACCTTTCAATAGAAACAAACTTTACAGTTTCAGTCTCTGTCTTATACATGCCTTTGAAACTTAAATGCAGCTGTGTCTGTGCTTTCATACAGTTGTTTATCAGACTTAAGAGAAGATGATGTTCCTCCTTGCACTGCTGAGAATAAACCAGTCATTGAAAGCCAGTGCAACGTCCTAAAATCAGACAAATTCAAAGCATGTCATAATCTAGTCAAGCCTGAAGACTTCATACAGATCTGCATCTATGACATGTGCCAGTATGATGGCATGAAGTCTGCTCTGTGCGACATAGTTCAAGTCTATGTGGACACCTGCAGGAATCATGGAATCACCATTGAGTGGAGGAATAGCACATTCTGTCGTAAGTGCACAAGCAAGTGAAAAAACTGAAACTTGGATGGCTGATAGCATGAAAACAGATTAGCAGTATTGGGTGAACAAGTTATGTAAAAGAAAATTAAACCCAAATTTTCACAAAATGCAATTCTATTATTATGATTTTATGGCTCCATTGTTGCACTGAACTGTGTTCAGGTTGAGCTAAACCCAGTGATAACTCAGGACTAGACAAGTTATGGATAGTAATGTGGAGTTAGAATGGCTTTAGGAGCCAAAAGAGGCATTTGCAGCTGAACTGGAATACTGAATATGAATGATCTAGTGCCAGGTGCCACCAGTTCAGGCATACCTGTAACAGAACTGAATCAGCAGCTCCAGAGAGGGTTCTCTGTTTTGGTTTTGTTGTTTTTTTAAATAAAATATAGAAAATCAAAGCTGGTTGATGATCAAAATCAGCTATTAAAAGGCAATTCTATACTACCATTTTATAGGCCAAGTTGTAGCTTTCAGGCAGGCACATGTGTTTGCAGTGCACTTTCTAAATGTCTTTAATAATGCTGATTCTATTCTCTTCACCCACACAGCATTGCCCTGTCCACCCCACAGCCATTACACGGACTGTGTCTCCACCTGCCCATCAACATGCAATGACATTTTTGCCTCTTCCCTTTGCGAGAAGACAGATGAGTGCACAGAGGGCTGTGAGTGTGATAATAATTATGTGCTCAGTAATGGCAACTGTGTACCTCTGAGCAAGTGTGGCTGCAGGGATGATGACAACAATTACTACAGTGTAAGTAGTGTGTCTGTGGAGCAAACCTCTGGCTGCAAAACTTGTAGAAAGTTAGTCTCCTGTCCATCTGAGTGAGAGAGAGAGAAATCTTCAAGCTCTACCTCTTAAATACCTATTATCTCATTAGTAAAAGCTGCAGGCTCAGGTATTAGGAGATGCAGGAGCTTGGTACTTTGCACCTGAGGCCAAAATTGAGGCATATTCAAAACTAGTCAATTGATCAGAGTTATTCAGGCAGTCTGTCCTAGTCCTGTTTTGTGTTCAAATTCTCATGTCGAAGACAATAATATGAATGGACTGGGATCCTCCCTCCCAGGCTTTTGGTGAGAATACACCTGGACTGAGCAGTTGTGGAATCACTAGCTGGACAGGTTGCACCTAGCCAGCCCCCACACCCTTTGCTATTGAACTTCTATTGCATTGCAAAGCTGAGCACCTTGATAACATATTATTAACACAACTTGTGTCCAGGCTGGGGAGACTTGGATAACTCCACACTGCACCAAAAGATGCCAGTGTCAGAAGAACGGTGTCATCAAATGTAAGAGCTATAGCTGTGATTCTAAAGAAACCTGCGTAATCAAAAATGGAAAACACAAGTGCAATCCAACAGGTACGTGCAGGCAGCTCTTCACTTGGTGTTCCATGAGGGCTGGAGAAGGAGGAAGGATGTGGGTGTCCATTCTTTCTTCCATGGCACTTCCAGTCTTTTCCACAGGGAAAAAAGGCAGCTCTGACAGTGCTGTTGATGACACATTATTGAACACAAAAAAGCCTCAGTTCTCAGAATAGAAAGTTCCAGTACAAGACAGAGAATTTGTAGAGGGAAGTGGAACAAGAGTTTGAAAATTTACTTACATCTAGAAATTTGACGGTTTGGTCTGACTAGTTTAATTAAAAAAAAAAAAAAAAAGAAAAGAGATTTGTGCTGCATCTACCAAACCCAAAACTCAGATATGCCTGTGAATCCTTTGGCAATGATCTTGTTTTTTCCATTGCATGTTGATTTGAGAACAGAAAAAAATAAAGGCAAAACAGGACAGAGAAGATCTGAACAGATACGTAATAGGCCAGTCAGAGAACTTTGGTGGGTTTTCATTCAATAGCTGCTTTGGCTAAGCAAAGTTAATCCCATATTCTCTAGGTAAATTGGATTATTTAGGAGACAGCTTGCTGCCTAGTGACTCTACACTTCAATTTTGAAGAACAGTAAGGCATAGTTCCTACTGTATTGATGATCAGTACAAAAGCATAATGCAAATCCAGCTTCCCCCTGCTCCGTTTTGGTAAAATACCACAGCAGAGGCACCCCAGCAGTCTTAAGGAGAGACTTGCTTCTGGGATAACGGTTTGCTCTGCGCTCAATGGTCAAGGAGAATACTTAGACAATAGTCGCTGCATCTGATTTTTAGGTCTGTTGAACCCAATGATCAATTTAGTAACCTCAGAAGAAATCAGTGTAACAGCAGTGAGCCAGCCATAGTTAGACATTGCTTTTCATGTTCCAATAATTTTGTAGCAACACATTGCTGAGGATTATGAAACCGACATCTCTAAGAGCCCACTGCAAGACATGCTCTGTGGCAGAGTCATTCCTCTGCAGAGGACCAATGTGCATAACTTAGTCTCTATAAAGCCTATAAACCCTAATGTTCTGCTTCAGTTCAGCTGGCTCACACTGGTTCTCAGCAGAGGAATGAGTTTCTCTGGTCGTCTCTCCATTTGAGTGTCCATTCACTAGGGTGATGCCTGAGCACCCATCTCTACTTTAGAAGACCTGCATGCTAGCAGCAATTATTTTTATGTAACTTATTTTAAACTGATCCATGCATGGGATCTGGCACATGCACATTCAGAATCGAGAGTAATGAAGCTCTTCCCCTTTAGGTTTTGGGAAATGCCAGGTCATGGGTGACCCACACTACATCACCTTTGACGGTCTGGTGCACCACTTTCAAGGGAAATACACATATATTCTGGCTCAGACCATCCCTGACCTACCTGATACTCTGACGCCATTCAGCATTGAAGGCACGAACTATCCTTTTCATCGAAGTCGGCATATTACTTACCTGAAAGAGATTATCATCAATGTTTACAATCACACAGTGCGATTCAGGCAAAACAAGCAGCTTGTGGTAAGTCTTTTTCTGACTGCAGAGCACAGAGAAAGGCCCTCCCTTGGAGTAAAACACCTTTCAGTAATAAATGTCTGTTTTGAAGAATTTAAGTATTAAAGTTAACTGTATTATTACAGCAGTGCTATTGGGGCAACCACAAATGTGACTTTCAGTTGTGTGGAGTCTTTTTTCTCTATAGCTATGACCAATATAATTCTACTTCAAACAAATAAATTAATAAATAGAGATTTAGGAATAAAATACCAAATATCCCAAGACTTACAATAAAGCCATACAAATTTTTGTCAGTGGTAAGGAAAAGTGTGAATTATGCTAGGAAAATTTTATTTCCATCCCCTTTATTAGTGCATAACAGTATATATAGCTCATATATACATTTTTAGCTCAATAATAGAAATCTCTTACGATGATATGAAAATACTGTGTCCAGATCACTTTCCTCAATACATGATTTTGTTAACTTTAAAAAATTGAATACTGAGTTTTTTACCTTGTTAAATTATCTGAGATATTTATCATAAAACCAGAGAGGGGGAGTGTTCATTTGTGGCATTGACCTGTACTGAAAGCAGATTTGAATTTGGCCTATATATTATGAATTTTAACTTATTCTTTCCCTGTTAGTTGGATGGTGTGAGGGTGAGACCCCCTGCTCATCCTCATGAAGGTATTCATATACATGAGAGTATAACAAGAATTTACCTGAAGACAGATTTTGGCTTATACCTGAGCTTTGATGGCAATCAAAATGCAGGTAAGTGATACTAAAACAATGTACAGGAATACTTATGCACTGTCTCAAAAAATATTCTTATTGCAAAGGAGGTCTAAACCCAGGCAAAATTAGAAACCTTCACCCTTTGAGCCTATGGCCCTTTGTAATATGAACTTCCAGAAAATTAAAACAAAAAAGTTTCCCAGGAACCAGAAAAACCATAAAACTAGCATTTCTTTATCTGGATCCACCTGAACTTAGGAGAAATGAGGTGTAGACTCAGACTGTTCTACTTTTTTCATGTTAAGTAAGGCCTGAGTGATAAAAACGAAAGCAAATAAGAATGATGAGGTGAAGTCTGGATCTGCCCCTTTGCCAGCTTAATCCAGTCATAGGACTGAGGGCCTCAAGCTATACAGCTGTGAATGCATCCTTTTACATCTTCCTCTCAAGCCTGTTCCAGGTAAATCTCATTCTTTAGTGTTTCTCAGCAGGACTCATATCACATATATGCAACTCACTCATGTAAGTTGAACACACGTTACCTCTTCTGTTCAAAGCAGAGTTACTCCTGATTTACAACAGAATATAGCCATGTTATTTCTGAGTGTGTGGTGAAAGTGCCAGGCCATTTATACATACAACCATCATTCCAAACCCTAAAATTCCAACTGCAGAAAGCAAAGGTCTGTTTTATAGGAATTCTGTTTCTCAACGAGCAAGTAGATTGTAAGTGAATGGCAAAAAGTGGGTGGTGCATTCAGTTTGTTGCAAAGCAGTAAGCAGTATGCACTAAGAACGCTCAGGTGGTGATGTCATGTTATATAATACCTTATTGGCTGCAAGAAAAGACTTTTTTTCATGATCCATGTTGCAGAGCACAGAAACAGTCCTGTGAATACATGTATGATCACGTATGTTCAGGGCTGTGTTCATATCCTACGTATGTGGCCCATGTCACATTACGAGCTCCGACCTGAATTATGAAATGTGGTACTACACACTGCTTTCCACCTCTTCCATACACTCAGAAGCAAAGATTTCTGTGTAATGTTTTTTTTTTTTTCTTCTGAACTTCCCTAGATATAAAGCTGGCCAACACCTACAGAAACAGAGTGGAAGGCTTGTGTGGTGACTTTGATGGGAGACATAGAAATGACTTCACAAAGCCAGATGGTGTTTGGGTGAAGAACGTGGATGTATTTGGTGACAGCTGGAAAGTTCCTCTGAAAAGAAAAACCTCTCGTCTCAGGTACTTAATTTTCTATTTAATATCCATGGCAAGCACAGCCACTGGAAGTGACTGAATTAAGCCATAGTTAATATCCAGGAATTACTATACTGTCTTATTTCTGGTCTTTCTTCTTCCCTTGGTCTGTGTGTAGGGACTTTTCCTGCTCATCACTAAGGTGAACTATCAGTGCCCTTCTGTCTAGCCAAAAGAAGCTTGAACTATCACTGCATTACTCCAGTAGCCCTCTTTGGAGTCACAGCCATTACAACTGCTAGGGCACAGGGATGAATAAGATCTTTGCCAAGCTTATGGTTCCTGGCAAAGATAAATACATCATGTTGTGCTGGATGGGCCTGAGGGAGGGCAAATCCTGGTTCAGTGTCATCCCTCCCTCTGGAACAGAAGGAAGGTAGCTTTGAAATCCATCAAGATGAATTCACAATTCCTCCCAAAAGAGGTTCTTGAAGAGTCTGATTTCCTTACTTTCATGGCTATCTAGTGTTTTCTGCCAGTACACAAAAAGTAAGGACATTCTTTTGAGTATAAATGAGCATGAGATTTGTGGTCAGGCAAATTCTGTGCTAATTAGTCCATACAGAACATTGAAACAGGTAGGGAAAGAAGTTTCCTTCCTTCCTTCTCAATTTGCTTTGAAAGACCTTTGGAGGTTGCTTAGGCACTAATACAGAACTCTTTCAGCAAGTAAATGGAATTGTATTAGCTGCCAGGATATAATTTGGCTGCAAAAACTTTTCTGCCAGAATAGCAGAAAGCAGTATGTAGGCTAGTGTTGAGCATAAAGAGGCTCTGGAGGCTATGCCTACAGGAGAATTCTGGCACCTCAGGCATGCAGCCAGTTGTTCAGTGAAAGTGAACATAGGTCCAAAAAGTAGTGGCCTATTCCAGCTGCATCATTCTGCCTAACGTTCAAGTTTTATTGAATAGATTGGATGAAGAAGGCATTGGATGAAGCCTGTATCATGCAGAATTTCCAAAGAGATAATTACAGCATCCCTTTTGATCTAAATACCCATAAATCTCTGAGATGATAGGAAGTGTTCTAGGACATCTTTGATTTGCTTTGTCTATCTCCTTCCAATTCAGGATAAATCATGAGAGAGAAATAAGCTTATACTTGCACCACAAGGCAGAAGTACTCTTGTGGTGTTACTTAGAGAGTAGTACCATGAATGCTGGATGTACAGAGAATTGATGGTTTCATAATTACTTCAATTACAGACGAGATGTCATCTCAAAAGCTGAGTCTGAGGAGGAACCAGATCCAGGGCTCTTCCAAGGCTGCAATGAAAAACAGCTGAATAAAGAAAACAGAACTTCAAGATGTCAAATCCTGACTGACTCAAATGGTCCTTTCGTAAAGTGTCATTCTACGGTCTCACCAAATTTCTATTTCACGTAAGTGTCTACTACAGACAGTTATTCTCCCCATTTGCTAAATCATTTTGGTGCTAGTTTCTGACAAGAAATTTGCATCTTCAGTCTCCAGGGTATTAATAGGAAATGAGGATAGTAAGTGTCTTTGGAAAACTGGGCCCAGTGATTCCAGTATTGATATACTTAAATCCTCTTAATTATTTTTAAATAATGGTGATGATCTGTCTTTCCATCTAGAGTTTCACTTTTCTGTTAGCTCTAGAAAGTAGCTTTCCTCTTTCCCTACACAAATAAAGCAGTAGTGTTAAGCATTTTACCTGTAGGCTGGGATTTCCAGTGTGCTTACAGTTCTCATCCACATTCAGTGAGAATTTAGTACCTGGCTCTATTAGTTTCCTTTTAGCAATTCTAGCTTCATAAAATCTAGCCTTCATGCTATAGTCATAAAGGCTAAAGCTGTCAGTGACACTTCTTGAATCTTTTATGGAGAAGTGCAAAAAACAGATTAGTGAAGAGTAACTAACCTGGTATCTTCAAGAAAGTTCCTTCTGCTGTGTTTCAAGGCTGCTCTGGCCTCCTACATATACAATTCCTACACACCTAATTTTGAGCTGTATGAAACCTGTTGATTCGTCCCGACATTCATCATTCATCTGTCATCAGTCACAAAATTGCCAGGTAGCTGCCAGTTTTCTTTAGTTACATAGTTGTATCTAATGTTTAAAGGTAGATAACGCCCACCCCAGTCCTCTTAGCTGTGAGAAGAATGTGAAGGTATCTTAAGCGAGATAAACTGAACCACTGGCTTCAATGTATATATCCTGATTCTTAACATAAGCCTACTTTTCTCTGCACTCTAGAATTTGGTTGGGCAGCCTGTTCTGCCTTTGTAGTGGTTGCCTGATTTTTCTGAGGTGCTGCATACTTGCAGATCCCATTCATCTTGGATCTCAATGCCTCTGAAAATCAGACCACGGATATCCAGACGATGAGCAAAGCTGAGAAGATAGCACTGGCAAACAAACAGAATTCTGTGTTCAATATTCAAGGCATATGGACATGGGGAGGGCTCCCATGTATTGAAAGAAGTGCGTAGTCCAGCTATAAGACTTAGAAGCATTAAAAAGTGCTCTATAACCAAGATGCAGCCATGCTAGCCCAAAACAGAAGCAGACAGCAAAGCATAACTTACTGTGACAAGCGGTCAGGTACCTGTTTATTGCTTGTTCATATATGAATACCTCATATGTTAGCAGCAGCTGCATAACAAATGACCTGATCTTCCCAATCATGTGGCTGGGGTTTTTTTATTCCTCTGTTTTCCTGTCAGCCAGACACAGGAAAACAGAACTAACCCAGAGTTAGGCAGAAAAACAGCTGAAAATAAACAATAACAAAGGAATTGGGGATGAACGCTTTCTCATCTTGCACATAGGAGCTGCCTGTTTGATATGTGTGTGGAAGGAGATGAGGATGCTACCCTATGTCGCAGTCTGCAAGAATACGTGTTGGCTTGTCAGGAGCAAGGAGTCCGTATGGAAGGCTGGAGGCAACAGACAGTTTGTGGTAAGCACAGGAAGAACCAGAAAGTATGGTTTCTGCCTAAAGGGCTCTCAAAATCTGAGATTTGAGGCTTTTCCTAGACGCACCGTATATCAAAGCTTCTCAGGGAGCAAAAGCATGTTGATTCATGCTTCAATCACAGTTCACAGTTTAGCATGAACACTTGCTCTTGTGGCCTCTCTTCTGTGTCCTATGCTGACTTTGGCATTTAGACCCCAGCTTAGAAAGCTACTTAGGAAAGCAGAGCTCCTCTGTCATCAGAAGTTTTGTGAGAGAAAAAAAAAGTCCCCATTCCCACTGGGCAAAAAAGTTAAAATTTTTGAAACCATCACAAGCCACAAACCTGAAGGAAAAACATTTCATTTCAATCTCTTTTTAAATCTACAAAATATACTAATTCTCTTTTTTACCTGTGAAATTTCAAGATACAAGATTCAACTGAAAACTCCAAATCTTTCAGACTAAAAAATGCTGAAATAAAACTTATAATAACATCAAACCTTTTTGTCCTAATTTTTTTTTTCCAAGTTGGGAGATTCATCAAACCATACTTCCCCTACATCACCCATGGTTAGATGACTTTGTATTCCTGGTGATACAGTTCCCAGAGTTGTGAAACAGCTCTGGTACTTGCAGGGATAGCTACCTTGAATGTGTGAGAAGTTATCTGAGATCAGTGAACACCAGGAATGAGGGCACAGCATTCAAAGAGCTTTGACAATGCATTTCCTGACTTTGGAGTGCTTTACTTACAACCTCAGTACTATTATATTTGTATGCACATCTCTGTGTATGTGTGTTCATCGTATTGCCTCCTACAAAATGGTAACATCCTCTGGATCTCAAAGGGCATTGTGTAAGTAAGTAACGCACAGCAACCCACTGTAACTGTACTCTCCTTATTTTTACAGCTATTTCATGTCCTGCCAACAGCAACTACAGCTCATGCATGTCTGCATGCCCGGCGTCCTGCAGCGATTTGACCAGCCCCTCTGAGTGTGAATTACCTTGTGTTGAAGGCTGTGAATGTCTCCCTGGCTATGTTCTTAGTGGTCTTGACTGCGTACCTTACAAACAATGTGGCTGCACATACCTTGACAGATATTATGAGGTACAGTCTCTCTGTGGGTCAGACAGCTCCCGCAGCACCAAACAATATTTTCTTCTGCTAATTATTTTGACAATCTCCTCATTCTCCTCAGCATGTAATTTCACATTAGAAACAAAGAGTAATTGTTTAATAAAATTCTGGTCTCTGGAGGAAGGGAAGAGAGAGTAGATCACTTGGTCTGCCTCTGCCTGCCAGAATACTCAAGGCAGGCATTTGAAGAAAGTATGATTACACTCTGACCTCCATGTAAATTCTCCACCTTTATTATGCTAAATAACAGCCTCATAGGCTCTAAAGTTTACAATACACCAGTTGCAGAGAAATTCTGTCAGTCACTGTGGTCCCTCTCCTCTCAGTGAAGGGTGGTATAGGAAGGTTGAGAGTCTGTAGAGTTGCCTATGACATGAAGAGAGCCCCAAGCAAGGCTGGATTCTGAGGAACACAGAGAATCCTCCATTATCGCTTCAGGAAAAAACAGCTTCATAATTTCATAGCTTTCTGTTTTAACACTAGAGATTTGGTACAGGAAAGGCCTAAACCAGGAAAGATTGTTTTATGGGAGGAGGGAGACACTTACTTACTATAAACAGGTGGCACTTGCCAGAAAAATGGCACATAGCATTTCCACATTGCCTTGGAGGCATGATGTGATGCATCTGCCACTCTCTCTTACCTCCAGCAACAGTTGGACACTGTTGGTTGCAGACATACCCCACCTGGGGCTAGGATCTCATACCCCAAACTCTTCTTTTTCCTGCTTTCTTGGGCCATCCTTGAGTTTCAAAGAGCTGGATTAATAAGCCGCTTGCTTTCTTTTTTGTACAAACTACTAAAAAAAACCCAAAACTGCACTGTTGCCATTCATCACAAAGGCATCAGAGAGAATAGCTTGGGGCCCCAGTGCTCCATTCATGTATTTTTCTGGCTAATTTTGACATTTTTTAACATTTAACTGCTGTCTTCCAGATTGGAGAAATATTCACCACCGATGACTGCTCTCAGAGATGCCAGTGCACAGACAGCTCCACTGTCTCCTGCTGTAACATAGCGTGTGGATCTGATGAAATCTGTGGCATTTCCAGCTACAGTCGTGGATGCTACAGGAGTGAGTCAACCATCATCACCTTGTCTTTGATGCTAAGAAGTCTTGACTTGCTGCTTATAGGACATCACTGGGTTGGGGATAGTTGCAACAGTGTGTACAGAAGGGATCTTGCTCTGATGTTTCATTATAGCAACAGTGTTTCTTTCCCTTATTCCTGTTGTCAAGTACAAGTAATGTGCCTTAAAATACAGGGGATGTCCAGCATTAGGAGTCAGTGTAATCTAAGCAAGAACAGTTTTCTCAGGGGTGGATTATCTGAGAGTCTGAAGTGTTTCTCCTTCCTTTTTGCTAGGTGGACCATGTATGCCAGATCCTTGTAAGAATGATGGAGTTTGCTCTGAAACTACCAACAGCTCTGCTTTCCCCTTCTACTGTGAATGTTCAGAACTGTACACAGGACCAAGCTGTGAGACTGAAAAGATTGGTAATAAAACTATTTTGGATTTCAGTGTCTGCATTACACACACCACTTTCAAAAATGGGTGTCATTATGGAGAAGACTGAGCTTACTCTTCATTTCCATGCTGTAAATTAGTAGCCCAGTGGGTGAGAGCCTGTGGTCATCCAAGCAGAAAGAAGGAATCAGATCCCCCAGTAGAGAGGTGCTAGAAGGCATGACAGCAGGGCTCTGTAGAGCATACAGGACCTGGGTCGGACACCACTCCAGAAAGCCACATTCATCAGAGAACGCAGTATAAACCAAGACGACAGGCAAGGGTTGAGAAAAAGTTTCTGTTCACAGTATGGTTAGCTTCCACTAACAGGGCTCTTGTTTCTTCTTCATTTGAAGACTCTCCCATATTTGATCCTGTGGACCATACAATCGCCATCGTCATTGGAGTTGTGGCAGGTGTAGTTGTTATCGTCATTCTCATCTCCTCTGCAGTGTACCTTTACAGGTAAGGCTTTTCCCAGCTTTGCTATGTTCAGCCGAGTCAAGACACATACACCCCTTTTAGCACCTGTAAACCTCAAAACTCCCATTAATCACATACCTGCAGGACCAAAATCTGACTTCATTCATGCTCACACCATTATTTGACCTCTTTCTACAGCTAAGAATAGAAATTAAAAATGGTTGTTCTTTTTTTTTTTTTCCATTGTACAGAAGGAAGAAAAAGATGGATACAGCTCCAAATTCAAGGGATTCTTCTTTTAAATGGTCCAGGGATGAACCGGATGACAGAGTACATGATCAAGATTATGGCTGTATCATGAACACTGCATTTGATCAAAATGAATCCCAAAATACTTACCTATAGTTAGCAATATTTTTCCAATTCATTTGTATTACTTTCTGCTCTTGTATTTTAATAGTATTTCTAATAATTTGAGATGGTATAATAATAAATAAATCATTGCATTTGCTGAAAGCCTTTTTTGTATTTTAATAGTATTTCTAATACTTTGAGAAGAAATAATAATAAATAAATCATTTCATTTGCTGAAAACCTTTGAAATTGTTCATCTGAAATACCTCTCAGATCTCATGTTGTAGACCTAAATTGAAATATGTCCTAACTCACATAAAAGACTGTGTTGTCTTCAGAGGCTGTTTGAAAAACAAAGTCCAGACAGAATTTGCCAGCACAAGTGTGCTGCATAGCATTGCATACGCACCTCTGATAGATGGACAAACTGCAGACTGATGCAGTCAGAATTAATTATAGCATCCCAGGCAGATCTTCATGAGATCATCTTACCCAGTCCTTCCATGGGGAGCGTGCTGGGTCTTCCATGAGCTAACTGAGCTGGACACAGTCCTTACTCCTCTTCTGGCAAGGCATGTCCAACTGGGGAGAGAAATATATAAGAAGACACTGAGCTCATCTGGTGACAGGTGTAGTAAAAACGGTGACCCCCATTGTCCCCCTTGGGAGTGCTGGACTGAAAGAAGTGATTGTTTGAAGAAGAGCTGCCTCCTTGCTGTCAGGGTGGAGTGGACAAGAAGTAGGGCTGTCATCAGCCCCTGGCCTGTGGGGGCTAAGCAAGAGCATAACTTAACAAAAACTTTCTGAAGAATGAGATCCTGTCATAAACTCTCCTTGAGGTCTTTGCAAACTCTGAAGCTGCCGCGCTCCGATGAATGTGGGTAGATCTGCATCGGCTCAGTCCCAGACCATGCCAAGGACCACCCTACAGCAGAAGATCAAAGAGGTGTTTGTGGCAAGGCCTAATAACACGCAGTGTGCGGGACACCCACCCCATGACAGACCCCTCACAAGGCTCGGGGGACCAAGGCACTGCCTGGGCCTTGTACAAGCCCTGAATGAATTTCCGATGCCATGAGTGAAGCTTTGAGAGATAAGGCATGCACCATTAAGGCTTCTCTGATGCTTTTCCAGTTCTTTGCAGGTTCACTTCTGATTACAGTGAGGAACAGTGTGGGCTTCCCGTTGTTTCTGCCATAATGCTGGTTATTACTTACTTACCCTTTCTGCATCCCTTTATCTATAAACTCATGTGTGCTGTTAGCCAAAAAAGTATTTGTAACCTCCATGGACAGTTAGGCAGATAAAAGGCATTTTATTCTAGGCCATTCAAGAATACGCCAGCTGTCCATACACGCACAGCTCAGCTATTTTGGAGAGGATGTGAATGGAAACGGGCTTTCAGCCTCGTTACATAATGAAAATGAATCAGCACGAGAGACCTACCCATGCACAAATGAACTGTCAACCTTATGCTGGAATTTCACCGCAGTTATAAAAGCATTTTTCCTGCCTGTTCAGCGGCAGCTTCCTATTGCGCTCTTGCGCTTGGCAACAGTGCGATTCTGTGAACACTGAGCGGTGCTGACCACGCTTGCCTCCCCTCGCAGTTGGTGGGAGCACAGGCCCATCCCTAACCTGCAGGATCCCAACCCAGGTTCTCCCAAGCAACAGGCCCCAGCTGTGCCCAGGTAAAGCAGATTTCTGGGTTTCCATGGATACATCTTGCTATTTCAATACCTCAAGAATTGCCTTGGCTTTCCACTGCAAACCTTGCAAATACTTCAGATTTGAAACAGGGGCTGATACAGAGTGCAGAATTGCAATTCAGTGCTCCACCGAATTAACTATGTCATGTCAATAGAAGCCAGAGAGATGATGAATCTTCTGCTGCTCTGATCTTTTACATCAATTGGCTTGCTCATCTGACTTTCAAAATGCTGGGCTTCAAATACACTGCTGTCATGGTTTAAGCCCAGCCGGCAACTAAGCACCACACAGTCGCCCACTCACTCCCCCCAGTGGGATGGAGGAGAGAATTCGGAGAGTAAAAGTGAGAAAACTTGTGGGTTGAGATAAAGACAGTTTAGTAGGTAAAGCATCTATGAGCCACAGTCTCTTCAGGGGTATACCTGCTGAGGCATAGGCTTATCCACAGCCACAGTCACTTTGAGGAGCACCTGTTCCAGCATAGCCTTCTCCATGGGCCACAATGCCTTCAGAGGGATACCCGCTCCAGCGTGGCCTTACCCACAGCCACAGTCTCTTCAGAAGTAAACCTGCTCCAACATGGCCTTACCTATGGCTGTAATCCCTCCAGGGGTGTACCCGCTCTGTGAAGGGCTTATCCATGGCCACATGCTTTGAGGTGCTCCAGCATGACCTCATGCACAGCCACTGATGCTTCAAGGTGCACCTGCTGTAGCATGGATTTATCCACAACCACAGATGCTTCGAGCTGTACCTTCTCCAGCATGGACTTATTCTTGGGCCACAATCCTGTCAGAGGTATACATGCTGCAGCACAAACATAACCACGGCCACAGATGCTTCGAGATGTACCTACTTTGGCATGGGCTTATCCATGGCCACAGACACTTCGGGGTGTCCTGCTTCCATGTGGACTCATCCACAGGTCACAGTCCCTTCAACTAGAGTTCACGCTGGAGTTCCAGCCTGTCCAGTACAGCAGCACAGAAACAGCAGCGGTACCCTGGCCATCTGCCAGCCCAGGCGCATGGCCATTGCTGCTGTCAAAATGCTCCCAGGCACAGCAGAGTAAGATGATAAGCAGTTCAGCAGTACAGCAAGCAGTGAAAGCAAAAAGCAGCCACTAACGAGCACCAGACTAACATACAGTGAAGCACGCAAGCCCCATGGCAAGCACAGGAGCCGGCCGATCAATAGCTAAAGAGAAATAACAGCTATAAATTTGATCTAGCACATTCCAATCAAATCTGTTGTTACCTTGAACCCTTTGAGCCCCATATTGGGTGCCAAAAAAGGACTGTTGTGGTCTAAACCCAGCCAAGAACTAAGCACCAGTTCGCTCGCTTACTCCCCCCCAGTGGGATGGGGGAGAGAATCGGAGGAGTAAAAGTGAGAAAACTCATGGGTTGAGATAAAGACAGTTTAATAGGTAAAGCAAAAGCCACGCACGCAACCAAAGCAAAACAAGGAATTCATTCACTGCTTCCCATGGGCAGGCAGGTGTTCAGCCACCTCTGGGAAAGCAGGGCTCCATCACGCGTAACAGCTACTGGGGAAGACAAACGCCATCGCTCTGAATGTCCCCCCTTCCTTCTTCTTCCCCCAGCTTTATATGCTGAGCATGACGTCATATGGTATGACACAGCCCTTTGGCCAGCCTGGGTCAGCTGTCCTGGCTGTGCCCCCTCCCAGCTTCTTGTGCACCGGGCAGAGCACGGGAAGCTGAAAAGTCCTTCACTAGTGTAAGCACTACTCAGCAACAACTAAAACATGAGCATGTTATCAACATTATTCTCATACTAAACACAAAACACAGCACTATACCAGCTACTAGGAAGAAAATTAACTCTATCCCAGCGGAAACCAGG
Organism: Nipponia nippon; assembly: GCF_047370975.1. Classification (NCBI taxonomy): domain Eukaryota; kingdom Metazoa; phylum Chordata; class Aves; order Pelecaniformes; family Threskiornithidae; genus Nipponia; species Nipponia nippon. The sequence continues at coordinate 14,698,081 of NW_028262391.1, forward strand.
ACAACTGCTTCGTTCAACTCACCCAGGGGACAGTTTTGCTGACAGCGAGCCCTCCTTTCCAGCATCCTGCACCGGCAAGAGCCAAGGAGCCAGCCGTACCTGCTCGGCTGCGCTCAGGCTGCCTGCGCTGCCCGCCCCTCAGCTCAGAGGACCCTTGCTGGGCACAATCAGGAGACTTCTCTGATGTCCTGAAAGAAATTCCTGGGCCACAACATGAAAGACACATGAAAAGCCATCCTAAAAATCTCTTTGCCCTAAAATGGCCACTGGGATTTACCCTGAGCTCCACCTCCTTTCCTTCCCTTCGTCAGCAAAGAAGTGAAACGGCAGCTCTGCGCTGCCTTTCGCTCGGGGAAGGTTTCCTGGTGAGGGATGCCCGCGTACCCCTCGGCTCGGCAGCACAGCTGCCCCGGCTCCGCACACCGGAGCCCGCCCCCGCGGCCGGCGGGGCCCCGGGAGCCGCGGCGGGGCCCCGGGCAAGGCGGCGGTGGCCCGTCTTCCTCGGGGGCAGGACGAGCTTTTCCACCCCGGCGGGTGGTTTTGGCAGCACCCGCTGGAGCGGAGCCTCCGCCGGCGGAGCGGAGCGGCTGCTTGGCAGGCAGGGAACTCCCCCGGGCCCGGGCAAGCGCCGCCTACCCAGAACCCGCCCGGCTCCTCGTTATTTACAGCGGCCGGGAGGAGCCAGGCCCCGGCCCGGCTTCGGCCGCTGCCCCCCCGCCCCCGGGGCGCAGCCCGGCCGGGGCAGCGGCGGGACGGGCGCCGGCGGTGAGCGGGGCGCGGTGGGGGGGATGCGGGGCAGCTCCGGGGGTGGGAGCAGGCGTCTGCCAGCAGGATGTGGCCCCCTCCGGGGTGCCGGGTGCTGTGCTGCAGGGGTGCCGGCGGCGGGCGCGGCTCTGCCGAGCTCCCGGGGGTGCCCCAAAGCCTGGGGACGGGCTGGGCGCCCCGGGTGCCCCCCCGGGGAGCTGCGACCCCGCACAGGGGCTGGCCCGGTACTGGCACAAGCAGAGCCCGGACAGGAGCACGGCCGGCCGTGCATCTTGCGGCGGGGACCGTTCGGAGCGCCGGCCCGGGGAGGGCGAGCCGGGGACGGGCGCTGCGAGCTGGGTGCCGGCCCGCCATGGCTTCACCCTCCCGCAGCGCTTGGCAGGAGGGGGCGATTGCATTTCTTACCCGAGGGCAGCGCGTCGGTAGCGGGCGGGACCGGCTGGCCCTAGCCAGGGCCCTGCAGAGAGGGGCACCTCCGCAGCAGCGGTTGGGTGCCAACTCGACGATGCTCCGCAGGCAGTACAAGCGCACCAGTGCCAGGCCCTAATGATCTCCCTGCCTGCGGTCCCCCAGCAGATGCCCTGTTCTCATCCCAGACCTCCCCTCTCCACCGTGCCTTGCACTGAGCCTGCCCAGCAAGAGGGGCATGTCCTGACCGCACGCTCTTGAGATGGCAGCTATCGAAAGCTTCAGCGCCGCCCACCCCGGAGACCCCCAGCCTGGGGACCTGATCGAGATCTTCCGGCCAGCTTACCAGCACTGGGCCCTCTACCTGGGGGACGGGTACATCATCAACGTGACACCCGTAGGTAAGGCTGGCGGAGCCTGGCAGGGTGCAGAGGGGGCCTTGGGGTGACCTGGGAGCCCAGTCTCCCTCCACGGGCCAGTGGTGGACCCCGTGTGTGTAGATGGCATTTCCAGGAGCCAGCCAGAAACCCCTCTGAGGTCTTGGAGGGGCCAGACAGAGCCTGCCTGGCTGATCCCATCCCTGCCTTCCCCAGATGAAGGGCCCCCAGCCACGTTCGGCAGCGCCAAGTCAGTGTTCAGCAGAAAGGCCCGGGTGAGGATGCAGCTCCTGAAGGACGTGGTGGGAAGTGACACCTACCAGATCAACAACAAGTACGACGGCACCTACACTCCCCTCCCGGTGGAGGAGATCATCCGGCGTGCTGAGTACCTCATTGACCAGGAGGTATCCTACGATCTGCTCGGCAACAACTGCGAGCACTTCGTGACGCTGCTCCGCTACGGCGAGGGGGTCTCTGACCAGGTAAGTAACACGGGGTAAGCCCCTGCGTGCCTCGCAGTGCACCTCCTTGCTGCTCTGTGTGAGCCCCTGGACCAGGGCACAGCTTGCAAACTGCATGGGGACAGCAAACCCCAGGCACGAGGTCCAAACTGTCACTGCCTCTGCCCTCACTGGAGACCCTGGCCCAGGAGGTTCAGCGTGGTCTGTCTGCACCCTGATAGTGCCATCTTACTGAATGCCACAACCTAAGGATAAAAGCCTGGGTGTTACCCCTTCTGCTTATGGGGCAGGTGTCCCTCATTCATTTAATGGCTTTGATTATCTCTGCTTGCTCTTCATTAGTGTGCCTGGGGGTAAAAAAAAAAAGCTCATCACATTTCCAGCCTGTGTTTTACTTCACCTTTGCAGGCCAACCGAGCAATTGGTGCCATTGGGTTTGTAACGGTTGCCGCCGGTGCCTTCTCCTTGCTGGGCTTGCTCCGGAGCAGATCCAGAGAGAGACAGTACTGACGGGCCGCCGGGATGAGCTCGGAGCAGGGCAGGGAGCCCCTGGCCGGGAGGGATCCAGGACAGTTTGTGGCCACAGCTGCCACCGAGACTTACTAACAACTGTGTTGCTCTTGCTGAGAGCAGAGCTAGCCTGTTTGCCACATCTGCTTTTATTTCATTGCCTGTGATGATTTTTGTGGTAGTCTGGGAGCGCTTGCAAGCAAATTCTCCATCCTCACACCCCCGGTGCTCTGCTGAGGGCTGGCACGGGCTTTCTACACACATCCTGGTTTTATCAGCTACATCCTGTGGGCCCTTTCTGTGAATAACCTATTTCAACCCTAACATTTTTACTTTTTTAATCAAAAGTAATGTAAAAGTATCGCTGAGGGTTTATTGTGTGTCCTCCAGCTGAGGGCTTGTGCAAGTGGAAAACCCCACGTTCCCAGGCCTGCGAAAGGGCAGACAAGGCATGTACTCTGTCTCAGAGCCCGTGCCTGCGGTGCCTAAACTGAGCTGTTCCTGCGAGGGTGGGAGGGAGGAAGGAAGGGCAGGTCATACAGGCTGTATCCCTCTGTTTTAAATGAGTGCTCTGGTTTTGGCATGGTGGTGTTTTTCTCGGTTTCCGTCTGCCTGGAAAACATCCCTTTACCTGGCTTTTCTGACTCTGACTTTGGGGGCAGCAGACTCTCAGTCTGGGGGGGGTCTGACAAAAACCCCAGCTAGCTTTTTCTCTGGCAGCTGTTTGTTCTAGGTTGGGACTACTGTGCCACTGAAATTTCCCTCTTCATCCCTGTAAGTGCAGTAATTGTTGGCATTGGACCTGACCAAGCTTACCAGATGATCTTTAAGGTCACTTCTAACCGTTCTATGATTCTACTCCTTGGGCTGCCAAAGCACTGAGGTTTAAAGAAAGATCACCATGGATTGCAAGGGCAGCCCCGTGGAGCTGGGGCCATTGGCTCCTCAGTGACCAGAAGTTGAGTTTAAACAGTTTGTAGCCCCAGCACAAGATCGATCTTCCTCCAGCCAGCAGGAAGGCAAAGCCAGGGTCCCTGCAGTGCTGTGGGGGGCATACCTGGAGAATGAGCTGTGGCCGCACCTATGCCCCATCTCCAGATCTATAGAGCCCCACTATTTCCTTGTCACAAAGCTGATGTGTGGCTTGTCTTAGAAGAAAACTGTTTTGGAAAAGTGTCATTTGTTACTCTTTACCAGGAGTATCTGGCTTGTGTGTTTGGAACCATGTTATTTGCAGACCTCATGTAAGAAATTAAATCCTGTGTTGCTTTCACCACATGCAACTGCCTGGACTGTAAGAAGAGATGAGAGCAAAAGAGCTGTCTGTAAGAGGCCTGCTATTTTTGGCTGCTCTTAACATCTACATAACAGGATCAGAAGCTTTTTTTAAACATCAGTTGTTTCAATGTTTGAAATAACAAAGCCAAGACTTCTGGTCATATTTTGTAGTGCCCTCTGTTATTACATTTAAATAAAGTTCTTTTATAATATGTTTTCCCATATTAAAATAAAAGTGAACCTGAAAGTCTTTTTTTGCTTCCTGCAAATGTAATCAAAAGTTCTTTCATGGCTAAACTAATGAGGTTGTTGAACAACTGAAGATAAAAGAGCAAGTAGAGAGGGGCTGAGCTTCTTGTGCCTGTCCAGCAGCCGTGTGCCAGAGCACGTTAAAACCCCTGCTCTGTGGCATGACCTAGTTACAGCAAGAAGCCAAGGCTTAGCCCTGCTTTCTGCCACGTGACACCAAACCTGGGCCGGGACGTGGCAGCAGCTGAGCATGAACTGGGGCATTATGTGTGCCCAGCAGCTCTGCTGTCCTCTGCCTTTGCAAGCTTAAGTGGGGCACATCCTCTCCAGCCTTCCCAGGCTGGTCTTACAGCAATCTGCGAGCTTTAACCTTTCCTGTACTCAGAGGATTATGTCTGCAAGAGCTCACAAGGGAGAGCTGGGTGAGGGCAGTGTATGCACCCTCTCACATCTGTAATTCACTCTGGGATGCAAGAAAACTGGAATTACTTCATCTGGGGAACGTTCTTGGAAGCCACAGCATTTCATTTAACTCAGGGTTTTGCAATTGTACACGTGCTCCTCTGTGCGGTCAAGATTAGGTCACTTGTGTTGGACTGCCTTTCCATCGAGCCTGATGGGTGCATTGACTGGATTTGGTGGAGCAGTGGCTGAAACATGGAGTGAAAGTGTGACATGGAGCAGCAGAAGCCATCACTTTGCTGTATTCAGTATTTTTGAGCCTTTGTAGGAGATGTTGGCAAGGCCCAAGATCTGCTGTTGCCATGGAGTAGAGTCAAGGCTGTTATTTTACCAGCAGCCCAGAGAATAATCCTTGCCTGTGCTCCGGGGCACAGCCAGCACAGGCCCAGCCTGCCCCTGAATGGATGGGTTTGTACAGGGACCTCAAACATCTGAATCTGGTGCACGTCAAAGGATGAAAACACAGGCTGTTCAGTGCAAGCCGGGGAAGCTGCCAGCACTGCACAGCCCCATGCCTGGCTGCAGGGTCTCGCCTAGTCCTCAGCGCTGTATTCATAGGTGGGGTTAATGTAAATCTCATCCATGCTTTTTGCTGTAGTCTTTTGCGTTCATGGGAGGTCAGCTGGGATCCCTCTGCAGCATCCTCTGCCATTTTCGGTACTGGCTGTTTGACTTGTACCCAAACCAGGCTTTAATCAGCAGCCAGAGGTGCTTGTTCTGCAAGATAACCTTTTGGGCCCCTCACTACAAGAAGGACATCGAGGTGCTGGAGCGTGTCCAAAGAAGGGCAACGAAGTTGGTGAAGGGTCTAGAGCACAAGTCTTATGAGGAGCGGCTGAGGGAGCTGGGGTTGTTTAGTCTGGAGAAGAGGAGGCTGAGGGGTGACCTTATTGCTCTCTACAACTACCTGAAAGGAGGTTGTAGCGAGGTGGGGGTCGGTCTCTTCTCCCAAGTAACAAGTGATAGGACGAGAGGAAATGGCCTCAAGCTGCGCCAGGGGAGGTTTAGGTTGGATATTAGGAAAAAATTCTTCACCGAGAGGGTGGTCAGGCATTGGAACAGGCTGCCCAGGGAAGTGGTTGAGTCTCCATCCCTGGAGGTATTTAAAAAAAGGGTAGACGTGGTGCTTGAGGACATGGTTTAGTGGTGGACTTGGCAGTGGTAGGTTAACGGTTGGACTCAATGATCTTAAGGGTCTTTTCCAACCTTAATGATTCTATGATTCTATAACGTCCTGCAGAATGACATGGTGCGGGGTCAGTGCTGTTGCCCTTCAATGGAAGGGAGGACCACTCTGGGACAAAAGCCATCCCTTGCTACATGTGCAACCCCCCTGAGCCCCATGGCGCTGGGCAGCTGCGTGCAGTCCCCTTCAGTAACACGGCTGCCAAATGCCACCTTCCCCATTCACAGGAAGGCTCTGTTCAGTTGTAGCAGGACAATGCTGATCTCAATCTGTTTAGCTGAAGGGGATAATCAAGGGGCAAGATTTTCCTTCTGGGGCTGTGGGACAACCAGGCACTGCTACTCCTTGCAGGGGACAATACCCAGTGCTGGATACAGCCAGCCTTGACCCACAAAACACTTTAGGGCTTAGTCATTACTGCAATATCCAGTGGCACAAGCCAGTGCACTCTCTGGCCTGGTCGATTGTAGGACAAGAGGCAAGTGGTTGTTTCAAAATCACTGCCAAGCCCCTGACCCATGCTGCTGGCTCCCATCCCCTGGGAGCCAGGGCAGCAGGCTCCTCCCAGGCAGCTTCAACTCCCTCCCTCTTTAAAGGCTTAAGAGATGTGGTCTAAATAATTTCTGGGGCTGCATAAAATGGATTTGACTGACACACATTGAGTCTTAAAGAAAAAAAAAAAAAAGGCCTGAGGGTTTATGCTTCTGCAGGAAGAGAGCGTTGCTGCAAATGGGGGTAGAAAGACCTGACCAGACACTGCTTCTGTTCACCCTGGGGAACAGGCGGTAAACAAATGCACTCATCTCTGTAAAAAAAAGACACAAAAAAGGTGAAAAGGTGACCAAGAGCATCAGTAAGATGTAAACTCTCCAGATCACAGGAGTGCAAAGAAACTGTTGGAAAAGACATGAACAGCAATTAGGTTTAAATGCTTTGCCAAGATTTGCATCTGTTCCTAATGATTTGAGAGGCTGACTAACATTTTCCCAGTGGCAAGCATGGAGGAGGCAGTAGGAAGTGACAGTAATTCCTTGTCACAGAGATCTTGGAAGGTTTGGTGCCAGATTCCCCACGGCACGGAGCTGCCTAACTCATTTTGGCTACTTAAGCTACTGCTGAAACCCGCAGATCAGGTGCCTGGGGCAGGATCCAGTGCCCAAATACTTCTGGAGAGCTGCAGCTAGTGCACAACGTGCGGCTCCTCTCCCTCTGTGTATGCCCACCCTAACGCCAGGCCTCCACCCGAATCCATCCCGTGCAGGATGGCCGGGGACGAGCCGCAGGGCTCGGCCATTCCCGACGTTGGGCAGCACAGCTGGAGGCAGCTGCCTGCGCTGTGCCCTGGCTGAGCGCCCGGAAGGGCCAAGGCAGCTGCGGCCCCAAGTGAGCTCATGGTGCTCGGGGCAGGGGGAGCAGCAGCAATCCCTGCCCACTCGCTTCTCTGGCCAGCAAGCCTCCTCCAACATGCAAAACCACAGTCCACCCTATTGTGCTTTTCTGTCAAGAAGGAAAGCTCAGCAAGCTCTAAGCACTTTTTGTTCTCCCTGTTGCCACCCAGTCTTTAGAGGAGAGGAGGACTACCTCATTAATCAAGCCCTTGTCAGAAGGATGTTAGAGAAGTTTGAAAGGGCTGCCCAGTCAGCATCAGATCAGCAAATTCGTTTCCAAGATGACCATAGCTGTAGCTTCTGCTCTGTACACTTAGGTAAAGGGCCAGCAAAATACGTGGCATGAAAAGAAAATTCACTTTTTTGTTTGCGCTTACCTGCATGCCACTGTACACAGCATCAGTGTTGGCAAAGAGGAAGAGGCAGAGTGCAAGCTGGAGGGCCAGGAGGACTGAAAATACATCTAGGGAAAGAAGAGCATCTGGGGCCCTGGGAGGGAGAGGGATTGGTGACCAAACTCTGCAAATATGCTGACAGGAGCCCCAAGTGCTAATGCTGTAAAACTGCCATCATGTAAAATGTCTTTCTTTTTTTTCCCCGCTAAAAGAAGAGCTGTGGAATTGAAACTAAAGCTCCTCCCCAGCAGCCTGTTGCAAAGCTCACCACCTACACTGGCTTTTCTTGCACAAGTGATTTGGCACTTTCTGATTCTTGCACAACCACAGAAAGCTGCCTCAAAAGGGCACTGCTGTGAGCCATGCCAGCATCCCTTGCCCTGCGCTCACTCTCCCACGGGCTCAGCCATACGCCTGGACCACAGGCAGCAGAGGAGGCTGCTTGTTCTCATGGGCTGCCCTCCCAGGGAGGGCCAGGTGCTTCTGTGCACCCACAGGGTGCAAAGGTGGACTATACCTGTGCCTTCCACAGGAAGAGTTTGTCTGGATTTGCATCCTCTTCCAAAGGAGCAGGAGGCCACAGAGCAATGGCAAATGGCTCAGACCTCCAGAAGCACCAAATTCCTGGCAATTACCGGGAGCTGCGCATCTTAAAGCTAGCTGGTAAATTGGGTCAACAGCCTGCTGGCAACCTTCTCACAGCCAGGGAGGAGAGGGGACAGGGCTGAGTGGGTGGCAAAACCAAAGGAATTGCCCTTTGCTTCCTCCTAGGGATTGTCCCCAAACAGGGACAAAACGCAGAGAAGCACGTGCAGATTTCTCAGCTGACAGAGTCCGCTGTCCCGTCTCAGCCTGGCTGCTTGCTGGGCAGCTTCTTTCTGGGCTCACCTGTCTTCTGCAGGTGATCAGTGCTCTGTGAAATGGGTTTGGGACCTACCTTTTAACAAAATACTTAACAAAATCAATTCTGCTAAGATTAAGCAATATGTCCTGCCCTCTCATCCACGAACTGCAAGTGCAAAGGAGCTATCAGTCAACTGATGGCTAGAAGAGCTAAATCATCTCAGCAAAACGCAAACAGAAAAAGAAAGGTTATTGTGAGAGGATTTTAACAGTGATGTTATCAAGGGCTTTTCTCTCTCATTTCTAGGAATGGAAGTCAGGCAAGGTAAGACTGTGAATCTCAGAGGAACTGTTTTGATGTGTGTATTTTGAAATAAATACATCTGATCCTCATATGCTCTCTGTGTTCACAATAATACACAGTTCTGCTCTAAATCCAGCCCATCATCCCCTGGAAAGCACACATTTTCCAAAATAAGATGCAGTCTCCTTTCCCAGCTCTGGTGCTTCTTATTTCCAGGAAGAAGCTAACATAAGCAGTGCTCACGGAGCTTTTTTAGAGAGAAGTAGGAGCTCACATACACCAACAATTATTTTACATGCCAGTCACTGGTGTGGGTACAGAAAAATCCACAGCATCCCTTCCCTAGCAGCCTCTCCTGCCAGGGTTATTTTGGGGCAGGAAGGAGAGTCTGTGGAGCACATGTTACTCCAGCTCTACTCACAGTTGGTGTAGATGGGCTTCCAGAAGGGCTTTCCCTTGGAAAAGACAAAGGCCACCATGATGCAGTTGATTGATAGAAGACAGTGGCCACAGCGTAGTGTCTTCATAACCGAGGACAGTGCTCTGGGCACCGCTGCTGGTACCGTTTCCTCCTGGGCTGGTGGGGGACACGGTCTGGTTCCCTGGAGAGCAATGTCTGTAAGGTAACACCCAGCATTTTATTTCTGCTCTCTCCAGCAACAGTGAGCTGCAAACAGCAATTTGCTTTTCTTCCCAACTCAGCCTACTATAACCAGATATGGCCCACAGGAATGAAAACCACACGTTTTAAAACAAAAAAACCACAAATCCCCAAAAAACTCAGCTTAATTTTCTGGTTTGTGCCAAAATCTTGGCTCTCAAGTGGGCAACAATAGCAGTGTTCAAGAGACATGGCTATGAAGATGCGTGCCCCAGCTGCCTGCACACCACTCCAGCACACTCGCCCTGTGATGCATCCATGCAGTCGCAGGGAAACGGCCACAGCGGAGCCCTGGCATCTGGGAGCATCCCCATTGAAACGCCTCACTGGGCCTCCTGCCCTACCGGTTCATTTCTGCGTGATGATATGCTGGTCATTAATATATATATAATAATATATTATAATATATTATAGAATATTATATATATAATATATAATACAATTCAGCTCTGGAATATGGAGGGAGACTGAAGCGTCCCCTGCACACAGCAGCAACATGATCCGCAAGCTGGGGATCAGAGACAAAAAGAGGGACTTGCCTTTGGCTGGCCAGCGCTACATACCAGGGCTGCTGCTTCACCAGAAGGAAGCCACAGGTTTGCATGATTATGGTAAAGCACACATTGAGGATGATGGAGAGCAGCAAGGGAGGAGAGATGAGCTGGCCAGGAGGGCGATAAGGTGCCAGATTTGGATAGGCTTCAGTCAAGCTCACTAGAGAGAAACCGGAGACATTTGCAGTCCATGGCAGCTCAAACCACCAGCATCCCTCTGTGTTTGCTGGGCAAGCAGAGCCACACACACAGACCCCCATCCGCTCATCACTGGTAAATGCTGCAAAGCCAGACCCTAATAAGCAATATCACACCAGCAACAGCAGCCTCATGGCCCTGATGCACCCCCATGAAGACTAGCAAGCCCAGCTTGTAGGCTGTCAGCTGTGTCCCACTGAACCCCTTGCTAATTCATAGCACTTGTGCGCAACCCAGTGGCATTTGAATATTTTCCCACCAGATACCAGCGCCTCTGGACCCCCCAGATCAGGTCACACACTCCCAGCCCACAGCAACAGCAATGACAGCCAGAGTTTCACTTTGTGCCAGTTTTGAAATGTCTTTAGGTAGTGGGGACATGGACAAAGTTGGCGTGCCAAAAGTAGTGGCTGGGGAAGCTGTCCCCATGGGGTGACCCACCAGCACTCCCTGTTTGCCACCAAGCCTCGGCTGTACCTTGCAGCTTCGCAGCAGCTCACTGTGCTTTCTGGCCATCACTCTCTGCAGACTGTGCACAGAAGACGTGCATGAAGTGAGCCAAGAGAGGTGCCCAGAGTAAACCCATACATGAATTTCCTTCGCTGTTTTCCTTTTCATGGATTAAAATTTTAGAGGATTCATCACATACTGGTGATGATACACAATGGTAATTCTTCCTTAACTACCCTCCTTCATCTGCCTGATACACTCACTTCTTTTTCAAGCTGAGAGAGGCAGCTGCTCTCCCAAAGCCTCCATTTTACAGCAAGTCCTGCTCCTGGACATCCACCACCCAGCTAGGCAGGACTCACCCCCCTGCTATTGCCCTTTCTTCTTTTGGAAGAGGTAAACTTTTATCACTGGGCTTTGTCCATGACTCTGGGGGTCCCTACAACCAATCTACCCCCTGCCGGTAATTATCCAGCTTTTCACATCTTTGTTATTCCTTGAAGCCCTGTATGCCTTTTCTTCCCTGCCGAGTAATACCACTAAAGATAAAAACCTACAGTGAGCACAGCGTACTGACAAAAGATGGGCACAAAACACTTACCCAAAACAGCAGAGCAGTACCAACAAACTGTATCAGGCCGTAAAGGGTCAGGTATTTAACCACAGTGAAGGAACCAACCAAAGCAGCTCGACCTTCCCTGCTCAAAACACAAAACAAAGCTAAAAACCCCACTTACAGCTGCCGTACTGTGGTTTTAGTGCTACAGATGGTTTCTGCTTCTAAGGAGGGTAACTCCTTTTGTTTAGGATCTCTAAGAAGAATAGAAAACAGTTCAAATTCCATATACAAATATTTTGGCCTTAAGATACTGCAGAGCCACTTAACTACCCTTCATCTGCAGTGTTTTGTTTCTGTGTTTTTATTCTGCAGCCACAATTTTAATACCTGGATTAAGCTGCTAGTGCTTTTTCATTACTAATTTGCTCAACAGTTCTGGGAATCAAGCACATTTCTACACAAACAGGTAATTGTCTTTGCATACATTTGGTTAAATGGCATTATTACTGGCTGCTCCATGGCTGTGTGCACCATATAGATATCAATATTTTAAAGTAATAACAAACAAATCTATTCTGTGGTCACTGTTATACCTGCCCTTTCATGTGACTCCTGCTGTACCTGTTCCAAAAATATCAGCCACCATGGGCAATGCTCTCCTAAAACCACAAAAAAAACTCTCAGCACTGGCATTTGAGGATCAAAAACAATTTAAAAACCCTTCTGCTGTATTTTATATAGTAACTGAGGAATTAGGTTTGGTTGAACAGCATCTTTGAGGGTCATTGCGCGCCCACTCGCAACCCCACATGCTGACCTCGGAGCAGGCAGCAGCACCCTGAGGCTGCACCAGGGCAGCACCCAGCAGACCCACCTGATCAGCTCCGGCACGCACTGCATGTTGTGGATTTGGGAGGTGAAAGGCGAGGCCACAGATGCCTCCTGCTCTGACAGTGATATCCCTGCATGGGCCGTTTTCAAAGCCTGAAATCCACAGGAGTAAGAAGACAGAGAGACATCCATCCACCCCTCCCACCCTGCACAGTATGTTTACTGGTGCTTTACAAGTTTTGCTTCAAGTGTCTTTTGTAATTGATCTTTCTCTATTCTGTGGCCCAGCTGATCTCATTTTATAGATATCTTCCCATCCCTGGAGCTTAAATATTTCTTTTGTTCATTTAATCCCATTATACCTATTTACAATCCTTTGAACTACCTTGTATGCTGGTTCCCACACCAGAGTTTGTGCATGCCTCTCCTGTTAAACAGTCTCCTAAAGCAGTTAAATTACCATTTTATCCTCTTTCTATTCCTTTCAATCTCCTGTTCATATTTCTTTTACTGCTGTCTTATGAGCTCCCTGGCACCTGGCCTTGTCACCTCTAGTGTAGTGGTCAGGTATAGGCTATGGACAACTTTTACAAAGCAAGCTAATGAGTTATTATAAAATTATATTATGATAACATTTATTATAATAATATAATAAATAATAATTATTTTTATGGCTAAGACCCTCAAATTTACAAATTTGAACAAATGTGTAGGAAAAATTCCCTTTCCTCCGTTTCTGGGGGGAGAAATATCAAAACTGTAATCCTCTATTGTCATGTATGTTAGTATAAAAAAAAAAAGCGTGTAGATAGCATTGTACAGTGCCACGCTGACCAAGCGTACCCATGGGCTAACTTGGGAAGCACTAGTGACAAGTGGCGTTGGGCAGCCTCTTATCACAGCACTCCTTAGCTTGAAAGAGATGAAATTTAACAAGAACAGGAGATGTGCTCCTACGTACCCCGCAGTCGTTGGCGCCATCACCACACATACCCACATAGTAACTGATGGAGGAAGAAGAAAGAAAACACATAAGCCTTGCACGTAGCTGTTCGATCCCGCGGTGGAGCACCCGCTGGCTTGCGGGTACATCAGAGCAGGGGCCTCATGTTGGCCCTGGAGAAGGCAGTGGCCATTTCCAGAGGACAAGTGGTATACGGGGAGTGGCTGGGGCAGAGCGCACAGAGCAAAATTAGGATTAAGTTTTGAAAGAGGCTGTAATGAGAAAGGGAACACTGCCACTGTATTCCACACAGTGTTCTCCCCTTGGTACCAGGGCCATGGAAAGGGAGCAGGGTTTGCAGCAGCTCCTGCAGCTGCAGCTTGGTTTTTACCAGTATTTTCTCCTCAACTGTCTTTGTAGACCCAAAGACACAGGAACTGCTGAAATAATACAGCAGCTCCCAAACCACCACACGTGAGGTCCCTCTGAGAGGGCAGGGAACTTCATCCCCAAAGGAAGCACCTCATAACCAATAATTAACTTGCTTTTTCAGAAAGGTATCACATCTTGTTTACGCTTAGCAAGCAATATCCATAGTCAGTGTGAGCCTTGTTTGGGGGAGGAAACATTCCTTTGGGGGACCTGAAGGAGCATCTTTCGGGTCAAACTCCCCACTGCATCAGGCTGTTTTCACCTTTGCTAAAGCTGCAGCCAGGACAGCACCAGCAGCCACGCGGGAGCTCTGAGAGTGGGGGCTATTTGTATACGTGGGGGTCTGCCTCTGTATTTTTATCTCAGCCTCATTTAATGCTGCCTTCTGTATGGCACCAGCGAGAAGCAGTGGCTAAGTGTGGGCAAGGGGTGCAGGTACTCCTGATGCAGAGGGATCCCTGTAGGGGAACTGGGAGGAAGGCGGCCACAAAGGATGTGAACAGGGGTCACGTGCGGAGGAAGGGAGGGTTGGAAAGATGGGCCTGGAGCAGCGCTAGCTGGGACGATCACACTTCAAAGAAAACATGGTATTGGTTTGGGTCAAGAAGAAAACAAAAGAGAACCTTACTTGAGTTTCTGAAGCGCTTCAACAAGGCTGGACTTCTAGCCAGGAGACATCCTAGCAAAGACAGTCACATTGACCAGTATCTGCAAGAAAGAGCAACAGGCTGCCTTGGTCAAGCATTTGTGCCTCCATCACTCCACCAAGACAGGATCAGGCCTCCCTGATGGGTGCCTGACACTTGTAAAACCCTCTAATCCTGTCTCCCAAACCCTACCATGGTTTTGCTACCCTTAGGGTTCAGGTTTCCTCTAACAGATTTATCCTGCTCTGTTTTCTGCCTTGCCTGCTCTGTAGGAGGTTCTGGGAAGCCAGCGATCACCACGTGCTCTGCAGCAGCCTTTAGAGCAGCAAGGCGTTATAAGTGCTTCCCAAGCACAGAACAGATGGTTGATGACAGCAGCAATAACACTGCTTGGCCCGAGGTTTCTCCTACCGGAAAATCTGGCCAGAGAGTACAAAATCTGAAAATCTGTCCCAGCACCGGCTATTTTATGGACTGGAGGACAGGAATTGAAGATTTTTGTTGCTAGATATGGGTATTTCATATTCCTGATGCCCCTGCTGTGCAACGCACAATTCTGCACACTTCAAGTGTGACTGAAGTGGCCACTGCATCTGCAGAGCCTTGCCAGTTATTCATGTAGTTATTTTGCATGTTGTCCTCAGCAAAGAGCCACTGTATTAATTATTTCTCCCTAATAGGTTCATGGTCCACACCACACCTCCCTATACCCTGGAGCAGGTACAAACTAGCCCCCCGGTTTCCTCTGTTCCTCAGGGCTACTTCCAAATCCTTAGCAAAGAGTCCAGGCCTAAGGAGCCTGGACATTAAACATTAATTAGACATTAAAAGCTTTGTTAATTCCCCCTGGCACCTGAAAGCAACCATCCCTGTCTGTGCTTACATGGGGAGCAGCTGTGTTTGCTTTGCTGTCTTCTGCCAGTCACCAGGCAATGGCAGCTGGAGTGGAGCCCTCCAGTTCGTTTGCTTCGATGAGGATGACTTTGCCGCCCGTGTGAACCATACCCACGTTCCTGGCCACCACGATAGCTGTCTGCAGGTTTTTCCCTGCAAGGATAGTGGAGAGGCAGGCTCCTCACATCTGCCATAGCACAGTGGCAGCACCATGGATGTGCAATGGAGGATGCTGGAGGAGCGAATCTCTCCTGTGTGCCCCACATCAGCCAGCACGGCCACAGGAGGAGCCTGGGAGGATTTACCTGTGACCATGATGCTCCTGATGCAAGTGGCAGCCAGGTCTTGTAGCTTGGGCTTCATCTCCTGCTTCAGGCAGTTCTCCATCACCAGGAGGCCCAGGAACACCAGCCCAGACTCTGCCTCCTCTCTTGGAGCAAGGACAGAAACACACGTGCTGTTTCCCATGGATGGGACAGAGAGCAATTCTCTCCGTTTTTGTTCAACAGGAAAGCCGTGCTCAGTGGGAAACATGCTTGCTCCACAGGGAAACACAACTGCTATGAGTTCAAGACAAGCAGTGCTCAACAAGCACCAACATTTCTGCAGCTTCAGCCAAACTGCTGATCCACTACACTGCTGTCTCTAGGAAGGAGAAATGCAGCAGAGATGCATGTGCAGAGAGAGGGACAGGGATTTGCAGGAATGGCTGAAACCCACAGATTAAGGCATACAGAATTTCTGTCGCAGTCCCAATCTGTTGCCATACAGAAGCACAATAGCCAGCTTTCATTACCCTTTGATAACAGATTCTGAAATTCAGCTCAGTGAGCCTTGCGAGAGCTCACTGTAAAGCAGGCACTTAACAGCATCATCAGCACCTGCTGAAAGGAAGGTGTTACATGGTACAGCTTCCCAAGAGGCTTCCTTTGGCAGGCGAAGAGGGGAAGGTTTGGGGCAGGGCAGAATGGTTTGGGGCAGGATGTAGCAAGTAGATAGGAAAGCAACCCCACAGCAATACCAGCGGCTCATCAGCACACCTTACCTCTCTGTGTTGCTCACATCTACATCCTTTCCTAGGTTTAGCACTTTATGGGCCAGGACAATGGCTCTGAAGCCTTGGCTTGTGTACATCTTAAGCTCCCTTAAGAAATTAGCTGGGACTGTTTACAGGAAAAAAAAGTTTCATGCTTAGAATATTCCATAGTTGCTGATTGTTTTTTCTAGGGTTAAATGCCTGTCCTTTAAACCACTTTATAGCCGTAGTTACAACACTGTGGCCTCTCATAGAAGTCAGCTGTTCTGTACTGAGGCTGTGTAACTAACTGTTCAAATAAGTGATCTATGCATCTGTTTTATATTTTTTAAATGCATGTTAAGGTGCAGGTAGGTAATATGAATTACTGGGCAGAGGACAAATGACTGACTTCGTAATTCTGTCCTAAGCTTTACTGCATACACGCTGAGTGACCGAGGAAATTGTTTTTATGTTTATGCCTTATTGTGAGAATTATCCCAAATCCTAAATTTTCAATTCTCTGGTTCCTGTGGCTCTAAAAGCAAAGAGTTCCTGTTAACTTTGCAGTATTCTGTACTCACTACATACTGCAATCACAGCTTTACAGTGCAGTACCCAATTATTCATTAACCTGAAATCAATATGGAAACAATCAAGACAGGATAAGAGGAGCTATTTAGAAACCTGTGAAAGTGGAACATAATTTTGAAGACATTTTTATTGCTGATGTTGTCTTGTTTGGAGGTTTGTGTCATTAGATCTTAGGTTGTTCTAAACTATATCTTTCCATTGTCCCTCAAAACTGTTTTCACCTGTTTTCAGGTCAGTGCCATCTGAAAGAACAAACCACAGAGCCACAAACCATTGGTACTGTGTTTGCTTGGCATCCTTTTGAAGTATTCAGTGAACGTGACCCGACTTTCAAGTTTGCAGACAAATCTGAGTATAAGCCTATAATATTGTTCACATACAAAAAAGAAAAGCCTATGTTTAATTCCAGAGAGAGGACAGAAGTCTTGGCTTGAGTGTTAATACCAATTACTCTTAATAACAGTAATTTGCATGTCCACAGCAATTTTCCCATCGTTGAGATTTAAAGCCTTTGCAAGTTGGGTCAGTAACTCAAAGCTGAACTTACAGGGCAATAAATTAGCAGGAAATTTAAGAACTTGTATAGTACAAGACACTTGTTGTGACACATGCAATTAGCATGATCCTACGTCAGCTCTGGGTATCCTGACATATCAACATTTTTATTCGCTATATCTTCAGCTGATGCAAGTCAGCTAAGGGATGTATAGGGGCTGAACCTCAGGCTGTGCATCTCACTAGCTGTTGGGCTGTGTGCATCTTTAACTTACAAACAAGCAATGAAAACTTGTTTGTGGTATTAACTAATGACACTTAACAAGCCCAAGGCTTGCTTGTGGGAAGAGTCACACACATGCAGTTGCAGTGTGGCCAGTGGGAAGAGTGAGCACTGAAAACCTTTTAGGATTAGAGCCCCAATGTAAACTCTGGTTTAGATTAAGTCCAGATAAACAGTGTAAAGCTGCCCTTTCCCAATTCTATACCAGTTTCTTGTCTACAAAAGCTGGACACCATTTCTGGTGCTCCTTTCATGTACAGGTCATACTGTTCCTCTCCGATCTTCTGCAAAACAACAGACATCCTCTGCAGTCCAGAAGAAAATGGGAATTGATGTAGGATTGCTATTCCTTCCACAGGAGCCTGGAGAGATCAGGAAAGTGAGATGTTATTTGAGTCATTGATTATACACAAAGCAAATCTGTTCTGAACTTCAGCTTATTTGAGGCTTTCTTGCTAAGGTGATTTATTATTAATAGGAGATTATTTCACTTTTGCTGCCTTCTGGCTGTGGGATCAGATCACTGATTATAAGTTTAGGAACCACAGTCTCAACAACTCTGTCTTCCCAGTGTACTTCCTAGGAACCTCAATGTTTTTCTTTATATTTCACTGGTTTTCCAGGCTTTGTTCCATTCTTTCTCTTAAGAATGACATATTAATGTAATATTCCTTTATCTACAGTCCTGGGTCCTGGGAACTAAAATTTGATATGTTACAGTGACATTACCATGGGAACAGAGCAATACTAGAAACGAGATTGATTTCCTTGTTGCCACAGCACTGTCTTCCTGGTATTGCTAGCAGAAATCACACTCCTTCCACCGGGAGGATGCTGGCTGGTTCAACGTTTGGACTGGAAACATAACAATTTTCAACTCTCAAAACTTAGAGCTTCCTAAGTGCACTTTTAGGAGAAGAGTGAAGCAAACAACACGGTGCTTTGGGGTGATGCTAGTAATTCTGCTAGTGGGGTTGCACAACCATTACCAACAGGACTCATGGACCCACATCCATGCTTCTAGCTGTAACGCCTTGTCCTTCCTCACATTGCCTCCTCCTGCAGGTGAACTCATGCTTTAGACATTTATTCTGTTTACACAGTTTCTCTGCATTAGTTTCCACTTAAACCGATTGTGTGGTTTCATTTTGCCAGCAGCTTTACAGGGTGAGGACTCAGAGAAGTCTGTATCTTTTATTAGCGCAAGTACTGGAGTTGGAAATGAGGGGGTTTTAAGGCACATGAAGTGCTTTAGATGCCACTTTGGAGCAGCATCTCCACTTCAATCAGAATTTGCTTTTCTGGTCCTATGTTTCCAGGTTGATTTGGGGGAAGACGCAACACAGTACCAAGAGTGGTTGAAAGGCATTTTGCAATGACTGCAGGTTGAAATCACAAAATATTCATTCTCAGAAAGAACTGGACTTACACTGCTGGCCTTCGGCCCCAGTCTAATGATGCAGATGTCGAGAACATCAGCCCCATCCTGAGCTGTGCTGGAGTCATCTGTCTCCTGTACAAAGAAAAGTGTTATTTCTGATATTTTTTTTTTCTGGCTTCACATCTGTCTGTTAAAGCAGGAGCAGCAGCACATGGGAGTGTGTTTCCCCCTTACTGTTGGCACCCAGTTGCAGAAGTGTTTTGTTATGATCTAATCAGTCTTCCTATCCATCGTCAGGGACAGCCTCCCTGCAGCCTTGTTCTTAGCAGAAGCCTACATGGTCCTACGTCTTTTGACTTGATGAGAGTAAAAACCTGTATCAAATTTTGTGGTTTCTCTAAGCTCAAGTTACATGTAAATTTAATGCCATATCAATGATGTAGGGAAAGAGAAATAATTATCCTTATCTAGCTGGTTTTACCTCCCAGTCTCCTGCTTTTAAAAGACTCTCACTGATGTTCTGTGCAGAAACAGGGTGGTAATTTTCAGTGTAGGATGCTCTTCGCCTTCCAGCTCTGTTACTTTATGTGCTGCCAAGGCTCATTCACCCTTATAGTTCCCTTCTGCCGTCATGTGGCTCTGCTGCTGCCTGCTCTTCCACAGGAGCAAGCACCAGCATGATGCCTTCCCGCAGTGCTGCTGAAAGAGCTGCCATCTGTTTTACTTATTGATTAATCTCTCTTGAGCAAAAGGTTGAAGGAGAAAAGATGATGAGGCAGCTAACTGCAGAGACCCAGATTCCCTCCAGGCTAGGAGGTGGCAGGGAACAGAGCTGCCCCTTTCCTTCTTGTGCCTCCTCCCATCCCGCTCCCACCCAAGCAACTCTCCATCCCCACAGATGAGCCCCAAGGCTCAATCTATCGCCTCTTCCCCAGGTCTCTCTGAGACTTGCTGTTCACCCAGCTGGAGGCTCCAGCCTTGGTTTCGCCATAGGGATGTCCCTTTGGTAACCAGAGATAACAGCCTTTAGCTTAAGGGCATAAAAACCTGCCTGTGCATTTCCTTGGCTGTGCACCACATGGCCACAGCATGGTCTGATCCCCTGCTTCCAGCAAGCAGCAACCAGGCTCCCCCTCTGCTTCCTTACGCTCCAGTGTTTCCAAATCAAATTAAGAGAGCAAATGCAGGCAGCCCCAAGGAAAATGATTGCTGGACTATCAAAAAGCAGCTGCAGTGCTGCAAATCTGCCATGCAGTTAGCAGAAATAACAGAGCAAATTCCAGCTGTTACGACCAGGACTGCAAAGGAGTTTTCCCTACAGGCATGTATTTGAGCTTGACTTGCGAGTAAACCCCCATGGGCCGGGTTGGGGGTGTCCGTGCTTTGGATGTGTGCAGAGGATACAAGACTTTACCCAGTGTGTGCCCTCAAACATTTCCAGGTCCAGCGGATCTCCCTGAATCTTCTTGTCCAAAACGACCAGTGAATGACAGCTTGCCATGGCTCCACACACAGGTCCCCAGGGCAGAGGATTGCTGGATGGGATCTTATGGATTTTCTGAAACATGATTAAAAGCAGAAGGTTAATGGGACCGCTTATAAGAGGGATGCAGAGACACAACTCCTCAGCTAGTGCATACAGGTGCTGCTCTGCTGCATTCAGCAGAGCTGAGCCCGATAACTGCAAGCAGCACCCATCCTTCTGATTAGCAGGTCAGATGCATTCAGGAGATCAAAAAGTACCCAATATTTAATTGGCACAAGCTCAACTTGATATGAAGTAACTGAGACAGTAAAACACTCAGAGGGGCTGGCACAGACACAGGAGTCCTGCTTGGCAATTGCTGTTTGGTATTAGACAAAGCAGAGAAGACACTATCAGAGAGGAAACAACTTGCAGCAGGGATCTCAAAGAAGTTTGGCAATGTGCCCTAGGAGATTTGTGAAGCTGCAGTATGGAAAGCATCTGCCCAGGCTGGTGCTCTGCACCCACCAGGGTGGATAAGCACCATCGGCCTGCTCTCAGCACCCCTAGGAGCCACGTGGGAGAGCCACGAGCAGCCCGACCTTCACTTCCAGCTGTAGATTTGACATCTGCATAGCTGCACACACCAGATGTTTGTCCCTCAAACCTTGGTTTTAAAAAAGGTTAAATTGGTTAACTCTTATTGAGTTACACGAAGGCACACTGTCAAAGGTTCATACCCCACTTTCTTTCTGTGAAAAGCCTGGAGGCTTATTCCCTCCTTGGCCCTGCAGTACAGACTGAACACATGAGAGGCTGGGCTGGGTGAAGGCTCTATAATTTCATCATGGAAGTTATTTCTCAGAGTCCTATCTTCTCACACACACATTTTTCCCCTCTAAGAAACTGGCTGGCTGACAAGCTGCGCCTGCCAGATCACAACACAGCCCATTACTATTTAGGCTGGCATGTTAAGGAGAAATTTAAATAGGTTTTATTTACCTTTGATCACCACTAGCATCCCCTGTTACTAACACAGGCGCAGTGAAATGCATCTGGAAGCAAGCAGCGTGACAGCTCGCCGCTTTATTAAAAGGAACAATGAATCGGGGACCTGTTGTCCCTCTGGGCTATCCAAGTCTGTTCTGTTTCCAGCAAATTATACCCTCTTCTCAGCCTGGTCATAATTGCCTTATTAATTAATTAATACTTGAGAGACACTGTGAAACTGCTAAACACCACATGAAACCAACAAACATTTATATCTTATTAAATATACAATAGGATATTTTGTAAGTTGAATGAAATTCCTTAACTGTCCTTGCCTTGCAGTATTCAGCTTAGCTAACAGCTAGTCTTATAACATGTTTAAAAAAATCAACATTTAAGAAAGAATAATTATGCAAATAGGCTAATGAGATCAATGCAGTAAGCAATAGCTCCTCCTTGCGTTTTGGCAAGCCACCAGCACCGGTTCCCAGCTGGGTGCAGATTGGACATGTCTGCAAAGACAGCCTTATGTTTTGATACCTTGCAGAGGTTTTATTATGCGAATTTATTCCAATATACGGGTCCGGTTTTGTTCTGCTGTTTATGTGAGCAGACACCTGCAAGGCTACCTTGATAGAAATCATTCTGGCACTACCACGAGCTGTCTGCTGTTGGTGGGCTCCAAGCCTGTTCACCATGCACCTATTCAGTGTGGCCTCCCTGCTGCACTGGAGGGGGGCCAAGAAGAGACTGTCCTATGTGCCTGTGGTTTGGTCCCACTGGAAGAGTATTTTATTGGTTGACACTTATTAATCTCTTCTCATTAATTTGGATCACATAGTAATTTTCTCTCTGTCCTTTGAGGAAGTATTGGGAATGTGATTTTTCTCCTCTCACAATGAATTCATCCTTTCATTCATTATGGCATGATTATCTCTATGGTGTTGAAGTGTCTGATATATTCACAACTACTAATGAAACCTGGGAGTTGATTGGGGTGTGTGATTTGTCCTGGCCCCTGCAAAAGATTAATATGTTGAGTTTGGCATAACATGCACTGCAGAGCTGAAGTCTGTTATTGTATTACAGTAACACGAATTGAATAGTATCATTCTGGATATAGTCAAGTTTAATGTTTACATAGTGGTTATTTCTTGAGGATTTCAATGGTCTTTGGGCTTGGAATTGAGATGGAGCCTGCCACAGGTTTGAGGGAGTTCCTAAGGACACCTGAGCTTTGCAGGTCTGATCTGTGGTCTCATGGATTTTTTTTTTCCCCCCACAGCATTTACAGAAGGTAGGTGAGATGTGACAGGCACCAAAGTCAGCAACACTTAATTTCAACAGAAGGAGCATTATCCTAACATTTAAATGATGAAAGGTTTATTGACTAGATTAAGAATATTTATTGAACTGTGCTGAGAATCACATAATTGAAAAGCTCTGTGCATATTCTCCAAATCCCCTCAGGGTAATTAGAAACACACATGCTGCTGCTGACTTCTGTTTGCCTTGAATTAGCAGCAACCTTTACAGCTACGCCTGCCACAGCAGTGCCCAGATGCTCTCCTCAGAGGGAAGGAGCTGAGTAGGGAGCAGGGACACCCATTGCACTCTGCCTCCCCAAATGCACCCAAACATCTCTTGCTGCATGCTGTTTGCTGTCTCTGTACTCTATGCGACTGCCTCCCCCCGTAACTAGACATTTGGGCAGTACATTCATTCACACTGGAGATTAGTTCTTGCTAAATGAAATCCTTCCTTACCGGCTTCCCTCAGAAGGGATGATGCCCCGCAGGTCCAGTCCATCTTCTGTCAGCGTACCCATCTAAATTTAAATAAATATCTAGTTACCCTGCTATTGGCTACCCCTTCCTCCTGCCATGTCCCCAGAGGTCCTTCCCTGGCTCCCCAGCAGGGTAAGGAAAGCCTCCTGCCCACAGTGTGACCCTGCTGCATGGGCACCTGTAGGGGATTTTTCACTGGGGTTAGATCAGGGTAGATGGGGTCGAAAAAAATTATCCCATGTTCCTAGCAGCCCCCAGCATCTTTCAGTGCCCA
Source organism: Nipponia nippon (assembly GCF_047370975.1). Taxonomy (NCBI): domain Eukaryota; kingdom Metazoa; phylum Chordata; class Aves; order Pelecaniformes; family Threskiornithidae; genus Nipponia; species Nipponia nippon. Next base: position 14,721,163 of record NW_028262391.1, read on the forward strand.
AGGAAGCGCCTTACTTTGTCAAAGCAAGCAAGGTTGGTCTGCCCACAGATATTAATCCTCTGTGGGCTGATGCAGAAAGTCATCTTTTTCTTCAGCCTCCTTTGGGCATAAACAGTGCCTGTTGTCAAGGCAGCAGGGATAGCGGGAGGCACAGCCACAGTGAGGAGGAGGAGGGCCCTAGCCACCACTTCTGCCACTGGCTTCTGCGAGCAGTGAGAGCAACAGGGGTGGTGGGGTGGGAACAGCCTCCCTCCCCTGCTACTGCCACTCACGGGGAGTCCGACCATCCTGCCCTGGAGCAATGCACCCCAAGCTCTGCTCCTGGGGATAACAGATTTATTCTGCTTTGTTCTGTCCATCTCCCCCGCCCCCAATTCTGGCATCTGAAAACTGAATTACAGAAGTGAACAATATTCTAAGGATCTTGAGTGACCAAGGGCTGCAGCGCAGAGGCATCCCTTGTACTTACCTTGTGGGACACAAACACACACATGGTGTAATGAGTCCGAACACACCAATGACAGAGAGGCCTACAATGAACTTGAAGGCATCTCTGTAGAGTTTGAAGTTCACTGGCTTGGGGTAGGGGATGGATCTCACCAGGTCACCTTTAGCTGTATTCAACCCTGTGTGAAGACATATGCCATACATTGCATACGTGACACGGCGTCGTCGTACTGCATTAGTCCTGTTTGAAAACGGATAACAGTCCACAAGCCTTAGCCATCAGGTGCCAACAAGCACTTCTCAGGTACAGCAGTCCTGTGCTGGACTTTGAACTACAAAATGAAACCAGCTCTCCTACCAGCCTCTGGGGCTGCCCGTTTCCCTCTGCTGGTTAGCAACCGATAAAAGAAATACCAGTTTGCAGCACAACGGCTCTCGCTGGCCCTCTGCCTGTCGGCTTCATCTGTGTGACTTCTGTCCTGCAGAAGAGGACATGTCTCTGATAGTCTTCTATGCTGTGGGTTTTCCAGGGCATTGGACCCTCCGTGAGGGGTAAGGGGGCACAGCAGCATGGAGCTTCACTTAAAGAGGATTTAAAAGTCTATCAGATTCTGCATATTAGAAAGTGACAGCACCCTGTAGGTGCTCAAGCTTACCTGACTAATTAGCTTGCTTATATGCTTACACATGTGGATTTATGGTGACAGCCATTACAGTTCTAGTTTCAGAGTACATCAGGTGGCTTCTCTGAGCATTTTCTATCAATGGGCTTAGGTGAAATTCTGCCCCTGACCCAAGTTCATGCCTTGTAGTGGCTCAGTGTTTAGGTATAACTCTGACCCCTGTGCTCATACATTGCCTGGCTGAACAGAACTGCTGCAAGATCAGAATTCGAAAACTCAAAAAAATACATACTCAGTGTATATTTTCACTTTCTATTCCTGACAGTGTATTAATCCTACTTGTTTTTAACGTGGATAAGAAACGCATATTACACAATGGCAGTGTTCAAAAGCCCAAGACAATTGTGAATTATTCAAGCTGCAGTTTTTCCACCTCCTGCTGCAAACTATTCTAATAAATAGTAAACAATTTGCTGTCAGAAGAGATAGAGAGATCTCCCTGACAGACAATCTGCACAGGTTGTTAGCATTTCAAACTCTAAGGTTGTTAGCATTTCAACTCACTGCACCTGTGAGCATCCCTTCATTCACAATGCAGCTTCCATCAATCAGGACAGCATCACATGGGAGAGTGAGCTTTTTTCCATCTAAAAGAAACATGTCTCTGGGGACTGAGTAATGGGACTCCAGCTCTTTGCAACCTGTAGAACAATACAAAAATGAACTTTACTTGTGCACAAGTTCTGGGCAATTAAAAAGTCTCAAGGTACACACACCATCATTAAACTTCTACACTGCATGATTTAAGTCCAGAGCTTCTTCAAAATAACACTGACTGAAAAGCAACAGCACAAAGATCTGCCCTTATCAAAACATCTCCCTCCAAGTGGTTGTCTTCAGTTTTATTTGCTTAGTGTCCATAAAACACGCTGACCAAGAAAACCTATCCAAGGCCTTTACATCTCCCATCACCCTAGCAATTGCCCATCTCAACATCTTTGGTAGGCAAAAATAGCTATAACCCCTATTTTATGGGCAAGGAACTGAGACGCAGAAGAGAAAGCACATACCTCGGTGCGAGCCATGTATCTGGACTCCTTAAAAAAAAACCACTCACAAGCTATTTGGCAAAATTGTGAAAGTAGCCTATAGCAGAGCAGGGAAGCAGGTCTCAGAAGGCCAGAGTTGTTATCTAGTTGCTTGTTTGTGAAATTAAATTTTCCAAGCCATTCTCGACTCTTAACACAAATTACTAGGTTCACCTCTATCATTACAGATGCCACAGATATAAATGATAATGATACAGATACATCATTACCACACCGCATAGGCTGTGCCCACACTTCTCGCTGCCCTGCCCGGCTCACCTCCCTCTGCCCCATTCTCCCTGCAGCTCGCCCTTCACATTTCAGCTGTAGAAATCAACAGGAGCTGTGCAATTCCAGGTAACATTTCAACACGTTAGTTAATTATACAGGCTGGTGAGGGAAATGAGACACAGATGACTCACCTTCGCTCTTTGTGCAGACTGTAACCTGGACTTTGTTATGCTCCTCAACAAGGCCATGCAGTTTGGTAGACTGCTGTTGATGGGAAAGCAATTGCAGTGTTGAAACACCAATACTCAAGTGATCACGCTAACATCACAGAAACTGAACTCTGCTGAGTTATCCTGGGGAGGTTTAACATTGCTTGTTAGAAGTCAGGATGTGAGTTCATCAAGTTAACCTAGAACAAGCTGCTGTGGGAACATGGACCTAACTTTCCATTTGCTTCCAATTCATGCTGCTGTATCTCCTTCGACTTTCAAGGGGCTATTCCTGCTTCATGCCAGAGTAAGTCTCCTTAGATGCAACGTTGCTATCTGCAGTCCCTTCTTAGAGAGCTTCTTTATGCTCACCAGTTTTATCCTTGCTAAGAGGCTATCAACTGGACAACCAAGTTGTAAAGACTATCATTACAAAACTGCCTTTGCAAGAAGAAAAACAGAAATTCTAATTTAGCTGGGTGTCTGTGCTTTGCCAGTTTTTGCAATCTAATTCAGACAATTACATATCCTGAGATAATGATGAAGTCAACTGTCATTGCAAGACCATTAGAGAGAATGCCTTATCTTGATTTCAAAGTTGCAATTGCAAAAAGTGATCCCCGAGTGTGGATTTCTTCACTAGCATTGTTCATGTGAAGATATAGAGCCAGTTTGAAGAATATCCAGAGGCCTCAAACATTGTAATTCTTCCTGCCAAAATTATCAGTCACACAATAAAACGTGCCTTGCCAAAGAAAGCTGAACGGACCTTATCTGTTCTTCGTGCTCTGCAATACCAGGACGTGACACCAACACTTAAGTACAAAGGTGCGCCTAAAGAGATGCGAGTGCTTGTTCAACATGGGAGTGCTAGCCATTCTGCAGATATTAGTCAGAGATACAAAAACATGATGCGTTGCCAACGCACCTGTGCTGGCAAAAGCCCCAGCTATTCACAAAGACCTCGCTGAGATCAGTGTGAGGCAGCGATAAAAGCATGCCCTTGGCAGGGCAGAGGCCGCGCAGGAATGCCTCGTCAGCACAGCGCACCGGTGAGCACAGACTGCCCGAAGCCCCACGAGCCCGGGACCTACGCGGGGAACGTGCTGTGTGCCTCCACCAGCCCAGGGAAAAGCAGAGTCAGGGACCTATGCGGGGAATGTGTTGTGTGCCTCCACCAGCCCAGGGAAAAGCAGAGTCAATTCAAACAAAAGCCAGCTCCTGGAAGGGCAAATTATTGCCTCCTCCTGGAAAGCACTTCACAGAGCAGTTTGCCATACCACCTTCTCAAGGAACCTTTATAAGGGTCGAATCTTGCCCTTCCCCAGTAATTCAGTGCAGGAACAATGGTTTTAGCAGTGTATTTGGAGGCAATGTGAGCTGTGCCTGGCTTTGAAGCAGAATAGGAGCATGACTGTCAGGTCAGTGCACCCCAGACCTGCCATCCCTTCACCCTGCCACCACCTGTAATCACATCACGCTGTCCGCAGGAACTGTAATTCTCAATGCTGTCCTCTAACCCTGATGTTTTCCCTGAAGATTAAAAAAAACATTTACCAGAACCCAGGAATCCCCAGTTCATTTTTGCTTTTAAATCTTGATGATGCAGAGGAATGTGCTAACCAAAAATACAGACCAGAGACTAAAACATTGTCTGCCAGACTCCTGTTCCTATCACTCTTTCCCATCTGTACTTTCATTCACATAGTTTCTCTTTTTTCCCCTATTATATCCTTTCTCCATGTGATTTTTGCCTTCCCTGTATATTTAAAGTGGGCTCAGAAATCACAGAACTGTTTTCCCAACTCCCAGTGAGAGTGTTCTGCATTTCCAGCAGGAAGCAGCAGGAAGCTCATCCAGCTGCATGAGGATACTCAGTGGCAGGCAAACATTGTGTAAGGCTCAGCTCAATCTATTTGCCTTTGCCATAGAGACTGAAGGCTTCAGGTTTATCACAAGTGAATGCTTTAGGTCAAAAAGCGAATGAGCCGAGACTATTAGAAAATGCTTCCAAGCAGCTGTGTCTGTGACAGAAGCATTGAACAAATTTGAGAAATAAAAAGTCATGCTTCTTTTTGCTGTTAACACCCGATACTTAGCAAACCTTGAGAGAAGTGAATCCTCCTGAAATTACAGTAGGAACCAGACTCATGGATATAATCCACCTTCATGAAGTCTTACAAAGACCAGGTATCAATCGTTTTTAATTCTTGGGAAGTTCAAGACTCCCAGGTATGACCCTTTTAACTCTTCTATAGAAATAAATCTGTAGTAAAACAGCAGAATACACAGCAATAGAAAAGAACCAGAAAGTGCATACAGCTACTTGTGTCTGTGGTAGATGAAATTGCTAGCAAAGTGCAGGATGGGAAGCTGGCATGCTGCGTGGCAGACTCACCTGTCTGAGGTCATACACGGTTAAGCCAACAGAAACGATTGACAGGATTGCGATGGCCACTGAATATTTCAGTGTAGCCTTGGATCAGCCAAAGGATGAGGGTGAAGGCTTGAAACACATAGAAGGGGTTTAAAATCTGCAGACACAAATGTAATGCTTGTTAGGGGATGCACATAACACAGGAGAGATCGAGTGTGCGAAGAGGCGAGAACGTTTCATTACAGCGTCCAGGAGTCTTAAACACCATTTGAAGGGCTGTTTTGCCATCTCAGGGCAGAGTTCTTTCACGGCTGTTTTAGAGCATTAATAGCCTCCAGCTCTGAACTTACCAGCTTACACATAGTTCATGGTGTTTGTAATTAAAAACTGTTGCTAACCAGTTACTCTGCAGCAGCATCTATGCTGGCGACTTTAAGTCAGACTTAAGGGACTGTACATCAGTTGGTTTCTCACTGTAGCCACCTAACAAAGGTGACCTTGACATTTCTGATACTAAGTAATTGCTACACAGGAGATACTACTCAAATGTGGAAAAAGAGACCAAGTTACAGTAAATGTCTTTAATGCTTTGTGATTTAAGAAAGCCACTATGAATATATTTATTTGGAAAAAGAAAAATGGCAAAGAAGAACTAAGGGTCTGTGGGCCCATAAATAATCAGTCTTAGACTACAGCTAAAATGAAGGCTTGATTTCCTTGTACTTCCATACTTTTGGCTACTCTACATTGCATCAGTCTTAAAATACCAGTCATCACTCACTTTAATGTGTTATGCTAAAATAGGCAACGAGCCCCACTGAAGTCTGGGAATGCAATTTTGGTTATCATGGTATCTAGCTAACAAAAGAATTCGATGAAGTTTTTCAGAGATTTGCTCACCACTTGACTTGTCTGAAGGAGTGACAGACTTCTCTGTAGACCTGGTAAAGCTAAAATAGCCACTGAAAGAGCTTTCTGCATAAAGATTGGAACTGAAATGAATTATTCATCTGACAAATTTGGTCCCTCAATGAAAATTTAATGCTTTCTTTGACATTCAGCAGGACAGAGAGACAGACACTAAATCAGGATGCCAGTCTTCGGCCAGTGAAGCTGTATCTGGACTGAAATACCACAGGCTTATGAGGACCAGTCTGCCTCCAGGCACCACCATTAATATTTCAAACATGAAGCTTCAGCCTTGGATGGAAGTGCAAAGTTCAAATTAAATAAACTTTTTAGAGTGCTAGACTGGAGTTCTCTTCAAAACCGTCTCCAGGGGGTACTGAAAGGTTGGTAACGTCAAATGCAACCAATTTCAGGAGCCCTGGAGCTTTTCATGTATTTTGTAGGGTTTCAAACAAACTCCATGTAAAGTTTAGACACATGCTAGCTTGGAGTCCCAGCATTCATAGCTCTTTTCCATTTTAAAGACATTCATGTAGCATCCATAATCCGCTAAAGTGAACACAGATGACATAACAGTATCTTGTATGCAAAGTCTCTGCTTATAGGCTGACACAAATACATGTCCAGCAATTCTATATGCAAACTCAGCAAGTAACCATCCATATGTGTCTCTCCTCTTAACCACAAGATGCGTTTGTTTTGTCCTCTGTAGAGGAAGAACAGTCTTGCAGTGTGTCCTTATTTATGCAGGAAAAAAATTGTCTTACGTCTATATCATAGAAGAAAAGGAAGTTACTAGGTGAACAAGGCAATTATAAAATAGGAATTTTGCAAATGTTTTCCTCCATTCTAAAGCACACTCCTGATTTACACTGCTGTTGAGGCCACAAGCAAGCTTGTACAATGCTTTGTACTACCTTTGGACTACTAAAACAAGGCTACTAAAGAAGAACAAGTGTGCCTTCATTGTACCAATAACATTTTCACTGCAGATCATTATCAAGAGCCTACATGAAAGGACGGAGTTACTGATGTGGCTATGGTCAGTCCTAGCAGTTGCAGAAAGCACGAGCACTCCAGGTGCATGTCACTGCTCAGTCACAAGGCAAGATCTGCAAGCTCATGGGAGATGTTCAGTCGTGAGTAAGGGCCTACAGCAGAGAAGGAGGACATCAGTCCTCCCCACTACTGCTCTCCAAGAACAGACACAGTCTTCATGAGGGAACCATTCAGCTGTTATAAGTATGCAGCACCAAGTATCCTCTTTGCTTTATCTTCTTCCCTGTAGCCTTCTGCCAGGAATGTGTGCTAATAGTTATAAAGGAGGTTCACCAACTTTCCTCCATGGCTTATGCCTCTGAAGCATCAATCACCCCACCCAGTGTGCCCAGGTAAAGTCTTCAAAACACTTCAAACCTGTCCTACCAAGTGCTAGTCCAACTTACTGACCTCTTTAAAAAGTAACTTCCAAATAGAACAAATTTCAACTTCGATGGCATTTGGTCCACACACCAGCTGCCTGTAGGAAGGTAGAGAAGAGTTCCCCATGTTATAGCTTAGTCTCATAGGGTAAGACTTCATGTGGAAAAACTATTCACCCAAACAACATTAACACTTATCTAAAAAAGTAAGTCCTGGGGGCACCATATTGCTGAGCGGGACAAATAAACCTGTCAGGAAGCTATTGTATCCAAGAGGACGTCACACAGAGGCAGAATTTCACTCTTTCCTTGCTGAAAAGATTGTCAGTTTGCTGCTAAACCCTGTGATGAGCTTTCCAGAGTGCTTTTAAGGAGATGATGGCAAAGGAAGCCAGTCAGAGCTTGCTGTGCCCTGAACCCCAGGTGGAACCAGTGGCATTTTCCCCAGACTTAGCCTGGCATCACTGAGAAGATAATGAGCTCAATAGAATGTAAGGGATAATGATTTTGCACCTTTCTGAATGTCACCCACACAGTTTGCACTGCCTTACTACTAAGGTGAGTAGCAAGAAGTTCACATGAATTTGAAAGGAAGAATTAATAGGCCACACTGTCACAATTAGCTCATACGTCTACTTGTATGTAGACTGTACCTGATCTTCTGTTCTTCCCTTGTGAGGCCAGCTCCAAACTTGTGGTGTATGCTGTGACATGTGTTGCTGTCTTCTAACGATCTAGGACAACAGGAGAAAGTTCAGGCAAGGGAGTTCCCTACCAAAAAGGGGTTTGTAACAGGTTGTTGACACTCACCCAACTTTCTTGAATTCTTTTACAGAAAATTCCCAAATATAACAGATCTTCTGCACCTGGATACATCTGATCTGCAAGACCAAATATCAAAAATGCCTTTTGCCATTCAAGGGAAAACCATCTCACTGTCACAGAAGTGCTTTCCCGTGTTTTAGGAGAAAACTTGAGCTTATGTAAACAGGATTTGCAGGAAGATGCTGCCAGAGCACCCTTGGGAACCTCCAGGTGCCTTGACTCCAATTTTCACCCACCTCCCCGCTGCCATCTTCTCCATTTTATAGGTGACTTACCTTTAACTGTGGCTTCATTATGGCTCTGTTTATGACAGTCTTTATCAGCTACAAGAGGATCATCTGAATTACTACCAACAGGTAGTGCCAAAGTGGACAAATCAATCCAGGTCACCTTCTTGCAGGTGTATCTCTGAAACTCATCCTACAGAAACAGAACACAGTTCAGTGACAAGCCCAAAATGTTGCCTGTGGTGTTCCCTGACTCTGGGAAGTACATATGAAATTCCCAGAGAACTACAGTACTGTGGCATCATTTTAAGAATATCATTGCAATGTTGAATATTAAGTGTCTTAAGCATTTGCTCTGCTAGAATTGAGTTGGGTTTTAATTTATAGTCATGGACTCTTAGAATATAACTAATGCCTGAAATCTAGCTCTCTAAAACCCACCTCCTCAGCATTCTTCAATAACTTTAAAGCAGAAAGGCTACTAACAGCCACAACTTCTGAAGATGATCCCTCCACTGAAGCCAGTTGACTGCACCCCATGCACATAGAGGAAGGGACGAGGCAGAGCTGTGTTACAGAACATGTTGTTGGCAGACGGCAGCTGCAGGGGCCTGCGGATGGGCAGCAGCAATGCCTGAAGTCTGCTTGGTGCCCAGCCTTCGGGCAGAGAAGTTGTGCTCTTGTTAGTGTAAACATGATCTTTTACGCAGTGTTTCAAACTCTGCAAATAAAAATGGTTGGTCCTCTGCAGCTTAACTGATCCTTGCTGCTCCACTTCCAAAAGTGGAAAGTGTTACTAACCTGCTACATCATGCAGACAAAGACAGGTAGGCTGCCCTGTCTGTGAAAACAATAGGTTTTGCAAACAACAATGAGCTAGGAAGGTTCACCTACTGTTGTTTGAGCAGAACAGCGTCCGCTTCTTCCAAGCTGCAGCGGATGCAGTTTGCTCACACATCCCACTCTGGCTTCCAGTAAAACAGCAGCAGAGCCCCACAGGAGAAGATGTATCCAGCAATGCACAAGACCCTCTGCCAGCCTTGGGTTTTGTAGCCAAATATCTCCTGTACAGCAAAGAGAAAGCATTCTTTGTTAACAAGTTTGACCTTGGCATTTGTTCATCAGGAAACCCAAGCTTATTGAAAAGAAAGGCTGGTGACTGAAGCCCTCCCTCATAACTGCTCAAGGTCATTTTTGGAAATGAGAGTTTGCTGATTGATATGACATAGTTAAGAATACAGAGAGCTGCTGAAAGGAGGATGCTGCCGGGCTGCTGCTGGCAGAGAAGCGTTCTCACATCAGCTCTCCCAGGATTAATGAAGAATTAACTCCAGTCTGGAGTTTTTATCATCAAGACTGCAGCTGACCCGTCATGGTAACACTTCTCTACCTGCAGTGCTAGCACCAAATAAGCCCTGCCTGCCTTTGAGGAGGATGTCTCCATGCAAACTTAGTGCTGACTGCTGAAATCTACCTTGCAGCAGGGGCACAGAATTTGCCTCAGGGAAAGAAAACTGCCAAGCCCCGAGCAACTCCTCTCAGGTACCAGGTACCGTACCTACTGGTGTGTTATCTTCCACTACATACACTTTATCCTGAAAACAAATATGGACAGGCTCCTTTTGCCCTGTACAAACTCTTCCTCCAACTTATTTCCCAGGTCATCTGTCATCTTCCCTACTTGCCCTTTCATTTTAATAGCCCAATAGTCATCTATTCAGTGATGCTCCGTTGTCTGTGAAGGAGAGTAAGTCCATTGTTAACTCCATAGCTTTAGTTTTTCCCCTTGAGAAGAACTTTGGACTTTTGCACCCTTTGGTTTGCTTTAAACCTGCCCATGGGGCTAACAATAACATTAATGCCTGTAGCGTAACTGGATCCTTCTGTACACACTGGGTGCTCTCCCAGCCCTCTTAGCACCCTGCAGGGCATGAGGGAAAGGGGGAGACACGCCATCCACAGCTGGCAGCTCACAGCACCCAGGGATGCCAACCCTTTGGACATGTCACCCACATCCAGCCTGGCCACAGCTCTCACAGCAGTGAGACCACAGCCTTGGTAGGTGCCAGCCTGGCCCTACAGCCCTACATCCACCCCCTCAGCAGCCATGTGTCTGTCCCTTTCTGCTTCCCCACAGGCACCAAGGCAGGGACCCAGGCAGCCCCCACGATAAGGCTTGCTTTTTCCTACCCATGCTATGGTAGATTGTATAAAAGTTTATTTGGGAAAATAATTTTGGTTTAAGGCTGAGATAAAAACCTAGAAAAAGAGATTTAATTTGTTGTGTTGCACCCACTGCTGGGGGGGAAAGAAAAAAAAATCTATTGCTTCCCATCAGGTGTCTCCTTTCCTGCTGCAGTGATCCATTTGTTTCCCTATACAGGGCACTTCCCAGGCACCTGTCAGCTCTCTTCCCTACTTCAAAAAGCACAGCTCCAGGCAATGCTTGTGACTTCACCCTAGGGCTGATGGTGAGGGCAGGAGGGCACCCGCACTCAGAAGCGAGCGGAGGAAGCAGCGGCATTGCAGGCGAGCGGCTGCGGTGCTGCCCTGCCTGCGCCAGGCCCATCGCTCTGGCACCAGCACAGATGCTGCCAGTCGCCCACTGCTTGTGGGTGCTGCAGGACAGGCCCGTGCAAGGAGCTGCAGGAGCAATCCTGCGCCATCACCGAGGTGAGATACCTGACCCAGACCACAGATAACAATTACCCACCCACTGGGCAGCGGGTGCGTGAGGCACCTGCCCCTGAGGAGGTATCAAGTGACCCTGCTGACGCAGGCAGAGGTAGTAAAAGGAAATGTTCTTGTACGTCTACTTGTGACTACACTGAGTGTCTTCCCAGAACAGCTTGCCAACTAAAGTACACAATGTGGTGGGATAGTGTAACCTATTGACATGGCTTATGCTGTTGAGAGGAGGGGGAGGAAATGGTGTTTCGAATTATTAAAAAAAGAATAAAAATGAGGAAGTCCCATATCCAAAATATATGCCAGAGAAATGCCAGGAGGACAACTGGTGCTTTACAGGATAGAGTTTGCAACAAAGCAGAGCTCCTTGGAGAGGGCTTGTACAAACAATTGTACTGGTTCAACTTCAAATATAATTTTCAAGTGATTTAGAGGCAGCGGAGTAAGCACCTATGTAGGTTTAAGAGAGCAATTAACTTGATTTATCTGAACTCTGATCATAATCAACATAAACTAAGCTGAAATCAATGCAGCTCAAGTGAAATAAAGATAATAATGCAACCCTTATACCAGGTTAGCAAAATCCATTTCAAACCAGCTCTGTAGCTTTTAGATGTGCAGCCCTGCTGTATACAAAATATTGTTCCTTCAGAAGCCACAGAAGTTTAAATCAATAACTACAAATGGTGTTTTCAGATGGGAGGACAAACCACAGTGTCCACAGCTAAGGAAATTCAAGGAGGTTTTCATTTGCTTACCTCTTCATAGCAAGACTTTTTATAAATACACTCTGAATGCAGGCCTGGAAAACAAGGAGCCTGTTAGAGGGGTGGCTGGAATGGCAGGAGGTGTGTGGGGCCACAACTCATTCATCACCCCACAGGGACAGGTGTGATGGATGGGCTTGGCCCCTTGACCAAACTGGTGGTGGTTTGGTGCAGGCTCCAGAAGAAGCAAACTGCAGAAAGAGTTACAGGAGGAGGAGGAGAAAAACTGAAAGTTAGAAGAAAGGGTCAAAATGATGCTTGTGCATGCTCCTCACGTCCCTGACATTGTACAGATTAGAAAATTAATTCCCAGAAGAATCAGATGGCAATATATGGAGTAACCCCAATAATAGTGATTCAGGAGAGGATGACTCTACTTTCTTTAAATCCCTCTGAATATGAAGCCAGACCTATTATTAAAAGAGAAATATCTGAAGGACCTTGGGGTGGTGCTCCATGATATATTGTACAAAGCACTCCCTGGGATCTGATACAATTGGCAAATTTACATGAAAAATATGGCAGAAAGCCAGGTGAAACCGAAACAGAGTATTTGTGGAGAGTCTGCTGAGTGGCAGCAACTCAATAATGCTGGCTGGAGATGAAGCAAATGGCTTTTGGGGTCCAGGAGTTCTCTTAAATTTAGGACCAATCCGGCATACGCATCCCACTCTATTACTAGCAGGATAGCTTATTGGGCTAGAGGAATAGATGGGATGGAATGAGATGAACCTTCCATAATCCTCATAAGATCTCTTAGCAAGCTCTCTACAGCCATCAGAAAAGCTGCCTGCATACAAGCCATGCATAGACGAGAACCTGGTGATATCCCAATATGCTACAACTGATTACGCGAGGCTAAAACCACTACTTGGAGGGGCCCCAGAAGTTCTTAAACCCTACTTAATTGCAAAGCAGGATGAAATTAAAAGAAACACAGAACACAATGAGGGTTTAGATGAAAATGATCACCACCATGCAGCCATTAAAGCAGAACACATTCTGATTCCAGTTGGACCTCAATGACAACTGGCAAAATTTTTAATAGGTATGGGAGCACAAATTTCCATACTAACACAACAGGATGCTGAGACGCTGGGTGTACGACCTGGATGGCAAAGAGTTAAAATTACTGGAGTGAACGGAGCAAGTGCTACTTGCCAAACTGAAAGTTAATTTATGGTTCCTGGTCACAATGAAAATATTTTGGGGTTTGATGTTTTGATCAGACAAAATTGGCACTTCCCAGCCTGCAGCGTGTGGTTCTTCAGTTCAAATATTAACCCAAACCTTGATAAAAATCAGGAGGCTACAGCGTGTGTGCTTCATGCTGCCCCTGCGCTCCCTGATTCAAAGATTATTAGTGTACTGCAATACCTGACTTATGCTGCAGCACAAAACGGGATTTCTGAAGTAATAGCAGACTTAGAAAAGCAGGACATTGTTTCCAGAACCCACTCCCTGTACAATTCACCCGTCTGACCAGTCCGAAAGCCAGATGGGAGATGGTGGCTGACAATTGATTATCAGCACTTAAATGCCAACACAGCTCCAGTAAGGGCTGCAATACCTAATACTGTAACTTTAACAGCCACCTTACAAGCAGCTGCAAACACATGGATGGCAGAGCTAGATGTGAAGGATATGTTCTTGATGGTCCCCTTGCAGGAGAAGCATAAAGAGAAATTTGCTTTTACTTGGGAAGGTAGACAATACACCTTTAACAGACTCCCACAGGGGTATAAACATTCACCTACAACGGCTCATGCTGCACTTGCTGAGCTCTTACACAGTCTCGCTCCCTCAAGATGCGAAACTGTACCAATATATAGATGATATCCTAATTGGAGGGACCTCCCCGAAAAGGTAGGGAGGCAGCAGCAGCATGTTAAACACTACATAAAGCAGAAGTTGAAATTTCACCCAAAAAATGTCAGGGACTGAGTAGAGAAGTAAAATTTTTAGGCACTTTGTGGATTGCAGGTAGTGCAGCAATCCACCAGGCACTAAGTAAAATAGAACAATTGCAGATACCCCAATCTAGGAAGAAATTACAACAACATATTAAGGTACTGGAGAGAACATTTACCTGGATTTTCTGTTTTTGCTCACCCACTGTATTCACTTTTACAAATTGTAAAACTGTGGAAGTGGAACCCAGAGCATGAAGAGGCAGTCAAAACTCTAATACAGGAATTAAAGTCATATCAGTCACTGGGGCCAGTACACCCCCGTGACCCTCTTATAGCAGAATGAGGGTTTGCAGAACATGGTACTTATTGCAATCTATTCCAGACCAGGTCAAGCAGGCCAAAAAGACTTTTAATGTTTAGCTCGACTGCATTTAAAGAGACAGAACAGAGATATTCTGAGCAGGAAAAAGGATTTTTGTCTTTAGTTTGAATAGTTAAACAAGTTGAGTGACTGAGGGATAACCCATCTGGAAAAAACCCACCAAGACTTGTATTGTTTTCTCTTTCCAGGAAGACACCAGGAACGATGCCAGCACACCTCCCCTGGAGGTCAGGTTAACCACTGAAGGATTGCTTACCCTTCTCACAGGAGCAATCATTGTCAGCACAGACCAAATTTGGCTTATAGGCCAAGAAGCCCAACACCCAGGGTGGAGACCCTCACTTCCTTTATTTACGCTAATCAATACAGTACATTCTGCACCAGACATGTTTCTCAGTTGTGGGTGCAATCTACTGTAACAGCAGTTACAAGGGAAGGCAATAAGGGTACCTTGCCCACTGAAATTCCAGAGGTAATTTGGGATAATGCAACTCAATTTGAAAGGAAACTCCAATCGAGGAAGCACTGAAGGCCAGAGCTGAGGGAACCCACATTCGCGGCTGATTCACCCCACTGAGCCTGTCTGCAGTAAGAAGGGATTTCTGAGAAGTGCAGTACCTGGAAGCAAGGCTGCTCCAGCAAACAGGACCACGGGAAGATGTATGATGAAAAGCACTGCCCAGCCTGATGCAGACAGACTTGCACAAGGCAGGTTGTGTCAGCAGCATCCAGGGCAGAGCCAGGGCCCTCCCCTGCCCGCAGGGTTGCAGCCACAGGCTGGATGGGGCAAGGGAGGTGTCTCCTGGAAGTGGGTACAGCTCATCTGGCGTGCACAGGCTCCCAGCTAAAAGGCTACTTGTGGCAACAGCCCCACTCCATCCATCCATCCCGGCACTCCATCCTCATCAGGGAGCTGGCATCCCCATTGCTTCTTATGCAAGTAGAAGCAGGCATTGAGGGCCATATCCACACACCAGCTAGTGACCCCCTGAAGAACACTGTCTGTAGCAATCAGTATGACAGAGATAATCCCTTGCTCATTCCTTACCTGTCTCCCACAGCAGATTTTTTTCATCTCGTGCTGGATTCAGGTTACTGCAACTAACCCGAGCTCCCTAGTCTGAAACAAGCTCACATGAGCAACAGCCAAATCCCAACAGGAATTTACTGAAAGCAACCAGGGAAGCTGAAGCCCCATTGCTATTAGTAGCCCTGCAAGCAATCCTGGTACAGAGGTGCAGGTGTGCTCTGCAGAGCAGGATCTCTCCCACCTGTGTGTGCCCTGAGCACCTGCATACCCATGACAGAGGCACTTTCTCAGTCCCCAGGGCTGGGCAAACAGTGACACTGGAAATGCTGGGAAACACCTGCTAGCAGCCTCTGCTTGCAGAGGACAGGGACTCCTATCCTGGGGGAGCGTGCTGCTGTGGTTCCAGTGCAAGCAGCACGTATATATCTGTAGCAAATACAGGAGTGACAGGACTATATTTTGCACCTGTGCAGAGGCTTCTGCTTCTGTGCCCACTTTGTGCACTGTAAATATCTGGATTCCAGTTGTTCCTTGCACAGAAAGCTGGAGGAGAAAGTCTTACTCCCACCCTCACCGGGCTCTGTGTAATTACCCTGTGTTAGCAGGTAGAGGAAGAGTTTCCAACTCCCTGTGTTCACAAAGCACTCACTTAGCGTAGCCCTTCCAGGCTGCTGCACATAATCAATAATCAATCACAATCAAAGACAGAAAGTAGATTCAATTAACATTAATAAAAAACCCTTGTAAGGACAGAGCAGCTCCATAAAAGCTGCTGCAAAAGACTGAGAAACAAGGGATTCTCGCCATGAGAGCTGCAGTAGACTTTGGTGATCTGCTTAGTCTTCCTAGACCTCCTAAGCAGCAAAGACCCTTGCATTTCAGGAGAAGTGATTTAATCACTACTTCAGACAATTGTCCTGGATAAAACTCATTTGTAAGCACTTTCCCTATGACTCGCTTTCTGATACATGATGACCCAGTAAGGAAACGTGTACTCATTAGTAGAGATCCTCACAATTAGGATGGAAAAGACAATGGAACAGTGGGGAAAGGGGCTCTTCTCCCTGGCCAGATGACTTCTGGTGGGCAAAGAGGTCTCTTCCATGTTTCATGCCTCTGGACTGAAGTAGTATGTTCCTCACTAAGCCCTTACTTTGCAAAAATCAGTCTCAAAGTCAGCAAGGACTGATCCAGGGTTTTGCCTTCACCAAGGCTATGTTGAAGAGACAGTGCCTAAATGGGGAGTGAAGGTGAAGAAGCAGCAGAGGCACATCCAAAATGGGCATGTGGGAAAAGAGGTGCACAAGGAAACCAAAACCCAGTGCGGTCCCCCACTCCTTACCAGCTCATTTTCTTCATCCTTGTTGAGGAGCACACAATGATCCTTCCAAAGCAGTTCCTCCATCTGATCACGTTGTTTTCAGTCCTGGATCTCCTTGACGGTGGCATCAAGCAATGTTGAACGCAGTTACTGACTTGAACTCAGGCCAGTGATAAAGCCAGCTCTCACCATGGTCCCGTCTGCTGCCTTAGAAAGCCTCACAGTGTGCACACTTCTTATTAGGCTCCCAGGAGAGGGAGGAAAATCCACCCTCACGTGTAAAGCTCTTAAATGTCTGGCTTATGTAAGACATGCTTTTCTCTGCCTTCTGGCTTTGCTGTGCTCGACGGGGTGGAACAGGCTGGAGCAGAGCTCAGGTGGCCGAGGGAGGGAGGGCACCTGTGATCCTGTGCAGGGAA
This sequence comes from Nipponia nippon, assembly GCF_047370975.1. Classification (NCBI taxonomy): domain Eukaryota; kingdom Metazoa; phylum Chordata; class Aves; order Pelecaniformes; family Threskiornithidae; genus Nipponia; species Nipponia nippon. The sequence goes on from NW_028262391.1 coordinate 14,738,040, forward strand.
GGTGGCTCTGCACAGGGCTCGGAGGGAAATCGAGGCACATGGCAAGGAGAAGGGTGGGAGAGTGCCACAGCCCCGCACAGAGCTGACCCCAGAGCAGCCACCCTAGCACTGGGAACCACCTCCAGCATGTCAGAGAGAAGCATCTGCTCTGGGGAGATCACAGTGTCTGGGCCCAGGCTTGGTTTCAGCGCAGTGGAGGTGCATGCTAGAGCAGTGGTTTTCAGGTGTGGATCCAGTCTGAACTTCCCCACTAGCTCTGGGCATCACCTCAAACATGAGCTTTGGTTCAAATTCTGCCTGAGTTACAAGGAAAGAGCAACAGGACTGGATGACTCCTTTGGAGAAGCCCAGCTGGGTGACATGGGACCCTTGAACACCGTGCAGCGTGAACCCTGCGAGGCAGGGAGAGATGGGGGCTCCAACCAGTCCCCCTGGCAGGGACAGCAGCGGCAGGAAGGCTTGGGAGCCCCACTGCACATCTTCCAGTCCCTCGTGCCCCAGCTCTCAGTGTTGTCAGAGACATTTTTCAGGCGTTAACCTGAAATTGCTCTGTCTCCCCCCGTTCTCCTTCTGTCACAAAGTCTGAAAACAATCATTTATCCAGGCAGGAAAAATGTGCTGCGTTATTGTCCTGGAATAAAGTATGTGTCTGTGTGAATAGAGACAATGGCGCTGAGTTTGCTCAGAGCCTTTTTGGCTCAGCCACAGGAAGCAATTCTCTATCACTGATGAGACCAGGGGATTTAAACTCTATAAAGAAAGAGACATGGTCTTTGCACACAGTGTATTTCCCCAGTGATGGCAAATCAGGAATTCTTCCAAATTCTCCTTCCCCCGGGTGGGAGAGAGAATGATGCCCAGGGACTGCAGTGCAGCATGTCTGGAGTCCTCTAAATCTCCCTCAATCTGCAGCTCCATCCTGGAAAGAGCTCCAAGAACTGAGAAGCACCTTTCACTAGGCAGACTACTAAGGAAATAAAAGCATTTATCCATGTTTCTTCTCTTTGAAACAGAGCAAGGAGAGGCCAGGCTGTCTGGCCTTAGGATGACTAAAGAGCAATTGTCACTTTGCTGCACCCCGAATCTACCTGGGGCTGGCTCTGCACAGTCCAACCAGATCCATCTTTGGTGGGTTCTGCCAGCTGCAGTTGTATCCATGAAACAGCAGAGATGGACCAAAGACTGAAGAATCCTGAAAAATCATGCTCTTGGTGGCAAAATACATATTTTTCTTTTTTTTTTTTAAGCATTGTTCTTTTGAGCTGTCTAAAGCCTGAATTGAATCAGATTTCAACATAAGTAAACAGTCCCCCTTTGTCTCTCTACCTGCCTCTGATCGGGCGTGGATGAGCTTCTCCACCACACTGTTCTGCACATCAGCCACTGTCATGCAGCTCCCTGGACAAGACATGCTTGCAGTCATTCCACTCCCTGGTTTTCAGAAGCAGTGCCCATTTCTAAGGGTCTTGTACCTCGCCCTTACATGAAGTCCAGCTGTGTCCTTTGTGGACATTCTTGTGGCAAAAGGCTTGTACACAGAGATAAAGTGCAACCCACAGTAAGTAGGTGATTGCCTACTACCAGGCAATGCCTCCTGTAACTCTGCAGGGGAAGGAAACTCAAGAGATGTATCATTAGCTGGGTGGTTTTACTAGTTCTCGGTATTTTGATCATCCAGGGTGACATGCGTTTCATTTACAGGAACATGACCTCCAGTCCCTGGACTGGCATCTCAGCAGTTTCCCTGCGTGGGGCAGCAGGACGCCCACCACTACCACTGTAGCCTGCGCTTGCAAAGTGCTCCCCAGGCTCTGTGGGACACCTCCAGCCCCAGTCCACCAAGCTGTGGAGCCAGCACCTGAAAAGGCAAAAAAGAAGGACTCAGGGAATTACAGGACAGTCAACCCATCCTGAATACACAGACGGATGTGAGAGAAAATTCTTAAGCAGTCAGTTTGTAAGTACCTAGGGGATAATAAAATGATAAGAAGCAACTAACATGGATCTGTCACGGGAAGATCCTATCGAACCAATCTCATTTCCTCCCTGACAGGGAGATGCTCCAGGGAACAAGACAGAAGCAGCTAATGTGGCACATTTAGGCTTTTGACAGAGCTCCCCATGAGATAAGGAGATACTGAGAAATAGGATTCTTTTATGAGAGGATGAAGGGTTGAACCCTAAGTAGGTGTCTGTGGCTTGCTGTCCATCCCAGGGGACCCAAAATAGTCCTGTTTTTGTTAGCAGCTTGGATAACAGGATGGAGAGGACAACTGAAAGGTGTTCATGAGACTGAGCTGATGGAAGCACCTGCTTTAGAGAAAAGAAACAATGCAGCATGATTTTGGGATGCTGGCCAAATAGTCTGGAAAGACCATATGAAAGTTAGTAAAATCCTGCACTTAGTAGCAGGAGGAAACAGGTACAAAACGAGGAGGTAGTGGCCAAGCAGGTGTATGACAGAGAAGGAGATGGAGGTAACTGCAGGTGCAGTTTCCTCTTGCCAAAAGTGTGACTGTCATTCTGAGCCACAGTAGCGGGAGGCTGGTGAGGTCTGTAAGATGGGAGGAAATTATTCCACTCAACTTGCTGTTAGCAAGTCCTTGGCTGGAGTGCAGGCTCTAGGAAGGTGTGACCTAAATGGCAAGAGTGCAAATGACAATGAGATGAGAAGCTTGGAAGACATGACCCATGAAGAAAAGTTGAATAACTGAGTTTGTTTAAACTAGAAAAGAGAAGGCTGAAACATAATAACTCTTATAATACACAAAAGAAGACAGTCCACTATTTTTTTTCTCCTATTCTTATTACACACAAGGAAAAATCAGACTAATTTCTTGTTAGATTAAACAATTATATTTCCAGAGTTAGTTTAGATATTCAGGAAGATTTTCTAACTTAGAGGATAGTAAAATACTCAAACAGGCTACCTAGGGCAGGAGGAAATCTTGTGCAATAGAAGATTTTAAGGAAAAGCAGGACATAATTTGCCAAGGATGATCTCAGGATAGGTAGATCTTGCCTCAGAGCAGGGAGATGGACCAAATAACCACACTGTGTCCCCACCAGCCTCACACTCTTTTGACTTCTGCAGGAATCCCTGTCCAAGCTCAGTAAAGCACAGCCCAGACCTTAATTGCAGTGGGGCAATGGCTCTCTGTGAATTCAGATCCAGATAACCGTATTTAGCAGTACCATTCCACTTATTCCTGGGACCAACCTGTCTGCAGTGAGACACCTGCACAGCAGTGTCTGTCAGGACTTACATTTCTTCAGTCCCACCTATATTTTTTCTTGCATATTTTCTGCTGCTTTTGTATTTCTCCTGATGTTTCTGTCATTCTGCCCTCCCCTCTCTCCTTCCCTGGGCTCTGACTAAGTTTATTCCTAGCACTGGTGAGTGTCTGATAGCACGTTATTAAAAAAAACTTAGCTGTATCGAACAGCTGAACAAAGCTACTGAAAAGCAAAGCCATAGTTTGATTTCAAACCCTTTCTCCCAGTGTCCAACTGATAGCAGTTACCACCTGGACCTCTTACCCCAAATGCCCTTGCTCTACCTCTGCCCACTGTGCCCCAGCCATCTCACAGGTTGGGTTATCTGAGTGCAGTCCCACCAGATGTCTGAGGTGATTGACATTTTTAGAGCATGTAAACAGACCACAGGCTTAACGACTGCATTCTTCACTTCTTCTGCAGGTGGTAGAGCTAAGAAGGCAAGTTTACTTAAAAGTCATCCAGGTTTATTCTGACCTCTTGAGAAGCATGGATGAGATGCTGTTGGTAAGCACAGTGAACTTTCTAGTAACAGCCAAAATGATTCAAACACTTGCTGGGTATCTATGGGCACTGTGCATGGTTCAAGTATCGGAGGTGTTGTAGCTGTACCACCACAACACTTCATGCACTAATCCAGCACAGTGGGTCAGCCCACACAGGACACTGCTCTTACAGGGCCAGGCCCCTCCAGCACTGGGCTAACTCATCCGCAGTGAACTCAAGGGAAGCGTGCTGCTCTGTGCGGCGGGGAACCATGCTGCTCTGTGCAGTACCCCTTTCAGCTGTGCACACACAGAGAAGAATCCATGCAATACTACAGGTTTGGGAAAGAGTGGCTGGAAAGCTGCTCGGTGGAAAAGGATTTGGGGGTGTTGGTCGACAGCCAGCTGAATATGAGCCAGCAGTGTGCTCAGGTGGCCAAGAAGGCCAATGGCATCCTGGCTTGTATCAGAAATAATGTGGCCAGCAGGACGAGGGAAGTGATCGTCCCCCTGTACTCAGCACTGGCAAGGCCGCACCACAAATACTGTGTTCAGTTTTGGGCCCCTCACTACAAGAAGGACATCGAGGTGCTGGAGCGTGTCCAAAATAAGGCAACAAAGCTGGTGAAGGGTCTAGAGCACAAGTCTTATGAGGAGCGGCTGAGGGAGCTGGGGTTGTTTAGTCTGGAGAAGAGGAGGCTGAGGGGAGACCTTATTGCTCTCTACAGCTACCTGAAAGGAGGTTGTAGCAAGGTAGGGGTCGGTCTCTTCTCCCAAGTAACAAGCGATAGGATGAGAAGAAATGGCCTCATGTTCCACCAGGGGAGGTTTAGGTTGGATATTAGGAAAAATTTCTTCACTGAAGAGGTTGTTAAACATTGGAACAGGCTGCCCAGGGAAGTGGTTGAGTCTCCATCCCTGGAGGTATTTAAAACATGTGGTGCTTAGGGCCATGGTTTAGTGGTGGACTTGGCAGTGCTAGGTTAATGGCTGGACTTGATGATCTTAAAGGTGTTTTCCAACCTAAACGATTTTATGATTCTGTGATTCTAAGAGCTGGGGAATTTCTCTAAAAAATGCTGTCTGTCAGCAAAGCAAACAAAACATTAGGACCTGCATGCAGATGGGCTGAGAGTCAACAGGGGGCACAGCATGGTGCTTTGTCTTGGGGAAGACTGGCTCCTGGTCCCTTCCCCCAGGTCTGTTCACCTGGCACAAGCACCTGCTGCTCTGAGCCTCTTGACTTACCAGGAAAGACTGTTTTGGCACTCTCCACAAGAGAATAATCAAGAGAAACCTGAATCACAGCTTGCCTGAAAGCCTTTCACTTCCCCTTCCCACAGCATTGCCCAGGGCAGCGATGGGGGGACTTGCTTTCCAGGAAGATCCTGTTGTCCCCATTGCCACGCTCCCAAAGAAACAAAGGAGCCTGACCTGCTGCCGGGGTGAAGCTGGCTGGGGGAAGGGGGCTGGCAGGTAGTGCTGCAGAGCTCAGCCTAGGTGAAGCCCTCAGCAGCAGCATGCACCCATAGGGCTGTGTGATATGCAGGGCAACATGGTGGGACAGATCCAAGGCAGCATCACTGAGGGGGCTCCTCAAGGAGATCTGGGCATTTTGTGTGCGATTCCTGCAGCTGGAGCCAAAACACGTGCTGCCTTGCCCAGGTACCTTGGCTGCATATTTCTTTTAGTTATCTTATCTACGTATCTCACCTGGCTACCTCGCTGACTTATGTGGAGGAGAGAGGCTGCAGTGTAGTGTGGGGAAGGCAGCCTGGGTTTGTTGGATCTCTGCCTTGGTTTTTGCAGGCACTGAAGATGCATAGCAGAGTCAGATATTTCAGAGAGCAAGAGAAAGGCAGCGAGGGTAAGGTGAGAGCCCTGGAAAGCTTGTTCAGAGCTCTGCCTTTGTCACCATTTCCCTGAGATGCCAGGCAAGGCCCCTGATTTTGCAAGCTGACAAGTCAAACCAGAAGGCTGTGTGCCCAGCTTCGCTGGACTGCTATGGAGAGGAAATCCTTCCAGAGGGCAATCCAAACCTCTTCCATTCAACTCCAGCTCTAAGCTCCCTCTTCAGCTGCTTAGTCAAGAACAGGGGATCCTGGCAGATTCTGCATGGGGCAAATCTGGAGAGCAAAGAGCTCCCTGCCCAGAGCCATGGCAGGAGGAGCACAGAGACAGGAGAGGGACATGCTGTGGCTGCCTGCCTTTTCCATCCTCTCACTTTTCACAATTTCAACTCTCCTTATTGGTGCACAGCATGTCCCACCTCACTGCTCTTCAGGTCCTTTTCCTTCTTTGTGCACTTAATAAAGCTCTAGCCTTGCTCAAGTACCAGGTGTGCATTCAGCTGTAAGGAAATATGAAGCTGTAGCCATGCCAAAAGGTTTTTCTGAAGTATAAAGAAACCAGCAGGTAATATACAGAAAGCAGTAAAATAGCACCCTCTGTCCCCAAAGAAGCAAAAAGAGGTTTATAATTAAATTTATATTTATTTCAGCAAATAAGTTGGGCTGTATTCAGTGTAATGTATACAGTTAAGCACAACATGGTCCATACAAATGAGCAATCTCCTATCCCTAGAAGTTTAAAAGGCAGCTACAATAAGCATTTAGTATCTCCGGTATGTTACAACACAACACATTCTTCAGTGTTCACAGCCCACACCACAGACCACAGGCTGGTCATCAGCCACTCATCCCAGCTGCCCTCTAGGGCACAGGGGTACATACGTGACATCCCTTGTTTCTGTTCTGTTCCTGGAGATGTTCTCCATTTCTCCTGAGGATCCTGTCAGTGTCCAGGGCCCTTTCCCTGTCACACAACTTGGGGCAGAGGAAGACAATCATCGGCCCATGGCATGGGCTGTATCAACACCCCCAAACTTTGGAGACAATACCATGGTGCCTTCAGCCCTCCAGAAGTACCCTCTGTCACCAGGACATGGCCACCAAGCCTTGCATGAGTAGTTCCACAGGTCCTCATGTTCTTCCCCGAATTGTATGCTTGCCTAACCTCACAACAATGCAGTCACCGGGGCAGAAAGACAGGTCCAGTTGATGAATGCCTGTCTTGCTTAGAGCCTTGGACTCAAGCCATAGGTCAGCATGTCCATCCAGTGCAAGGAACAGAAGGCAGCCGGCAGTGCCCAGCGGTGCAGTTCCTGTGACCTCTGCAGAGCTCTGCTGTCTGCTGCAGCAACAGGCAGTTCTGCGCCAAGTAGCTGTCAGCCACTGACTGGCATGTGCATGGTGACTGCATGCAGTAGTGAAACTTTGTTCATTGAAGAATGGCTGAGGAAGCATTGCTGGTTTTCATGGCTTAGATCTATTGAATCAAGATTTACCTGGCCTTGGGTGGGGAAGACATAAATGAAATGTGCCTCTTGTTCTCTGAACCACTTCCCAGGTCCAAAAGCACTTCTTCCAGCCCCTCCCAAGTAATCTGTAGGTTCAGGAGAAAGAGCCTGTTATGATCTCCTGATGTCCTCTTTCTCTCTCCGGCCTCACTCTCTTCTTGAAATAGGATGCTCTTTTTACCTGGAGTGATCATGGTGGCTTAGGTGAAAGGCTGGGACAATTACACAGTGAAGTGGGAAGTTTGTATTCTAACCCTGCCTGCTAATCATCTAGGAAGTACCAAAAAGATTTATTAATTAGATTCAAACCAGACATACGAATGGACGGTTCTTGACTCCCTTTTAATTACAGTGACCTATATCGAGTAATCAAAGCTATGTCAGTGACAAGCACCTCCAGCGGTCACCAGCCACAAGGGACACTGTGAAAACAGGGCAGACCAGAGCAGGGACAAATATGCTTTGTATTTCAGACACACAGGACATTTGGTTACTTTCTTAGAATAGGAATCGTGTCCCCACTGTTGATAGTCAACCAGGAAGAAAATTTACACCGCCTGGCTTGGCCGACGGTGTATTTGAGTGTTGCCATTGCTTGCATGCATTTGGCGATTAGCCCGTGGTGCACTGAGCTATCAGGCAGCACAGCATGACGCACCTAGCTCGGGGCTGCCTGCCATCTGCCCACAAACTAGACAAAGGCGGTAGAGGGGTTAAGCACTGTCTGGTGGGGGATATTAGTGCAGAATGCTCCAGGACTGTTTTTCCAACGTGAAGACTATAGAGACCATAAAAGTGAGTAATGAGTCTTCTAAATTCAGTTGTTGGCACCAGACACCCGCAATATAAGACAACTGAATTCTCTGTTTCCTTTCCTTGAACTGGGTGGTCCAGGTACCCGATATTTGTGCTTTCCTTTCCTGGTTGACCCTTGGCAGGTACTTTGTCTCCGCAGCCTCCTCTGTAATTCTCCTGAAGAGCTGTGTTGTGCATCAAGTTCCTTAGACAAAAGGTGCTATGTGAGTGGAAAGCTGGTATGTCTTGTAAAAGGTTCTGGCTTGTTAATATTATTGTACGCCTACAGCTATTATTGGCATGGGTCTGCATTTGTTCCTCCTTTTGTTGTCTGTGCTGCCAAGCGGGCTGAGCTCTAGAGTGCTGATGAGTAGACAAAAACTGTGATGACTGTATCAAGATAAACAAGTAAAAAATAAATGGGAAGGACAAAAATAAAAGTGAATTTCTTTTTTCATTAACTAGGACAAGTGTATTTCACAAGGAAAATCAAATTTTGAAATTAGCTGTTCAGAGTGGCTGCATGGCTCAGTGGATTGGCCGTGCTCCAGGGAGTCTGCCCCTTTGATTTAGTTGTAGAAAGCTAACCAGGATGGACAGTGTCTGCTGGCAAAGATCACTGGGGGTGTTTCCAACCGGTGTCCACTGCCAGTCACAAAAGGAGAAAGTGAGCCTGGAGCTGCCGTCCTCTAGGGGATTCTTCAGCTGTTTGGATAGCTTGGACTGCAGACAGGGACTGTGGAAGCCACATCCAGGGCTGTCAATCTGGCTCTACCCTTATGCAGCCTCGGAATTTGCAAAACACCCCTATAACACCCCCACAAAACAACTCTTTTCATTAAGGGGCTAAGTTTTATTTCTGTTTCTCTACTGTTCTGTCAGCATTACAAGCTGGGAGTGCCAAGCAGCAAGTTCAACCGCTCAGACAGAACCGAGTGCCTACATCGTACCTGCCCCTCGTGCACACACAAGTGAGGATGGGCAAAAGGAGCATGGCAGGTGCCTGGCAGACAGGCTGTGCGGGCAGGAAGCTGCTTGTGGCCATCCTGACTTCCAGAAGTGTAAGATCCTTTCAAATTAGAGAGACCTTCAAAATGCAAAACGCAGACGTGAATCCTAAACACATTTGAAGCTTTTATTTTTGCTTATTCCTCATCCTGACCCTAAATACATTCCTAGTCCAAGTTTGAGGGGACCAGCCCAGCACTGGGATGTGGACTGGGACCTCTCATGTTCCATGAGAGGCGAGGGAGCAGAACACAGGGGCTCTGATGCGTGCATACGAGCTGGTTTCTGCAGCAAGGATGTGCGTAACGCATCGCTTGTCTCCCGATGGCCAGAGTTATGCTCTGTAAGAGTTCAACGCAGCTGGGACACACCGCACAGCTCTGCTGATCGAACTGTGGCTAACACCACTGAGGGAAGATGATAAAATAGGCCCTGGTATGGCTGGAGACGTTGGACTTGCATAGGAAGATGGAACACAAGACTGATACCTTAAAGCGTGGCAGCAGTTAAGTATCACCCACCATCTGAATTCTGTTCTCTTGCAGGTAAGGCTGTATTTCAGCAGCAGGCAAGCAGGGCTTTTTTCTTGTCAGCCCTACAAGCACCACAGGTTTGCCATGAGTTGATACTTTTATACTGTCAGTTGTGACATAAACATAAATAACATGTCTAGTCTGCAATGCTGCTGCAGCTGCCAGTTTATCACACACAGCAACATGTTTCTTGTGTGCGGGAGTTCATAAATAGGACTGTGAATTTTGTCCCCAAGGAAACTGCTACTGTATCTCAAACAGAGGATGGCGGGAATCACTCCACTAACCTGCTCCTTGGGGTCTCCTTAAGCTGCACGGAGTGCAAAGAGCATCTAGCCTTCACTTTCCAATGGATTTTGCTGCAGCCTGGGAACTCATCCTAACTTTGGAGATGCTTTTAAGAATAACTGTGAACCATTTCTGGTTTGTGTCAAGTTGTGTGGCTTTGTGGCAGGTATTTACTGTTAGGTAAACTGCAGTAGGTAGGAAGGTACTTACTCCATTTGCTTATGTCAAACTTGTCTAAAATGGGAAAAAAATTGCTTTGAGTCAAATAAATGTTTTATTCAAGTTGAAACATTTTTGGCTTGTTCTTTTTTTTTTTTCCTTTTTAGAAAACTAGTATTAGTTATTTTTTGATTCAAGCTAAATTATTTTCAAACGCTGTTCTGGTACAGACCTGTTGAATCAAAACAATCGATAATCTCTTCTGATTTGCTCTCTGTTTTCCAGAGCTACTCTTTATTCTAAAAGACCAAAGGAATCTTTACCATGACTCCCAGCCTGCCTGATTCTCTGTGTTTCTGTGGCAATGCAAGAGTGCTTTAGCATCGAATAGTGGAAACATACAGTCCCCAGTGCTGAAGTGCTCCCAAAGTGCTCCTCAGCCCCACCTAAGAAGAGCATGGGCAAGCTCAACTGTGAAAAACAAACTGTGCAGCCAGTTCAGAGGGGACAACTCCCCTGCACACCTTATCCAAAGAAGGAAGCGCTCTTCTTGATCTGAAGCCTCCCCGACTGACATCTTGTGGCTTTACCTAGCTGGGGACCGAGATTGCAAAATATGGTGAGCAGGAAGTCAGTCTAGCATCAAACGGCTACGAGAACATGCACTCGTAGAAGCTGCTTTTTTTGAGTAGGTAAAACCTGCAGAAATGTGGAGTGCTATTGCATTTATGTACAGCAGAAGCAGCATAGCAGAGTGAGTAAAAGTCATCATCAAAGGTTAACGGATGAGGGATATGAGTTGATGAATGACACATGGTGTGTAGCATGTGCAATTATGGTTGGAAACCAGAGCCAAAACCTCAGATGGTTCAACTTAAGAGCGTGCCATGGAATTTAATAAAATTATTCTGAGACCTAGCTGGCTTCCCTGTCTTTCAATTCAGGCCTTAGGCCCTTGGGGGTAGTAACCCCTTCAATGTCTGCTTCTTTTGGCACTGGTAAACCAGGAGCTGATGCCAGGCAGCAGCCCAGCTGTGCAGCATCAGCTCTAGTAGAGCAAGCTCACCCCACAAGGGCCAGCATGTCCTTGTAGACCCACAGGATGAGATCATAATTTGGAATCATCATGTGTTTTATTCTACTTTTTTAAAATGTATATCCCAAACAAATACCTCCCTCAAAAAAGAATTGTCAAACAATGAAATCATTCTGCTCTGTAGGTCAACAGATTTTTCACCCAGAAAGTGCACATACTGCATGTTTTAAACTGAGAAGAGGGCAAACAGGTTGCCTGATAGCAGTGAGCTAGCAATAGAGCTCTGCATTGTTCCCATCATGGGAAGAGCATAATGGTGCTGGGAGTGGATGCTTCTAGAAGGCTTTGGCTATTTGCAGCTCCTTCCAGCTCCAGAAAGCCAAGGATTGCCAGAAGGGGAACAAACCCCAACATCAGACATCAGGTAGCAGTATCTGAAACCCTGAGAGCTATAGGAATCCCAGGACCTGCCTGTGTTCAGCAGCCTCTATCAGGAGTAAGTTCTACTTGTTTTCTCAAAGGGGATCTCCCCCTAGGAGTGCTGGTATCTGGATTAGCTACTTCTCATCTGGAGGAGCCCCCACCTTTATGGACCGCATAATGTAGTTCAAGAGAGGGATGCAGCAACAGGGTATTTCAGGCATGAATACTTTGCCCATATTCAGCAAGCTGTTCCATTTACAGCTGGCAGCCATTCACACATGGGCAAGGGGACAGGAGAAATACTGCTGTAGCTTTATGCTACTGCAGCCAGCTTTTCTGCTTCCATTTAATTTAAAAATAAGCCAGAGCTGGTTAGTCTCAGAATGGGGGTACAGTGGTGGGTCAGTCCTTCCTCTTTTCGTATACCTCTGAGATAGTCCTTCTACAGCCAACTGCAACTGTCCTGGACATGTGTCCTCTGCAGTTTCCTTCAGAGTGCATCCTCATTGCTGTCAAATGTTGGATTGCTATGGCCTCCCATATTTCCCTCTACTGATATTGCCACAGAATCTGAGAAGAAGGTTTCATTCAGAGGTGGCCAGGCCAAGTCCTGCTCTAACACTCGCTGCAGCCTCTTGTAATGGCTCTTTGAGTGGTACCGGAAGGTCTTTTTCAGCAGCAGCCATAAGGGTCTGTTCTCAATGACAGCTTCCTGTAAAAGCAAGAGCAAAAGGAAGATTCTGGAGGACCTGGACAGCAGTTTTGCCTCTTCATCCTGCTCATCCACATCCCTTAAATAGCCTTTTACTGACCATTTCTCATATCAGCTCCACCAGAGCTCTCCACCAGAAAACTGGGACCAGCCCTTCCTGACAGTGTTCAGGATCTGAGTGTAAAACACCAAAGACTGCCCATATTTCTCTAGTCTGGGGCATGGCCTGATACATCCCATCCCACTCACCAGAGGAAAGAAACGATGGTTGGGCCTTGCATTCCCTTATATCTGATCATTCAGATGTGGGGCTTTGAGGAAAGAGAGTAAGGGTGAGGTAGAATCATAGAATCACAGAATTGTTAAGGTTGGAAAAGACCCTTAAGATCATCAAGTCCAACCGTGAACCTAGCACTGCCAAGTCCACCACTAAACCATGTCCTTAAGCACCACGTCTACCCGTCTTCTAAATACCCCCAGGGATGAAGACTCAACCACTTCCTTGGGCAGCCTGTTCCAGTTCCTGACTACCCTTTCGGTGAAGAAGGTAGCAGCAATGGCTCCTGTTTTACTACATATTCTCAAACTGGGCTGAGGAGGAGGGAGAAAGAGTGAGATTTGACCCTTTCATCTCTCCAGTTGGTGCTGACAGGTACATTCAATGAAGTGTGCTCACCTCCACAAGGAAGGACACAGCAAGAGTGACTGCAAGCATTATCACCATGGAAATCCGCCACATGGTAGGGGTGCAAACGAGCTGGGAAAAAAGCAGAAGCTGTTCAACAATATGTGTGCACACTAGACACTGGTGGAAGCTTGTGTCATAGAATCATAGATACATAGAATCATTTAGGTTGGAAAAGACCCTTAAGATCATTGAGTCCAACTGTAAACCTAACACTGCCAACTCCACCACTAAACCATGTCCTCAAGCACCACATCTACACATCTTTTAAATACCCCCAGGGTTGGAGCCTCAACCACTTCCCTGGGCAGCCTGTTCCAAGCCTTTCAGTGAAGAAATTGTTCCTAACATCTAATCTAAACCTCCCTCGGCGCAACTTGAGGCTGTTTCCTCTAGTCCTACCACTTGTTACCCAGGAAAAGAGACCGACCCCTGCCTTGCTACAACCTGCGTTCAGGTAGTTGTAAAGAGCAATAAGGTCTCCCCTGAGCCTCCTTTTCTCCAGGCTAAACAACCCCAGTTCCCTCAGCCGCTCCTCACAGGACTTGTTCTCTAGACCCTTCACCAGCTTTGTGTCATCAAAAGCCAGGATCCCACACTGGCTGTACACTGCTGATGAGCCAATACTGCTACTTGTCTCGAGGAATTATTGATAAAGACGCCTTTAAACTTATGATGCAGCAGAGAAACTCCAGAACTGCAACAGGAAATCTAAATGCTTCCTTTCTTCCTAACACAGGAAATAGTTGAGTCTGAGTATTTCAGCTCCAAACCCAGCTCCAGCTTCCCACAACCGGCAGCACTGGCTTTCTGGCTGTAGCTCAACTTATTTTGGAGATGCAGCACAGATCCAAAATTTGGATCAGCAGTTTCTCGAGGGCTAGGCTATTGCAGAGTTTCTTATTGCCACTCCCTCCTTTTCTCTTCTCAGCAAATCTGATGTATGCCCTCCAGACAGCCTGGGAGTTTTGCAGTTCTCCCCAAAGGCATTTTAGCCCCTCACAGCTGCAGTGCTGACAATGTTCTGTGTCACCACAGTCCACAACAGAACTAAGACTTGCTTTAAAGTGCCATCTTGTGGCAGATTCTTTAACTGGGTCTGTGCACTGAGCCACCGCTCTGGAAACAGTTACACAGTGAGGCAGCTTTAGCTAGGCTGCTTGGCATTCAAAATCCAGGTCCATTCCCCTTGTCTATGTTTCTCTTCCCATGTTTCATTATTTCCATTTCTAAATCCACTTGCTAACTGTCACGCAAAGATACAGGACTGGAATCAGCATCATGTTCAGTACTTGTTATTCAAAGCCACCACACTTCATCGTTCTGACTACAAATGTACAGAAAAAATAGCTGTGTGTTGCTTTTGTTGTTTTATTCCTGTGACTCCTACCACAAGGCTGTGAGTGTGTCACGGTGGAGGAGGCTAAAATCTCCCAGCCTCAACATACTAATTGCCAGGTCCACTGACAACCCCATCCTACGGCTGATGTCGATCTCATCCTTCCCTTGCATTTCCCCTAGGATGGATTTGCATAAAGCAACTCCCAGCTTGTATTTTGCCAGACTAAATAAGCCAAGCCCTATTAGTATTTATTAACCAAGGATCAAGATAGATCCATAGATCCTCTATTGCCATGACAGCCCCACTAGTCTTTCTCTACAACTGTTCTAAACCTAAATGCTGCTTTAAGAAACTGTGGGCTGTCTGAAATTTAAAGAGGGAGACTGAAAATATTGCAGACTGAGAACTGAGAGCTGCTGCGAGTGCTGACTGGCAGATATTCTTTGCAAGAGGATCTGTGTGCAGAGTAGCACAGCCTGAGAAACACAAGTGCATGGTACTTTAGTTTAAACTTGCAGGGCCTAGCCCCTTTCTTCTTGTGGCTTCACAACTATCAAGCCACCAACATACCAAGCATGGTAATCTTAGTGATGTCATCTTCTGTTTCATGGACAAAGCACTGAAACAATCAAATGTACATGTGTAGCTGTCCAGGTTTCAGAATGCACATATCTTAGTTTGGAGCTACTATAGCTCCAGAATGTTCTTCAACGGCATCATCTAAAATCTATCTCTTTAAATTTTATTAGTCATTAGAGGTGCCACATATCCCTGCAAAACTCTGAGCCTTTTGTTAAAAACAATCCCAGTGCACTTATAATGGGACTGGCAGTAGGAAGAAAACCCACCTTGGAACAATACTCACATCCATCTTAGAGTAGAGATCATCAATATCAGCAAACACCAAGAAGAGGCAAATGCCCAGCTGCCCTATGAGCACCAGTACGAACACATCTGAAGGGACAAGAACAAGCAAATAAAACCACAGGTTTAGGAGCAATCTCAGCTGCTTGCCTTTACTACAGAAGATTGTAATCATTTTCTGTGTCAAATAGTCAAAAAAAAAAAAAATCCATGGAATAGGAAGGAACTTTCAGCAAAAGAAAAATGAACAGAGTAAAACCTAAAACCCCAGCTTTACTGAGTCAAGCAGATATATGTGAGGCTAGGACGAGCCTTGTAGGCACAGATTTAAAATGCCAAAAGAGTATTTTGAACATTTGATCTGACCTCTCATGTCTGAGAAGCCTTCAAGCCTTCCAGTGAGTCTCACTCTGAGCTCAGTGTCTCCTGTCATTCAGAAAAATGTCCAGAATGTCATCTTGCTTTTGTTGATATGATTAGGAACTCTGCGCTCAATTTCAGTGATATCAAAACTTTGCTCTTGATCAGGATCTAAAGAGTCTAAGTAATGGAGAATCTATTGCCCTCCCCATTTGTAGGCAAATGTTTCAAGGATGAGTAAATTCATTTTCTCTTCATCTGGCATGCACCAAACTTCACCCCCCAGCCACTCACTCTGGTTTTGCCTGGTTCTGGGAGACTGACGACCCACTCTTCTGCTATCTGGGAGGAATGTCCCCTCCTCACTATTACTATACTAAACCAGCAAAGCCACAAAACCTGCAGCATTCATTTAACTCTTCAGCCAAAAAAGAACTGAACAGAGCTTTGCCTGAGAGACAGCTGCAGGATTTGTCCCACAGAGAAAAAGAAGAGCTCTCCTATGCGTCACTGCAGCTTCCAGGACTGCCACAATCATGTGTGCTCATCTTCCCTTCACATGACAATCTTTCAGAGGCAGAACAGACCTACTAGGCTTCATTACAGCCCCTTCAAGTTATTGCCTCCTTTGATGTTTCCTCTTTAAAGAAGTTACCGGTCATAGATTTAGCAAATGCTAAATGTCTCTGGTTCTGGAATAGGAAACGGGGCCTCTGCAAATACACAGATTTCATTTTATGTTTTCTTTTGAAATGGGCCCAAAAGAATGCCCTGAACATGAGTTCTCTCAAATACTGCTCAACCAGCATGCTTTAGGGAGACAGGCATAGGGCTCTTCCAGAGTTATTCTAAAGACTAAAGCAAAGTGAGACCACCTAATTCTGGCTCTTCTTGAGATGTCTCATTCAGGCTGTCTTAAGTAAATTGATGCTTCTGCCAGCCAAACCCACCTTCCTGCTACTCCTTAAAAGCTTGTATCAAACTCCATTTGTCTGTTTCACAAATCCAAATGCCAGGGACAAGTTTTTAGCAATACAGAAGCACAAGGTGTGGGCCCAGCTCAGAGAGCTGCTGGTTACAGGATGCCACTGGCACTAAAACTTCTGATGAGGGGGCCTTTAGTCATTTAGAAATCTAATATTGGGCTCCTGGTTTTTTGGCTGGCATCACTCTGGTCAAGTTTTAATTTTTCCCTAGAGAACTGACCTCCTCAGCTGACTTACTCACAGATCCCTCCCTCTCTCCCCATACTTACAGTTTGTGTAGACGGGTTGCCTGAAAGGCTTTCCCTTGGAAAACACTAGTGCTACGATGAGGCAGTTGATGGTACTTAGCAGCCACACTGTGGTGTTTTCATAGCTCTTGTAGCCATTGTCCATTTGCCCATGGGCTGCATCTCTCATCCCATGGAGTCCCAGGCTGGAAACAGAGGAAGAATTCTCCACGTGATTGTTTGCTGAAAGGCAGGCGCTGAAAAAGAGTGTCACACTGGTCAGCGAATGATCACTGTCCTGGTTATTTCCCCCAGCTTCCACTACCACTGTTAGGAATCCTCCCTCACAGCCATGATTTGCTCCTGCTATCACAAGAATGTAGATTATTGGCAATGTCCTCAATCTTACCCACCAAGTTGAGCTTGCTGAACTTAGCAGAGCCTGAGCTCAAATCTACTTGGATACCCTGGTCTTCCCTGCAATCAAATACTCCTCTTTGTGCTCAACAGAAGCATTCTCACCACATGCACTGCGCTGCACAGCAGACTTCCTGGAGAGCTTAGGGACCTGCAGACAACACTGGTTAATGTGTTTGCACCCTGTGGGGAAGCACAGGGTCTGCCTGCAGCTGCTGATCAGCCCTGTAGCTAAGCTGATCAATGGTATCATGCAGACCTGTCCCACTAGGTCTGACCTGTGTTACCCAGAGTCCCAAGAAGGGGACCTACCTGTGTATATCAGTCTTGGAATACCAAGGCTGCTCCTGGACCACCACAAACCCGAAAATCTGCATGCTGAGGCTGAAGAGGATGTTAAGGACAACAGAGAGCAGCAACGGGGGTGAGATGAGTTGGCTAGGAGGCCTGTAGGGAACCAGCTTTGGATAGGCACCTGTGAAACTCACTGAAACATGCACAGACATGTTTACTAGTGTGTCCAAAATACAAGCAGTGCTGCAGTGTATTACTGACTGTTATCAATGGCCAGCACTTTCACAGTCTATAATGTTCTTTATAATACATATAAATAATATATCAAGTACAAAATACAGAGTCATTTTCTTACAAAATCTTATTGGCCACAGAAGAGATTAATTAATGGCATCTGACTAGCATGAGGCATTTTTGGAAAACAAAATGTTCAATTTTTATTTTATTTGGCTACTGTCAGGCCCAAGGATATAAGGATATGCTCAAGCTCTCCTGTTCTCTTTCTGTCACTTGTCAGCTGTGGCTTGGGATTTTCTGTTGCCCATGTTCTGTGCATCCACATGGACTAAGCACCTAGTGTCCAGTTATTTGAGCTGGTAGAGGACTGCACTAGCTGACCCAATAGGTTTTCTTCTGTTCTTAGGCTTAACAAAGGTATCCAGACTTTGAGTAAAAGAGCTATACATAAAGCCTTGATGCAGTATTCCAAATGGGCTACTTACAGCAAGGTAGCTTTTGGCACCCGGTATTGTGGCTGACCCTTTTAGGCTTGGTTTAATCAAGGCCTTTTCCAGTTGTCTGTGTTCCAGCAGGGATGGAAGACACCTATGTGGTTTTGTTATATGCTTTTCATGGCCCTGCCCTTGCCATTCCTGCTTCTAAAGCACTCCCTGCATTTACTCTATCTCAACAACCCCGTCTTTCTCTTTCCCCTCCAGCACTGGTTTCCTCTCTTATTCTTGGCTTACAACTTCCTGTTGTGTCTGACATCTGTCATTTCTTTCTTCTCCATTTTCATCTCTCTTTCCTCTCATGCCTGCTGCCTACACAGCTTCAAATATGACTTAGACTCCAAACAGTCGATCCCTACACTTTTTCATTTGGGCATGGATCCATAGGTATCTTCTTAATCTGCCTTCCTAAGTCAATAGGAAAAAGCCTGGATAGACTTTCCACTGAATTAGGTCTGTTTTTACTCCTTCTAGAGATAACACCCCAGTTATCAACAACCTGCATGCTCAGCAAATGTACCACGAAGAATTACCCATCTTATTTCAGAGCTTTTCTCAAACAAGACGCCTCCTCTATTAATCGAAACATCCTGTACTCTATGTAGTCTCTCTCTTCTTCCTTTGTGTACATAGAATTATGCATTTCCAAGGAGGTGAAAAATATTTGAGATCATTCTCTCATTAATACATAGGATGACTAAGGGGCTTACTTGTCACACCAATTACAGTGGTAATAGCCAGATCTTGGAACAAAAATTGATAATTCCCAAAGGAGTTTAGTTGCTGAAAAGAGGAACACAAAGAAAAAAAAATCACAAATCAGACATTTGCCGTGGGCTTGTTTATATCATCTCCAGAAAGCCATATTATTTTCATGGAGCTAATGCTCTGCTGTTTGTTCTGAAACGCTACTCAGCAGATAAGGGGACCACACAATCCACCATCCTGCCAATAGATTCATCATCATTGGGCCTGCAGTGAATACTCTCATTTTCTGCATTGTTTGGAGTAACGATGCTTCCAGTTCACTCAATGCAATTAAAAAGAAGGCTATTTGAAGAGACATGCTTTCTCAATGCTGGGTGACTTCTGAATGCAAAGCCCTCCTCTCTATTTGGGAAGAAGCCATGCAAAAGTGGTTTAAGGTTCTCCAGGGGATTTTGCTTACTGTCAAGTTAATTCATGCTTCAAATGCTGAATAAATTGCAACAGCACATGCTTACACCACATTCTCCCTTTTCACAGACATATGCCCTCATCCAAAATACTGTTCAGTATCTCAGCCTTCTTTTTGCCTAGCTTGGATCTTGAGCCCGCTGGCTGAAGTTAATGGGAAGAATCTTTCCAGTTTTCAGCTGAGGGTACAGGAGGACCATATGATCACATCACAACAGTTTGCAGCTCAGATGAAGGTAAAGCTCCATATTCTAGTTTTATTGTGGCTTTTATGCCATGTTTCTCCTACAAGGGACTTCTCCTACAAAGGAGTTCTCCTGCAAGTTCTCCTACAAGGCTCACCCAGTTCTAGGCAACATGTTCGCAAGACATACCCAGTACAGCAGAAGAACACCAAGGTACTGAATGGTGCTGTACAGTGCCATGTACTTGAACATGCAGAAGGAAGTGATGAGGGCAGCACGGCCTTCCCTGTGTGAAGACATGAATAATAAGGACAGCGATTAGGTGATGGGTCTGCTCCTGTTGCCAGTCCTCTCAAAATGCTGTTGAAAAACAAGGCATGTGTCACAAGTAGAGAAGACTTTGCCAGTATCTTGCTGGGAGGTGAAATAAATAAAATCTGGCCTGAATGAAAGTAAAATCTTCACTTGCAGAAATCTTGCTGCAAGAAAAAGGGCTTGATTCCAGTCATCTGTGTTCCCAAGACTACAATTTACCCCAGTGAGTTTTCCTGCTGACATTAATAGTGCAGGTAACAACTCCATATGAGGAAAAACATAGAAAGCCAAGCAGCTGCTCAGTGAGTTCAAACTAACAAGTTCTCTCCTGCTGCAGTGAACATACAGTATCCAACGAGGGTAACGCACCCTCCCTGGTTATTCATCTGCCCCAGTAAGCAAAATCAGGACCTTGGCATAACCGATGCTAATATTTTGCTTGCACAGGGTATCAGAGGCAGGGCCTAACAGGTTGATTTGTGGACATTTTATTCAGCTTTATAAAGCACTGTTCATTTTGCTATTTCTTTTTTATTTAAAATACTGCTAATGACATAAAGCTCAGCTGTAGATGCCCTCCTCCTGTAGTTTTGAGGGAATTAATATATCTTAAAGGAATTTCAGATGCGAACTAGGCAAATGGTAATTTCAAGGTCAAAGACATTTATTTTTCTCTAGATATCTACATTCTGGCCTGGTGGGAACACCCAACACTAATATTTGAGAGGAGTGTAAACTGTCTCCTTTAGGAAATAAGAAACAAAATCCATGCTTACCTGATTAGCTCTGGCACACATGCTATGCTGGGGGTTCGGGATGTGAAAGGTGAAGCCACAGATGCCTCCTGCTCCGACAGTGATATCCCTGCATGCGCCACTTTCAAAGCCTGAAAGTCACATTCTTCTTCAGCACTCACAAACCAGGAAGACACAGCAACTGACATGTCAGCCAAGAAGTGACCCCATATTACAGGATGCATTCTGTGAACAGCAGTCCCTCTTCACTCCCTGGGTGTGCTCCACCCAAAAGGTTGCTCCAGTGGGAGGTGGTTGAGGCATCGGGTCCAGAAGAAGGATGGGGATGACAGCATGGGAAAGTCCATTTTCCACAGACCCCAAAGCCATCCACTACCAGCTGCAGAAGACAGGTTTGGCTCTGCCTCCTTTGTCAGCAATTATTTGCAGTCACACCTTATGTAGACAGTCTAGGTTCCCTGCTTGCTTCCCCCAGGAGAATCCTTGGGACTTTGCACTAGGGCAAGTGAGTGCTTCACTGCCTAGGTGACATTGCTCTCACTGCCACAAGGGTGTGTGAAGTCATGGAGTGAACTGAACCTGCCCAGAAAGGAGTTATGGGTCCTTCCTGAACATGGACCCTTCCTTTTGGAAAAAAAAACTTTCTTGCACTTCTAAAATATGCATTTACAAAAACCTTGTAGGGCTACAGCTGTTCCCCATGGAAACTCCTCCTCATGCTAGTCTTCTCCACCCTCAGACACTGAGGATGTTGACAGAAACCCCAGTGGAGGATTTGGAGAATCCTCTGGTGGTTTTTGCGCAGGAAATTAATCCATCCTTGAGACCACAAACTGCAACAATCTCTGCCTAGGACAGCTCTTGCATGGTAAGGACCGCACTGTGGGATCAGGCCTGAATCAGTACTGGTGCCAGTATAGCTGCTCTGTGAAAAAGCAGAGCACTCCCATCTCCAGCATGTGCTCAGTTTGGGATATTCTACTGGCATTGCACTCATTTTTCATTTTTTAAATAAATATATTGTAAAGAATTTTCACTTACCCCACAGTCATTGGCTCCATCTCCACACATGCCCACAAAGTAACTAAAAAATAAAGTGACCTACAGTTCAGTTCTGAGTAAAGTGAGACCTATAAACAGGAGGGAGTCAGAGCCTCCTCCATGTGAGTCACTTATGCAAGTCATGCGAGATTTTTGTTAAAAGCCCTTCTGGAAAGCTAAAAGACTGAAATACAAGCCCAGGACTCTGGACTGTGCATGAGCCTTGGGCTTGCACCTCAGATGTGCCTCCAGTAAAGAGTTTCTGCTGCAATGGACTGAAGAATACATTAGCATGTTGTTTTATGTTCACTACAATGGACTCAGCCTCCCATCCTCACTGGGTTTAAGGTCAATCATAACAGAGGAAAGGGCAAACAGTGACAGCCCTGCTCAGAAAGGAAGGATTGCAAGCACTGGTACCTCATGTTCACTGGGAATAGACATGAATGGGGATTCTGCTTTGGGGTCTAGTCCTGCCAGAATCTCCTGGGGCAGACAGAGAGTGACAGAGGCAGCCGGAGCAGAGAGAGAAGGAGAACATGGGCTTAACAGGATACCTGGAGACAGCTCTCCACCCTGAGGCTGAAATAACCTTGTGAAATGATGAGCCCTAAAAGTAAATCCTTATATCTGCAGCATCCAAGTAAAATCAGCCTAGTGCTTCAGGAGCCGACTCACTTGTGTCTTTTACTGCTGAGGCCTGGATTTCAGTGCATGGGAAGTTCTCACTGGGATGTACTGATGGTGGTCCAGGGAGGCCAGACAGTGGCTGGGGTGCTCACAACTGCTCACACCAGGCTGATAATCTGACACAGCCTAAAGCTTACCCTGCTCTAGGGCAAGGCCAGAGGCCAGCTAGTTGAGGTGAGGGTGGGGGTCTTCAAAAGATTTGGGAAACAGCTGAATAACAGGCAACAAGACACTTGGGAATATATATACACCTCTGTGACTGTGAGCAGCATAGGCCATACCAATCCAGACTGCCCTGCCATGTTTTCTAACCCATTGCACTGAGTCAGCAATAGTGCAGTAAAAAGACTGCTAGCATCAGAGAAGCTGCAGTGCTGGGAGATATTCCTAAAAATCTTGGGTAGACAAGTGCCCCTCCTTCGGCCCAGAAAGAGAAGTAAGTATGAAGGATGACGTGAACAAACGAAACCCAGTTCAGTGTTAGGTCTTTGATGGGTTGCCAAACCAACATGGCCTTCAGTGTCTCTTCTTTAACAGGCTTTTGGAATTGAATTGCAAAGCTCTATACCTGTGGAAGTTTCAGTTTTGTGCACTTCCAGGAAACGCTATGTTAGACAAAAGCTAGCTCTTACTAGACTCTTTTCAAGCCTGGAAATTCATCAAACACTTCCTAACTCTTAGTGCTCATTATGAACTTACTCCAGCTTTTGAAACTCTTCTACAAGGCTGGATTTCTGACCAGGAGACATTCTAGCAAAAACTGTTCCATTCAGCAGGAGCTGTAAGGAGAAAAAAGGAAGTGATTTTTTAAGCACTTGAGGTAAGACTCAGTGATTTCAGTGATAATCTGGAATAGAAACCACCAAAAATTCACGTTTCCAAACAACTGATGCTAGACTCCAAAGCAGGAAAGGCTGATGATCAAAGATAAAAGGTATCTTAATTAATATTTTGAAAAAATAACAATCACAATGAGGACAACAGGCCTGGTGTGTTATTTGAGTTACCCGATGAACACAGGGATTACCCGATTACCAGGCAGGGATTTACTAGAAGAGAATTCATGAGACTATCCTTTCCATAAAACACACAAGTCATGCTGAATTGCATGCTGTGTAATACCATGTTTTCTCCTGTTCTCCAAACATGACAGAATCAGTGCTGTGCAAGGGCCAGGCATATGGGCACAAATATTTTAAGTCATGTCCTCACACCATGAGGCAGGTCTGCTCCTCTCATGTGCAGAAAAAATCCAGGGATTTTCAGATCCTCCCCCATATGTTAATATCAGAGATTCATCCAGACCATAAGTATATCAGGGTTAGAATTGTTCCCAAAATATGTCCTGGTACAGATCTCTTCAGCTAATTATATCAGGACAATCCGAATCTACTGAATGGCAAGCCTACCCCAGTTAAATAATCCAGATCTTACCTTCGGAACTAAGTGCTTGAAATGCTGTACTACAATTTGGTAAGATTTTCCACTCATGGCAAAATGATACTGGCCTGATCCCAATGCCAGCCTGATTCTTCGTTCAGTCTGACTGTCATCCTCCTATAAAACAAGATGGAATGAGTGCTGCCCCCAGGCCCTCAAAAGCTACTTTGTGCATTTACACAAGCACTTCTACAGACAAAGAGAAGGGCATACCATGAGGAGGGCACTTGTGAATACTCTGGGAGATTTGGGTTCAAGGCCCGTTGCTTTTACCTGGGATTCATAAAGGGATTTAGGCGTATAATGCCATTAATTTCAGTGCTAACTGGGTGCTGCATATGTCTTAAAAGCTGGCCCTCATCATTGCCACATTTGATAGGATTCAAGAGTGCCAATCTGGTGGGCTGCACTGTGAGTGAGAGGGGCTAGAGAAAGCATATAGGCATCATAGCTAGGCATGCCTTTTTGCAGTGAAATACAGTGAAGGTGCTGCTCAGGCTGAGCTTTGGTAGAAAGGAACCCCTCAACAGCCCCTGCAGAGATTCCCTACCACCTGCCTGACTCTAATACTTCTCAGAGAAGGGTCAGCACCTTCAGACATACTCTTCAGGGAGAGAGTAACTGGTCTTTGTCTCAATTTCTTTGTGGAGATGCTTGATGAAATATAATTTCTTAGCATAACTAGCCTATGTTTCACTGTATATATGCAACTTCTCAACAGTTAATCTGTGTTTTAATGCTGCAGGTATGGGGAAGTGCTAACTCTCTACCTGCTTGACCAGGGCTGGTTCATTCAGTGCAGTTCCACAGACTTTACTTCCACATCTATACTATCAAATTTACCTTGCAGGGAAAGGAAACGTACTTTAAACTGGCATCAGCTAAGCATGAGGGCTAGAGACAAATCTTTCCTGGGTTTCTGCAAAGCTGTTCTCGAACCTAGCTAGGCAGTTAGCAAAAATGTGTTCACAAGATAATATGCTAGGAAGGCAGATCTAGGGGAGTACGTTTTTATAAAGATCCCTTCTTTTTAAACATTTTTCTAGCACATAACATTCTGACATGCAGATGATGGTGAATGACTGGTCTCTTTTATACTAGCATAATCCCACTGCATTATTTAAAGCATTCCAGCTTAGTTTGTTTTCCTGCTGCACAACACCTGCTTCTTATATGCTCACCAGGCTTCCGTAATCTTCAGTTTTGTTTTCTTCTAGTGGTTTCCAGGTTATGGATGCTGAAAGAGATCCAGGTATTTTGTTTGCTTCCACAAGAATCACTCTGTTCATTGGAGAAATCATTCCAGCATTTTTGGCCACGGTTACAGCTGTCTGAATGTTGTCACCTAGGAAAATCAAGGGGAGTGTTTCCTAAAAATTTCTGCAGTGAGGAATTGTTATTGGAGGAAACACTAGCTTTTTCCTGAATTCCAAGTTCTCAAATATATCTGCAAGAATCAGTAAGATTTCAGTGTCTGTGCCTAAGAAAGTTTTTGATAAAGATCAAAACTTTGCAGATGAGGTCTGTCTCAGTAATTAAATGTATTTTCATCTGGAAATGAAATATTTTCATCTTCAGCTTGAAGAAATCCAGATGGGGAACGTGCTCCTAGATTATGTGTTTTAGACAAAACCAATAAGGGATTCACTGCTAAGTTGCTGCTAGTATCACTGATTCTCATCAATTGGCCTTAGATGGCTTTGGTGTAGGATGTATGCTGAAAGGGGTGAAGCCCAAGAAGACAAGATCTGTGTGACTCCTGAAAAAATGTCTTCAGACCATGAAAGAACTGGGGGTTACCCTATCCAAATCCAAACCCAAACCAGCCCTTTGAAGAAAAAAATGGGATAAACAGGGACTGGTAGGCATGAGTTACCAGATCTCATAAGGTTCAGTGATTTGTCCTGGCATCCATCTCTGCTCATTTATGACAACAGGATTTTATGAGGTCCTATAAAGAGGGGACCTTGCATGACATGTCTTTGTGCATGTCATCTGATGACCTTACCAGGGAGAACAACGGACTCACTGGAAAGCATCAGAAGAACAGGAAGGCTCTGATCTGTGGTGAAAGTGGGACAGATAGATTAAGAGTTAGGTGTCTGACACAGCCTAGTGAAGTTGTCAGGGATATAAGCCTGCATGGTTCAGCTCACATCACAACATTATTACAACACAGATGCTTCTGGGACTATAATTGCGTGAAAGGTACAAATGTCTGTGCCTTTCTACCCATGGTGGTGACAAAGCAGCAGACTGTTCACTCAAACATCGTTTCGGCCAGCGACCACATAAATAATCCACCCTTTTTAGATACCTGTGACCATAACACTCCTGATGTGGGCAGCACTGAGCTCTTCCAGGACAGGCTTTGTCTCCCTCTTTAATCGATTCTCCATTATCAGCAGACCCAGGAATGTCAGATCAGATTCTACTTCCTCCCTAAGAGTGAAGAACAGACAGACAGATTTAATTCTTCTTTTTGCCTTTCGCCTGTTTTTGCATTGAATTTGCTGATAGCCAGTTATAACTGTTAACCATCCCACCTAACTCAAAAGAATTAAAATAACTTGTTAGCTTTCAGCAATCCAAGGCTGTCTGTCTTTTGTGGTGCTATTTCAGCACCATCAGGGCTTGCTTCCCACTGGCAGCAAGTGGTGCTGGTTGTGTATGGAGGATTTTCACTTGATTTTTCATCCTTCCATTCTCTTCTTCCCTTGCTCTGAAGAATGAGTTCAGTACATCGCCAGCTTCCAGCTCATGTTTGCTTAATTACCAAATCAAAAAAGAGCCAATTTCAACCTACCTGCTCCACATACCAACATGAAGCCTGATGGATAAGTTGGACTGTTTTCCATTCATGCACCATCCTTAGCCAGCATGAAAAAGCACCCTGAATTTCCTGCAGGATTCCCAAACTGTGGTGGTCTGATTTGGAAAGTTCATGCCCACTAGTCCTTCTCATTTGAGGACTGTACAACAAAGAAACACACCTTAGTAAATGTACCTGCTACTCTTGACAGTAGCTTGAGTTTGCTACTCTGAGCAAACAGCATGTGGGAACTCTATTTCTGTTCTCTCCAACTCTTTTCTTTACACCTGTGCTATTGCTTCTTCTACCGTTGAACACATGCAGTTGAGAACAGAATTTGGTAAACAATGCTATCCCTGAGTCATAGACTAAAGGTCTCTAAGGGAGACAGGTTGACTATGAAGAGCCTGAAAAAAAGAAAAGCTTTCAAACACTTATTTTAGCCACCGTAGTAAGGAGGAGGTGATGCCAAACACTTGCATGGCAGTCAGAGTAGCTGAGTCAGGTGGTGCGTGAATAGTCACTGCTTTCACAGCGGATCTTGTGTTTGACCTCCAGTTTTCTTTTTTCTCCTGGCAGTATATACATCACACATGCTATAACTGCACACACAACTGCAAAATCTGGGCCATATCAATCATCAGACACATTTGCTCAAGAATTAAACAGACCACTTGCACTTTGCCTCAGTGTCATTCGCCCTTTCAGCAAAGCAAAAAGCCCTGTGAAAGAGCAAGTGAGCCTCACCTGGATCAGGACCTGCAGCTAGTAAACAGAGAGGACAGCAGATGCTAAGTAATCACAGAAGTGTCAGAAGTTATGTTTCTGGAGTATCACAGGCAAAAGCTAGAGGGGTTTCGGTAAAAGCATATGGATTCATGTGTAGGTGTTCTTGTGTGAGGCTTGTGGAAAACTAATACCTTCAGCACAGCAGAAACTAGGCTTCTCTAGAAACTAAAGAAAGCTAAAGCTAGAAAGCTAAAGGATTGGACCAAGACAGCAGCAGAAGACAGTCTGCTGACTTTCACTGGGCTAGAGAACAGGCAGTGTAATGGGGGTCATCTCCTGCCTTTGCTTAATCAAGGAGCCAGGATAACAAAAAAAAAAAAAAAAAAAGATACTTCTCTTCAGCTGAAAGCCTGGATAAATCTGCAAGAAGATTACTAGAAATGATGGACTGAGGGAGGGGTGTACTAGACTTCAGAGTGTACTACAGTTATACTTCCTATGTTGATCCACTGTTAAGAAATGCATAAGGATTCTGGGCATGTGTTATAAGCATGGGGTAGCGAACTGCCCTCTACCCATCCTCAGACAGACCTATATCCAGATTTAAATCAGATTTCCTCTGGCCTAAATCTAACAAAACTCTGTACTACAGCCCTGCTCTTGGCAGGGGCGTTGTGATAATGGTACTACGTGAGGCACCACCAGCCCACAGCTGAATGCGGCTGATAAGAAGCAGTCTATGGCTTACCTTGTTAGATCAGTAGATTGCTTCTCTGACTGTAGAGATTTACATGCCAGTCCGATGACCCTAAAGCCCTGCGCTGTGTAGAGCAGAAGCTTGCTTTCAAAGTTCGGTGGGACTGTGCAAAAGAGGAAAAGACAGTTCATCAGGGCATTTGACTGCTTTCTAATAAAAGGAAGCCTTGGAGCAGGGAAGGCTCCTGTCCCAGAGGGCAAGTACACCTAGAGACTACCAATAGGCCAAAGACATCAAGGAAAGCTGCTGAACTGAATTTTGCTCAATAAGAAAATCATTGCCTCTTCTCTGTCACTTTGTGCTTTAGGATCCTAAACTATTCTGCAAAGACTTACCTTCTTCCAATGTGTCATGAAGGAGCTGTGCTCTTCTAGCTGCCCTCCCAAGGCTTGGAGAAAAAAGAAAACTTGTTTTGGTGTATGCTGGACCATGCTAGACAACTTTTTCAAATATCTATTCTGGCAGAGACTGTACACCTTGTACAAGAGTTGGTACTTGCTTTTACCTCTTAGCAGTCCTTCTTTGCTAAGCAGGGCTGTATGAGATCTTAGCCTTAGACTTGGAGCACAACAGAGACTCTAACTTTTCAGGCTGAAGTATAAAGTCTTAGACCCACAAATCTCATTTGGACCTTCCACTTCATTCCACTGTCAAAAGTCACATACATATGTGTTTCTAGAAAGCATTTATAAATGTTAGTTACCTGTTTCTGCTCTACATAACATCGCTACCATTTCTGGAGCCCCTTTTGTGAAGACCTGTTGTTCCCCACCAATTTCCTGAGCAATGACAGACATTCTCTGCAAGGCTGAAGAAAATGGAAACTGATGTAAAATGGTAACTCCTTCCACTGGCGCCTAGGAGAAAAGCAAGTGGATTAGATACTGCAGCAAGGATTTTAAATTCAGGCTAAAGGATTTTAGGCCTGTCCTTTGGGCCACGGTAAGAAGCTAACCATGTATAACAGACTGATGTGTCACAGTGGGACAGAAAGGACTGGTATATAAAGAGGAGGTGAAATTTGTACAGAAATATTTAGCTTA
Source organism: Nipponia nippon (assembly GCF_047370975.1). NCBI lineage: Eukaryota > Metazoa > Chordata > Aves > Pelecaniformes > Threskiornithidae > Nipponia > Nipponia nippon. The sequence continues at coordinate 14,766,962 of NW_028262391.1, forward strand.
AGCAGTAGGAAACATTCACTGACAGTTTTAGCAGACTATCAGATGTAATTTACTGAAAGGAACTCACTAGTCCTGCTTCTTTAACAAGACTCTGCTAGGTCTTACACTGGTCTTGCAAAGGCAAAATGGATGTCTGAAAGCACCTCCCTTGGTGTATGTCACCAGTAACGTTCCGACATCAGCTACCAGACTCCACTGCAGTCCCAAGTCCTTTTAGAGATCTTCACCACTCAGCTGAGTTTGGATTGAGTCTTGAGCCACCAGGACAGGCAAATTCCTGAGCTGGACAATCTGTCATCCAGCATCCCCCTGCTTCCGGTGTGAGCAGCAAGCTCCCCCAGGCATCTCTTTTTAATCAGAGACAGCAAGGCAGTCTCTCTGCAGGCAGTACAAGAAAGATGAATAGTGGAGAGCTGTCTTGGACTAGGACAACCAAGTGTTTCTCTACTGAAAGGTAACTCTTACACTGACAGTTTAACTTGATCATGAATGTGAATCTTGCAAATAGCTTACACTGCTGGCTTTAGGCCCAGGTCTAACAACTGTGGCATGTGTGGATCCTTGACCTTCAATCTGGTGTCCACTGGAATCATCTATCACCTGTGTATTGAAAGACAAAAATCTTTCAGATCACAGCACCAGTAGAGCTGAAAGAAACCTCAGGGAATCATTCAGAGCTTTTCCTTCCCTCAAAGCAAAGTATCTTATTCATTCCTGGGGGGGTGGGGTGGGGTGGCTGATCTCACACTAAAAAGCTCCAGTAATGGAAACCCCACTGCCTCCTTGGCAATCAAATCCAGAGCTTCACCAGCTTCACTAAGATACTGCTGTGCTCTTGCACAGCAAATAGATTATGTCCTCTCACTGACAATAAATCCTTTACTCATTACAACCTACTTACATATGCAAAAATCTTTAGATATAGCATAGACCCAATGGCAAAATAATAAATAAGAGTTTGTGTTAATGTAGAAAGCATCATCCTCTGCTCTTGAAGCACTCCACAAATCAGCTGGGTTTTTTAATCAACACAACATGACTGTGAGGAACAAAAATATTTTATGGTGTCAAAGGGCACACAATTATTCACGTTTCACAGGAATTATTTAACAGGATTATTCCTGTTTAATTTATAACTTTGATGGGTGTCTGCCTAAGGCTGAGATGGCAAGGTGATGCCCCTGGGGAAAAACACCCTCTAACTCCTGTTATTACTGGATAGTTTATTCCTTGAAACTTGGCTGGTTTACATATTTTGCAGATAGAAAACAGACAGGTGATAAGTACGGATGTTGTCACCCATGTAACTAGCTAATCCTGCCCTGAATCTCTTATCTTGCATCAGCAATGGTTTGTGGCTATACCTTCCACCAGGTAATTATGAGCTGTTTTCCTCTTACCCATCTTGGATTTGCAGCCTTTTAGTTTTCATAAATGCTCATTCCCCCCCCCCAGCTGATCAAAGAGTAAATAGCAACACTGATGGCTGTTTGTAGGTAATGGCACAGAGGCTGAAAGCAGGGCTTTCATAGCAGCATGGGATTTCAAACCTGAAGATGGTAGAAATATCTCCACATTGCCAGAGCTCTAACAAAGGTCAAAATCTAATTCAAAGCTCACAGAAGTCTGTTGCATGCTCTGTAAAAGCAGTCAGTCTGCATATAAGTCACATCTGGGACTTCCTGGCAGCAGCCACAGTCAGAGTTGATACCCCAGTGGGGTTTGCATGATATCCACCACTCCCAGTCAAATGAGCTAAGTACTCAAAGTACCCCTAGGTGAAAGCTCTAGGCAGAAACAAGGAACATTTCTCCAAAAGCCTGAGCATGTGGTATCTCTTCTGGGTTTTAGCTGTTTTACTTCTGTGTAGGAAGTGGCTATTTGTATGGGAGGGCTTGGGACATTTGTCCAAGAACACTAAAATTCCCCACCACCGTTTGCATAACAACAAAGCACAGCTTTACCCAGTTAGTGGCCTCAAACATTTTCACATCCAGTGGGTCTCCTTGGATCTTGCCCTCCCAAACAATTAGTGAATGACAAACCGCCATTGCTCGGAACACTGGGCCCCAAGGCAGGCTGCGTTTTGCAGGGAAGCTGTAAATGTCCTGGAAACTAACGCAAAAAAGAACATAAAAATTGTCATCAGAGAAGACCAAACAACATGTGACTAACAGAAAAAAAGTCCTAAGTGAGGGGGCTGTTAAAGTCCCATCCTGTGGTCAGGCTAGAAGCGTGTTTCTGTTGTCTTGTCCTCCCTCATGAGCTATTTCTCACGCACCTGTTAAAGGCTGGGATACACATGCTCAGAATAGGGGTATTCAGCATAGTGAAGGAGTCCACTGGAATGGACAGAGGACCAGATTATTATATCTTCCTTGTGGCTTGTGTAATGACTCTTGAGCTGTGAGGCTGATACAAGTTTGAGCATTTTTGTGCGTGCACATTTCTGGAAATGTAAATGGGCAAAAACATGGGCACTGAAGAAACTGAGTGGCAATCTCGTGGGTAACACTGACTTCCTGTCACAAAGGGTTGGGGCACTGCTGCAGTTTTGAGATGTAACCTAGCATATCTACTGCCCTGTCCAGGCATGCTGTGCCAAATGCTGACAATAGTGGCTGCATCTTTTCATGTAGAGCAGGACCCCTGGGATGAGGCAACAAACTCATTTTCCAGAGGCCATAGAAATAATATTGGAAATCTAAACACGGGGAACTTCAAACTGCTGTTTGACATTAATTGTCTTTCAAATTTGTTCATGTGCCTACGAGGTGAATCCAGTCACTATCCCACCAAAGTTAAATGCCATTGGTGTGTCAACGAGCCTTACCAGTTTCTTTCAGAGGGCAGCAAGCCCCAAAGATCCAGGCCATCTTCTGTTAAGGTGCCAGTCTAAGTTAAAATGTACATTTAAATTAACTTCCCACGAGAGCTCCAAGAAGAATAAAAAGCAAGACTTATTTTAAGAAGTTACTGTCCAGAAAATGCCAGCACTGTGCAGAGCAAAAGTGCCACCAGTCAATTCCTAGATTCCAAGAAAAACAACATTTTGCAACAGTGTCTGTTCAGACAATACAAACTTAAGTACGCAAGATTGGTCAGTGCATTTCTAAAATACAATGGAAATGCTTGAGCAAAACCGATAGTCTCCCACCCCTAGCATGGCTCCCATTACTAGTAAGAGAGTAACCACGACACAGCCGTTACTTTGTCAAAGCAGATGAGGTTCAGCTGTCCACACATGTTGATCCTCTGTGGGCTGATGCAGAAGATGCCCTTCTTCTTCAGCCTCCGCTGGGTATAAATTATCCCTGTTGTCAAGGCAGCTGGCAGAGCTGGAGGGACAGCAATAGTGATAACATCCAAAGCCTTCTTCACCACTTCTCCTGCCTCCTCCTGACATAAAACCAAAGGCAGTTATCAGCAAGAGGGTGGCAAGCAGTGCTGCTTGGATTGTCTGAGTGTAGCCCTCTTCATCCCTCCTCCCCTCCACTGCAGGTGCTTCAGGCTGTGCTGTTTTCTGCCCATGGTCCACCATGTATTCATCTCCCTAAAAATTAATTGCTTTGGTTTAACCAAAGGCTTTAAAGCTACGCCACTGCTAAAGAGCAGCCTCCAGGCCTTCCTTCATTCTCCTTGCCAACAAACCTGCCAGGCAGAGCTCACAGTCTCCTCCAAAGCACATGAGTTCAAACATGCCCGCTAGGTTATTGCACCCTCAGTCAAGCCCAGTTTCCCATGACACAGCACACAAGAATCTGCCATTTACATGGGCATTCATCCAGTTGCCTACAGGCATAGCTCTGGACTCCATGTTAGGGTGACAGGTGAAACATATGGGATGGTGCTGAAAAGGAGGGCAGAATGCATGAGCTAATGATTTCTTCTGACCTCATGTTCTAGGAGTTGTGAAAGGAAATTGCTTTTACCTGCAGGAAGAGACATGGAAGTAAAAGTTACATTCCTAAAAGCTATCTCTAATTTGGGAGCTTAGAGGTTGGTGTAAAACTGACTGCCAGTATGCTGAATGTTGGCACTGTTATTCTTGGCAGTTGATATCACTGCTAAAGGATTGAATGCATTTCAAATTGGGGTCCCAGAACCGAGACACTGCAAACTAAAGCCAATTTGCAGTTCAGAAGGATCTGCAAACCATCATAGAGTTCTATTATTACTGCTTCTGAGCTTGGGACTTTGACCATAAACCATGTTGCATTTGATGTGCTGAATTTCCATCATGTTCTCATTCTCCCTTCATTGATACTGTTTCAGACCACAGAAGGCACCATCTTGATAATATTTTGTATCTATGTTAGAATGAAACATCACCTTTAGATAAACACACTCACAGAGGAGAAAGCATTTAGTATATCATGTGACTGAATCTTACACCAATCCGACAAGACAGTTTCAGCTGCTGTGATAACATCAGCATGTATTTTACATATTACAAGGGAGAAGTTAAACAAAAAAAAAGGAAAAACTGCAAAGCAGACACCAGGATATGTTCTTAAATACACTTTCTTTGATATCCCAAGAGGAATTAATTTTCTGAGCCAATTGATTGTAGATTATTCTAAAGGAGAAAAATGATTCAAAAGATGAATTGCAGAATCAACCTTGCAACTGAGGACCTGGACTTTACATTGGCAGATAATTATCAAGGCATGAAATGATTTCTTGAAAGTTTTTGAAGACGTTCTAAAGCAATTAGGCTTTAAAAATTGCAGAACTACCATTTACAGCGTACAACTATTTCTTACATTGACCTTGATGCATGAGAATGAGTGAACTGTTTTTCAAGGGGTTTCAGGCGAACCCTCCAGAGATTGAGAGACCAATATGGCAGGGCCCTAGGTGCAGTAATAGGCCTTAATTACCCTCACTAGCCTCACCTCCACCCATACCCGCATACCCGCTGCTCTTGGGTTCAGGAGCTCCATTTAAGCTAAGGCCTGGGCCTTCAGTCTCTGTCTGAGCCATGTTGTAGGTGTGCCTGCCTCTAGCACTGTCTCCTGGGTGGACACCTTCAGACATGTATTGTAGCGTTGTCTCTTGTCCTCATCTCCTTCTGCTTCGGACTGGTCTGCCGGGATTATTTACCACTTTGCCTTGCCTGGGACTATTGATGGGCTGTCACCAGCACCCATCTCTCCTCACCATGTTCAGATACTGTGTGACTGTGCCCTGGTTGGTGAGGGCACTACCTGTGCTCTGGTCACCCTCGGCTCCTGGCTTACCTTCCCCTAGGGAATAGCTGGCCCTTGCTGCTTCCTAACACAGTAAGTCTTAGTTCCACATCATTGAGAAACTTGATTAAAATTAAAATACAGAAATAATTGACCCTTGATGTATATGGAACATTAGAGAAGAGCTAACACAGTCTTCCCAGAGGGAATTAATACCCCATAAACCTCCTGGAGAACTCTGGAAAAAATCAGTGGAGATGCGGGTGACTCAACTGATACAGGATAGTCGGCTTTGCAAAAGTTATTTCCCAAAAGCTCTCAAGGATATTAAGCTGAGTGATAACTAAGTGAAGGTCATCTCCCTTCCACCCCTACCCCCCCTGCCCTGCCAAATGACTATACAAAAATATGAAAAAAGAGGCAGAAGAAAATGGGGAGTTCTTTGTAACATCAGTAAATTTCAGGGATCTGTGTTTACACCTGTACTGTTCAGGGCTCTGTAACATGGAAGAACGGTGGCTGAAGGGGTGGCCAGTGATCTCTAAATCATAGATAGTATAGGAAACATCAAATAGAAAGCAGCTATTTGCTACTTCTCTAAAACAAAAATCTACAGTGCCTTCAGTGATTTAAACAGCAGCTCTAAAAACATTTTTAGGCAGTACATAATGAAACTGTGGGAATCATTGCCACAGGTGCTGTCAAGTCCAAGGCATAAATGAATTCAGAAATATATTAAACCACACTCTGGAAGATTTTCAGTGGCTATTACAGCTAGATGATCTAGATACAAAAGACAGCTTACTGAACTGTTAAACCTTTCTCTTCAAGAAGTTAGGAGACTATACCAGGGAAGAATTGTTCTATACTTGCCCTACTTCCTAACCACCTTCCATAAGCATTTGATACAAGTTACTCTCAGAGACCATGGACAGGGACAGATGGGTCTTTGATCTAAAACGAAGTTTTTGGAAAGCTGCATGACACATCAGTCTGTGTCCCATTTAACTCCTGACTCACTTGTGATTTTTCTAGTAATGTACCAAATGTGCCACAAAAACTCTATAAAAGCTACCTGCGGAGTGCTAAGCTCTTGGGATCTCCCATTTTCAGAGCTCTAGAAAGCATTATGCTAATTACATGCATTGATAATTACATGTATCAGCAAGCACAGGGCAGACAACACATAAACCGAGGCAGTCAGTGTACAGAAGGCTGCCGATAAGACATGCAGTGCTTGCACAGGATTTGCTAAGACCTCAGAAGAAATGACTGTTGGGAAACAGTGGGTTTTGGCACCTTGGAATTGCATGTATGAGAGCTTGTGTACTGTCACAAATTCAATTACATTGTAAAATGGCCTCATATACTAAGGCAAAAAGGAGAGTGACAAAGACCATATTTTTATATATAAATGTATATGAAGTCACGCAAGTTTCAAGTCTCTTGAAACTGGGTGTGACCATTTCTCCTGCATTTAGTAACTCACCCCATTAAGTGCAAATACACACACTGCATAGATCATTCCAATGGCTGCAAATGCTATGAGGCACATCAGGAACCGGAGGGCATCTCTGTATAGCTTGAAGTTCATGGGTTTAGGGTAGAGAATGGACCTCACCAGATCCCCTTTTGCTGTATTGAAACCTGGGAAGACAAACTAAAATCATTCCAAGGAGAAAACATTTCCAGAAGTTCTCTACGAAGCATGGAGGGCTTTAAAATGACTCATCATTTCTGTAACTTAAGAAAGAAGGCCCAGATCTTTCATTTCAGTGCATGTGACCTACCCTGCAGAACACAGAAAAAAGTTATTTTTGTCTTAAGGAGGAGGATTTTTTCAATGTCTCAGAAGCAAAGTGAAATTCTTCTTTGTAACCATACGCTAGTGGTTTTTGTAAAAGTTATGCCAAGTAAATGGAAACAATGCATAATAGCTTAGCCCAGCCCAGGATATCGATTCTTCATCTGACTGTTATGAATTTGGATTAATGCCTTTACCTTAATGTGACTGGGCACACTAAGTCAGACTATTCCAGTAAGAAAAAGCATGAAAGGAAAACCAAACTGAAGTGTTGACTGACCAGTCCGCAGCACCACGGCTTTCACTACTCCTCTGTCATCTGACTTGGTCTGTATAACCTCTGTTCCACAGAAGAGGACATGTTTTTTGTAGTCCTCTGCACAGTGCATTCTCCAGGGCTTGAAGTTATCAGCTTGGGGTAAGTGGGTCTTTGTTACTGGAATACTTTCCCCTAGGAAAGATTAGTTCAGATGAGGAAAACTGCAGTACACCTTAAAATCAGCCTGCTGACTTTCAAGTAAGTACAGTATCTAGACATCTAGATGGTAAGTTAAAGGTATTTACTAAAGAAACCAGTTTAGAGAAATGTTACTTTTATATTGTGACATCTTCAGAGTGAGTAGGAGTTTGAAGCCTAGCAAGCAAACAGACTCTGCCAGAGAAAAGTTCTCCTTTGCATCAGTACAACAGCTTCATGTAAGTCTGAAAACTGAAAGCAGTCCAGTGATTCTGAACCATAGCTGTAGATATACAGACTTGAAAAGAGAACTGAACTGGTGTTGCATTACTCCACTCGATGGCCACAAGTTGTCTACCTAGTTTGAACTTCATGTGCAGGTCACTACACTATTCCCTTAGGCAGATTAAACATGACATTCCCTAATTCCTCTTCCTAGTAAAAAGGAGAGCCTTTAGCTCAATGCTTGACAGCTGACAAATATCCTATTTATGTCAGAGCAGATATACTAATGTGAAGCACAAGAAATACTTTCTGACAGCTGAAGCTTTCTAAATGAAAGGGGTTTCTGGAATTTCTCATTTACATGAAATTTCAGAACTGTGAGTTTCAGTTCAATTCAGACCAAGAAAAAATTTAAAGACAAGAAACAGAACTATGAACATCTCCTGCACCAAGAAGCCTGCTTTGCAGTGAACTCTCCCACCTGGTGTGTCTTCCACTGCTATCACATGAGCATGGCTCTAAGTGTCTGGAGGGCTAGACAGACACTCCAGCAGGCTGGAGATGTTGCAGTGTCCAGCAATGAGACAGAGTGACTGAGAGAAACCCCTACAGCCTGAGAGGACTGTGTGGGAACAGCTTTGCTCCGGATATGCTGTTTCTTCTCCTGTCCTGTTCACTCCTCTTCACTGTCCACTCTTTCCTTTCTAATCAGAGGATCCCTTCCTAAATTCTGCACCCCAGAAAGGAAGAAAAGGATGAACTGCCCTTCCTAAAGTCCATCTTGTTTATGTAGATAAGCTGGGGCTAACTACAATTCAGTCTTTATAATAGCAAACACCCAAAAGAATCCCCTTGTAGGCTAGCGATGGACTACCTATCTCATAAGGGTGATACATAAAAACACTGTATCCTGTGTCACTGGCTGAAGCCACAGCGCTATGATGATGTTTTGATGGTAAATCTGGGAGGGATGAGCTGTACCTGTCAGCATGCTTTCATTTACAATGCACTGCCCGCTGATCAGGATTGCATCACATGGCAAAAGGCTTTTGCCCTCTTTCAAAACCAGTGTATCTCCAGGAACAAGATGGTGTGATTCCAGCTCTTGGAAACCTGTAGGTGACATGTAATGCAAACTTTGTGCTTCATATATTTCTCTGTTGTAAGGGAAAAAAATACAAGGAACTACCTGCTGAATAGATTGTTACTTCTTTATAATGGCTGATAAACAAAGAACCACAAGTAGGACCTAAGAATACAAGCTCCAATATTTAGAAAAGCCTAGGCATCCATTCAAACTGCAGAATTCCTTCTTATCTCCCCAGGAGCCCAACCAATGGTTGTTGTTCCAATGCGCTGACCTAACTGAAGAAGCTTGGATCTACGTTTCTTAGTTTGACTTCGTCTTTTTGGATTGTGCTCTAAATACCAGAGCAGTGAACAGACTTTGCATGGAGCAATTACGTGGATTCACAGCCATTTAATGGCTATGCGGTTGGCTCTGTCAGCACTGCTTTAAGAAAAATGACAGTTTTCCTGATATGTTTTTGCTAAGGCTGCACTCAAACAGTTATGAATATGATTGATGTGCCACAACATACTTCTAGGTCAAATTAACCCAATCTGTAGAAGCTAGTTAATCGAGCTGAGAGACAGAAGAGGAAACTGCTCTAGAAGGGATTTGATACTGTATATTCTTGGGTTTTATATAAATTTCTATAGAAACGAAACACATTGAAGAAAGAAGTGTACAGGAGTCACCTTCCTTATTTCTGCAGACAGTGACCATGATGTTGTTATGAGATTCAACCAGTCTGTGCAGTTTAGCCGATTGCTATAAATTAAAGGAGAACACACAAAAGTGTTACATCTTACATGATGCAATTCATCCACTAACAATTATTCCCTTTTGTTATTTGTGGTTATGAGAGCCCTCATAAACCAGAGTCTGGCCCTGCCAGGAACTATACAATCATATAGAGAAAGAAATTCCCCACCCTAATTACGGAGAAGGTATAACAAAAGGTTACAAAGTGAAGCACTGGAATGGGGAAGGGAGGATGTGCGTAAAGAACCACACAGAGATTATGATGACTAGGAGGCCAGGCCACTGCACATGCTACTACACAATGTCACGAGACTAAACCTCTGACTAACTCTCATAGCACTGTATATGTGCATGTTGTAACATCCTGGCCTTTCCCAGACATTAGAAATAAATACTCCTTGTGGAAAAAGGTGAGGTGTCTCACCTGTCTAAGATCATACACAGTCAAAAAAATCGAGAGGAGAGACATGATTATGATGGCAATGGCATACTCCATGTAATCTTCAGCAAACCACAGACACACACTGAACAGCTGGAACACGTAAAATGGATTTAAGACCTGTTTGGAGAGAAAGCAATACTCAAGAGCTGGCCACATTTAAATGACTCCAGTATACCCAGACAGTCCATCCTGTTAGAAATGGGCTGGAATAAAAGCTACTGAGCTAAGTGTTGTGTCTTCCGACCCCCTTTCTAACTTTGTTAGCAGTGACTTCAGTTTAATCAGATTGCACCACCTCCATCTGACAGAAGGGCCAAATAATCTGGACCAATAGGATGTTATTGGGGATGTGAATGGCTCAGCCCACGCCTTGTTTGCTTGCTTCTTTACAAGAAATGTAACAAAGGTGAGAGAAGAGCAGGTCGTGTCGTGAGGATGGAGCTCACTACCATAGGCACATCTCCACAAACACTCTGTTTAGGCCACATATAGCCAGTTCCTGTCTCAAAAAGATACTGGTGCTTTACGTGGTGCTGTGCCCAGAGCCATGAGCTCATTGGATCTCTCTGCAACTGCAGGCATAGACCAGCTACTGCTGTCTACTTAGCCTCTGCTGATTAAGAGACAGCCTTTGCCTGGAAGGTTTGATTTCCAGTGCAGCTTGTAAACGTTCACTGACCCTTGTAAGGCCAACAGAATGAGCTCCCAGGACACAGATACATACAAATACCAAGCAGCCATACAGGCATGGGGAAACAGGATAGGGAACAATGGAGAATAAATGAATTTATGGTGATTTCATGGAACAGATTTAAACAGGATTTGAAAAAGAGGTGTGTTTGATGAGTGAGTACTGGGAAGATAATTCAGACATAGACTCCATTATATTCTATATGCACACTCTGCCTCCCCAAGTAGCCTAGAATAAAAGCAACAGGAATGCTTAACCTCTTTGATGAGTAGTTTCCAAATAGGGATCACTGGAACATCAATAGTGTTTGGCCCACATACAACTCTCCTGTATGGGATAAAGATACATCACTTAACAGATAAAATAGTGACAATGTAGCTCATTCAAGAAGCTGCAGCTTTCAATAGTCCTGAGAGCTTGTATCGATCCCTGTTTAAAGGCTGTGAGGATCTCTCTCCAAGAAAAAGATAAAAAATTAAATGCCCCTACAGTGCTTATGTCAGAAAAGATGACTGTACCAGTGAAATCTACTTAAACAGACAAGAGGTGTAACACAGCCTTGTAGGCAAACATTTCCATCACACAAAAATTCCTTTGAAGCACCATAAACAAAGGAATTCTGCACCTAAAACTAAATTACCTAAAACTAAATAGTTTTGCATAAAGTTAAGGGTGATTTGAATGTAAGATTCAACATGAGCTAAGGTCAGGAGCTGGATTTTCAGTATTCAGTCAACTGAACATCATTTCTTTATTTAGCAGTTTCAAGAACACCTATTCCGTAAATTGCCTAATGATACAGTAGTTTGTGAGAATCAATTCAATGACCAGAACTAATTGATTTAGAAGTTCAATACAATTACATTGAGCCCCACTGAAGAAGCACACACACAACTTATCTGCACTGTCGCATGGACTCTTACTCCAAATATGAACTGCTTAGAGTTAGTTACAGGACATAGTTATTTCCTGATTGAGAACAATAACAGTGATGAATACTGAGACATTTCAAAAACTTTGACAAGGAATACACAACATTCTGTAGCCCTTTTCATTCAATTTTTTATGCACGGCCATTTCATCTAAAATTACGTGCATATTAATGGATACACAAGAAACTCAAGGGAAGTGCACCAACAGCAGTGAAGTTACATCTCTTTGAAATCCATACGTTGAGTACTTGTGGTTTAAAATGTGTACCTGACATTCTGTTCCTTGCAGGTGAGACCAGAACCAAATTTGGCATGTATAGCTGAGCAAGTGTGGTGGTCTTCTAGGGCTCTAAAATATAAAGGGAGTGTTTTCCTTAGGACATTATTCACAAAGAAGCTTGACTTCCTTAGAGACTTGTGTAACCAGGGCATTGAACTCACCCAACTTTCTGGAACTGTTTTGCATAGATATTCCAGACATAGCGGATTTTTTGTACTTGGATACTTTTCACCTGCAAAACAGAACAGGGACAACAACATACACAACACAGCAAACAAAAATACTCCCAGGCCTGCTAACAGATCTCAGCTAGGCATCCTCACTGGGGTCAGGCACAGATAAAGCAAATTATATGGGGGGCAGGGAGGGAGAGAAGACAGGATTGCATATACTAACTCCCTAGTTATGTTATAGAGTGGGATCCCTAACTCAGTGCAGGTTCCAGTAAGCTTTAGAGATCTTTAAGTCAAGCAAGTACAAAGCAGCATACTTCTCTCCCCATTTTGTGAAGGAAGGAATACAGTCCTCACTCTCATTTCACAGAACGAAGTGAAGAGATCCCTGATGCAGTGGTGGGTACACAGGCAGCTGTCAAAGCCCGTCTTCAGTCAACAACTCCCTTATCTTCTGTCTGGCTTTGAGGAAAGCAGGGGGCTTTGGGCAGTTTGCAGGCATGGTGCCAAGTCCTTACACTGAACAGATATGCCAACAGACAAGAAAGGCCATCCCTGGACACTTCCTGAGTCACTGCTAATGCTAAGACCTTGCAGAGCAGTCACCCATTAGGAACACACGCTGCCACTTATAACTTGTAAAAGGAGTCTGTCCTGTCCTGCACAACAATAACAAAGCCTATTAGAGATAATGGTGCTTCATATCAGCTGGAAGAAGGCAAGGCTATACACCTATACACATAAGTAACAAAGAAATCAGCTCTAGGGGACTCTCCCTACCCAGTTCAGTAAGCATTATTATAGGCCAATGAAATCTATACTCAACTCATACACTGACTCAAAATGGAGCTATAACCACAGTCATTAATCTAACAAGACGACTGTAGTTAGGATTTCATGCAATAGGAGCTGCACTATTTGCAATGCTAAAAACTGGAGTGAGAAATGAGGGACTCAAGTTGCTGCCGGAACAGGTCCTTGGACAGCTCTTAGGCACTACACATTACTCTGTGCACTTAGGTAGCTTAAATGGCAAACAGGTTTTATAATTGATGTATAAGTAGGGGCTTTTGAACTGCTAGTGAAAGATTAAACTGTTTGCTCTTTGCTGCTTTGAAATCTGTTCTTTTCTATCTAGACGTTTTCATTGATATGAAAGTGTTGTTCAAAAGGCCTATTATTTGAGGGCTGTACCGGGCTTTTTTATGTTACTAATTCAATCCTCTGAAGAATGTTACAAACCAGTCTTCAGTTTCATACTGTGTCAGTTGATTAAACTAGCTGGCACTAAACTTTCTTATGTACATTAATATATGCCCATACAAAACAGCAGTAATAACAACAGCTTTGCTCAGCTGAAGTTAAGTTTATAATGAAAATTTCTACTAAAAATTTCTACTAGATACAAAAATAAATGCTAGCAAGTTAGAAATCTATTTCCTGGAAGGGAATATAGCTCTTTTATGGGTTCCTCAGTGCAGTGATCTAGTATCTATAATCAAGAGCCAGATATTAGCAAATGTACCATTGCATTCCTATTGCTTACACCAATTTAATGTGTAATGCTAAGCAAGACATATAACTGAACTGTCTGGTACTGGTTCTAAAATGGGGATAATTATATTTACTCAACTCATGAGGGACATATTGTGATCTGCTTGGATCAATTAATCGTTTGCCTTCTCCCCAGTGCCTCACTGGGATCTCAAAGCTATAGAACAGGCAGAGACCAGGATACATTTTTGCAGGAACAGTGAACAGTGCAAGACCTGACTCCAGCAAATGTAATTTAAAGCACAAATTGGTGCATACAAAGGCAAGAAAGCAAAATGTGTTTCAGACCCTCCTTGATGAAACATTTCTGGAAATACTGGTGCAGCTCTGCCTAGGCACTTTTCCATTCTATTCCCCTTCAGCTGCACTCATCCCTGTTTTCATGTTACTGTGGGAGCTGTGATGTTCAGTTCCTCACAGTTTCCCTTCAGACACACAGCCACCCCTAAATTCCTTGATTCCTATGCCAGGAATGAGTTTTTGATTTGGAACTCTGATTCTTCACTACTAACCCCAGTGTCTTGAAGCTCTCCTACTTATAATGTAGGTCTTCTCTCAGGAGTAGTGAGGATTCTTTTTACATAACCCACCTTGGAGTAAGAGAGGATTTTTATAGAGGTGAGTACAGTTCTCCAAAATCTCTAGCTTGTTTTTCCGCAGCTCACTATGTTCATCAAGCCGCAAGTTTCTTAGCTGGATATGTTTCACAGCTCACTTTCACTCTATGAAGCATGGCTGAGATTTGCTATCATCTCCCAGATGCTGCAGGGAATACTTTACTTACTTGCAAACTTGGCTTCATTATGGCTTTGCTGAAGATTGAGTCTTCCTCAGCAATGGTTGGATAATCCGATCTACTTTTGATAAGTGCAGATACGGAGATCCATGTCACAGTCTTACGAGAATAAATCTGAAATTCATCCTAAATGAATATATAAGAGAAGTGTCACAATTTCCCTCAAAATCAGACCAAACTCACTATCACCTTGGAGTGAATGATTACAGTAGGCCTTTCTGGAGCACTGCTCCAGCTTTTTAAAGAACTAACCAACAGGGGCTTCCCAGCACCTGTGACTGATGGATAAATCAGTAGAATGGGAGCGGAAACACGGCCCTGTCAGTATTTGAGTACTGCAAATAATTCACTGACTGCAGGTCTGGTGCTTGGCTGATAAGGATAGAATGTGAACACCCAGGTCGTGATCTAGGACAGGCAAACAGTACAGGACAATCTGAGATGCAGTGACCATACTGTAAAGGGAATATCAAAAGGAACATAGTGCTGTACTGCAAAATGGATGTTAGTGCCAACACCTTTTCACGGTCATTCCTGTGTTAATACTTCATTGGAAGAAGTGTGTTAGCACCATGCCTCCCTTATGGTACCTTAGACAAGCTTTTGCCACAAACTGAGTTAATGATCTTGCTATTTTTTTATAAAATAAGTTCAACATTGGAACTGCCTGATAATTAGTGTTGGTAGTACAGTCTTAGAGATTAGAGTAACTACTGTAATAAGTACCCTCATTTTATGTTTCAGTCCTGAACACTAAACCACATGCATTAAAGCCAACTATGAGGCTGACTTACATATCATATTCAGTGTGTGAGCCGTTTGGCAGATGGAAAAAGCTCATTACCTCAGCCAGCCAGGTTCTGAAAGCACAGTTATGAAACTTCATTTGGAAATGACAACAGAAAAAAAGATTCTGTACCAAATATGAGTCCTTTTGAATAATTTAAGGGTTCAAAAAAGAACTTTAATAATGTTTATATATCTTATTTATTTGTGCACTTTTCTTCGTAAACTGGTATTTTGAGTAGAATAACATTTATTTTCTGATATTTATCTTTAATTTAAATTTCAGAATTAGTAGACATTGGTATGCAGATTGAGATGGGAATCAGTGAATAACACAGGTGCTCATTATTTGAACTGAAGTGAGGTAAAATTCAATAACAAAAGTGAGCTAATAGGCTCTTATATTGCAATTGCAGAGATGATGATGAAATATGAATGAAGGTTTTATGTGAAGCAAAAGAGAATTCCAAGGATCAAGCTGATGGGATTACTTGTATCCTCATTAGCAGTAGCCATCACATTTGAGAACTGGCATAATCAGAATGTAGGGAAAAAAAACAAAACTGTCATTTTAATACAAAGAACCACGAAGGAAATTTGAAATTGTCAAATGCCCAGAGCATACTTTGAAAGAGCTTCCTGATAACAAGAATGTACAATATGATTCAATTCTTGTTTAATTACATAAAGGATCATTTAAAAACTCATTTATTTGAAAAGTGCTTGGCATGGCAAATCTATTTAAAATGACACACAAGAATAGGTAATTAAAAATGCAAACTGAACTGAAAATTAAAAAGGGGGATTAAACCTAATATGCTTCTTTAAAAAAAACCAACATACCCCCAGCCTATTAGGATGCAGATTGTTTCAATATAAAATATTCAACAGGCAGATCTGTGTATTACAAAACTCAAGATTTTAACTGCATGCTGCTCTGCTCATTTAAGAAGGCAGCTCAAATATAGTGGTAACAAGTGATCCATTTTGCAATTGCACATTTTGCAAATGCCATTGTTCAGCAATCTTTGAAGCAGAACAAATCGAACTTCTGGAAGTAAACCAACCCTGCCAGCTCCTGGAGTATTCAGGCTCAGCTGGGATTCAGAGTCAAGTCTCAGTTTGCTTCTTTTAGTGTTGCAGTAGCTCGCATGAAATGAAATCAGGGTTAGTGTATGTTGCAGTGCTTCAGTACAGTCCTCAACAGATAGAAATCTATATTAGGAAACTACTAGCAAAACATAACAGCCCTGAAAGCATTAACTGCAGGATTGCAGACTTATTGGACATGGGGAAGGGCTGATGGAAAATGGAAACATACAGCCAAGAAAAGAAGCAGTCTAAGCTTGCCCTCTTCCTTACACTGATCCCTCATCACGCACTGTTGGACACTGCTGGGGACAGAGCTAGACAAATCTTTGGTTTGGCCCACTGGCTAAATTTTGGCAGAGAAAGGCAACTTCACCAGGACAGCCAAGTGAGGTAAAAAGGATCTGCTGGACACTGCCAATCAAACAGATGCTTTAGAATCTGGAGCACAGATCTGCAACGTAGAAAGCACAGGGATGGTGGAAGGGTGGAGGAAGGACTGAGAGCAAATAACACAGTCTTGAAAACACAGATATTAGTTTTTTTCACCCCAATTTCTTTCAGCTTCTTGTCTGATCAGCTGTTACCCTCCATTCCAATCATCATCTTACACATAATTTGTGGAATACTTGAGAGTTCTTTAGATCAATGACGGTAAACATAAGATATTACTGCAGGAAATCAGCAAGAGATTTCAGCTAACTGGATTCCTTCCAATTAACTCGTCTTCCAATTACCTACATACTAGGGACTAATTTAAAGATTAAAGTAGGCACCTACTGTTGTTCTGAGCAGAAAAACGTCCGCTTCTTCCAAGCTGCAGCGGATGCAGTTTGCCCACACATCCCACTCTGGCTTCCAGTAAAACAGCAGCAGCAGAGCCCCACAGGAGAAGATGTATCCAGCAATGCACAAGACCCTCCGCCAGCCTTGGGTTTTGTAGCCAAAAATCTCCTGCACAGCAAAGACAGGGAAAAAAATCATTTCTATTTCTCTTAAAGAAACACTTGGAATACTACACTTTCCCATCATTCACTGCTCTCCCATAGGTACTGATTGGTATGGTACTGTGAAAAAATAAGTCATAGAACATGTATTTGGCTTCTTTATGTGTCTTAAACATGACTAGAAAAAAATACTGCATGTTCCACAGAAGTTTTCAGCCACCTTCACAAAATCTGGATTACTGTAGTCTGACCAACGTCTAAAACAGTTTTATGTAGTTGTGAAACTCAGCATGAGACACTTATGTGTGTGCATGAGTTGGAATGATATCAAAATATAGAGGCCCTAACCTTTAGTCCGCAAGTCAGGAACACAGATTTGCCTGGTAAGCTTTTTTAAGGTCCCTGGGTGAGACAGCTGAAGAACTTGAGTACGTCTGCTCTAGGGCATGGAGAGTGGTACAGACCCACTGCAGCAGCTGAGACAGTGCCCGTCTCAGAATCAGAAGCACTACTGCTGTCCTGCCACAGCAGTGAGTCTGCATTAATGCACCTACACTTTAGGGACTCAGCTCGTGTCTCTGCATGGTGCTGGATGCCACTGTGTGGCTGCAGCAGCTGGAGCTGCTTTACACAACTCGGCACAGACACAGCCTTTGTAGGGCTGTTACCATCTTCCATGATAGCTCCCGTATGGGGATTTGGGGCCTTGCCAACGTGCCATTGTCCTAACATCCCAGAATAATAATAATAATTGTTACTAAGAACAACTAATGAACACTTGCAGAATTCTTTATATGTTCAGAGGGCCAAAGGAAACTACTCACTGTAGCTGTATGAGTAGGTATTATTATTCCATTTTTAAAGCTGGGGAAATCGTTACAGTGAGGCAAGGTGACTTGCCCAAAACTTCAAAGAGATGACTCTCAGCATTACAGTTTAAGAGCTTGCAGGTCTTGGTACCATGGCCAAATTCCCTCTCAGTAATGCTAGCAGGGATGTGGTGAAGGTGAAATGAAATGTATACAGTGAATTTATAGAGGAGACCCAGCCCTGATCTAAGATGGGAGATTGCATGGCTGCAATTACATCGGGTGACCAGAAGAATTTGCTAACATAAGGGTTAAGATTCCTCAATCTCCTTCTTCCTAGTATATCTGCAGCAATTGTGCAATCTGCTTCTGAAGATCTGATATCTGCAGCCACAGATATTGCAAGATCCATTCATAAGGTGAGAAGAAAAGGCAATGTAATTGGAAGGATGAGTAATGCATAATTCCTGGTTCTGTGCTGGTGTCTTTGCTTGTTATGTGAAATGCAGGCCCTACCCAGTGGTTCCACATGCTGCCTCGGCCTACCTGCTCTATGTCATTCTCCAAAAGACAGACTCTGTCTTCCTAGGTAATCTCCATGGGGTTTCTAAAGGGAAGAAATTGGCAACTGTGGGGAAAAAGTATGGTAAACTACACAGGGAAGTGGCCTGCATTGCACAGGACCTGGTTATACCACCCTGAGATGCACACGCTCAGCATTTTCAAAGGCTTCTATAATCTCTGAGCAGCCCAAGAGAATAAGACAACTCTGCAGCAGATAGAAGGAAGCTCATGGAGGACAGCAGATAGGCAAGGTTGCTAGAAGGTAGTTGGTGTGGCAGTCGTGCTATTAATATTCACATGCTCTTATAAACAGGTAAAGGGCTCTCTATTCTCTCTGTCTAGTTGTATGCTTAAGAAAATGGTTACAAAATTAGTGTCAGCACCAACATCCAGAATAGTACATAGAACAATGTGAACCTACTGTTCACAGCAATGAATTACTAGCAAGATCCAGATGCTTGCATCCAGACTTTACAGCTTGTCAGCACAGCAAAGGAACTCCCAGGGAGACAGAGACGCCTAAGGGAAGAACTGTTAAAAGAACATGCCTTCGGACCTCCTCCAGTAAATGGCTGGACCTGGAATAACTGGAATAATATTTTCAAATTGGGATGGGCATGAATATCAGGGTGGGGAAGAATGAGATTGCTGCCATGTGCATCTTGCTTCTGCCAGTGAATCATTCCTTTAATTTCCAGCTTTTGTGCTTTACACCTGAAGTCTGAGAAGTCAATAAGGCTGTAGTTAATGCAATTAAGAAGGGAGAGGGTGGGCATTCGGCATGTGATTGGCAGTCATTTGGGATCATCTTCTGTTGGCAGTGGTGTTCTCCGCTGTAATGCTGAATGATTCCCCAAGCCTGATATGACAACATCACCACAGAGCTAGGGCAGACTTTGTCTTTCTCTGCCTAGGAAACCATACACCTATTTATCAAAATATATATGAGTCCCCCTAAGCCTGCGTATGTTTCCAGGCCTTTGCTTTCCAGAATAGTTTCCCCTCAAAATATCGTTTGATCCCTTAGATCTCAAGACACTTCCCAAGACCAAGCATACATCAGTATTCCTCATCTTGAAAACTAGGAGAGAGGAAGACAAGGAAAACAGCTCAGCTGGGAAAAAAAAGGTCGTGCTCTTAAGACACCTACTACGCTGTCTGCTGGATCCTGTTGCTTCTCGCAAGGGACTTTCCTGAGATAGACAGATAGATACCCTCGAGCTGTTCTGATCCAGTGCACATTCTGCCCTATGAACACAGGTGTTGGTTCAGGTTTGTTGGTTTGTGTCTTGATGAACATGACATTTCTGAATATAGGTGTACAGGAGCTCTACAAGGAGTAAGCTGGGAAAGAATAAACATCAGGTGTTAACTACTGGTTTGTATCTGGATGTCCATGCAAGAATCTAAAGCCAAAGCAAAGCATTTCCCATGGTTTGGAAATGTCTGCAGCAGGTTACCTGAGCCACATCATTCAGAAGTAAAGCTAGGCAGAGAAATAGACTGAGCTCCAAACCTAACCTGTGACAAAGTTCCCTGGGCTGGAACCTATCAATACTTCAGAATAAAATGTTCTGTTAGGTCGAGGTGTTTTTCCTGACCCTGTGCCTTCAGCTGGAAGAACTGTAGCAATGAATGCTGCATTCATAAAAAAACACTTAGTACGTAAATAACTCCTTGTTGAAACAGAAAGTGTTAGTGTTAGTACAAACACTTCTCACTTGTCAAATAAGTCAACAGTGGAATTCTTTAGAAGAATTCTCAAAGCCATTATCTTCTCTAAAAAAAAGGTGAATATTAGACCCACAACAGAGTCATCCACAACGCGCATGAAGAAGGGTGGAACAGGCACACACATGATGCAGGTTTCTCAGCAGATTTATCTAGCCATGTGAATGCCTTACAGTAATTAGGGTTTGGAAATTCTTCAGGCTTATTCAGGATTCACTAGGCCTATACTACAAAGATCTCCAAGCAAATGCATGTCCACTATGGCAAACAATACTTCCAGGGCTGGCAGAAATCCTGGTACTGATGTCACCAGTAAGAACATGTCTGTCAGGTTGGTTTTATGTTATTAAGGAAAAGAAAATAACTTTTGCTGGGTTGTATTTCATTGCACAAAGAGGCTGTGCTGATGCAGACATGCTTCTTTTGAAGATGGGTCTGATGAATACAGACTTGCACCTTGACAACTTTTCTACTGTGTGAGCAGGTTTTTAGGGATCAATGTGTGCATTTGGCATATATAACATTACACAG
The DNA here is from genome assembly GCF_047370975.1 of Nipponia nippon. Classification (NCBI taxonomy): domain Eukaryota; kingdom Metazoa; phylum Chordata; class Aves; order Pelecaniformes; family Threskiornithidae; genus Nipponia; species Nipponia nippon. The sequence continues at coordinate 14,787,793 of NW_028262391.1, forward strand.
TCAAATAACCTGGGTTCTTGAGGACACCAGACTAAGAGATGGTGGAAAACAAAGCTAAGATTAGCCATCTGTAAGACTCCAAAGGGTTTCTCGTTATCACAGGAGGTTTCTCCTGCTACACAGGAGGTAGCACTGTCTACAAAAGATGCTGGTATGCATGGCTCATCTCATCTCTGTAGAATAATTTCTAATAAATTGTAGTGTATTGTAAAACTCTGTTTTTTCATCTGTGAACATTCCCTTTCTCTTGAGACTCCCAACAGTCAGAAGAGTGACTAAAACAAAATGGTTTAACTTGTGAGTGAAGGGTCTAGAGAGGGGCCATGGATTACTGGACAGAAAAAGGTGCCAGACCCACTCAGTTGGCAGAAAATGGGCTTATTCCAAGAAAGGTTCTTAGCTGCTTTTACAATCATACAAAGCCAGCACTCAAGGGCTTATCACTGTAGTGTCCAGCAAGTCTTTGTTACTTACGTTTAAAAGAAAAATTCCCTGTAACTGCCAGGTCATCTGCACAGCAGAATTTAAATGCAGAAGTCAAACAAGTTCAGGCACCCTTTTCTTTGGTGAAAATAAGGCCTGTATCTACCAGCAAGGAGCCTAAACAGTGGCTGTGAGCTATCATATTTCTGGCAACCCAATCACCAGGTACCCTATTACAAACAACCTGTTGCTATAACAACAGATAATAGGATTAGACTTGAAAGACTGGTTAAGATTCACGAGGAATTTAATAACTGAATCTCATTCTTACCAACCGGAACTTGTTTCTTCAGATGTTTGTTTCTGTTCCCTCTGAAGCCAGCAGCAACATTCACTATCGTTCCATTAAGAACATGGTTGTGCCTTTCAGATTCTATCTTAATTTTAAGAGTTAAATTTTTCAAACTCAAAGTATATAAAATTCTCGGATCAGATTCCCTTCAGAATTTTGGCATCCCAAAGGAGGCAGACAGCTGCAAATATGTAGCAGCAAACTGGGGTTCACCAGTTGACTGACTGCAGTTGTCCCATTCCTTCAGACATAAGCAACTGGGGAACACGTGCTTAAGACAGGCTTCTGGCAGATCCTTTCTGAAGCAGCAGTCTGTTGAAGTCTATCACAATCTTTTGCACTGCAGGACTTTTACACTTTGCACTTTAAGGTTTGTGCAAAGGGAGTGATTAGTCCCAAGCTGTACAGAGAGGAGCATCAAATTGGCAGAAGGCATAAAGCTGTGTTTTTCCTCCTTTTTCCTATTCCACCAACAATTACTTCTTCTCAAAACCACCTTAAAACAGATCTTTCTGAAGGGAAGGAAAAAAAAAAAAAAGGCAAGCTAATTCCTAAAACAAATCCCTTCCTATTACCATACCTAATGGCCCTCTCTGAGGCAAGCTGCTGTGTCCAGAGTGCTCTCACACGACTGAGATCTTTCCAGTACTACAAATGGTTATGAAGAGAGATTATCTCATGCTCTGAATATACATTGCTCAGTTTTGGCTGGGTACCAGAAGAGTGAACTCTCATTCAAGCAAATGTGCTCCAGTCACGTAAAATAATCCCAAAGATGTGCACAAGGATATATAGGGTAGAATTCCTAAGGCAGAGTGATTATTCCTAAATACAGGACTATCTAGCATCTCAGCTGTACCAAGAAATGGAAACACTGAAGAAAACTTAGAAGTATTTCTTCTCATTAGAGCTCACCAATTTTCCTCAGCAAAATGGACAGCTAGTTCAACACAGGAAAGCACTGCATGTCCAGAATCCAAATGAACTACTTGCATGCTTTCAAAATTACTTGAACTATTTTACTCTGGAAGAACTGGCACCTGCACAATGTCAGCTATTACATTATTACACCAACTGATACGATCTTGTTTGAGGAGTCAAGAACTGCTTGTTAATAATTTGGTTCAGGTGGATTAAACTGACTGTTAAAAATAACGTTGAAAAACATTTTTCATGGCTTAGAATTTTTAAAAAAAGTTGCAGGGTCACTGAGACCGTTATGTGCCAGTGTTACTTGCTGTGGCTGCCAATAATTTAAAATACACGATTTTAACAAAGAATGTCTGCACATAATACTCTTTTACCCCATGTACTCTCCTTCTCTCCTCTGCTTAAACACAGCCTTCTTTGTCACTTTCTTCGCAACTTCTCTCACCTACATATTACTTTCTTTTTCTTTCACACAAATACACACACTAGCTGTTCTCTCTTTCTATACACACATTTTTTCCTCATCCTCTTACAGAACCTCAGACACCCTCACAGATATCTTCCTCTCTCTCATACTCGTAACTTTTTTCTCTCTCTCTTACACATATGTAACAAATACACATACATACCTGCCAAATCTAGCACAATTTGGCTATGGTTTCAATTCCACCCACTACACAACTGCTTTATCAATCTTTTTTCTGGAACCCCAGGTGAATGAGCACTGCTCATGCTCATTTGCAGGCATAGAGAGCATGGCAAGTGCCAGACACCCTGGATTCACAGTGCAGATTGACTCAACACTGCACACACACCAGCTGTGCATGGAAAATCTCAGATTCACAGTGCAGATCCCCAGGCACTGGACTCATGGCACATGTGCTCAGTATGATACTGGTGAGAAACAAGAACATTACTGGGATATCTGGCTGCATGCAAGCACAACTTGGGTGTCCCAGTAGTGCACAGCTGGAATTGGGCACGCAGGGTGCAATGGTGTGGCTCTATGCAGCACCAGACAGTCCACTTAAACCTAATTAGCTGAGGCTCAATTCTGGCATTGCTAGTGACAGTGCCAGTAGTGGGAAGAGAATGACAGGGTGTTTATGGTCCTAGAAGGACAGGGCAGGGTGGAGCACAGACACAAAACCAGCAGCCGTTTGGAGCTGGGGAGCAGTAGCACATCAGCACCAGGGCTAGAGCCAGGAGCGGGGTGCTGCGAGCAGGTTTAGTAACTCAGCAGCAGAGCCAGTTGGGTTCTGCATTGCACTGAGCTAATTAGTACCCACCCTCAGAGCCAGTGCCTTGCACTTCCTGCAGTGCTCAGTTCGTGCTGCTGGATGACTCGGTACTGCATTCTCCAGCACACCCCAGATTACCAAGGTTTGCATTACACAAAATAAGACATCTCCCCTTCCCTGGATGGCAGAGAGCTGACTGAAAATCTACGTTTTTATCTAGGGATAACAAATGTCCACATTTTTCCATTACATGGTCTCTTTTAAACTAAACTAGAATTCTCAGTGAATAGATTTCAGAAATTTCTCCAGGGTTTCTGGAAGTGAACAGTCATGTCAGCTTGTAAGTGACTGTGTTTCACTAGCTTTGCTGGGGCTGTTGTACACCCAGAAATCCTACACACAGTCATAGCAGAGCAACAGTGGCTCTGCAGCACAGGAATTTTGAGAAGCACTGCATTTACCAGGCATGCATGAGAATTGTTGCTGTACAGCTGCATCATGGGTCTGACACCTCCAGCAGAATCTGTTAGATGGACAGAATGCATATGTGACGAATAGCTGATCCGTAACATGCAGTAATGCCAAAGCAGCTAAGAAGCACTGAATTTACTACAATCGTGCACTGGTCTTACTATTTAAGAGAAGCACCATGCAGTAGATCAGATGATAGTTTGTGTAAACATAGGACTTATTTCCACATGTTACGGAATGCATGTAAACGTACTCCTCCCTGGGAAACTCTGGAAAGAGATATGGTAGTTCTGTATTTAGAAATCCAGCTTTATACAGGTGCTTAGGCTGGAATAGTGTCAGTTCAACAGATTGCATTTGCTAATAATTTATGCAAATATAACATATGTGGTTTTATGTTCCAGAGAAAACCAAAGTTCCCAGTCCTCTTCTAACTGGATCTGACCCTAGAGATTCATCTGTCAAATGGTTAGGAACACCGCTCCAGCCCATCCCTCAAGCTCATATAAGACCACCTTCATCTAGATTTATAATGCCACATCAATAATCTGTTGAGCCATCCCCTGTTGGAGGGGATAACCAATTAAATCCAGTGGACACATACAACTTTATTTTCTTTCTGCTAAAAAAATTATATCCCTTTCTAACTCCATGTTTCTGCTATGGGAACACCCCCACCATCCCAAACTAAATTACAGACTGTAGCGTTTTATTGTAGAACATGTGCCATCTGCTGCTTCAAGTTGAGAAAGACCTAGACAGAGATACGACTCACCATCTCATTCTCTTCTCCCTGGTTAAGCTGTGCATAATGGTTCTTGTCGGGATTTTCCCCCATGTAATGACCCTCTGGAGACTTTCTAGAGCACCCTCAGGACAGGTCTTCAGCGTTGTGTGCTTGAACTTCCACACTGAGGAAGTGCTCTAAGTACACACCTTCCTTATAACTCTGCTGATGTTTGAAGAATGGAGCTCCTCCCTCTCTGTGGGGTTAGCAGGTAACACTCATCCCTCCTCCCTTCATTCTGTTGTTGGAGTTTTGTGACTGTGAGGGTACATGTAAAATTCACCCAAAGACACTGCAAGAAAGAAAAAGTTAGATCTCGCAAGTGTTTACCACAATATGACTCCAGGTCATAACTGTGATTGATAGGTGCAAGCAAGTGCTCTTGGCACACAACTTTCAGGGGAGGGCAAGAGGGGAATATTTTTCTTTGAGAGATTATGGAATCACTGGAGACCAGAAGTGTGTCCAAATGAGATGGAAAATAGGCATTGCTGTTGCTACACTCTTAGCAACAAGCCTGTCCAGCTGTGATCCCCCACATATTCAAGCTCTTGCATTGCAAACAGGCGCGCCAATTTCTGCAGGTGGATTTATGCACTGACTGTGTGTCAGGATCCAGCCATGTAGGATCTGAAACCAGTATTTTTATTCATTATTAAGAATATAATCACAGAATGTCTTCTGACGTCACCATATAGCTTTGGGAAATGTCATTGAGATTATTTACTCACTCCTGGGGGATACTGGAGTTCACCACTGATGTCAGTGAGCTGGATACAGATGCCTCTGACCTCCAAATCAGGGCCAAAAGGAAGCTGGCAGAAAAACAGCACTGAGGGTTTTATCCCCTCCTTTTTTTGCTACTGTCGGGCTGCATTTTTTTATTAGTCTTGTGATTCATTCTCACTCTCGTTGCTATTTCCTTGTCCTTTGCTACTTTTTAAGAAGTTACACACCAAATATTTTAGGAATGAGGTGAGGAAAGGCAAACCTGTTCTTCCAGCAAACATTTTAAGTAAACTAAAATATTATTTCTAGGGTGACTGAAACAGATCAAGAGGTGACAAGTTAGTTCCTATTCATTAGCATTTTATTTCCGTGAGGCATGGACTTCTACAAGTCCCAGACATCTCAAGCACCAGGAAAGGCCACTGCCTATCCTGCAGTGGGCAGGCTCAGAGAAACTGAAATGGGAGAAATGCAGGGAACAGAGAAGAGAAAATGAGGGAGCTAGGTCAATTAGTACAACAAAAGTTGCCCATTGCTAATAATGTGAGCCAGGCACAGACCTGCAAACCTGATGTGCATGTATGCACAGCACAGGGACAGATATGTTTGCAAAATGCTGGTGACAAGCAGTTTGCATTGGAGCTAAGTTGTTTGTTCTTGACACCTAGTACACTTTCAAAAGGAACCCAGACCAGAGGCTGGACAGAAAAGGATATAACTGTATTAAACTGTGTTAAGCGTGATTTGTTGCAACAAGATCAAGGGGGAAGAAGGTGCTCTCCATACCCCAGCTTCAGTGTTACCCCTTCCTTCCCTCCACTGCAAGTCTGAGGCTAGCTTTGAGCCTTTCAGCTTTTCATTTTGTTCTTCTGAGACCCAGCAACAGGAACTCCAGTAATTACACAAGAATCACAATTTTCAATTAAAATTAAAAAGAAAGAATGCAACAAAGTCCATTTTTGATAAACCTGATTATACGGGAAAACTCAGCAGTGCTATCTAGAAGCTATAAAAGAAACAACTGCAAAGGTACCTTTTCCAAGGCAGGCTGATGATTTTGGGAAATGAGTCATTATTTTGGGAGGTGCCAGGGATGGAAAACAGGAGTGCCACACACGCTTTTTCTGCCTGGTCAGCTTTTGCTCCTTCCCCAAATGTCAGCCTTGCTCTGTCTAATGTCTGTAGAAGAGCAGGGTGCAGTAGGGGTCCTTGGCTGTCCTTTCACAAAGAAGAGAGATGAGCTGCATGCAGAGTATCCCACCAAATCTGGGTCTCCAAGGAAGAATCAAGGCTCATCCAATCTATTCACTATTCTTAGGCTTAGTCCAGCTCCTATTGACAATTTCTGCTCCTACGAACACCCTCATGAGGGAGATTCATATCTTCACAACTGAAAACAAAGAAAAAACAGATTAAAGGCATAAAGCATTAATCATTTCCATAGTTTGGCAATCTGTCATAATATTCCAGCAAAATCTGTGAATCCAGAACCAATGAAGATGGTGGAATTTGTTTATTTTCTGAAGCAGGTTCACGTTCTCCTAGGGAAAACACCTCTAGAACAGCCTAAATTGGAACCTTTAGTTATATGATGCCCTCTACTGTTCAAAGTAAGAATTACATATTAGTTTATAAATAAAAAGTGTTATCTGTATCATGTCCTACAGAGTATCATCATTCTTATTTTTAAATTTAAATTTACCTAAAAAACCAGATATAAATCACAAAAATAACTGGTCAAGTTAAAATACAAAAGCAAAGGTAAGATTTAAAATATAGTCCCTTGAATTTATAAATAAATGAATCTAAAAGCAAGCAAGCACGAGACAAAAACATGTCCCCCACCTCAACCCTACAACTTTTATCTCAGTCCCAAAAATACATGTATGTATTATGTCATCCTTGTGCAACTTATTTTGCTCTGAAAAATCTCACTGTATAAATAGAAGCCTGGCCTATGAACCACCCCAAATCCCTTTTTCTGTTTAGCTCAGCACATAATACCCAGTTCTGGGTTTATTACTGAAAGGAAGCTGTGAACCAACTGGTGACAGTCCACAGGACAGCACAGAGAAGAATGACAACGGAGTCAGAAAACATGGAAGAGGGACTTAGGGTTGTTTAATCTAAAGAAAGGGAGACTGAGAGGAGTCACGACAACAGTTTTCAAACACGTCAATAGAAAAAATAACATTCTCCGTGTCCACTGTGGATAGAGTTAACCTGCTGCAAGAAAGATTCAGATCAGGCATGAGGGAAAACTTTCTATTAATGTTAGCAAGCACTGGCATTGCCAGCTGAACACTCCAACACCTGAGGTCTTTACAGACAGGTGAGGCACGCACCTCTCAGAAATGACATAACTAAGGGTGATTCTGTCAGAGGGCAGACGGACAGTTCTGCTGAACTCTCCTGGGTCCTCCTCTGCCTCCCACTTCCATGCAGTCCTGCTGGCAAAAACCCGCCAACAACCCAACAACTCGCAGAAGCCCATTTGGACGCGCCTTGTTTTCCAGCTTTCACGGCAGCACTGCCACACATTTTACGCACTTCTTCAGCGCAACAACAGCTGGGAACTCATCTGGGAATCTTATTTAAGCAGCGTGGAAGACCCTGGTACAACCACAGGCCTCCACCCGGGGCTGGGCCTCACTGCCCTCTCCAGCCCTGACCCGCCAGGCCAGGCCGTGGAGGCGAGCCCAGGCCGGTCTGGCTGCCTCCGGCCTCGCTGACAACAGCCGGGGGTGCCCCGGGCCAGGCCAGGGGCACAGGGGTGAGGCGCTGAGGCTTGCCCCTGCCGCTGCCGGGGTGTGAGGGTGAGCAGAAGGCCCGGCTGTGGCGGAGCCAGAACCTCCGCGCCGGGCAATCCCCCAGCGGTGCGCCCTCAAAACCCTCCCTCGCCGCTGCCGCGCACGGAACCCTTGCGCGGGGAGGCGCGGTTTCCAGCCGGGCCGGCCGCGACGGACCGCGGTGCCCGGAAGCGGCGGCAGCCCTGTCAGCCCGCGGCCGCGGCGGCCCCACCTGCCCTTGCCCGCCGCAGCCCGGGGCGCCAGGTGCGGCGGCGGAGCTCCGGCCGGCGGCCGCGGTGCGTGCGGCTCCCCCGGGCCTCTCCCGGCCGTTAGGATGTGGCGGACGCGGGCGGCGGCGGCTTGGTGAGCAGGGGCGAGCCGTGGCAGGGGTCAGGGCGGGCGCTGCGGGCCTGCTCCCTGGGGCGCGGCGGCTGTGCGGAGGGAGCGGCCGCCAGTGCCGTGACCCTCTCCTGCCTCTTCGACCTTGGGGCTTCTGCCCCGGGCGCGGTGTCGGTTGTAACGCTGGCGGAGCAGGCCCTGGACACCTGTGGGAACGGGGCTGCCCGCGGGGGAGGCCGGAGCCGCGCAGCGGGTGGGGGGGGGGTGCGTGTGAACGGCGCAGGGGTGAGCCTGAGGCCTGCTGGGGTGGGGGCTGCTGCTAACAGGCGGGGAAATTCCCCATCTTTCGGCTCCCCCGGCACCTGGGGTGCGATGTGGAAGGGAGCTGCATCTCCCTCATTCTCACCCAATGGAGTTCAGGCTGCCTTCGTGTTCAGACGTTGGACTTCCCCAGCAGCTGCCCTCCGTTCCTCTTGTTCTTCACCGTTCTTCTACCCGATTCCAGACAGGAGCGGTGAAACTGAATGGCCGGTAATCTCACAATGTTCCTTGGCAGATTTGGGAGCAGCGGTAGGAAAATAAGTGTTGTCTAGTGCTGAATGAGAAAGAAAATACCACAGTGCTTTGTGTTGGGTTACATTTGAAAGACTGCTTCACAGTCATAGCTATTAGAAGTGTATATAACCTATCTTTACAGAAAATTTGTTCCAGCTGAGGTGGGGATTTTTTTGTCCTCTTAAACTGGAGCAATATGTGTAAAATTTTAGGTATGACTTCCAGATGGAATGCTTGGCTATCAGTAGTAACGGGTCACTTTTTCTTGTTTTACAAGGTACCTATAACGTTAGTGCAATGCAAGAGTAGTCAGGTTGCAGGCCCATAATCAGGCAGATTCTAATGGCAGAGCTACTCCTGCCTGGAAGGCTAATTTTTGTTATTGTTGTTAGAAACAGCTTTCCAGAGGCTTTAAATTTGGAACTCATGAAATTCGTCATTTAATAGCACTTTTTTGGCACCCTTTTCAGTCTAACTGCACTTTTCAGTGAAGACTTTCAGTGAAGTTGATTTTTTTTGTCAGTATTCATCAGGAGTTTTTAGCAGCAGGAGGAGAGAAGAAAGAAGAAAATGGAAGTTTTAGTATAATAATGGAGTAGTGGGGTTTTTAACAAATTATAAGATTTTATATGTGCAATAAAGCAGGCAGGGTTTGAAATATGTGGTAGCACTCACAAGGCAGTTGTTGATCAAGTTCTTGCCATAACAATTTGTGATGGAACTCAATTTTTCCTTCAGTTTAAATATACAGAATGAATGCTGTAAAGCACAGTGTATTTTAAAAAAACAATCACAGAGAAGAAAATTACATAATATTATGAAATGCCTTTGACCTAGGTGAAGACCAATAATGAGAAGGGGCTGCCATAGTATATATTACTACTTGGTCTCTGCTGAAAATATTAAATATCTGTGTAATGGTAGTGACGGCAAAACAAAAGAAATAATGGCCCAGTCATCAGCTTGCTTCATACAGGCTTACCACACCCTGATTTTAAAAAACTGTCTTCAAAAGCAGGAGATACAACGTTTCTATTGTGGAGGCACTTTCCTTTTTTTATTGTTATGTAGCTACTTTTGTATTGGTACTATCTGTGGTTAATTTCTGAGCCTCTTGTAATTGCATGTCAAAGAGGAGAAACTTGTTACTACTTTAGGAATTATTCTGCTCTTGCTTGTTGTCCTCTTTCTAGATACTAAGTTTGTTATTTGAAAGGCACAGCTTTCTAGATAGTTTAGTATAGCAGCAAGAGGATACCCTTCAAAATCATAGTGACTTTCATGAACGAGGACTTTCATTACACTAAAGGAAATTTCTAAACATAGAACATTGGGAGAATTGGTCTTTTAAGAGAGGAAAATGTCTCAATTCATGTAATTCTGATTTTTAACTTACCTTCCAAAAGCTCCGTTTCTGGGTCAAAAGTGCTTTATAACAGTGTCTTCCACTTCTTTGGACATTAAGAATGTGCCTGTCATAGCCAATGTCATCTCTAGTACATGGAAAATCTCAAGGCAAATAACTGTATAGATAATAGAGCATGTTATTAGAAAATGCTGTAATATTTTCCATTTCATATGATTCACTTATTCTCTTTAAGATCTGTTAATTTAAAATGATTGAAGATTACGGGGTGAATAATTTGCCTTCTCAATAGTGTGAAGCATTTTCTTCTTTTATATTTGTCCCCTTTGTAAGTAAATGCACTTGATAATATTGAAAAACATGAAAAAAACATCAAGGAGCAAGCATTAATTTCAAGAACTGTAACTTGACTTATATTTTGCATCCAGTAAATGGTTTAATATTAACTATTCTGATGTGATGCTGAGACTGAAAAGTTACGGAAGAAATTGCTTTTTCCAGAGCAGTTGTCTTTTCCCTAAACTAGCAAAGCTACCTCAAAATGCTGAAGCATGCAGATAGTGTAATTGAAAGTATACAGGGAGCTTTATTCCAACCTATGCGTTTGTTTTAATGTAGGCAGGATAGATAAGGTTCCTGTGATTTCATGGCTGAGCTCTGTTTTCACAGTCAAATCTTTCAGACTGAAATTTTCCCTCTTGCATAAATCTGAATTACTTTATTGAAGTCTTCGACAAACATGGTGCAGCCATCTCCAGAAGTAATCTTGTTTATGCATGACCTGAGACAAACCAATAATGCTGTAATCCTAGAACCACAGAATATTAGAGTGAAGGGAACTGAAAGATGTCATTATGTACATGCTTCAACTCCAAAGGAGAATCTGCTTTGCCAAAAAAGGGCAAATATATTTTGCAAAGGAATTTTGTCTGTGTATTGTTTTTTTGAAGTTTGAAAATCCTCTACAAACTTAATGTTATCTAAAAGCTCATTTTGAATTACAAGATAGGCCGAACTGCCAAGTTTTCTTTTATGTTGCAAGTTGATCATAGTCTTCTGTGGACTCTTAGCTCCTGTTTGCCCAAACTGTATTTTACCACAGACGTGTTACTTGCCTTAATCCAGTGTGGAAGTTAAATTTAATTCATAACAGATTTTATAAACAGTATTTAAGGTTTTATGTCTGTAATCACTAGAAACGTTACACCCATTAACAATGTTTACAACTTTCTGTTTCCCTAGTAGCATAGCAATGATAGCTGGAAACTGTACATTCAGAGTGATGCTCTAATTTATCTGTAACCAGCTAAAATGTAATTTGAGTTGCTTCTAAAGAGGTTATTGAGTTAATGGTGTGTTGAGGAAATCTGTTACTTAAGAGTTTCTATTTCTTTTTTTTAGTGTCATCTGCCGGAGTCTAGCAAATAGCAGCTATGGAATAAAAAGAAAATCACCACTTCAAAACTTACATCTTGTTTCCCGAAGTATACATCATCCCTGCTACCCAAGTTCAAAATTTCAAAGACCTCCATTAAGGATATCCATTCAGCTGTTCTCGTCTCTTAATCATCTTCCCCTACGTAAAACAAAACTTTTAGATGTAAAATATGGATACCAGTCCCACAGGAACTTTTGGCTAGCTAGACTAGCGTCAAGGCTTCTCAAAATTCGCTATCTTGTATTAGGATCTGCTGTAGGTGGTGGTTATACAGCTAAGAAGGTATTTATCTGTGGAAGCTATTTTATGTATTTCATCTTTGTTGTTATGTTTCAGAACAATAGTTCTTGGAATATCCACAAAAATTACAGAATATCATTACAGGATGACAATAAAGATGAGTGAAAATGGAAAACAGATTGTTTAGAGAACTAGTATAGTTTTTAAAAAATCCACATAGTTTTATTCATATTTAAAAGATGGTGGGTTAGTATGTTTTATATGTAGCTATTACTTTTCAATAGATTGCTCATATGCTTCTCTCCATACATTTCTTTTTCTATTTCTACTCTATTTTTTTCCTTTTTGTATTAGACATATGATCAATGGAAGGACATGATGCCAGATCTCGATGAATATAAATGGATTGTTCCTGACTTCATTTGGGAGCTTGATGAACATATTGACTTCGGTATCACAAAAGCTAAAATGCTACTCTATCTAAAGACTAGCATATGTACAACTTAAACATAAGGGCGTAGGTCCTCAGTGCCTCTTCCCGATGCAGTAGTATCTTTATAGCTGTAATTTGAGTGAACTTGTATCGTTAGAGTTTGTTTTGTGTCTTACCAAGCTATTTGTATCATTGTGTTTGTAGGAAAAAATTAAGCATTGTTTAGCATTGATATTCCATAATTCATCCTTTAATTTGAGAATCCTCTTGGTCATTTCATATGGCCATGTAATCCCGTCATTGAAAGGAGACTTGCAACATGATCAAGGGGAATTACACAGGTTTTTGTAGTATTGTGCACAAAGTTCATTCTTTTTATATGAATGGCACTTACAAGTAAAAAATATAAATTGATAAATAAAAGGTATATATGATAAAAAGACCAATTGAAAATGCAGAATAGTGAACCTACCTGTCTACAAAATTATCTTGAAGATGGAGAAAAAAGAAAATGAAAAATATAGACTCTGTTTTCCTGAACCTTCTGATTACGGTAGGCATATTTTCAGATGAAAGATAGAAATCTAAAAAACAAGCACCGAGTTACTTCTTGTATATGCAGGGTAGTAAGGTGGTGTTCTCTTTAAAAAAAAAAAAAATTATGAAGATCTCACTACATGTATGAGTCTTGCATAGATAAGTGCAGAGATTAAATAACTGAGATAAATATTTTCTTGTTTTTATTGCTAGTGGATACTACATTTTTATAGTACTCTAAAGCTAATAAGTCTTTTTCAAAGGATTACAAAGTCATCTTATTTATGAAATTGAATAATAACCTTTTCTTAAAATGTACAAGAGGTGGGCATAGTTACAGTGTCATGTAATTTTAAAACATCCTCTACAAAGTATGTGAGAGAATAGTGTATGAAATGTGGTAAAATGCAGCAATAAGTTTTAGAGTATTTTAAAGTACCTGAGGCAACCAACTTATCAGGAAGTTCAAAGTCTAAAATTGCAATTGGTTTTTCAGATCTGATAATCTTTCCCAACACTAATGGGGGGAGGTGCATGTGGAAAGAAATTTTTTAATTCTTCATTAAAAAAAAAATGAAAAAAGCCACGTCCTGAAACAGTTGCTAGGTTCTACAGCCTAAGCCATTTTTGTTCATGAAAATAATAGGAAAGAAAAAATACTCATAAGTTGTTGTATTGTTTTCCTAGAAAAACTTATCAAAGCCCTTCCTGATGCAGATGACCTTGCCAGACTTCTGCCTGACTTTGACAAGATTGGAGAGAGCTTCACCTCACTGAAAGGATTTTTTTCTCCTGGTGAGAACCATTTTTCAGCTTAGTTTTAACTTTGAAAACATAAGCTATTACAAGATGAGGTTACAGGTATGTCCTTAGACACTAAAAGAAAGCAGATCCTGAAAATGCATGCCTTTTCATTGAATATCTCCCCTGAAAGTGTTATGGACACAGGTAAGTGTAATGTATTTTTAAAAGCAAGAATTCTAGTAGCAAGTAGTGAGAACCAAAATGTGAAACTGAATAGAAAACTAGAATTCTTGTACAAATCTAAACAAACAGATTGAAAGATAGATTGATTCAGTGAGTCATAAAAGCTGGGTGTGTCCAGCTAGAATTTGGAGAAGCTGACAGTGGCACTGGACAGTAACAGTACCACAGCTGCTACAGGAGAAAAGAGTTGGATTATTAGGAACAGTGATTCTTGATGTTGCAAGCACATGAAATTAGAGATTTGTGATGAAGGTATTCTTTTGGGTTGAGTGATATTTTTCATCTGGACATAGCTCCAGAAGCACTTGCTTGAAGATTTAGCTTTGGTGGGGGCTATGTTTCAAAGGAGTAGGTAGGAGTTCTAAATGCTTCACAGAAAGCAGGGGGGTGGTTTTTCATTTCAGTATGCCTAGGCAGTAGCAGGCTTAGTGGTTTTCAGGTTTTGGGAGATTTAAATAAGGCATTTCTGATCGGTGGCCTTCTTAAAACTAAAATATGATTGATTTGATCATCATATCTGACTTGCTCTTGAGCACAGCTGAAGACTTCACCCAGTCATTCTTGTAATAGAGTGAAAGATTCTTCCTATTATATACCTTAATAATTATCAAACCGCATACATTTTTATTCATGAAAGATTGTATCTATGAGGTGTCATAGTCATTGCTCTAAGTGTGTTTGAAAATATTTCTGTATCAGTGTGCATAAGAAGCATATTTTCATTTTCTTAAAATACAGTTAACGGTGGAACTAGTTTATTCATCTTATAAACTGAGCGAGCAACTAAGTAGGGATGAAGTTCGAAGTGACAAGTAGATTACAATCTCCTATGTATTTTAACTGTTAAAGATTTTTAGCTGTTTAAAATCGTGGTGGTATTGACTGGTATTGTGAGATGTCACCTATTAATTGTTATCATACTCACATGGACATAGTTGACATTTATGGTTGTGTGGTCCTCCAAATGAGACAAAGATCCCTCATCTTTGTTTTGCCTTTTGTTTTGTATTTATAATTTTTATTTCCCCTCTTCTGCTGATTTTTCACAGGTTACAATTTGGTTAGTGAAGTCATAGGAGCTTCTGATCTACTTCTGTTGTTAGGTGTGTAAAAGCCCTTTTTACTGCCCTTAACCTGCCTCTTTAAAGCAAACTCCTAAAACACTACTGTACTAAGAGGAGTGAATATCAATGTAAACACAACTATTTACAGCAATTTAATATTGAATTACAAATACCTTCCAATTATTTAAAAAATACTTAGATCCACCCCTGTGAGAATGGGTAGATGAATAGTTGATGTTTCTCTGCCAGAGTCCTTAGCAGATGCTTTTTATTTCAGGCATTTTCCAGAAGCTTGTTTTGAAAACCTATGTCATTACAATAGGAAAGAATATAATACTTTTTTTCTTGTTACAATAATACCAATGGAATTTGTATTATCCTTTCATGTCTATCAGAAATAATTAATTTTTAAAAAGTTTTCAGAACTTTAATACTCTAATTGAAGCTGCCTGTTCCCTTAAGATGTAACTAATTTGAGTCAAAAACTAGATACAAAATTTTCAGATTACTTTTAAACTTAATTTCTTTTTCAGTTTCTTTTGATGAACCTTTTTTGGTTGATAGCAACTTCAAAGATTATTTAATTAATAATTCATAGGCATTGAAACTTTAATTTTCTGTTGGTGTAGTTTGAGAATTTTTAAGTGCCTTTTGCATGTTAATGAGTTTCTGTAACTATGTCCTAGGTTCTCCAGGAGAAACAGCATTCAGAGCTACTGACCAGGGATATGACAATGACAAACAGTACAAGAAGGTAATTACTCTCTTGCAAAACTAAGAATGTCTTAACAACAGGTAATTTTTTACAAGTGCTTCAATAGCTAGTTTTAGATGTTTATTTGAAACAGCTTGAAAATGACTGAAGTATGCACTGCTGTTTTTAATATATACACAGTACAATGATAATAAGCATTTTGGTGTAAAGAAAATACAAGGCAGTCATAAAAGTCTTTAGGAATTGCATTCTTAAGAAACTTGGTTTGCAATAAGAATGTAATTTTAGGTATTTTTTGTGCATTTGCAATTTTTCCGGGCATGTTCTCAGTGGCACTTGAGCTTATAGCTTATTACTGAAGCTGGTTTAGGCTTTTACAGTTGTTTGCAAGTATTTCTGCTTGCAGCCTCATTTCTGTTGACATTTTCACAGTTGTGATTCTTAATTAAGGATCTCTGCTTTAATAAAGAACTTCTATTTCTTAAAGCACTCTGTCTTTTTATTTAGAATGTGTACATCACATTTTTGTTACTATCTTCTGGAAAAAAATGTTACTGTATTTTGATAACTAAAAGTTTTAGCATTTTTCCTTGAAGTAAAGAAGGTGAAGTTTAATTTTTTGCTTTCATGAATAATAGATTTCATTTCTATTGAATTCCTAAATAGTAATGTTGCTTATTCTTTGAAAGCTTTTAATTTTTCCTGTGTATTTGAAAAAATTCTTTAAAAAATGGAAGGAAAACAATAAGTATCAGGAATTTGTAAATTATTAAATATTTGTTTTTGCAACGGAAAACTTCTTAGTGTCTGAACTATAACGGGAGCTTTTACATAAAAGACATTTCTGTATATGCAGGCATGTATACATTTATTCTACATTAGTTCTGCATGGCACTATATAGTGAAACCTGTACAAAGCTCACTTTTTATAATTCATTTCTTCACTTTGGAACAGTGATGGATTTCTACATGAGAAAAAAAATTTAGCTTTTTGTTTTCCCTTTGTCAGTAAACTGTCTATTTATTATATATTGGTTTACTTTCTCTTGAGCAATTGCTTAGCACAGGTTTCACTTTTTACAACATAAAAAATACTTTACTGTTGATTTGCGGGGAAACGGCCATCTTAATTTATTGTCTTTGATAACTAAATTAACTGAGATTTTTACTGAGTGCCAGTAATATCACTCATACTTATTCTGTTTTTTCAGATGCAGTGATGACTGCATTTTAATGTTGCCAACAAACTTTGGCTGTGGTACAGAAAATATCAGCCCATGTTAAACTAGTATGATTTATAAAATTTAGTCTCATGTACTAATTTTTGTTACTCCACTTGTATCTGATATGCTTAGAAACTGTTGTTTTGCTAATTTATATGATCAAATTTGGTCATAATATTTCAAACAAGGCACATATGAATAGCTAACATAGCATAATCGCTTGGTTTATTGGCAAGCAAAATTATTATTTTCTAGACAATGGATTAGATGGCCTTTTCTTATTCAATGCTTTCCACTACCAATCAGTATTAGTTTAAGAATTGTGATTATATGGATGCATAAAGTGCTGTAGCATGGTATTAAATGTGTCTGATGGCTGATGAGCTGGTTTTCTTTGATTCCTTGTGAAAAGATGAGTAATTGGTAAAGATCTAGGAATTCCTCATTTGGAGGAATGTTCTGTAGAACCATTATTGTGCATGGTCTTCAGACGGGTCTCTAAAAACTTCCTGTAGAATGAGTGAGAAGCTAGTTAATTTACAAGATAACTTTGAGAGAGCGAATGTTGTCCCAGACACCAAATCAGGCTGTACTGCTTCTTGCCAGCTAATGTGGTATTTCTCTCATCATCTCTCATTTCATATAAAATATACACCTTTTTGAAAAGAAAACAAAATTACTTATCTGAACACTCCAGTAATTTTAATTTAAATACATGGAGGTTAAATCTATTTCTACTACTAAAAAGATTTATAGTGGTTATAGCTGTGATGAAGTGGGTGTGAAAAATGCAACTCAAGTATTGATTTTGGGCTTAGAAGCCAGATAAAGAAATAATTCAAAACCAACCACACAGTCTTTCTCTGCCTTTGGTACTCTGATAAAATCTCATGCCTTGAAGAACCTAATGCACTGTTGAGGATTTGGCAGTGCATAGACTACCTCGCTCAGCCAACACAGGGTCACCTTCAGTCGGCGTAAGAAGTGGCACAGTAATTGTACATCTCTTCACTACAGCTACTGCAGGAGTGTGAAAAGGAGGCTTTAGTAAGGAATATGGCTTGACTCTGATCTTCTTTTTTTTTTTTTAATGTTCTCGTTTCTTTCATTTTTTCTTATCCAATAAAGTTTCCATAATTTTCTCTTTTTCTATTCATAGCACCATTATTTTCCCAACTTAATTCCCAGTTTCATGTTGTAAGTACTTTGCATAAAATTGTGACATTTATTCAAATTCTTATAAATTGATTTCTTTACCTTCCTCATCATTTTCACCCCTTTACATCCCTCAGCATGTAATTATTTTTCCTGCAAGGACTTATTGTGGCTCAGCTTTTCTCATGAACAGTTGCACTGAAGTTAGTGGGAAATAGTGGAAGGAGTTGAGACATGCAAAAAGACAGGGCTTTGGTTGCTGGTGAAAATGGGACACAAATACTTCAGTCATGAGGAAATTTTAAATTAAAGACATAGTCATACTCAACTGAAGTACAACATATTAACTTTTAATGTAAAAGAATGTATTTTTTTAAAGCATATGCAGTAACAATGTCGGCACTTGTTTTGCCTTATTTTGTTTACTGTGCACTCAGATTCTCATGATGACTTTGCAGGGTTTGTGACACCATGTTTGTCAACTAGTGTTATTCCCCTTTACATTGTTTCTTTGATAATGAAAATAATATAATGATTGTAAACATATTTTTTTTTAAATCCCATTAGTTGATCAATGTTGGTTTTTCTAGATAAACTTCTTTAAAATAGATACAGTTTTACACTGGAATGATTTATTTTTGGGGGCAGGAAACAGTGGTAGTGTCCAAAGACAGAGATGTAAACTTTTTTGTTTGTGTCCTGGTTCATACCAGCCTGGGTGTTTTGTGTTTAGTTCTGTGCTATTTAAGGTTCTTGATTTTTTTTTTTTTATAGGTGTTTTTTTTAATTCAAACCTATAAAGCAAGAAATAGAAAATAAACGAAATAAGATTATTGACTGATATATACAAAGTAGAATGTGTCATTGAGAAGCCTTTTAAATCACTGTATTTTTTACTTGAATATTTTATTAAATGGGGTAACTGTAGTTGAAAAGGGCTTTTCATACTTTACTATGGAGCAAGAGTCACATGGACCAGATGTCTTAGAAAGTAATTGCACATTAAATAGTTAGATTTGGTGGCTTCAAATATTTGTTCCTGTGCCTGTTTAAATGCTAAAAGACCTTCATGGCAGGTTTTGTTCAGTGTTTTTTCTTGTGTGTTCTTGACCAATAGCATAATTTTTAAAGGGATTGTGTCAGGTCATATTGAGAGTTTCCTTGTTTGCAAATATTATTATTGTTCCTCTAATACTAAGTGTAGGCATGAGGTTCTCCTTACTGCTGTATAGAACTGAAATGTTTTGTTTCGCCTGATTTCTTGGCACAGTTCTAATGCATTTGCTTGTCTGGCAATATATAAATTTTTTAAATCTTAAAATGGTTCAGTAAAATACAAATGTGGAGATTTTTCTATTCTTGAAATGTTATACAAATGACTATCTAACAAATGTTTATATTTGGTCATTTGATTGTCTCTCCTTTTATCCATTCTCTCCTGTGTTGTTTATCCTTATGTGTACATGCCTGTGTGTGTATTTTGTGCAACAAATGTATAACTTTATGGTAGATGTCTTGAATTCTTAAACCAAAGTTCTGTTTCAGGATTTGTTTTGATTCCTGTAGTACATTTTTGAAACCTTAATTTCACCGAATGTTTTCTTAGAAGATGATGTAATATTTTTAAAGAGCTTTATTTAAATAATTCATTAATACTTCTGTCTGCATTCTCTGAAATAAATTGTACATAAAGTTCCAATAGATGTTGGCATGGTATCTCTAAACCAATTTTGAAAGACAGTTTAGCATTACAAGAATATTTGGTATGGAGGGAGAAGAGAAGAAAGCTAAGCTTCATGGAAATGGTGAATAAGTAAAGGAGTAAGCATCAAGTTGCAGGGATTTTGAAGTAATCAGGAAGGATAATGACAGCATTAATTTAAACTGTGATGTGTTACAGAAGTGGAGAGGGGGCTTTTTCTTTCTTTATGCTCTAGAAACTCTTTTGCCTCTCCTAGTTTGAAAATTAAGTAGCAGGCAAAAATCATATTTCTATAAACTGTCTGCGTTCCTGAGAATAAGAACAAAAGGAGAACTTTTATGTTTCTGACAAAGTTGAGCCTGTTAGCTGTTGTGCACAACTCTGTGTAGAATATCCAAAACACTCTCTTTAAATACGTGCATGGTTAAGTTGTGAAAAATTGCGTATACTTAAGAACTTCTGGTATGAATAATTGAGATGAAATCCTGAAACTTTTGAGAATATTTTAAAGCCAGAATAATTGACTTTTTTTTAAGGTTTAGATACTTAAAGTTGAATATAATTATAAAATGTAGCTAAATGTTTATTGTTTTCTTCTACCTGGATTTGCAAAATGCATGGTTTTGCTGGCTATATTCACTCCCAGCTAGCTAGCAGGAGATCTTGCTAATGAAATTTCACTTTTGTTTGAACTGACCCATTCATACCTGTTTTTCATCTGTCTTTGTCGTGCCCTTTGATTTAACTTTGTTCTCCTTACACCCCAAATTTTTCCTCTCCTTTTTATTATAAACTCATGGCAGGGCCTGCTTGGTGAACTCATTCTGTTACAACAACAAATCCAGCAGCACGAAGAGGAAGCACGCAGAGCCGCTGGCCAATATAACATGGGCTCTTCCCAGCAGAAGCGAAAGGTGATGGCTTAAGGGTCAATATGTACTGTATTCACACTAATCAAATGGTTCAGCCTTCTGCATTTGAGCTAGAAAAATCTAACTAATTAAATCATGGGCCCAAATAATTATTACAGCCAATTTCACTACAGGTCTATAGTCCTGTTTCAGTTTAACCAAGTTGCACTTAAAGCATGGTGTTAAAAGCCAAACAAGTACTTTGTGTCACTTTGAAATTGTATGTTCTCTGCCTCTATAAAAACTGTTATTTAAAGTTCATACATTAAAAAGGCATTTAAGGAAAGTATGTGAATAAATGTCAAGCCTGTTTTCTCTACTGTTGCTTGCTTGCTGTAGCTCTGTCTTGTAAGAGTATAGCTATTTACAGGCAATATATCTCTGGGAACATTTTTTCCTGATTTTTATTGTTACCAATCTGAAAATGACAGCAGCTCTTTAGAAACAATTTTGCACAGAAAATTAAATACTGCTCTCTAATAGCAGTCTCTACTATGTATTCATCAAAGGTATTCCTTTATCTGTTTTCCCTCTTAAAGCACAGTTTATCCTGATAGGCTGTGGTTGTTGAACATCTGCACATCACTTTACTTACTTAATTTAAGCTCCGATCATTTTATTCATTATTATATGGCTGAGATGAATGGGAAATGCTTCCTAAATTGGGATATTTTAGTTGTCTAGTCTGTTACAACCCCTAATTCTTAATCACGTTGCATTGTTGGCTGCTTCTGTGTCCTCAAAAAATCTTTCTGATTACTCATATTTTTCAACAGCTTTGGAATTGAGCACTGGATACAGAACTTAATCTTCTGTACATCTGAAGATAACTCCCACAGAAAGAGGAACACAGTAAATGTGAATTAAACTTTTAGACATAGTTTCATAGCTGCAATTGTCATGCCTTTTAGTCTGTCAACAGAGTAAATTACTTTGTTCTCCAAAACTAAAGTAGCATTTTAAATATTTTACTTTCTTGCCATATTATTTTTTATGGTTTAGAGTTACAACCTAAACTGTTAATCTTCCTTTAATTTAAAAAAAAAAAAATTGGTGAAAGGCAATTTTTCCTCATATTTCATTTTTCAAATTTATTTAGTTAATATTCTCTCTGGATTTAAAATAAGACCGATGTATTCGGTCCTCAGTTATTAATTTAGGCATTGTATAACAGAATACAAAGGAAATGCAATTATTTGAGATTATTTTATCTCAAAAGGTGTCCTACAAATGTCCTCGCATTCATTCCCTTCCAGATGTGTATTTTAGTAGAAGTATGAAGATGTCTTCAGAGGTCTAAATATTCTCTTATTTGTTCAGTTTTTTTAATAAAGAGAACTCCTTCATCCTCTGTCAGATTGTATACAGTTTATTGAGATAGTTGAAGTACGGAATAGTAGCTTGAAGTTTATAATAAAGTATATGAAGATGTAAAAATTACTGGAAAGGCAACACAATATTTGATATAAAAAAATGTATCAGCCTAAAAAACATAATCAGGAAAAAAATGAACTTGATATTACCTTTGCTTCTGATTGAAATTCTACCTCGTCAGTTCTTTCTTGCAACTAATTCTACAATTCCCAAGCTGTGAAATAGCTGTAAGGGCTATCTTTGTAAATGTTATCCTGACCTCCAAGGCAGGTACTCTGTGTTTTCTGAGTGTTGAAAGTCTTAACTGCCCTTGCATATAAAAAGTTTTGATTTAGCATTCAAATGTGTTGTTTGGCCTATATGCCTAATGACAATGAATGTGTCTTGTTTGTCACACTAATTTTTTTGCTTGAAACAAATTGAAAGGGATAGTAAACTATTTTCTCTAATATCTTGATATGAGGATATAACTTAGATTCCAATCATTGATCCAAATTCGCCTTTGGAAGAAGAAATTGTTCCTGTGATTGAAATAAGTCATGGCATGCCCTTTTGACAGGGCATAAGCTAACTTTGTTTATTTTTTAACTCAGTTGGCTTGCTTGCCTGTCTAGAGAACATGATCATTTCCTTTCTATTGGAAGTTCTGTTGCCCAATTTACTTGTACATTTTCCATTTTAATTTAATTACTCAATATTAAATCTACTTCAGTTGTAAATTGAATAGTAGTAAGAACTGTCTCACAAGCAGGAGAGGTTACTAAAAACAAAAATACAATTGTTTCCTGTTGATGTTTTTTTGTCAGCCTTTTGATAAATATTTAGCAGTATAATTGATTAATCTTGCATAACTGCACTGTGCCTAGCTGCTCCTTATATGCATTTTGTTTGGGCCTTGATATTTTCATTTATATTACTGGAAATCATTGTAGTTCTTCTGTAGATGATCAATTTAGAATTATTTATAGTCTGGTTAGAGAATATACAAATCCAATAACTGTGGTTTCAAAGGTACTGAATTTTCAGGGGCACATGCTTATTTTATACAATATGTGGCAAAGGAAAGCAACCGCTGTGCAAAATGAGTAACTCTATAAGGAGCTTCTGGTAGTCTGAGCAAGCACATATCTGCATCTTTGCATGCAGGAGGCCTTGACTAAAAATGACCCCACGATTTTCTTTTCTCATAACTCTCTATGGTGGCAATGGGGAAAGAAGGAGGCATCTTAATGTACAAAGCATGCTGAATTAGATTAAACAAATATTGATGTGCCTATATAGAGATATTTTAATAGTTGGGTTTTTTTTTTATGAGTAGAAATCATGGATTAGTCATATGTGACTAGATTGTTACGATAGTTTTAGCTTTTATTGGCAAGTTAAAACTTTTTAGCAATATTATGAATTACATGTCCAAAATACTGTATGTACTAACTGCAGCTAAACATTCAAAGCACACCTGAACCAAATGCCAAAGCACATACATCATTCTAGAGCGGTTTGCTATTTTTGACATAACTTACCTAATTGTCCTTGTTAGAGTTAATCATCGAGTGCTAGATAATTCTTTGCTTCAGATCTTGCAACTTGTAGCTGTGTGCGGTATTTTTGCTTACTGTGTTTAACATAAGTATACGGTACGTAAAAGACTGCGCTCCTGCAGTTCGAGGTAATCTGTGTATCAGTAAGTACACATCAAGGCCCCAGAAGTACTTTCAAGAACAGCTTGCCTAAGAGCAGAGAGCAGGAAAATGTTAACTGCTTTGAAAATCCGTACCACATGGAAACACCTTGTTTTCCTTTTCTTTCCTTTATTTTCTTGCTTCTCTGACTCCACACCATTGGCTTTGCCCTTCTATTTTTATTTTCCCCTTATGTTTCTGAGGTGTTTCAAGTGTGTGTATATGTAAATGTTTATTTGCATATACCAGCCTGTGGCTGCACACATCAAGTTGTCTGTGTGCTAAACTAACACTGTTTCTGATGCACTTTTGCTATTACTGAACTAATTAACAGAAATGAAAAGGAAGTCAATTTACAACACTTCCTCTTTGCTGTTTATGAATGAGAAAATAATTGGATATAGATGGAAGTGTCAGCTTGGATTGCTTTCTATAAAGTGCAGGCACAATCCTGTATATTACAGGTTTAATAGCTAATTAATATCAATCACTATGACTAACTGTGGATTTTTTTCTTGTTTAATCTGTGACAACTGGTGTGAAATTATAGTAACTAAATTGATTTGTGTCTAAATGACAGCTGTCCTCTGCGTGTTAGATAATATGCTCTTTCTGATATGAAGCTAACTTGAGTTGTAAATGTCACATGAACTTTATTACATGACCTTTATTTAAATATTGCAGATTTTACCTATGTCATTCTTTCAGTAATCGTTTAGATTATAATTTTTTTCTAAATTTAATAATTCATCAGTCAACCATTAGATTTTGTTGTTTGTAGATATTTACATCATATGAATTTGTATTGCACCATTTACGCTTTTGTCTTGCTTTTGTGTTATTAAAAAGGCATTTTTTTGAACAACTGTTTGTTACATCTTGATGAACCTATTTTAAGAATATTTGACTAAAAATGGCTCTAATTGCCTCATCTTATTACTGTTATGCCTTGAACTTCAAAATGTTTTGTATTATAATATCCTAATTTTTCTAGTTTTTAATGAAACTTAAATTAAAATAACCCTTCAAGACTGTCCTGACGTAACTACACTTTATGAAGTTGTGCATGCATGTTTAGGATTATAATTCTGAAAAACAACTATGAAGTAAGAATCCCCTTGAAGCTTCAGAAATAGTGAATACTCACCTGAAAGTAGTTTCTGTAGCAAGCAGGTGTTTTAGTGATTGTATCCCATTAAGATCATGCTAATTCAAGAAATGAACATACAAGATCCTGAGAGTTTGTCCACTAAAATTACATTTAGGGCAGTGGCCAGAAAACTCCGAGCACCATATACAGTTTTCCTTTCTCTAAGTCTACTTTCCTAGTATTAAGTCTTGAAGGGTTAATTTTTGCATTTGCATGTACTGGACTTTAGACATTTTTTGATGTGAACGTCCTGTTGCAGATGGAACTTTCCGCATTAAATCTCAAATGTCAATTGAAGAATTTTACTTGCTTTAAAATGCATGTAAAGTCAATTTTCTTATGTGGAATGAAGCTTTCAGTTTGTGATTTGGTTACTTGCAGTGGATAAACTAAACAATGTTTTAGTAGCCATGATTATTTTTATTTGTAGGTTTCTGACAAAGAGAAGATTGATCAACTTCAGGAAGAACTTCTGCGCACTCAGGTACCTTTTGAGTTACTGATGTCTTAAGTAGAGATTTATGTGCAGCAGACTCAGATTTACCAGACAAAAGCACACCTGAAATATAAGATATTTGGGAAAAGTGAGGTGCCTTTTTCAGTCTTTGAGTTTATCAATACAGAGTTCACTGTGTGGGCACAGACCAAAGGTCAGTCTAGTCTGTTCTTTGTCGGACAGTGACTGACAGAATGCAAGAGGGGAGTGCAAGAATAGGGCAAATGTGTAATCATACTTTCCCAAAATACCTTCCTTGCCTTCAATGCTGTATATTCCTGAAATGTAAAGTTAGCCCAAGAGCGTTACGTAAATACAATGGTGATATTCCGGTTTTTAACTTCTTATTTATGCTAACTTTACTTCTAACTTTCTACAGTTCTCTTTTATAACTTCAGTGCTACTAAATACATCTGTGATGTCTTGTATGTTTAAATGGCACATTTGCTGCAGAGAGGAAATTAGTTTACTTATTAAGGAGTTACATTTTAATCCCTTAATGTAGGAAATGTCACTTCTAGTAGAGTAAAGAAGTTTAAGTGCATTTGCTGACCAAATATCAGAGGTCCAAGAGGGAAAATAGACATCATATGGGATATGTGGGGTGAGACATTCAGATTATAGTACAGTGGCATTCAGGAAAACCAAAGTATCTTTTTTGTTTTCTTCTGTCAAGAAAAATAATTGCAGTTACAATGCTAGAGTTGTATGTAAGCCATGCAGTGTTCATCAAAATCTGTTTTGTGAAGCAATAAGCAGTTCTTTCAATTAAAGCTGTTTCTATGACTGGACTGTTTGGTACAAAAATTGCTACGGGAAGATTAAAAGCTTTTTCTCTGCCCTCTCTTTGAGATTTAAAAGAACAGTTCATCCATTTAAGAAACTGAAGAGGATGGTGCTGTTCAGAGTGATGTCCTTTAAAAAAAATCAAAAGTGAAAATTTGAACAATAATGACAGCTATCGATAGAATTTCTTAATACACATTTCTAAAAAACATTGCTTTACAAAACCCAAGCCACTTTCCATTTCTGAATGTCTTCCATCCAGTTCAGTTGTTGTAATTTAATATGGTTTGAGGGAAGATGTGCTTTTGCAAGTGAAACCCTGTTTTCAGTATTTCCTCTGTTACTTCTGTTAAAGAGAAGCCTGCTTCATTAGCTGGCAGAAAAGGAGAACCGCAGAGATCAGCTTTAGGATCACTGCTTTTCAGACTGGCCTTTTAAAAAGTGCATGGCCTAACTTCAGAGGAGCTGGGAATTTGATAATAGACATATAGAAAGCCCATTTTTTAATATGAATTTCTGTATGTAGTGAATGCATACATGTTACTTTGTTCCCCTTGCATAAAACTTACACTTAAAACCTGACAAGGTTAAAATAGTAATAAATTTAGTATCTTCTATCAAGGATGCAAGTGTATAGGAGCAAGAACAAAGTCACAAAAATAAAACCATTTTCACATTCTCTGAAATCTGGTCTTGCATTCAGTCGCTAATTTAAGAATTCCCTGCATCAGCGCAACTGAGGAGCATTTCCAGCCCTTCTGGGGGGTAGCTTTCATAATATGGGGAATACAGTGTGCAGCTGCACATCTGGTTAGAAAGAAGTATTTCATCCCTTAGGCAGTCCTTACAGCGCAGGAACCCTGATTCCTCAGCTATATTGACTTACACTTCTTGTTTAGACAGCAACACATTTTCCTCCTAGGTGTGTTGCCTTACAACAAACTTATAAGGTTTTCATATATTATACCTTAATGGGGCTTTTCAGTGCAAATGTGGTATAAGGTGGGACCCCTTCCTGTCTCATTAATTGACTTACACTTCACCAAATCTCATTCCAACAAAGTTTTAGTCTCCTTAATTTGCAAAGCAGAGCTAATTATTTTTAAGCTAGACTTTTTTCCAGGGTTGATACATATTAGTCATTACTTTGGTTTGCTTGTTCACTTTTCTTAAGTTAATGTGCAATTAATCTTTTGTTGTATCGGTAGGCTTCTGAAGTGATGGGCTCTTTGGCTCAGCCAAATTATTTTGATATGGGGGTTTGTAACCGCTTTATACATTTACTACTTTTGAAAGCATTTATTACTTACCTTTTTTTATAACAGCTTGAAATTTGATTTGTTCTTAAAAGTACACTCAGGCCAAATACATTTCCATGAAAACAGTTTTCAGAGTAGGTATCAAAACACCGTATTCATATCTCATCTTCAGAGGACTATCATAATCTAAACAGGACTGACCTGGTACAGTTGTTACTTGAACGGAGGTTGTGTGCTAGAGAAGGGGTCTAAACTAGGCTTGCAAATTCACATTTTAGCTCTGTGATCTTTTTATTGAACAGCCAGTTCCCACTGACGCCAGTTTCTGTCTGACGGCATATGTGTGGCTCCTTCAAAAATTATGCTTGTTTAAGATGCTTAAAGATTGATTTATGTATCCCCAAGTTTGAACATTGTGGTCGTATTAAAATTGTTGAAGCAAAGATATGTTGCCAAAAAGAAAATTCTAACAGTTTTCTCTTGATGGCCTTGTATTTCAATAAACTAATGATTACAAAGGTTTCTATATTTTTGAAAGACTTTCCTGAAGTGTAATATATTTTTATAGGTAAAACTTTGCTCATTTGAGTGTATATTGCTGTAATTTCAAGAGTATATTTGTACCACTGTTTTGTAGCTCAAATACCAAAGAATGCTTGAGCGATTAGAGAAGGAGAACAAAGAATTAAGAAAACTGGTACTGCAAAGAGATGACAAGGGTATTCATCAGAGGAAGTTAAAGGTACTTATGTGTTACAAATTTGCATAGAAATATAATTATGCCATATTTTCTATGATGCTATTCTAAATTATATTTGTTAATTCATATATGAACTTTCAACATTTGTTACAAGGATATGTATGCTAATTTTTTGACATGTTAAGGCTTTTATACATTTTTTTTTAACTATATAACTTTTGAAAATGGCTTCAGTTGAAGAGCACAAAGGGGTTACAAGGTCTAACTAAATAACTTGCCTAAGTAAGTGGGAAATGTGGATTGGGTTTTTTGATGTAGCTTCACTGTATTTGCTAATAAATATGCTTCCAACTCTTCTTACACACAGTCTGATACTTTTGTGCTTTGTCATGGATCTTACTGAGTTTGGTAGGAATATAGCTACAGGGTCAGGAAACATCTTTTAACAGACCTGTATAAATCCACAGAGATTGAACTAAGTATGCTTTTGCCTGCCAACATCCTGAGCGTTCTAAAAACAGACATTTTCTGCCTCACTCTGTGTTACTTGCTGACCGGTATGGATCTTCCTCTTTCCTCTGGGAACTGAAAGATAAGGAGTTCTTATTTTTACAGAATGAGGTTGATAGCTCTATACCCTTCTTAATGCTCACTCTTCAACAAGCCGAAAATGTAAGTATAGATGTTTAATGGAAGAAACTTTATTCAGCTTCTTAACTTGGAAACTGTGAAGACTGAGCGCTGTTGTTCTCTTATGCTGTAGGTAAGAGCTCTCATTTTGCTCTTTCAGCAAGATGCAGTTGTAGTATTTTCATCCACAGAAGGCAAGGGATGACTCTACTTGGTATTGTACTTCATAAAACAGATCTGTGCTGCAGTATAGACAGTTCAGGTTTCAAACCATCAGGAGAGAATAAACACATTTTTACAAATAAGTTTTTACAGAATATACAGATGAAGTAGTCTGAAACCCAATCTTTGTTGTTAATTGGCTGTGTTTTCTCTCTGTATTTTTTTTGTAGAAATCCTTGATTGATATGTATTCTGAAGTACTTGACATCCTGTCTGATTATGATGCCAGTTATAACACTCAAGATCACCTACCTCGAGTAAGTAGATAAAGAATTCAAGGCTTTTTACTGAAACACCAGTCTTATAATTGAATATATTTAATATTAAATAATTCATATTTAACTATATTCCAGAATAATCCAGAGCTAGTGCTAGGCTATTTTCTTGTAACTCCAGGGTTTTTGCTTAAGACATGTTCTCCATTTTAAATGCAACAAGAGAATTTTGAGAATAACCAATGTAACTATGTTAAGTCTGCCTTGGCTCATAGATAAAACCCTATCTAGATCCAGATATTGCTGCTGTGCTCAGCCTTTCATTCTAAATGGTTTCAGTGAGGGCACCCCAGCCTCCTCAGCAGTGTAAAATGACTTGTTTCCCAAGTGTGTGCCAGCAGAGCTGAGAAGGTAAGGTGCCCTGGCTAACTCCCCGCAGTAGTGCTGCTGTTGGATGGGGGGAGCGTGAGAAGGCACTGGTGAGGCCGGACCTTGAATACTGCGTTCAGTTTTGGGCCCCTCACTACAAGGACATTGAGGTGCTGGAGCGTGTCCAAAGGAGGGCAACGAGGCTGGTGAAGGGTCTAGAGCACAAGTCTTACGAGGAGTGGCTGACGGAGCTGGGGTTGTTTAGTCTGGAGAAGAGGAGGCTGAGGGGAGACCTTATTGCTCTCTACAACTACCTGAAAGGAGGTTGTAGCGAGGTGGGAGCTGGTCTCTTCTCCCAGGTAGCAAGCAACAGGATGAGAGGAAATAGGCTCAAGTTGTACCAGGGGAGATTTAGATTAGATTTTGGGAAGAATTTCTTCACAGAGAGAGTAGTTAGGCATTGGAACAGACTGCCCAGGGAAGTGGTGCAATCACAGTCCCTGGAAGTATTCAAAAAACTTGTAGATGTGGTGCTTAGGGACATGGTTTAGAGGTGGGCCTGGCAGTTAGGTTAATCGTTGGACTCGATGATCTCAGAGGTCCTTTCCAACCTTAACGATTCTGTGATTCTGAGGGGTTTGGCCAGCCTGACTGCTGGTGTAGGGGAGAGCCAGGAACGCTTCCTGCTTGCACAACCACCTGTAGCACCGGTGGCTTCTGTAGGGGTCCGGTAAGATGGGGAAGTGACAGCAACTACATCAGAATTCAACGTTCTCCAGGCAGAAGCAGCATCTGCCAGATGAGTAGTCTTCAGTGTTGTGCCTGCTGAAAGGATTTTGTACCAGGAGAGAAGAACTGCCTGCCACGAGAACAGCAAGCCCTTCCTCTCTGCCTTGGGTGGCCTGGCAGGTTAGGCCCGTAGGGTGCTTTGTGGACTGCACTGTCTTAAGCACAAGTCAATTTTTTTGCATGACTGAAAGTTAGCATTTATTCAAGGATCCCATATTTAAACCAATGCATTTATTGTCAAACATAATACAGCCAGTGTTGATACAAATTAACATCTTTTTAGTCAGCTTTTGTCTAAATTTCCAAAATGTCCTGCTGAAAGCCAGTGGCTGTTTTAACTTTCACTTAAGGTGGTGGTGGTTGGAGATCAAAGTGCAGGAAAAACCAGTGTGTTAGAAATGATCGCCCAAGCCCGCATATTCCCTCGAGGGTCTGGGGAGATGATGACACGTTCCCCTGTTAAGGTAAGAAACATCGTAATCTCTGAATCTCATGTTGTTCCCCCTCTGATTATGCCATTAATTGAAGTATATGTGAACATTCATTTATAAAATGGCCTCTAAGCAGTGAGTTGTTGCAGTCAATGACAAAACTTCTGCAGGCCTATATGTGATCTGTATATACTATCAGAGTAGTAGTAGTTCCTACTATAAGTAGTCCTGTGCTAAATAAGCATTACATATAGTTGTATTTCTGCAGTGGGAAGTATACATACGCTATGTACTTCTCATGTTTCTCTGTGTTAAGATTTACCATACTTTCTCATATAAGGCTTTTACCATTTAGGTAACTCTCAGTGAAGGTCCCCACCATGTGGCTTTATTCAAAGACAGCTCTCGGGAGTTTGATCTGACCAAGGAAGAGGATGTAAGTATAAAGAAATGACTGGAAGTTAATGTGACTTCTATTAATTCTCTGAAAAATTTTGTGTCTTTGTGGGCTGTTAGCCCCTGTTTAATTAGAGTGAAATATGTTTAGTGGGGCAAGGCATTATATTAGTTATTAAATTATCTCTTAGTATGGTTTTTGGCTGGCGCTGAAGTGGGTAAAATGTAGCAGGAGCTCTTGTGCCAAGACATTTTTTGGAGTATGCAGGGGTCTGCAGGTAATCTGTTATTTAGCGCCCCATTTACCAGACTTAGTTATTCAACATGCTTTTGAGATACTATTTATAAACAGAGATCTTAATCCCTAAGTAAACTTTGTTACTTACATTGGTGATTTTTCTTTTATCACAATTATAAGGAGTTTTATATTTGATATTTTGCTTTTCTCAAAACAGCTTGCAGCTTTGAGAAATGAAATAGAAATCAGAATGAGAAACAGTGTGAAGGAAGGGTGCACTGTTAGCACTGAGGTAAGACTTGTCAAATATTTGGTGGCAGATATATGTACATATATATCTTTTGTAAGTATTCTTCAAATAGGAGACTGTTGTGAATCCAGTTTGTATAACTTAATGATTTGCACTATACAAAGTGTATTTGGACTGTTAAAATCAGTTTTATATCGCAATTACATGCACACGAAATTGGACTTCCTATTTAAAATTATAGGCTGTTGCTGATTTAAAGCACGTGTGTGTAAATATGTGTTTATATAATTTTATATATGTGTGTTTGTGCATGTAATTTATATACAAAGTAGGTGTGTGTATATAAACCTTTAATTTCAATTTTACTTCACAGACCATCTCCTTAAGTGTGAAAGGTCCTGGTTTGCAGAGAATGGTATTGGTTGATTTACCTGGAGTCATTAGCGTAAGTATGCAATAAATTAAAAAAAAAAAAAATTTAAGACATGTAAGTGAGGTAGGGCTATTGAGAACATGAGCTGTTATTTTTGGGTTTTATATCTTTGTTTTCTTTTTCCTTTAAATATATATCTCCATATATGTATTAAAGACTGTGACATCAGGTATGGCTCCAGATACGAAGGAAACTATCTTTAGCATCAGCAAGGCCTACATGCAGAATCCTAATGCCATCATCCTTTGTATTCAAGGTAATAAGAGTCTAGTTGGTTATCCCACTGGCAGGATTTTTTGTTTTTTAATTCTGATTCTTATGTGACTCTGGGGACTCTCCTGATTATTTTTTTTTTTTTCCATTTGTGGTAATTTGTATAGTGTGCAAAACAGCATGCTGTGGAGTATCTATTTATAAATTAAGGCACCTTTTGGTGTCTGTGGCAAAAAGCAACTTTTTGATAAGAGGTTTTTTTATTGTTAAAGTAAAATTCAAATTTCTTCAAAAGTGTTTTTGGAGGCAACAGACAATAACAGAGTTTAATATTTTGAGCAAGCTGGTACTTGTTCAAAACTTACACAACTACAACAAACTAATTTTTTTATGATGCAAGTAACAAAGCAAATTTTCACCCTGTGTGCCCAAAAATTGAATATAGGTGTAATTTTCCTGTTTTTAAGTTGTAACATGAAACTTATTTGATGCCTACTATATCTTCAGTACTGTATGTTAGATTACATTATCCCTAAAATAAACTTTGTTTTTGTTTATTTTAGATGGATCAGTAGATGCAGAACGCAGTATCGTCACAGACTTAGTCAGCCAAATGGATCCCCAAGGAAAAAGGACAATTTTTGTGTTAACTAAAGTTGATCTTGCTGAGAAAAACGTGGCTAGCCCAAGCAGGGTGAGTTGGAACTATTTTTCTCATGCTGTGATGGCTAAAGTCACATGTGGCAAAATACTTGAGATGCTGTCAGAAATACTGGACCTCACCTACCTGTTCTAGATGTTTTTGAGGGCTTATTTCTATATTCAGTATGATTTTTTTTTTTTGGGTGGTGGTCGTTTTAATCTCTCACAGGCTTTGCTTTTAGTGATCAGCTACATGACTTCAGGCACAGTTTGGCAGCAGCTTGATATAATACTGGTTCCTTTCATGCAGGTGACCTGAGTAAGGTCCATTTCCTGAGAAGGCTTTAGGATATTCTGGGATAGGCTTTTTCACTTTATTTGGGGTTTTGATATGTTATGCCTTATTTGGTTTATGCCTTTATGTATTTTTTTTTTTCTTTTAAATATCAGAGAACTCATAGTCCTATGACAAACTGCTTCTTATAGTAGTCTGTGCATAGATACAACTAGATCTGGCTTTAAAACTGTGCTGAAGGAAAGAAAGTCTCTGTGCAAACTTAACCATGTTTTTTTTTAATCCTTTATTTTCACAGATCCAGCAAATAATTGAAGGCAAACTCTTCCCAATGAAAGCTTTGGGTTATTTTGCAGTCGTTACTGGAAAAGGTAAAGGGAGCTCTGGCTCTGCTTATTTTCTCCTTGATAGCAGAGAAAACTGTCTAAATGGAACTGTTGCAGCACTCTCTTCTTTCTCCAGGAAACAGCAGTGAAAGCATTGAATCTATTAAAGAATATGAAGAGGAATTTTTTCAAAATTCAAAGCTGTTAAAGTATGTTGCTATTTATTCCTTTTACTATGAGCCTGTGTTTGTAAATGCTAGCATCAGTTTTTTTCTTGTTGAACTTAAAAAAAGGATTGCAGTGGGGAAACACTATTTGAGACTTAATCTGCTTAAATTAAGTATCTTCCTGAGGTGACCAAGTTAGCCTGGTTTCCTAATGCTTGCTGTAAGTCAATGGAGAGAGACAGGCACCTTCAGGCAGCGATTAATTCCACTGCAGTTCTGAGCATCTCTTCAGAGGTTTCTGTATCTCTCCATTGGCTCTAGAAGAACTAAGTTCCCAGCCTATGTCTAGGCACTTGATACAGCTGGCAGGAGTGAATCCAGCCCAAATATCAGTTGTAGTGCCTCTAAATATCAGTCGTCTTGGTGTGACAACAATGTTGTATTCAAAGGGTTAGCTTATGTGTTCTGCTGAAAGTTCATTGAGCAGAGTTTTGATTTCACAGGCTTATATTTCTCAGGAAAGTATGCTGCGTGGTCTTTGGGACTGCAGTACCTGCACTGCAACCTTTAAAATAAAAATCTATTTGTGGTGGGGTTTTTTTGGCTTGGTTTTTATTTTCCCCTTGATTTCATGATTATCTCCATCGAATATTTTGGAGGAAGAGACGGGAATTTGGGTTAGGTGCACATTGATATGTTATTCTCTGCTATAAAAAGCAAAGCTTTTATTCTTCTGAGGAGAAAATGGGGGCCAGAAAGCATGGGCATGCATAGAAGAATTTCCTCTAGCTGTCTTTCTTTACAGGACATGTATGCTGAAGGCACACCAGGTAACAACAAAGAACTTAAGTCTTGCTGTATCAGATTGCTTTTGGAAAATGGTGAGAGAGTCTGTGGAGCAGCAAGCAGATGCTTTTAAAGGTAAACATATTTTCAAAAACAAAGTGAAATAGCAACTTGCTGTTAAACAGTTAGTTCTTCGACATATGTATAATACTGTTTTGCCAGCATGATTGGGCAATTGTGTTTTTCATGTTTTATATGATCACCATTTCTCATGAATTGGTAATTGCCCTGGTTAATCTTTACAAAAACACATAATAATAATTCATGGTATGAAGGACCCACTTGCTCTGAAAGCCAAAGGAGTAAATAAGTATGAAGACAAAAATTCAGGTTTTTTATGGGCAAAACACAATTCTTCCCTTGGATTCAGATGTTGTTTAAAATGGCTTCCTAGATAAAGATACCATCAGATCAGCTAGGGCAGGACTGGCTTGTACAGAGCTGGAAACTGAATAGCTCTCTTTCCACTATGTTTTTTCAATGCATGAATCCTGCAATTTGCAGATATAATATCTAAGTATGAACAGGAAAAAATGTTGCTCATTTGCAGAGAGGCCCTTAAAGTTCTTGGAGGGCTTGTCATAAGCAAGATTCATGGCAATTTTAGGAGCTGCTAAACTTTTAAAATAGTCATGAAGTGCATATAGACAATTAAAAAAATTAAGGCCTTGTTTCTGATTTTTGCAGCCACACGTTTCAATCTTGAGACTGAATGGAAGAACAATTACCCCCGGTTGCGTGAGCTTGACAGGGTAAATTAGACTACAGCTTTAATTTGTGTGCTACAAAGTGTTGAAGATGGATTAAAATTTATGCCATTTAATCTCATTTGTAAAGGTTTCTTAAAGTTAACATAAAGTACTGACTTTTTAAAATGTGAGGACAGTGTAAGTTATTCTAGGGAATGGAAATACTGAGCGCTCTGTTTTATGAAATAGCATGCTTCAAAACTGTGATACTTCAACGCTTGACAAGTCCTTCACTCTTCTAGTATGCAGTTAACTGACTTAACTTGCCCCCAGGAATAGGTCAGTGTTTCTTTGTGATCATGACAGAACTGGCAAAGAGAAGTTACATTCCCTGGTCTTTCAGACAGACAGAATAACAAAGCAATTATGATCCCATTCTCTAATTCTTTTATAGAGATCCTGAATATTCAAATGCCATGCCTGGCCAGAGGCATGCAAGAGATGGGTGGGAAGATGTATGGTAAACCAGGGTAGCTTATGACAAGCACATACGTTGTCCAGAACGTGACCAGAAGGTATCATTTTAGGCTTAAGGGCCATAAGAAAAAGGTTTTGGTTTTTTTATGTGAAAACATGATCAAACTATACTTAAAATCTTATTATTTCATATTTTTCCTTTTGCATAGAATGAACTGTTTGAAAAAGCAAAGAACGAGATTCTTGATGAAGTCATAAGTTTGACTCAGGTCACACCAAAGCACTGGTACAGTAATTTTTTTTTTTTTTTTTTTTAATTAACTGGCAGAAGTTTACCTTTAAAATATAAAGAGCTTTAGTAAACAAAATTCTCAAATATAAATAAGGAACTGTTTTTCTTAGGACAATGTATTATGTCCTTTGTTCCTGTGGAAGTAGTCTATGTTTGTTTGTTCTGAATCAGCAAATACTTGTATAATCCCTCAACAAAAATTATATGATGTCAGTTTCTGTTTTGTTCTGTTTTTATACAGTATAATGAACAATAGATGTTCCTCAAAAATGAAAAGGAACAGTCATAATAAAGATGTTTTCAGGTATTCATTTGAAGTATGAATCAGTAATTCCTCTTAACTTGATGTTTGGGGATTATCATTGTGCATATCAAAATAATATATATGACCTTGGAAAAAAAGGAAGTTTTGTGTATCTGTGAATTGGAGATTTGGAAGTTTTAAAGATTATGTAATTTGTGGCTGTAAAAAGGATGTAAAAACATCTGGATGTTTGAGAATTTCATCCTACATGTGAATCTCCTTGGTAGCGTCAACCAAGTAGCACCATACTGCGCTGCCCTACTTCTTTGTAAGGCAGACATAGGTGTGAGAGAAGGAGCTTAGTCTAAGTATTTTAGCAATGTAGTGTCACTGCATAGTAAAGCCGCTGTAGATGCAGGCTGAGAGGAGAACAGCCAATGTAAAGTGTTGTAGGCAGCGTATTAGTCTGAAGTTACGTTCTAGTCCAAATGCAATGCAGGTTTGCCATTTTGGTGTTTGCTGCTGTTTGCTGTTGAATAGACGCTGAAGTACCCTGGCCCATGTGTAGTCTGCTTAATTTTATGTTGTGGATTGGGTGGGTGCGTAACATGAATGTTTCTGTGCATTTCTTTTGAAAGTTAAAATGTAGTGGTGATTCTAGTTGTATAACACTTAATGAGCTATAAAACTGAAAAGCTTAGTCATGAAAAAAATGCTTCTCTTGGCCATTATATGCAGCCTAAAAACAACAGTGCATTTGATGAATGCAAATGTTTCTATCCTGTTAAAATTTCCATTCCTTCCAATTGAGTTTTATTGAATTAAGCAGGGCAAAAGTGTATTTTTATTGACACATCAGTAAAGAAGGAATGAGATTGCGTTTGTTCTTAATCAAAGGACTGCCATTCTCCTACAGTGCATTTGTAAGTGGTAAAATCCATAACAGACGGTTTCCAGCACACCATGTAAGTGAAATTAATTTGCCACATCCCCAGTTCTTTTCATGGTGATCAAGAATGATCAATAATTGGTCTTTGTTTAAACGCTATCCAAATCATCCTATTTTGAACAAAGCTTTTTAAGGAAAATGTTTTTTACTGGTGGCAGCATTAATTTTTATTTATAGTGAATTCTTTCTACATTTTAAATGCTTGAGTTCTTTTTAATTTTGTATAAATACCTTTACTACCCTAAATATGCCAAAGATCTGTTCCAACAGCAGAAAAATTAGTGGCTTTGATCCCAATTTATACTGATATGTCAGAAGGACAGCTTCAAAATTTTTAGATCTTGAAGAAGGATGCTTTAAACACAAAAGAGAAATTTTCAATTATGCCATTGTTGAAATGGATGAAGTTTCATGGAGGAGTGATATTTATAAGAAGTTCGTCAGTCTTTGTCCCCAGATGGCTTAGTTAGAGTAGGGGCATTATCAGGGATGAGGCTTGCGTCCTGAACTTCAGCCTGTTTGGAAGAAAAGGGCTTCAGTGAATCTGGTAGTCTTGTGCCACCAAAAAAAAGCAGTTTTTATTCTTCAGCTCTTAGCTCACACCATTCTACCAAGTCTGGCATTCATATGACCTGTTGGTAAGCTGATTTAGCATGCTGAGCTAGCATAAAATAAACCTGCAAGAAACCCACAACCCTTACTGGAGACTGTGGCAGGAGCAGAAGGAGCGTGACTGCCTCTGTGGGTACTGGCTACACGTTAGACTGGCTCAGCTGAGTTGTCTCGCTGCAGCTGCAAAGTTTCCTGAGTAAGTTTATTGTCATTTAAAAAGGTTAGATTGTTTCCATTGTTACTTCTTGAACCGCATCATAAATAGGAAAGTGGTGCTTAGTTTTATAGTGGCGTGAGGCACATTTATAAATGAATGTCCATATACATTTTGGTAGAAGGTTGGACTTTTTGACTTGCTTCATTGTTTATCAAATCTGGGAACAATCAATGAAAATCCCAGATGGAAAACTACAGCATGTTCCAACAAACAAATCAGAATACTACAGAAACAAAACCCACATGCTTTTTTGGGAGTGTGGACTTTTTAGTCAAATCATTTCAATGCTTTCCAGTCTGCCCCCTTGTCACTCCCCCACCTGCTATGCATATGCACACACGGCATGGTTATATTGGTATAATTAAAGGCTGCAAGGAACTGTTGTGCAGTGCAGTGGCAGCCATAAGAGTTGCAGAGGACAACTTCTGAAGCTGTCTTGCTGTTCTTGTCTTGCATTGTGTATTTGTGTCCTTAGCTCCAAGCGGATTTTGTTTGAAGTTGTGTCCTGATGTTAAGGAGTATTTCCTGTGTTCTGTAGTATTTTTCTAACAAATTGAATGCATACTTGTTAGACATTTTTGTATTGGAAGCCATCATGTGTGTTACAACTTTCTGTTTTAGGGAGGAAATTCTTCAGAAAACTTTATGGGAGAGGGTATCTACTCATGTGATTGAGAATATCTACCTTCCAGCAGCACAGACTATGAACTCAGGGACATTTAACACCACTGTGGACATCAAACTGAAGCAATGGACTGACAAGCAACTGCCTAATAAAGCAGTAGAGGTGAGAATTTAGTTATTTAAAAAAATTAAAAAAAAAAAATACATGCAAAGCCTGTTGAAATGAAAGCATAGCTTCAGAGAAGTAAAAGGTGGTAGTTTGAAGGGCTGACTACAGTTCTGACGTGTAAGCTGCCTAGAAGAAAAGGCTAGCAAGATCTTGATGTTGAGAAGCATGTACAGCAGGAACATTGTATTTTGCTCTTCTGGTGAATTTTCCCTATTAAAGACCAAAAAAACCGTCCTTTTAAAAGGTTAAACAAACCCTTCAAGCTAGGTATATTCATATTTAATAGATTTATGCAAGTTTAACGGAATTCCACTTGCTATAACATAGCAAAGCAAAATTTAGTGTTGACTTTATTAGTAATGGATAAAGCAGCAAAGGAAAAGTCAGTTACTTACTCTTATGTTTGTATGTTGTTTTCAGAAAGTATGCAAATTTTCATACTTGCAAGAATTGTCATAAATGTTCCTTTACCAGCTGGTGCATAGTATAATGGTCCATTTCAGTAGGTATTGTTTGCTAACTTTGTAGGTGGCATGGGAGACTTTGCAAGAAGAATTTTCCCGTTTCATGACAGAACAAAAAGGAAAAGAGCATGATGATATCTTTGATAAACTGAAACAAGCTGTCAAAGAAGAAAGTATTAAGCGACATAAATGGAACGAGAGAGCAGAGGATAGCCTGGTACAATGTAGTGGGTTTTTTGCATTGTTGACTAAGTGCTGTTGAAATCTTTTTACTAAAGTTGCATATTGAGTATTTTTGCATTCTTTTAATGTAATCATAAAATGATAGGGAGATGTGTCCATCTCTCCTCTTCTATATAATGTTTTAATTCAGTGTTTCTCAATTCATTTTATTATTACCTTGTGAGAAGTGTTTAGCATCAGCTCATTTGTTCTTTTAAGTATAGCCACATAAAATAGCAGCATTTCATTACTATCTTTACAGATTCTGTCATCTCAAGGGATTTCATGTTGCTTGCTGTATTTTTTTTTACATTATTTATGCTAGGCTATAGAAGAGAGTCAAATTAAAGGCATAAGAAAATATATTTGGCAGTGCTTTGAAAACGTGCTTCTTGAATAAATCCTGCGTGCCCAATACATGCTGTTTTTATAGACATCAGAAAATGAAGATAATGTCAGAAATCTTTTTTTTACTAAATCCAGAATAAATTATTTATTGCATGCTAAAACAACGTTCTGTATTGCAGCGAGTCATCCAGCACAATGCCTTAGAAGATCGGTCAATATCTGATAAACAGCAATGGGATGCAGCTATTCATTTTATGGAAGAGACTCTCCAAAGTCGTCTCAAAGACAGTGAGTTGTGTGATGTATCCCACTCTTGTGTGCATTTTGATGTGGTCCAATTTCCAGATCTAGTTCACTTCGCTGCAGTGCAAGCTTTTCTATCAGCACAACCAAGACAGTGGTGACAGTTTAAGATGGTACCGATACTGATAGAAATGTTTAGCAAATACAGCCTCAAGGGCTAGCGCTCTTGCTCTTGCAACGAGGCAACTGCAAGATAAGTAATAGAGATCTGTAGAATCAAAAAATGGTATAGATACACAGGTAGAAGAATAGGATAAATTCAGGGAAAGTAGTTGATCCATTTGTGGTTATCAGGCATAATTAATTTTGATGTGAGTTACAACAAGGTAAGATTTTTAAACACCTGACAATTTTAGAACTATGAATTTGGCTGGATATATATATTTTGAGTGACACTTAACATCATGTTTCCTTTTTTAGCTGAATCTGTTATTGAAGATATGGTGGGTCCAGACTGGAAAAAAAGGTGGTTATACTGGATAGGCCGCACCAAAGAACAGGTAAAATAAAAAAAAAAAAAAAATTAACAAATTTGTAGTTCACTACCTTTAGAAAACTTTGATTATTACTCAGTACATTTTCAAAAATACGAACCCTCCTCACGCTATTTAGATGATGAGGAAGAAAAAATACTTTTTAATACTTCAGAATTACTTTTACTATTCATTGTTTTAAATATTACACCACAGAGAATTCCATATACTTTCTTCATATTGCAGGTCCATAGTAGTTTATAAACTGTTTTCCATTCTTCAGCTGAATTACATCTTTACTATTATGTCATTGACCTGAATATTGAAGTTCTTCCAGTAGAAAGAAATTGATGAAAACTCGATGGAAACTGGGCTATACTTTCCAAGCATGCCTTTTAAGCAGAAGGTGCATGCTCCATTTGGATTTCATTAGTATGTGATAGTATGTGATCACTAGCATTGTAGTCACAGTTGCATCTTCTGATTGACCATTTTCATCATAACCTCTCTTCTTGTTTGCTCATAGCTTTTGGAAATTTCTTTTGAATTTAAATAGCACCTTCCATTCAATGCCCAGAGATGATGGGCTTTCTATGTTACTTTTTCTAGATATTTCTCAAACTGAATCATACTTTAAAGAAGTAAGTAGAATTTAAAAGAATACAGTAGAAAGTAATTGTTTCAGAGGAAGGAGTTTTACAGTCAACTGTGTGCAGCCAGGTATGGGAGAAAGGCAGTGACTTCAACCTATCTTACTTGAATTTAATGAACAGCAACTTAAAGGTATGAATCCATGGAGAGTTCTTGCTAGCTGTTAGGCAAAAATTGCAGTTCTTATCAGTGTCACAGGTGATATGTGAATGTGAACCCTGCTAGCAGCTGTTCATGAAGGGGAAAGGAGGCTAAAACACCTATGATTTTTTTTTTTTTTTTTTTCCCCACCCTTCTCTTCCTCTTCTGCATTTCTGTGCATAATGAAAAGAAAAAAAAATGACTGTATTTGAGATGTCTTTGCACAAATATCCTTTTGAGTCACTTAAATGTAATAGTTAATAGTGTCAAAGGTATTTTCTGTTCTGGCTTATTAAGCAGGTAGAATGTTTATTGAGGAGGTGCTGATGATCTCTGAGTCTATAATAATTAATTCTAACTAATCATTCTTATCCTAGAATATTCGTAATGAAACAAAAAATGAACTTGAGAAATTAATCAAATGCAATGAAGAACATGCAGCTTATCTGGCAAATGATGAAGTGACGACTGTCAGAAAGAATCTTGAAGCAAGAGGAATAACAGTGGACCCATGTCTGGTAAGACGCAGAATTGTAACAAAACATATGGAAGCCCCTTGTGAACGTTTGAAAGTTCTTTCTAGATAGCGTACAAAAGACTCCATCTAAATACTGAATTTGTAATCCAGATGTTTCCAAATGAATTACTAAATGACTGCTTGCACGCAATTCACACACTTCTGTTGGCTGTCAGACAAATGCAGTACAACGCTTTGGAATCTGTCAGTTCAGACTGAAATCAGAATCTGCTGAGCAGATTTTCTCGCCTGCATTATGACAAGGCTTGTTTAAAGTTATTGTTCAGATGTTATATAGTGGAATCAAGGCCTTTGTGAGCAAGATACGATAAAAACAT
Organism: Nipponia nippon; assembly: GCF_047370975.1. Taxonomy (NCBI): domain Eukaryota; kingdom Metazoa; phylum Chordata; class Aves; order Pelecaniformes; family Threskiornithidae; genus Nipponia; species Nipponia nippon. The sequence goes on from NW_028262391.1 coordinate 14,829,819, forward strand.
ATTGTGCATTCCTAAGCTTTCAGTGTGGTTATCAGTGCAGTTTGTAGTTCATAGGTACATTGAAGAGAGGGAAATCTTGTAAAAACACTTGAAAACAGGCAGGGTTTTTTAGAGTACACTGAGGGAATGTATTGTTCTTTTAAAATGTTCTGGAAAATCATTTATCTCACTGCAGTGTATGGCTCTTAACCATAATTAGACCTTTTATTTAATTAAATGTAGGATTTTAACTGAATGAGAATTCAAACATTAAAAAGTAATAGATGTAGATTTCCTTTAACAGGGATTTATTTTCTGCAGTAACTTTGGCTAGCTTTTCAACATTAATACATGTACTTATTCAAAGTAGAAGAGTTATTTAAATACCTGCTGTGCCTTTCCTATACAGCAGTTACTTTTTGCATGATCTTTTTGTAAAGGTTAGAGTAGCAATCTACATCCTTTACATGAGGAGACTGAGTGCAAATTGAGTTTCCTTTCTAGCTAAGCAACTGATTTTCTTAATTTTATTTTTTTGAGGAGCCATATCTATATACATATTGAATTTAGAAGAACTGGAACATAAATAAGCCTAATCAAGAAAAGTTACAAATGTTTGTTTACATAAGACCTATTAAATATTTCTCTATGCTTTAATCTGGTTTAATTGATAATGGATGCTACTCAAAAATGTATTCTCGGTGTTAATGTGAAGATTGCATCATGCCAAGAGCAGAACAATTTGTCCTGTTTTGTAGTATATAATTTAAATGTATTTTGGCTGCAGACAATATTTTTAAGCGTTCGGTTATGTTACAAGCATGGAAGAGTGGATTTTTAAATTGACATTCATCTGTAATGCTTGCCAAATGTAACTAACACATTAATCATATACCAGTTACAGACAAATTGCTGAGAAATATTTAAACATATATTACGTGACAGCAATAGTGGAATTTGGAGTTATATTTTAAAATCAAATGCGATCATTTAAACTATGCACAATAGTGAGTGTATGTATTTATTTAGTCAAATTAAGTACTGTTTTCCTAGATTAAAGACACATGGCACCAAATTTATAGAAGATATTTCCTGAAGACTGCTTTGAACCACTGCAATCTATGTCGAAGAGGCTTCTATTATTATCAGAGGCATTTTGTGGACTCGGAGGTAAATTGAAGAACAGATACACACTGGTGTTTTGCCTTAATATTTCCATCTCAGTTGAAAAAAAAAAAACTTCTACAAATACTTTAAACTAGCCTTTCTTTTGTATCCTTTACTTTGAGATAGCTGGTGATCTTAGATATGTTTTACAGGAGGCTTGTAATTGATAAAATGCCATCCTGGTGGTAATTCTATTAAATGACCACTAGGTATCAGCCATGACCTAAACATCTGTTACTGACCAATATGTATTGATAATGCACTTTTAAAAGTAGTATTGTACAGCTATTGAGATCTCGTTGGTATCCATTTCTCCCACTTTCCCATTGATTTTTATTTACCTCACCGATACGAAAAATTCAGAAAACATTAAGTAAGGGTTTTTTATGGGATAAGTATGGTAAATAAGTGTTTAGAGTTAATGCTTGGAACCACATGTGATCAATGGGGCGGCGGGGGGAAACTATGGAGCTTACAAACAGATCTTTTAAATGACTTCCCAGTTCTGTAAACCCAAGCTTGTGCAACAAATGACAGTATGCACAAAGTCACACAAAGAAAAGAATACATAGTTTTTCTTACCATTGTATTTTAAATCAAAAAGAAATTAGTGGAAAGGTAGAGCTCCTCACTTTCTGTGGAGTTTTGTTTTTCTTTTAAATGAGACAGAATGGTCCCCATGGAGCCAGAAATGTTTACTACTGCAGAAATACCTTTGCTTGTAAGAGATAAGAGAGGAGATGATAGAGTGGAGGGCTGCCTCTCCGTGACACTTAACGTGCTATTCCTGTTACTGTCTTCTTAAGGTGTCCTAATGTGAAGTTAGTGCTCCCTCCTGCCATCCTTGCAGGCGTAGAAACTGTCTCTTCTGTTGTTAACAAATATAGCCCTTGGCCCGACAGTCTTCAGAAGCATTTGTCAGGCAGGGAGTCACAATGTAGAGTTCAGCTGTTGTCTTTCAATGTGTTTGCTATGAACAAGTGTGGTATTTCAGTAAGCATTAGGTTATACTCACCAGCCTGCATGTAGCCTGTGCAAATCGTTTTTCCATGATATCCCTTGATACAGTTCTTTCTGTTGAAAATAGTAGATGTAAAGGGGATGCAGTGTATTAAATAGGGCTGACATGGTTCTTGAGAAGTATTTTTGGTGTGTTTCCTTGTTCCTTACAGTAGTTATTCTGTGGGAGTTTTGTGCAAGATCAGGATACGTATACATGAGTTTACAGTTGCTGCTAAAAGTGTCGAGAGATTCTTCTAAGTGTAGGATGTTCACTGGACATCAGAGGTCTGACACTACAACTTCCCTCGTTTCAGCTTGAATGTAATGATATTGTCCTCTTCTGGCGAATACAGAGAATGCTGGCAATTACAGCAAATACACTGAGACAGCAGCTTACTAACACTGAAGGTAAGGCTCACAGTGACTTGAGGTGTTCGAAACAAAAAAATATTTAGAAATTTTCTAGTGTTCCTCTAGCTATGTGTTCCTTTTATGCTTAGCATGGGTGGCTGATTTTTGTGTCCTGGTAAGGTAACTAAAAGATGTAAAGTAAATAGAAGTTGACATTCTATTTACATTAAATGATGTAGTGTAAATAGAATGTCAAATAATTAAGACACTCTCCAGTGTAAAATATTTTCAGATTATGTGATGCCAGTTGTCAATATCTTTTTCCAAGCAGAAAGAAATTCATTAAATAGTGACCATATTCTTTTTTTCTCAGGTCAGTCTGGCTGTAGATTTTAATTTTAAAATGTTTCATATAAAAAAATCAATTCTAATGGATTTTTTAAATCCGTTAATTAATTTATTTAATTAAGCTTACACAACAGCAGCTTCCTCAAAAAGCATCATTTATGTAGCAATCTGCTAGTGCCATGGTACAACTACTAGTAACAATCTTTGATCTGTAAAATAGTTTTCAACCTGCTGCTTGAAGAAGGTGCAAGTAAAAGGTTTGAACCTTGTCATGTGATGCAAGTTACCCTCCATGGAGAAGAAATTGCCCCTAACTGTAGAAAGCTAGGTCCCGTCTCTTCAAACCACCTACCTCATTGACAACTGCTGGGCTGAAAATTAGGAAGTTTTATTAGGAGGTATTCCCTCTTAAGTATGAAGGGCAAGGATATGTGTGTTAAGGTGGACATAATACTGCTTTTAAAGAGCTTTTGAATTCTCTTAGCCTTGTGTATACAGCAACACCCCTCTGTGTGTCATCAATCCTTCAATACCATGCTCTGCTGTCATCATTAACTTCTTTTTCCATCTTTCACCTTTAATTGACTTGGCCTTGATTCATCTGATGAGGGTGATGTCGATAGCAAAAGTGTAATTGTTAAGAAGGAGGCAGCAAGGATGCTTACAATAAAAGTTTCTTGGACACCCAGTCTCAAAGAAGAAACTGCTGAATTTCATAGACAGCAAAGCAGTCTACAGATATTTTTATCTCCTCCTAAAAAAGTCATACAACAATTTAATTCAGAGAGAAAATATCCTTTAAAATTTAAACATCTTTCTCAAAGAATTTCCTGTCCTAATGGCCCAAACAAGGGGTTTATGTGTTCAGAAGTTTGCCTTTTCTGCAACCAGATTAGTTAGTCTGATGACATATACCATGGCTCCCACAGACCTTCCCAAAATTTTGCCATTAGGTCATTACAGGTGGAAAAGTGTTACCACTACTTTTTTTTTGGTTGTTTTATTGTTTTGTTTTGGTTTTTTTTACAGTAAGGCGCTTGGAGAAGAATGTAAAGGAAGTGCTTGAAGATTTTGCCGAGGACAATGAAAAAAAGGTGAAGCTCCTAACTGGCAAGAGGGTCCAGCTCGCAGAGGATCTCAGTAAGTGCCTGTTCTATAGTGTTTTGGAACTAGCTTGAAATGAAGCAAATTCTGACCACTGACCTTGAGAACATTTAATGCAATATGGGTTGTTCATGTGCTAGCATTTAATTAATATCACAAATGGAATTTTTCTCAAATACAGTCAGATCTTACTGATTCAAAGGTGCACATGGGTAGCATAGTGTGATAAAACAACATGATTTACACTAGATGTGAATTCAGTGAAATATATTGCATCAGTATACTGAAAAATGTACTTAAAACAGAGTAATATTTCAAAGGGAAGTTGTTGTTTTTCTAGTACAACATGGTTAATCCACACCTCAGAGACCTGTCTCTTGGTGATTCAGTCTTAACTGTGAAAGGAGGTTTTGATTCCATCTTATTTTAATTATTGGGTGAAATATGGAGCCTTCCCACAGATAATACTGACTTTTAATACAGATTAGCTGGAAATATCCATGACTTACTGGCCAGCTCATTTTAGGCCATGTATACAGAAACAAAACCTATCAGACATGAAGATCTGATATGTTATGCTTATTAAGCTGAGATGACCATTATATTAAGAGATTTAACAAGGAAGAAAACGTAGCAGATTTAACCTTCCAGAAGGATAACAGTAGTTTAATGCTTTGAGTCACTCTGAAAGTGTTAAGAGGTTTTATGGTTAATAGAGTAAGATTTTAAACAGTGAAAGTTTTCAAAGGGACAATCCAGGCAGAGGTGATATTCTTGTTGTCTACCTACATGTCCAATAAGGTTTAGACTGACTTTTAGCTGACGGGGCTTGCTCTTGCACATCTATTGTTTGTTTTTTGGGTCATTCTGCTATTATTCTGTGAGACTTCCACTTAAACCCCAGCTGTACACCTGGACTGGTGGGGAAAAAAACAATGCTGTGCAAAAGGAAAAAGGAAAAAAGCTTGTGATAAATAAAGTTCATGTGGATATATAAATATCTGCATCTTGAGATCACAGGTGACCTTTCTTCTTATCCCTTTGTTTTGTATTTGATGTAGCAACTAATTTTCTGTTAAAATATGACTTTGATATTTAATTCAGAATAAATGAATTCTGTTGTCAGTGTTTCTTCTTTTATTTATCAGTGTTCTGATATCGAGGGTTCAGTGAGACAGAGAAGCCTGCAATTGCTGTTAGTTTCCTGAGTATGAATTATATCTTCCATTTTTTACATCCAAAACATCATATAAAACAAATGGTTTTCTTACAATAAACTCAAAATCTAAGGATTTCTCTTTGATAGTGCTTATTTGGTTACACTGGAAGTATTATCTTATTATTGGAAGTATTGTTATTAAAATCCCAGTCAGTTATGGTATTTGTTGTCCTTTAGAAAGTGGTGCTATAATATTTTGGAATTGTGAGTGGGTGTTTTAGTGAATCGAGGGCAAATTGTCTGCGTTTTTTTGAGTGGCCTCTGAAACAGCTGGTGTGACTAAATAATTTTTGTTATAGGTTCATAATTCTCCCCAAACATCCTGTGTTGCTTTTGAAACCCTATATCAACCTTCATGTAGCCATTCTTTTAGAGTGGGTGGAATGTGTTTTACAAAATAAGGCTTTTTCCCCTCTCTCTCTCTCCCTCCTGGTAACCTGCCTAGTGGGACACAGATATTTAATGAGGAAGTTACCTCCTTTCATTAGTAAGCAGTGCTGCTTGCTTTCTTGCTTTGATGCTGGATGTTAATTTTTTTCCTGAGCAAATACTGCCATAGAGTGAAACTTGGTGATTTTGATTTATCCTTAAATATTCCGTTTCAAAAAAGGTAAAGGACCACTAGAAAATACATAATGTTGAAGTTAATAACTTTATTTTGCACTGAAATGAACTTGGAATTTTTGCATTGTCAACTTCGCTTCTCACCAGCATCAAGAATAACCTCCCATTGCGAAGCAGTAACAGCTGGGGTCGTCATTTTATAAACTAAGACTAGACCTGTAACAGCAGCCTGCCTGTATGTTTATAATCCTAGATATCTGTGTATTAGTATGTATGCTTCAAGTTTGTAGTATGCATTTCATAAATTGCTATGTAGCTAAAACACCATCACTGCACTGTATTTCTTTAGATTCAGGAGGTCACAGATCCCACACGCATTTTTCTAAGGAAATAATTTTTATTCAGTACAAAACGATGTATGCTGAGATGTTCTGTTTTATTGTACCTATGGGAAGATTTTAAAACTACCACTGCTTAGCTCTGTAGTCAAATCAGCAATGTTCTCTCTACTTTCTGCATGCTTTTGTTGCTAAGTGGTTATAATTTTTATGGGCAAATGACAGGAAAAAGGGATTTCTTTGCCTTTCCCGTAGTGAATAGAGTGCTTTTCTGTAGTGAAGGTTTTTTTTATACTCCTGAGGCAGACTTTGATAGCATAGAGCATTGAACTGGCAGGTGGCTATACAAGTAATTTCCTTCTTACAGCATTTAGTGATAATCAGGACTCTGCTTAAGGAAAGAAAATCCTGACTCCCACAACACACATTCATAAAGTATTTGTATTTTAATTAGGAATGGAATAGATCTCCTGAATCATGAAGTCCAGTCTCTCTGTTCCAGGCAGCTGTGTTTATATAACCCAGCTCCTTCACATATCTTGAACTTCATCTCCAAAGCGGTTAACTTGTTGGGGCTCACTATTCATACTGAAAACAAGTTCCAGGATGTCATTCCCCTGATAGTTAGACTGGAAATCAAAAGACCATTTGTAAATTTGTAAATATGAGGCTGGGATTCTCTTCCTGATTGGAAACTGTACTTGCAAATCTAAATTATTTATATACCTGAGGTTGGGACGCTTCCTCTTGATGCTGCTGATAAAGCAACACTGTCTCACTTCTGTTACATCAGTCTTTTCATGCTGAAGCACTGGAAGTGTTTTATTGTTTGTTCAGGATACTGGTTAATGTCAAACTGTTTCTAACATGGGTGACCCAGTCTCGTAATAAGAGCTCATGTAAGACTCAAAACTTATTTGAGCAGGTTTTGTTACCTGTGTTCTACAGCCTTGAATGGTATTTTAACCCTATATATGAATGCTCCTTGATGACCTTTAGGCCCTGAGTCCTGCTGCTTCTCAGTGTTTACTTCTCAGGTTTTATTCTAGATATTTTAAAGAGTGTAAACAGATCTTTTGAACGGTTTCTAACAAATTATGTATTTTATAATGTACTGAAGGTTACTTTTTCTTCAAAAAAAGGCTTTAAATGCAGTGTAAATGTACTCGTTATCATCATGATACTTGTACCAGTGAACAATTACTAAGTTTATGGAAATAAAGAAGCTCTAGGACTAGAGACCATCTGGAAGAAAGGATTGTAAGATACAAAAAGGGACAGAGCAGAAGATGAATAGCTGAATTGGAAAAAGTGACTTTTAAAAATGTCCTAAAATGCAATCAATCCCTAAGACACCTGTATTGAAAGAGGCCTGTGGTCAGTGTATCTCAGTGTACTGTCCCTGGCAATGAGCAGGCATGGGTACTTAGGAAACAGTGTAAGAACAGGCTAAGCAATACAGTAGTACTTTCCTGGTATGCTCTCTCAGCACCTAACAATCTGTGGTTCCAAGATTTCCTAATCCTGAGGTAATATCTTTGTGATTAATAGCCATTCATGGATTTATTTTTTTTTCCCCTCCTGTGAATTTCTCTAATTGCTTTTTGAACTCACGTAAACTTTGGCATCTGCAACATCCTGTGGCAATTAGTTCCAGAGTTTAACTACACATTGTGTGAAAAAGTACTTCCTTTTGTTTGTTTTTGAGCCTCCTGCCAGTTTAATTTGGTTCTCCTTAGTTCTTGCACCATGAAAAACATTCAGTAATCTTTCTCTATTCATTTTTTTTGCCACTCATGACTTCATAGATGTTTGTGCCACCAGCACTTACTCTTCTTTTTCCTGGCTTGAGAAGTTCTCGTTTGTGTAGTTGCTCCTTGCGTGGACATTGTTTCATAGCTTCAGTCAGCCTTGCCACTCTCTTCCCCTTTTTTAGCTCTACTAAACCCTTTCTGACATGAAAAAGCAGAACTGCACACAATATTCGAAATATATCTGCATTATGGATTTATGCAGTTGCATTATGATGCTTTCTGGTTTTTAATGTGGTCTTTTTACAGTAATTCCTGTAGTCCACTTCCTTTTTTGCCTGCTGCTGAGCAGTGAGCTGATGGCTGCACTGGACTATCTGCTACAACTCAAGTTTTGCAAGAAGTAACAGCCGGTTCAGAGCCCATCAGCCTGGTCATTTTCCATGCCATGTTTTTAAACTGTAGGGACAGTTGAGGTATGTTTATTGTTTTGCTGAGGATGCAGAAAGGAGGAGATTGCTCTCTTGCATGTCTAACTGGGTACTTGAGGCATATTCAGCAACTGGTAGGAACCTGTTTTAATGCAATTGTTTACAATCTCCCTGGCAACTCTGGTGCGTTATTTATATTGAGTTGTTGTTCAGCAAAGTTGTCTGTCAGTTGAAGAAGGTACCCAGGTCTTTCACCCTGTCTTGAATAGCCACCTCAGCAACAGGAAGAATTACATTTACTTGCCAGCTGGCACGTGCATCTTGATTGTGTTCATTGCTGAAGGACAAAATATTTTGATTTGAAACTTGGGTTCCACAAAACTTAGTATTTTACTATATGCTTAGTTAAATCAGTATCTTAAATATACCATGTGCTAGGTTCTCTAAGAAGCAAAATGGGGTAGAGAGGGAGCTGAAAGTATAATGGTAAACGTCAATCTTGTGAAAGGAGAATTTCCACTCATAAAAATGCCTCTTGTCAGGACTGCCCTGTTTGTATTGCAGGCTTTAAGGCACTGCTTGTGGCTGGAGGGAATACCTAGTATCTAATGGTGGCGAGTCCCTTCAAATGCCTACAGGTGTGTTACGCACAAGCATGTGTAGCTGTACACAAAGCTTTTCCACTTTCTCTTTTTTTTTAAAAAATTAGTCACCCTTTGTTTCTACAGTACCTTAGAAGATGGATCAGTCAGTATATATCTTCTAATTCTATCAGTAATCTTTTATAGTATTTACTAGTTCATACTGTTTTCTCCTGTATTCATGTTTAACTTTTCCAAAGTGACTGACATGAAACTTTCAGTAAGTTCAGAGGCAGCCTGCATGAAAGTTTTTAAATTTTAAATGTATTTTAAAATGTTGTTTTTTTCTGCAAAACTTGTTAAAATGGTAAAACTGCTGGCATTTTCTGAGTTTCAGGACCATTTTGACGGCAATGCTAAAGTGGGTTGATTATTTATAAAAGACAATTCTTTGAAGTCACACCTTTCCCTAGAACTATATCTTTTTAATTATGTTTTTCAGTATTGGGTAATACATTTTTTTCCTGGAAAAATGAATACATAGGTGGAAGAATTTGATTTCAAGATAAATAATATCTTTTATGCTGTTTTATTTTTAACACAAATGATGGAGTAATAATTTCAGCAGAAATACTCCATAGTTCTATGCAAAATGGATAGCATATGGATAAATCTTGACTTTCATTAGACTACTTCTTAACATGGCAATTTTTTTAATGTTGAGCTCCCAGTGAAAGGCTTCCCAGAACTACCTAATTGTTTCCAGAATTCCACTCTGCTGGACTTGCTCTTTTTATATAAAGGGCCAAAGAAAACTTCCTCACTAGTGTCAGCTTTGTACCGTAGTTAAGTTGCCGTATAACTTTCCAACACAAGATGGCAATGAACGCCCTTTATAGGAGGAGCGGGAAGGATGAGTTTGCAGCAGAGCTGGTGCCAAACCTCCAGTCTCAGGTTACTTTTTCTTGCTTTTTGATGCATGAGCATGGCTTAGGCAGTAGGTGTTGGTTTCTTGGATGTTAGGTTTTTTCCTCGGGGAGGAAGATGCTTCATTCCTCTTGTTTTCCATTCTCTATTTTTTGGTTTGCTTGTATGTATGATGTATAATTTATGAAGATTGAAAGGCATGGTCATTTTTTCTCAGTTACACATTTCTCATTAGCCACTGCATGGAAAGTATTAGTTTATTAAGCTTTGTTGCTAAAAACTTATGAACTGAATGCTTTAATTATTTCGGAAAGGAAATGGGATTGTCTAGTGTCTTATCCTAAACCTAAGCTACCTATATTCATCTTGCAGTAGCATTTAAAACACACGAGGTGGTGCACACGTACATTGAATACTTAAGGTGAATCCTAGCTTTAGGCAGGCAGTAGGAGCTTTGCCATTGACTTCACTAGCGATGAAATTTCACAGACTCTGAAGAAATGCACATGCTCTATCTTCACTTATTTCTTCTGCTGTGTTCCTTTTAAACAGCTAAACTATGAATGTTGCAAAGGCGTCTTTTATGTGCACAGGATAAACACATATAAGGATAGTACATGCAAAGCATCTTTCCTAGGTCAGCATACTATTGATCCAATATCCTGTTTCCTCACAAGTTAAAAAAGGAAAAGAAAACCCAGAACTTCACCAAATTATAAGTAAAACCGTGTGCATTTACACAGGGAGAGTCATTGGCAGGAGGTGGGAAGGGACTTGCAGAATGCCTGTGGAAACTTGATCCTGAAATTACTAGGTATGAATGTGAAGGGGTCAGCCTCCAAGTTTGTTTGAGTAATATTGAGACCTGTACAGGTGTCATGGGCTAGCTGAGACTTCGTTCTGCACAAAAGCTTTTTGAAACTTCTGAGGAGTGAGCCCTCACATGAAGAAAAGATAGCTTAGGGCCATTTGTTTAAATTCTGTCATACATTTGTAAGGTATGAAATACAACAGTTTGCAGAATTTAATTATTTTCTTGTAAAGACTAAAACATATAAAAACTAAATAAACAAGTGTTACAGTAAAATACTTTCAAGTTTTATATCTAAAGTCATTGCTTTAAAGTCACTGCATTAAATTCTTAACTTACTTTCTCTTGTCTTGAATCCATTAGTGTTGAATGTAAACCTTTTGCAAACTTTGAGTGTGAATGATTTAATATCATATATGAATATAATAAACTTGCTGTCTTAATGGAGTTAGAAAGCTAATGTTCGCTAAGGTTGGTACTTCCATATGCAAGTTGCTGACTCAGGATCTGGAATTCCTGTGATGTATTTGGCTAAGCTGAGCAGGCTCTGTCGTGTCTGTTGCGTGTAGCAAACTGATTTAAATCCAAGCAAGTCTCCTTTTTTGTTATGCATTTATGCAAAGTTGGGGATAAACTCTGTGAGCAATACTTTGCAGATAATGACTTGCTCTGTGGTTATGTTTTTTTTTCTTTCATTGCTCTTAGCTGCAGAATAAAAATGTTGTGTGAAACTAATACTATAGAGTGGTCATTTCTGTGGCCTAATTAAATTTCAGTCCCTTGAGATGACCATCAACACTATTTTGATTTGAGCCCTGTCCTACATGATATTGTTGATTACATGTGCTCCTTAAAATCATGCTTTGACTTGGCTTTCTAAAGCCTTTGCTTCCATTTTCTCTTCTATTATGTGCTTCAGCTTTCCCAAAAGGTCACAGTATTTCATAGGGGGCAAAGCTCAGCTGTAGGGGAAAAGATCTTCAATGTTTAAGGTGCTTGTTCAGAACCAACGTGGTTTTAAGTGTTTACAAGATACAGGAAAAAAGTTACAATTTTGAAAATATTTGAAGGTAGAGCTCAGATGTTGCCCCCACTGCTCAAAAGACAGACGTGAGAAAGAGGAAAGCATCCTAGGATGGAGCTCCAAATGAAGGAGTAATTTTATTGGAATCTGCAGAATTAGTTTTGTGCGCTCATTTCTTCCATGGTGCCTAAATATTGGAGTTTTAGAAGCTACATAGGTAAAAATGTGGTTACTTCATAGTTGGAAGACAGTTCACGGAAGTGGCAGCAGTTTTGGTTTGCTCCTTTCAGCTGGTCATAGCAGTGAGGAGCACTCAGGAGATGTTGTGGCCTTCTAACCAGACAGAAGCAGAGCGGCCATTTCCCTCTGGGAATCAGTGAACAGATCTCCAGCTTCTGATAAGCATGTGCAGGGTAGCAGCTATCTTCACAGTCCTCTGCCAGCAGCTTCCCCCAGGACGTTAATATGGCCTGCATCTTATCAGAGGCTGGTTGTCATTTAGAGCACATTCATTTCTGCCCAAATCTCAAATCAGTCAAAGTGCTCATGTGGGCCGTCTGTGTCTAACAAGTCCAAGCTTGTGCTGGTGGCAGCATGACTCCTGTGCTCCCTCTGAGCTCTGCAGACGTCCTGGTGCTCCATGGCGCAGGAAGTCAGAGGGCAACATGCTTGGAATCCATCTGTGCAGTCCATTTCCCCTGCCTTTGAACATGAACAAGTCAACAGCAATGCATCCCATTATTTTTAGTAAATTTGCTAACTTTCTGGTAGTCTTGTTGGAATGCAAATTAATTGTTCTTGCACGATTATCATGTTTTTAATTCCATGTAGCTAATTTATGAAATTAACCCAACTAAGTGTGCTTTGACATGAAAGACACTGGTTGAATGTTTAAGGGGTTTTGGGGGGTTTTGTTTTGTTTTTTCTCTCTCTGAGTTTTAGGGCAGCTGCATGAAACTAATGAATTAAAACCAGAAGAATGTGTGGGACGGTCTGTGTCAAAGTGCAGATAAGGTAGTTCCTGCTTTGTGTCATGGCAGAAAGTGCTTTTAAAAGCTGCATCTTCTCAGAGAGGGAAGTAATCCTCAAGGGAGAACATACATCACTTGTAAACCTCCTGTGATGGAGTGATGGTTTACTTAACTTAAGAATCCCGGATGACCAAAGTCTGCCTGCTGTGATTTCTTAGTTATTGATGAAGAGTTAGGCAGTGATGTCCAGATTCTAAAATGGATCCTTACAAAGTTCAGCACATTTGTCACTGACTAAGCGAAGCCTATCACTTAAAGTTGACATTGAAAAATAATGATAAACTGCTACATGAGTAATGTCATATTATAGGCGTTAATGCCTGTTAATCTTACCCTAGACCCATGCCTCTTGTACTTGAGGGTCATTCTGGTGTTGTATGCCAAATTTATTTTTTTCCTAAAATTTCCTTAAATGATGCAAGGATCAAAACATCTAATTGGATGCTATTTTCTTTGTAGTACTGGTTGTTTATGAGGGTACCTATTAATTAACATGTAAATAAGTACTTCTCATGGAGAGATTACTATTTGTAAAAATGCAAATTTTTAAACTGACCAATGCATGTATTTGTTTTGAACTAGTATGGAACTGTGAAGTGTAACGTTCACATTTCCAAAAGCTAGAGAAGTCAGTGTCATGTATGCTGTGCATTGTTGATGTTGTAGTGGACCCCTCTTTGCTTCTAGTTTGGAAGTCTATATAAAAACAAAAGGGAAGGAAATATTTTCAGCTAGAAATTATAACAAACTAAGACAAAATAATAGAACAACCTGTTTTTCTTCAGGGCATGATGACTTAAGTTTCTGACTATCAAAAAATAAGGTTATTATGATGATCTAAAAGTTTATCTCATCACCATTTTCATTTTCTGACATCATATTTTAGAGATACTTTCACATGAATAGTCCTGGTAGCATATTATTTTATTATCTCGCTAACTACTGAGCATGCTTTATTTTGGGTGGGGAAACAACATATATCAGTCATTTCTTATGTTAGTCTCTTTACAGTTTTACAGCCTTAAGGTTACAGTAGCCTTTACATAAGTAATTTACCTTTATAGCTGTATGTCCTTTCTGCATAAGAAAAAGTTGTTGTTTTTTTAACACCACTGGATGAATCATTACGTAATACTTCTGGTTTGCCTTTATACTTTTCACTATTTCCATCCACAATGAGCATTATCATGTTCCAATTCATTCTAGCTTAACAGTTTTCATTTTGAAATTAAATCTTTCTGTGTCCATAAGTCTGATTCAAGATGTGAGTCTGTTTCATGAGGTTGCCTTGTCATTCTGTTACTAAGCTCCTTCCTTCCTTACTGCTGTCCAGTAAGCAGCACAGCTAAATTCTGTTGAAAGATTGAGTTATTAGAACAGTTTTAATTAAAAATCTAAGGTAGAGATGGAGGACTGAAGGGTGCCCAAGTCCCACCTTGCTATTGCAGACATCGTGACTCTCATAAATGTGCAGGTTAGATTAATAATCATTTGTACATTAGGCTAACCTTAATGACAGTATAGAAATGTATACTAGTTTGTGAGCTCACATCACGATTTGGTAATGTTTAGTTTCTTTTCTGTAGACAAGCAGGACTGATGTGAAATAGCCCATAGAAACATATCTCGTATAAAGTCAGTAGCCTCGATAGTTGTCAGTTTTGCTTCAGCCCCATACCTCAGTTCTCATGTGCTCTGTCAGAGACAGAAAGACTTCGTGCTTGCCAGCCTGAGGAGCCCCGGGGACCGCTCCAAGAAATAGTCAGCTTCTGTTCGACTGAGGGAGGAGAGGGGGAAATCTGTCGCCAAAGCAGTTTCATCAAGCTGCAGGGGTCTCGCTTGTGAATCTGGGGCAGCTATAGGTCAAGACATCAATTGATTAGTAATCTACAGTTTCATCAGCACAATGCACAATTCCTGTTTCTGGTGCTAAAAAGCATTATTAGTAATGCTAAAATAATGTTCCAATGCCCAATACCTTGTAAAAATAGCTGCAGTGTTTTCAGACAACCTCTGTTCTACTGCTGCCTGGCTATCTTTAGTCTGAAGTAAAGGTTTTGTACAGGCAGCTGATAGCTTTTCTCAATATGATATGCAGGGTTTAATAATTAATATGATATTAATACTTGCAACAAAAGTGATTTCAGTGATGGCAGCTGGGGGGGAGGGTTCTGTCTAAAATGGCTTCTTAAGAGTAAGATTTTATCATGTTTCTACAACAGGCTAAATATACAATCTGGAGGTGATCTTTTCCTGTTTTAGAGGTGGACTCATGTACAAGAAGGAAAAGAAAAAATGTACACTATATATATGTATTTGTAGGAAGCAGGCTCCTTGATGTTTTCTGCTGTTAATGCCATGCAAAAGGAGATTTTCAACCAGGGCACTAGCAGGCAGTTGTTGATGAACATGAAATGGTCCATGACCAATGAAATTGATATGTTGACTGACCCTTGGAGATTTTAATAGTGGTATTAAAATAATACGTTTAGCACCTTGTCTTGTTCTAAGGTTTTAAAATAAATATTTCTGAGAGGACACTGAAATATTATCTTCATCTATTTAATAACGAAAGCGTCTCACCTGATGCACTTTGATAGTTAGAGCACGTCCCTGTCCTTCTCATTGTCTTTCTGGAACTGATAACTGGAGTACAGGCATTCTAAATGTTGTTCAGATTAAAATACCTTTTATCTCAGGATAGCCAAGGGATTTAAGGCAAGTAGAAAAGTTGTCAGTAACTCTGGTGAATATAATGATGGATGTCTAGCTTAATATGTCTGAGAGGGGAAGCCTGATATATAAATGTATTTACAACATTTTTGTATCATAATTATCGCATTCTAGTGAGCATACTTTGAAGTCAGAATTTATGGAAAGAACTCAATTAAACTGGCTGCGAATTCACATCTCATTGTAGATGGCAATACATGTAAGAAACATTTTGTAACAATAAAGGAAAGCTACTACAATGTAGCATCAGTTAGCATCTTCATTCAGTCTAAGTGCTAGTAACTAAAGGGTGTGCTAGCTATTTTCTGCAAGCTTGCATTTTAAAGGCTGTATATTTTTAATGATACATGGATTTACTACATGAACTATTATAAATTCCATTTAAACTTTTCGGGGTTCCACAGTGCTTTTATTACACTAATGAGCTAATTGTTTAAGAATCATTCACATGACTCATCCTCCTGCTCAGCCTTTTTTCAAAAACTTTTAGCTGCTGAAACTCTCTTGACAAACCAATATTTATAGCAGTTTGACAGCAGGATGAGGAACAGCGTTTGTCTTTGTAACAGTTTAAAGAAAAGGCCTTTCCTGCACCCAGCCATGCAGTTACAATCTTGACCTCTTTCTTATGCTGGGAAACATACATACAGCAGACAAGCAGCACCTCCCATGTGTTTTCTTGACCCTTTGACTGTCCATTCACTTCCCATCTGTTTTGCAGCCTTAAAGGAACAGAGGGGGCCCTCTACTTATAAATCTGTCTTTGCAGCTGATAAATGATGTTCTGTCTCTTTAAGGGCAGCCTGGGTGGTTTTGCGCGGCTCCCCCCCCCCCCCCCCCAACCTTTAGCTTTCCTCTTGGCCTCATCCAGAGGCAAATATGGTATGTGAACAAGAGGAAACTGGCAAAAAATGTGATGGGTAGTTTCAAAGGATTTTCTAAAATTCAGCAGGACATGACCCTGCAATGATCAGTAAATTATAGTAGCTGTTAGGCTGTGGTTGTGTGAGACATGAGGAAGCATGTTGATGCAGGTCGAGTAACCATGGGTGGAAAGTCTGCTTTCTGGGGCGTTATTTGGAGTGACTGTGAGCGTGCTGCCTCGTGCTGTTTCAACAAGAAGTAAAGCTTTTGCGTGGCCCTTAGAAAATCCAGCAATGTGGTACAAAAGGCTGAACTCCAAAGAAATGATTCCCCACACACCTGCTTGTTCACAAGGGCTTGTATACAACTACGGGTTTTGTGTCTTAGGTAGCCGTAAGCTAAAATTCGGCTTTCAATAGGAAACTGTGGATTGATATTTCCAGTTTTTAATGGTGTGCTTCTGGGCATTCTGATGAAATCTGACTACAGACTGGGCTTTCCTTTTTACTAGAGGAAAGATGATGCATTCACAGCAGTAAATTCAACATTTCTGCCTCTACGGTTAATTAACCATAACATAGAAGTAGCACAGCAAGCAGCGAGAATGTTTATAGGCAAGGAAGGGATTAAGAAAGGAAGGAGGATAAAAAAAAAAAAAAAAGAGGGGACTAAAGTCTAAGCAGAATCCAGAGCAAAAGGAGTAAAAACCATGAACTTTCAAATATCAAAGCCATGTAAACATTAGTTGGAGGTAGAAATCACTTTAATGTAGAACAGGAGGATTTATTATGAGGTAGTAACGCATTTTTTATAGTGGTTGTTTCATGCTATAAGTTTCATCAAAGTACAAAATAAAGATGGATCTGTGTCCAGAAAGATTTTACAATTTTTCTTGATGCTGCAGCTGAAAATTGATGTCATATGGGCAAACTTGTAAACAGGGGATGGGAAAGCTTTTTGATTTGCCTAAAATACTCATACAGTTTTCTCCCTGTTGTGGCACAGAAAAACATGAACATTTTTAAAATTCTGTGCTAAAACCATTGGGTTTTTACAGGTAAGTATATATGATTTGAATGTGTCAAAATTCACTTATCTTCAGAAGCATAAGCAAGACAGGTTTTGTGGGCAGAGGCCACATCTTTTATTAAACCAATTAATGCAGTTGGGAAATACCTAGAAAACTTTTTCTTGCTATTTAGAGCATGGTTGAAATGAATCAGTAATGTACTTTGCTTTTGTAATCTGTGTTTAATACTATTTTGAGATTATTTGGCCTTACCTCAGGAGATTCATTTGGTAACTTACTTTAGCTGTTTCATTTTAGCAGTGATTGCCCAGCTTCTCCACTGTTAATTAGTAGATAAGCTCGGCTATCTAAGGCAGCAATCGGTAAGCAAGCACTCATTTTAAGACTGAATATTTCAGGGGTTTCCCTTCTGACAAGCTTATGATATTAGGAAAAGCAAACTTTATCCATGGCTGCATCTTTATGTTCACAGTGTATCCAAATCCTCATTACAGATCAATTAGTCTGGTTTTGAGCCTTTTCGATTTAGGATCACAGGATTAATGAAAAGAAAATGAGTGGGTAGCCATATCATTTCATATGGAGATAAGGAGAGACTGAGCATGAATGAGGATCTCAAGACATCTGAATAAAGAATTTCCTCATTCTGTCAGTGAAGTTTTATGGGCTATGGAGGGAGGATTATGGGAATATTCATGACCAGATCAAGAGGCATAATGAGTTGATGTATGAACCAGCTTATCTTTTAGGTAAACACGGGGTAAATGGGAAGTAGAATAGCATTCATTGTCCCTTGGCCTGTGAATTTTACTGTTCTAAAGATGGAAACAAGGGTTCAGTTACAGTTATTCTTCACAGATTTCATTTGATTTTTTTTGATCACTGTTTAACAAGTACTGGAAAAATTATGTACTTGTAACTTCAGGTCTGCATTAAAACTGCCAAAGACCACGTTGTCTTTATAGAATCCAGTGTAAGCGATAGTATATATTAAACTTCTGCAGTACTGTATAATAAGAGTGAAGTACTTTGACAGTCTTCTGTGATATTGCAGCACTGTATAACACTGCTGGGGTAGTTCAACCTGTTATAAAATTAATTTGCTAGCAAGCTGAATGCCTTTAATCTGTGGCTTGCTTGTACATGGAAAAATACAGTATGACAAAACCTAGAAAGAGCAGCAGGTCGCCTTTGTCTATCCCTTAATTTAATTATATAGCAGGTATTCTTATCTGAAACCCAAATGATGTTCTGGATTTGGCATGTTGATAAACCTTCCTCAGAACAAAACGTATTATAATTTACAAGTGTAAGTCACTAATATTTTGATCTAGATGTCAGTCAAAACCCTGCAAATGTGGGTACGCAGCTTGTGCATTACACAGAGGAGAGAACTTCCCCAAATAAAGATGGGTAACATCTGACTCTTGAATTGTAACAATTAATTGTTGTTCCAAATGCAATGTCACATGGTGCTGATGAAACTACGGGCAGTTATCCCAGAATTGCAGACCCTGCACTTGCGCTCATTAGAAGAGTTCTGCCCAAGCATTTATATTTACTGGTTTATTAAGAAGTGTGTTGCATAAATGCGTAACTCTGCCATTAGCCTATTTAAAAAGTAAACTAATTTAGCAGACTGCTTCTCCGTGCTACAGAATGGACTTGTGGGAAAATGTTACAGGTTGGCTGGAGTCTGCTGCTGCAAAAGGCTTTACTACTGCTAAGAATACAGGGCATAGCATGAATAATTGCAGCTATTTGGCAGTCATTGTAACTGTTCTTTTTTAAGAATAGCCAGCATGTTTTTTTGAAGTATTAAATTACCTCAAGACCTCATAATTATTACAGTTAAGCAATCATTTCAATTCAGTCCAAGTATAAAAACTAATAAAGTGCTCATAATATGGAGGCAATTTTAGTATGTCTGTTCTCTGAGCAAACACAGCTGATTCAGTATATTCTGGTGGAATACATATTTGCTATCCTGTTATTTTAATATGCCCTAATCACAAAATTAAAATAGATTTTGTTGGCACAAACCTTTTTTAAGGGTGAAATAATGATTGTAGATTTTTACTGATGCTATTAATTTTCAGGACTGGAATATTTCATTAGCAAGAGATTGAGAAGGGAAAATATTTGCATTTATAATACTGTTAAATCTGCCTGCTTTCACTGAGTCTAATGGCTTAATCAATATAAAGAACATACTTGGGGAAAGCATGTAGCAATTAAAAAAAAAAAAACACCACATCAAACAAAGCTATTGAAAGAGATGAACATGAAGAGAACAACTGAAGAGATCTTCTGGGTCATGAGATCTAATCTCCAGTTATCACTGGCAACTGCTGCTCATTTTGGAGAGTAAGGTCCAGGATTAAAAATTTCCAAAAATATGTCAACTCTTTCCAAGATAATAGGACATTATTTCAAAGGCTAATTTTGTAAACATGCATGGAGCATCAGTATTGGAAGCCGAGCTAAGTAGTTGCCTAAATAAATGCCATAGAATTAATGTTTTCATTACACAAGAGGTTTATATACTGACATGCAAACAATACATATTCTTTTTTTATTTAAAAAGATAGTAATGAAAACACTTTGAATGTGCTTAGTAAGGAGAAGTGATCATGTGGCTACTTTTTTTTTCATTGGCGGCTTTCTAAGATCCTCTCTGCTGAACTGATTCAAGGATTCCGCACCCCACCCCACCCCACCCCCAGTAAAAATCGGCTACTGCTGTTCCTTAACTTCCAAGATACAGCTTTTGCCCTCACAGTGTCTGTAATCTTCATTTAATATCAAAGTACTTTAAAAAAACAAAATCAGCTGAAATGCAAGAAAGTTCTTCGCTGTTTTCTTTAGGACCCAAAGTGTGATTTAACCTCACTGTACATCTGTGTGTGCAGATAAGCACCGTTGGGGAAGGGGACACTGAATTGTTCAAAGTATAAGTGGCTTGCCCTTTGTCATCTAAGAATTGCATCATAAAGATATAAGTTTGAGATTTCTTCATCCTCATGCAGGCTATTTTCCATACTTTATTTCAAATGCTAACTAAAATTCTCTTTCTGTTAGAACAGGACTACAGGGTTTTGTTGAGTTTTTATTATTATTATTACTCTAAAATGGATTTCATAACTGTCTGTGGGATTGTCACTTTGTTACTGGATGAAACTTTTAGTTCCCTGAGCTACATTCTTAGAGCATTATCTTTGGAAGTCTTTTTTTTTTTTTCCACTCATGCTTATGTATCCCATTTATGGCTGATTGTTTTATTTTTCTTTCTGTTTTGCTGTTATTTCAGCTCAACAAAGCAAGTTTATAACATATGGTATTGCTAAAGAGAAGAAAACATTAATAAAAGATTTTTAAAAGAAAAAAAGCTCAAACCTTGTATCTCATACAAGGGAACATACGGCTTTAATCCAATAGTATTTTTAGCTTGAAAAAAAAAATTTGTCTGTGTTTATGCTCATCTAACTTATTTTTGTCTGTCCTACTGCTCTCCCCCTGTTCCTTCGTATTTCTGAAGTGTGTGTTTTTCATGGCTATAATCATACACAGAAAGAGCTTCGAATGAGGATGTGGTGAGAGAGAAGCAGGAAATCTCGCAGGCTTTGGATTCCAGCTACATTCTAAATCTTGCTTCATAAGCAATTTAATAAATCAAATAGGTTATATGATGACAGACAAGTGTTGTATGGAATTGAGAAAAGAGTGGAAAGATGCCTAAACCCCTGATTTTTTCCAAATCAATGTTGCCTTTTTATTCTTAGTAACTATTTGTAGTTGTGTTCAAGTTGTGCTTTTGCAGAGAAATAAACTCCTAGCTTTAGTATTTATAGAAAATAAGATTCTGCCCACATCCATCTGGTTACTACTGAAATGCAAGGAAATGAAGTGCAAGTTTTAAACATTCTTAACATTGTGCGTGCCCTTTTGAATAGGTGTCCTGAATACTGACATTGGGTTCCCTGAAATTCTCCCTGCTGAAAGGGCACTAGCTTTCAACTCTTTTTAGAATGATTAGTGCTGTTTGTGACGCTTGCTGTGGAAAATGAGGATATTTGGTTAAAAGAGAAAGGGATAAGTGGGCATTATTTAAAAGATAACAACTCCCTATGTGTAACAGGTATACGGTAGTTCCGCTGTGCATGATCTAATGGAAATTTCAGGTTTTTGAAATACAATGTTTCTAGTACTGGATTGCTTTGGTAAATTTCTGAATTATTAAGTTACCATGATAATCATAAAATATGTTTGTAGAAGTTCTTCAAATGGGACAGGGTTCCATTTCTTCTGATGTAGAAAAATGTTCCAAATCTTAGTAATTAAGAAACTAAATGCATAGGGTAATATTGACCACAGCGTTAGTTTTTGTTCATGCAGGTTTGGTTTGGGTTTGGGGTTTTTGTTTTGTTTTTCTTTCTGGGCATGTCCTCAATTAAGTAGTAAGTATTTGAATGGTGATCTTTTTCATTCCTCCAGAAAAAGTTCGGGAAATCCAGGAAAAACTTGAAGCCTTCATAGAAGCCCTCCATCAAGAAAAGTAGATTGTTCAAGCAGGTAATCATGTTTAGATCATAAAAAGATTGCTCCAGTTTTCTCACTGTTCAGTATAAAATGATTATCCATCTCTTTTAGATGCACATGTTTTCATACAGACTTTATGAAAATTCATTTTTGTTTTATTCCAGTGCCTGGCTGCTGCTGCTTCTTTTGCTTTTAATCTGGAGAACTACACTGTCAGCTTTTAAACTACAAGCAGATCTGAAATTTTACAGAAATACAATTACTGGGTAGTTATTCAGATATTGTGAAATACTGTAGGCTATTTGATTACTCTCATTATTTTTGTCTGTATCAAGAGAAAGAAGGCATAACTAGCTGGAATCAAAATTAAGGGAACATTTGTCTATAAAAGCATTTTGATTCTTTTTTTTCTTAAAGGCACTGTGTATTGTTAGCAAAAATATTTGCATGCAGGTAATTTCCAAATTTCTTTCTTCTATATTCTCAGAAACATAAGCCTAAGTGTTTTCATATATTTGCAAACATTTTAAAGTAATCTCCTTTCTTTTTCAACAGCAACTTTACACAAGAATGCAGCCTTTTCCAGGATATCTTGCACAAAGACGACTGAATAGAAATGGCTCTTGTGTCCCGTTCTCTTTCCTATCTTTTGGGGACCCTCCTGAAATGTTGGAGGAGAAAGAAAATAATGTCTCATGGGATTGAGAAGTTCAGTTAAAATCCACCTGCTCTTTTAATTTTTGAAGCTACATGCACATGACAGAAGAATCTGACTTATGTGTCAGTGAGATAGCTTGGGAGCCTGCTGAAGTTGTACATTTAAGGTTTTATTTTTTGCATCTGTCTTGTATGGTAGAGCTGGATCAGATTCATAAAATGATATTATCTGTTGTCATTTTCTTGCCTGCAAATGATCCTGGGAGTTTGACATAAAGTTTTAGTATTTGTATGTACATTAAAACACCCTTCTAAGTAATGCCATTTGTATTTGTTATGCTCTGTGTTGAAGCATTCTCTGACCACTCTGGTACAGATTTAAAAGCGTGGTATTGAGATCTTGAGGGGAAGTTGTGGATTTTGTTAAACTCCTAAACTCTTGAGAGACATCATCCAAGCAATTCTTGTAGTGCTTTCAAGTGAAAGTACAGACTGCTATTCACTGACACCTTAAAAGGTTTGGCTCAGGAAATAATGTCAACAGCTGCTCCTTTTAGCCGTTCTTTTCTAATATATGTTGTTACTCTTGAATTATAGCCGATTACATTTCATTTCTGGGATTGCACAGACTCTCACCATAGGTACAAAGTAACCTGATCAAGTACATGTGAAATGTAGAAAGATACTCCATACAATTCCAACTTGTCCAACCTTCTTAACTAAAAAAGGAAAAATAGAATTAATTTCATTTTTCTAATAGCTACTGTAAGACCAAAATTGCTTTTATAAGAATGTTATGCACAAAGTCCTTCCTCACCCACTTGATTTCTATCATTCAGTATAGTAAAAATAGTAAGTAGTCTTTCTTTTACTGCCTTTCAGTTTTGCCATAGAAGTGTCACTTCTGACAAATTTAGGCATGATATAGGCCTGTATCATAGGTGCCTGGTGATTAGTCACCACCATATTTTTCTGCCCACAGTTTGCCACAAATGATCTGGATACACTTCTGAATATTTCTGTGGAAGAAGATATTAGGCCTGGAACAGTTTGTTTTGCAGTTGTCCGATTATGTACATTGAAAAATTGACCTAGGTTTATTTTTCCCTTTTGAAAAGGCTATTGATTTTTGTGTGGTAATTGAGAGGAATCTGAACATTTTCCAACAGATACTGTTTCTGTTTGCTCTCGGAGGAAACAATACAATTTGGTAAGATGTTCCCCAGATGTTCAGACATAAAATATTTAGTCAAGTGGACAAAAAGTTAACTAAGAGCTATTCATAAAGTGGTGTTGAAAAGTTAAATATTTCAAGGTGATCTAACTGAATGTTTTGGGATTTTCTGTTTAAAATTACTTCCTGAAAATGAGTGTTTGAGAATGGAAAAATGAAAAATTGGCTTGTGTCATCATCCTTCTCTGAAGATAACTTCAGAAATGGAAATTTGCACAATTCTGAAGGCAAAGTCCTTAGGTTGTATAGCAAGTGAAATAAGTCTGTACTGGTGTTAAATCCGTCTTTGTAAAAAACAAACAAACAAAACAACAACAAAAAAAGAACTTTTGCATTTACCTAGAGATCACTGTTTAAAACTTGTGTAATGTAAATGTTGCAAAATGTCGCATCCAGTGGCCCAGCGTTCATCTTAGTATGATGTTCATAGTTTTAGTTCCGACTTCTCTGTGCTGCTCATCCGAGACTTAGCATGATGTATTCAATGAAAACTAGGTATTTATTGAATAAAAATGTAACCGAACAAATAATAAAATGTGGGTTTTGAACACAGTGCTATTGCACCTAATTCAGAAGTTACTTTGGCCGCCTTTTTCTCATTTGTTAAATTGTGAAAAAGTTTACTGTTAATGATATTAAAATGCCTGATTTGGAAGTGTTGTGTCAGCACCAAGTTACCACTAACTATACTAAGTGTTATCTTTTACTATATAAATTAATGATTACCTTACCACTTATGTAATATATTTAGACAAAGATGTCTTATGAAAAATCATTATGTTGAAAGCTTATCTCTCTGAAAGTTTAGATAATGAATGATATTCAAAGTATAAATGAAGACTGATTATGGAGTGTTAGTTCCATAAATTCAGGAATATATCTCTTTTTTTTTTTCTTTCTTTTTCTTTTAGATGAAGAAAAAATTTTATAAAATCAGTTGAAAAAGAAATATTCACTGTAAAACTGTGGTATTGAAGGTGCTGCGTATTTGCTCCACAAATTGCAGACATGGGCATGTTAGGATCAATGAAGCATTATAACTCTACATTAACTTGATTTCATGATTAAACTAACAAAAATGGTCTTGACAAATAAGCAACAGGTAATTTTATGCTGGTTTTTATAGGATTTTATGTTAAGGTTAGAGGAAAAAAAAGTTTTGGCAAGTTGTGCTTATCTCACTAGTAAGTTAGCATCACTTAAAAAAAGTAAAAATGGGCTTAATGAGTACTATTAATTGGCCACTTCAAAATTGTTCCTTGTAAGGAGTATCTTACTAGATAGTTAGCTGTAGGTATGTTAAGCGGCGTAAGAAGGATGTGCTGACTATTACAACAATTTTTAGATAGTAAACACAATTATTTGAACTGTCTTTAAAATTCATTTGATACTGAAAAGTATATTATTCCAAACTGTTTTGCACAAGTTCAGGATATTTTTCTGTATTACATGTGCTACCTTCAGATTCTGCATAAAGCACTTTATTATAAGGAGCAAAGACTAATCTGTCATTTCTGTGGCTTTTTGAGATTAGGGAGGGGATCAGCAAATGCAAATATAATTATTCCATAAATGAATATTTCATTTCCAAAGCATGTTCTTTACTGTCATGTACATATGGTAAGATATTTCTGTTTTTATGAAACAAGATGTTTATGAGCCAAGGTTTAAATATTAATGGCCAAGGGTTTTTCTGTCGCTTCTTCATGAAAAAGGTACAAATGGTGCTTTTTCAAATGTCAAGAATTATTCCTTCTGAGTGGTTACTGGTAACCTCATCCTAAGTTATCAGACCATGAGACAGATTAAAAACTTGGAAATGTGTAAAAGTGTCAAAAGCAAGCGTAGTTAAGTTAGAGGGTGAAAATGTCAAGTGAAGTTCTTAGTTATTACAAACGTACTGATATGCTCTATTTCACCATCAAGGATATATTAATCAGTTTTTTGACTGAGGCTGTTTTGAACCTAAACTGAGTTATGATGTATTTCCAAAGCTAAAGTTTAAAGAATTTAATTTCTGTATATCTTAAATGGAACTTAGTAACTCTTAACAATTGTATTAAAAAAGATGCAAGAGATTTCATTACTTCAGTTGAGAAATGTTGAAATATGGGATCTCTAAGTCTGACCCAGGGCCCTTTGGGTCAGTTAGAACTCTTTGTTCTTGGTGGGATTTGGTCCTGGAGACGTCTGTGGGATATTTTTATGTTGGTGAAGATGTTGTCATATGAACTTGGTCTGTGATGATACCTCTATGTTTTTGCAGGTTGCAGCGTGAGTTTTCTTTGACTATTTGGAATGTGGTTTTAGGTCTTGAGGTGCTTTAGGAAATGTTCCAGTCATGCTTTCTCACACGGATGGGATGTACAGTGGTGATGATTACTCAGATATTGGGATACCTCACAAGAACTTTAGCATGTATGGCTATCTGAAAAACCAGCAGCTAACAAACTAGCTTCCCATATTTTTCTTTTACTTTCATTTCTTCAGGAAGCATCTGACTAGAGAACTCCGTTCACTGAGAAGTAGAAACCTGCCCATTTCCAAAGCCTGGAGAGAAAGTAGAAGTTTGACTACAGTTCTGGTTACAAATTACCATGCTAGCCTGAACTACTGTATTTCCAGTTTTTGCTGTCTTGTGTACAGGCATGGTTCTTGTTGCTTGATTTTCAGGCTAGGAGACATTTTATGAACACTCTCTGATCACCTGCATAATGGAAATAAATATATTTTTCTACAGAGCTTAATAATTGGCTTAAAGGAAAAAAAAAAAAACTACTTTCATCTTGACATGAAGATTTCAAGCAATCTTAAATCTTGAATCTTAAATCTATCACTTTACTTGATAGGATGCCCTTGCAGTGACTTACCGTCTCCAAGGTACTTGTTTATTTTATTTTATTTTTATGTCAGTTTAGAGCTATTGGATCCTGTTCTATTTTGTAATTAGTTCAGTAATCCATCTTCCCTTGCAGAAATCTTTACAGATGATGATCAATCACTTGCTAGTTTTTATTCAGTAAGATAAATAAAATGCATTGTAAAGCCCTTGCAAGATAGGTGCTATACAGTCAGATAACTCTTAGAGCTGTAGTTTGTCAAAAGTCCTATATGTTCTATATGGCTGTGATCACAGAGCTTTTACAGAACAAGGCTGTTGTCAAGAATTCCTCAGTAGAAAATACTATACAGAAACAAAGGGAAGAAGGTGAAAGGATACAGAGATTATAATGATTGTTTATGCTGTGGTGCTGGAATGGAAAACCCATGTAGATTTCTGTGTACACAAATCTTGCTTGCATCTGACATCACCTCAGTGCTGTAGCACATCAGAAGGTGAAATTATCCAAGCTGTTGTTCTGTAAGAAATGCTAAAAATCACAGGAATTATTTTAGTTTTGACTGTAGAAGGGATTCAGGAAATAGTTCTAAAAGTGCTTCTGGAATGGCTTGTGACACAACTCTAGAGCCAACCTCAAACTGTTCTAGAAACATTTCTGAAAGTGACTCTGGATAAGTTTCTTAGGTTGCTGCCATTAGTGGGGAAATGTTTCCAGAAGTGGCTCTAGAAGTGATTGTGGCAATAAGGCTGAGAGTTGAGTCTAGCAGCTGTTGTAGTGTTTCTCGAATTGACTCTCGGTGGGGTTCTTGGCATGGTTCTGGAGATGAATCCAGAAAAGAGCCTGCCATTGGCTGTGGGACTGATTCTGGAATTGGTTCTAGGTGCTGTTCTAGGGCCAATTCCAGAAGTATTTCTAGCCATTTCTGCTGAAAAGCTGTTTACTGTGCATAGCTCCAAATGGTTGTGTTTCTGTTGCAGAACACTGATAGAAGGCTGTTTATTTGCTGCTGTTGGAAGTCTGTAGGGTCTAAGAGGGCTTCCAGAGCAGTGCATCCTAACCCGTGTGGCGATTTCACATTCTGACTTTAAAATGGATTTCTGAACTATCCTTGGTAGTGACAACCAACAAGATGAGCTTCGTTCAGGTTTTTCACCCAAAGGACAATGACGAACTCTTTGAAGGTTAATCGGAGTGGTGTGTTTATTAACACCTTGGATTACACCATTGCTAATATAGGGGAAGATGTGAAGTTTGAGTTAAAAGGGTATTTTATATTAAGTTTTATAACAGAAATAACTTAAGTGTTGTATCCTCTTTAACATTTTAGAGACTTGTTTCAGGAAAGAGCTGGGTGTCACTGGACAAGACTGACAGCTGCCACATCCTTAGAACTGTAAAGGACAAGCACGTTCTGTTTGTGCTCTACTACTATCAACCTTACTGTTTGGAAATGACACAAACTCTACCCTTGGCTGAATCTGGACATTCATGTTTCTCTTCCAGACTGCTGGAATACAGAAGATTGCACAACAAAAACCTCTTTAGATCTAGAAATTATTTCACTACAGAAATCATAACCAAAGATCATTTTCACTTCCATTTCAAGCAACTGTTCTCTCTTTGCTAGCCTCAAGAAATAAGCGTTAAGGTAACAGTATGCCCCCTATATTTAAGAACATTTGAAGCAGTATTTTGCCTCATATCCACAAGCCAATTGCCTATGGCTTTTGATGTTTAGAGATGGAACATTCATTGCAACCTTGCTTACAATGAGTCTGTTCTGGTTCATGTGAAAATCAACATCCTTTTTTGTGTCACTGCCTGACAGGATGCTACAATACTATTAGCATTTGCAAAGGGTTTGCTCCGTCTAATAGTGCAACCCCCAGATCACAGGCTGCTCAGTTTGTGTTTCTCTATTATGTGAAAGACACAAAGAAGCTGAAGGCTGGCAAAGGCCTGTCAAATCTTGTAATGTAGCGAGCGACCCCAGAGCTTCATTCTGCTTTATATCATCCCTTGTTCCCCATCCCACCCCTTTCCTTGAATGGGCTCTGAGGTAGGTAAATGAATTCAGCGGTATGGTAGGCGGATGATTCCTTTCTGACCTCATTCCTGTACCATTTGTTTCCAGGCTTGTTGGAGGGGAAGGGACATATCTGAACCTTTTGTTTCAAATAATTTTATTGCAGGTTGGGGAGTTAATGCAGACCTTGTCTGAACTCACCCGAGCAGAAAGTGTTCTGGGTACAAGTCGTGACACGCTTGGTCCCTTGGAATTGCCAGATTAAAGGAGAAAGCAGTGAATTGGAATTCTTTCACATTTGGCATTGCTTAAACACCTGGACACCTTCCCCCCCCGCCCAGTGTGCATGTGTTTATGTCCTCTCTCATGCCTTGAAACATCTGTCTTAAGAGCAGACAAGAAGCAAACAAAGAACAACCTTTGAACAGCCCAGTGTTAGGTGTTTTAATAGGGAAGAAGCTGAAGCTGAGGCAAAAGCTCAGTACAGCATACACTAGAAAACAGTGGATTGCAAAGGAGTATTTCAGACCTATGTCTGAAATTGGCAGAGCACTTATTAGGTTTGAAGAGAGTCATGTTGGTTTGTTTAGGGTTTGATCTTGGATCATGTGTGTGTTTGATGGTAAGGACAGCAATGGTTTCCCACATACCAGGACTGAATCTTAGGAGTCATGAGACCTTTCATACCAGAACTGCGTATCCTTGAAGATACTTTTGTAGAAGGAAGACTGGAGGAATGTTATCAGTAGCAAAATGTGAGGTGGGAATACCACCATAGCTATCCTGCATAGTCATGCTTGCCCTCTGCGCTGTCAGTGCCATATGTTCGGAGGGTTGTTCTTACCTCCTGAGTAATGAATTCCTAAAGTATCAAACATAACACAAAAATACTACTCCCTCCAAGTCTTAATTGTATATAGCAGTAAGTTTGCTGTATTTGAAGTGAAAATCATAAGTAAACCACAACAGGAACCAATCTACATTGTTTCAGTATTCGTGGAGGTGTTCTGCTGAGGAGAAATGTTCTGAGTAACTTGAACTGCCACAGCAGCATACATGCAATCTCCATCTACTTAGCCCAGCAGAAATCTAGTGAAAGGCCTGTTTATTGTTTGGGCCCATCACTTTGTGTTGCACGTATGCTTTACAGAAGGCTTCCACAAGCTAAAGCAGACAGTGGGACAAATCTGCAAGAACATCAGGCCTCAGAGTTGGTATGAAAGACGCAGACATAAAAGGGATGAAAGAGGACGGTCATACCCCAGGTAAGAGTGTTGCATTAAAAAAAATCTAAGTATTTTAATGATTTTATGTTGGTGGACTGTAGCTTGAATGTACAGACGCAAGGGATATGTCTATCATATTGATGCCTATGCATAACATATTTTCTGCATGTGCCTATAGAGCTACAAGATAATGAGATGTTAAGAAATAAGTAGTATTAAGCTTGAAAAGCAAACTTCCACATCCTGCATAGATTCAGGGCATCCCCACAACAACCTCTGCTCATGCTTCGTTTGTGATTCCTCTGTGGTATGTTTGTATATCTCGGGTGGAAAATGAGTTCATCTAACAGTTGTAATCTCACATCCACCTAACCTGAAAGCTAGTTGCATGTGCAAGTTATTTTGTAGTTTAGGACTAATTATGGACTAAATATTTCATCCAAATAGAAGAGCTTCCCTGCCCCACCCCCCAGATTTCTTGCTAAAACATTTTAAACTTTCACAGGGTTCCAGTACTGATGATGTATAGCTTTGTGTGAGGCCTTGCCTACTTTCTCATAAGCAAGACCAGCATGAATATTAACTGTATAAAGCCCTCTAAAAATATATATCAATAACTAAAAATTTAACAAATCCTCCACCAATAACCAGGAAGGCAATGCTATCCCTTTTGTTCTTATCCTATAGTACTCTGCTCTAACCAGTGGACAAAAGATTAATTTTTATCTTGACTTTTATCTGGCAGCTCTGATCAATTAGATCTTTTTTCAAGGAAGCTTTTTTTTAAGCTGTTAAATGTTTGTTTCATGGCCTAAGATTGGTTGCCACTGGATACTATTGCCATAAGGAAAATAAGAGCTTCCCGTTTAAAAAGGGAAGCTTTTTCCCTCCTGTCAGTTTATGCATAGTCCATCTCTTCAGCTGGAGGAGATAACACTTCCCTTTTCAGTAAAAGAAAATAATTTTCTATTGCCTGGTGCCTGAAAATTAGAATTCAACACGGCTTATGGAAGTACAGCTAGCCATAGGTTCTCTTGTGAATGTTTATCTCTGTACACTGCTTTTTTACATGGTTTTATATGCCCTGTTTGCTTTTCCTGCCAGCACAACCTCCTTCCCTGTCCTCCTCTGCCCTATTGGCATGTAAATTATGCCCACACCAGGTGACATTCTCTGGCCTGTGATGTGCTGAAGGTCAGCTTAGATGCTTACAATAGTGCCGTCTGGCTTGAAAAATATACGGTATAATTCACATTATTGCTCATGTCCCTTTTCAGTTTTGTTTCTGGTGTCTTGGTTTTAGCTACAAGTGTGTAGTACATTTTATAAATAGACCCGTATCTCAGCATATGTACTATGTATGCCATGAAAAAAACATGCTGAATACCTCAGAAATCGTGGCTTGCTGACTCATCTCTGCATAGCCCAGAACAGAATTTATTTAAGTATCTAACCTAGTCTGAAAGACAAATGCTATTAGTAGATGAGTAACAGAGAAGAAACATTGGAGAGTGGTTTGTGGCAAGAGGCTGTTTTCATGTGGAAACAAGGGAATATTCTACCACTTGCTGAAGCTTAGAGCAACTCCCAGATCCTCAAATCGAGCTTTGTGATGAAAAGGCTTGTAGCCTGTCGGGCCAAGAGACGGGGATTATAAGAATATTCATGACTCCTGAGAATCAGCAGGTGAGACCTAATGCACACATTTGCCCCTCACCCCTTTCCCCAGCTCATCCTTTTGGTAAACAGTACATAAAGGCTGGGTTCCCAGAGTGACTGAACTCAGTTCCTGAACTTTTTTTTTTCCTCCTCTTTTTTCCCCTCCATTCTTTATAAAAAAGATTGCAGTGTTTTTGCCACTTGTCCCAAGCAGAAGCACGGACTTTCCTTTTCATTTCTAAAGAGCAACTGTGTGGCCAAACCAGAAGTCTTGTGACATTACTTAAGAAAGCAGAATGGTATCTTAGCATCCGAGGCCTCTTTTAAAATGTAAAGAAAAGCCTTTCTGAGAGCTTGGATAAGCTGGAGAGGAATCTCTGTGACATATGTGCATTGTCTTAGGAAAGCATGGGTTGAAGCCAACTGGTGGGCCTCTGCCTTTAATATACTAGGTATTTGTCATGCCTGTTTTGGTGTGCTTGCTAGTTAGTAAACACCCAGTGTGTAGAGTCCATCCAGTTAGAAGCAGTCACAGTATGTGGTTGATGCAGGACACAGAGGAGAGTGAGTGGCAGGGGATGCTCTGTGAAAGGTAGATTCCTTGGGCAAGATGGGGAGAAGTATTTTGCCAGCTTTTCCCAAGTGAAGCACAAAGGCAGGGTCTATACCAGGTTTCACCAAACCAGCTTTTGCAAAATTGTCTCTTTCACTGGGGTGTGGGCGAAGAGGGATTCTCACTGTCCTGATTCTGACAGACTACCTGCAGGCATGAAGTTGCACGTTCAGCGTGGTGGGGTAGGGATGATTGTCAGCTCTTCAGCTGAAGTCTGAGCATTGTCAGCCCTTTGAGGCCTGAAGCAGTGCCTGCAGTAAACAGAGGAGAACACGCTTTATTTTTTGCTTTAACTCTGTGGTGTTGCATGCTTTTTCTCTGCAGAAATGTTAGCGTCAGTACTTTTTGCTCTGTCCTGTCATCTAGCACAAGCCCATTCTACTGGCTTGTCATTCTCCTGTGCACAGATTGCAGCTACAGATCAGTAATAAAGTGATTTGGCAGTGGGAGGTGTCACACTGAATGCAAGGGAAAGGCTGCTGTTAGTTTAGGGTCTGTGCCACTTACCCAGGACTGCGCGCAACCGGAGTACTAATCTTCCCTGTATCTGCCCTGGTGTAAGGCAAGGGCAGGCGCTTTCCCAGGTCCCTCAGCCTTCCCAGCAGGGATAGCCAGCTGAAGCCTTCCTGGCTGCGCTGAGACGCAGGTGACTGAACAAAAGTATGGTTTGGTACAAATGTACCACTGTGCCAACATTTGCTGTAGCCTAAAGCTTGCAGAACATCTGTCAATGAAGCCACAACAATCCTTCTGCATTAAGATGAAGGTAACTTTTTTTTTTAAGGTTTTCAGCCTTTCTAGGAAGGATGTGTACAGCATTTTAAATCCCCCTTGGAATTTCAGTCTGCAAGAGTTGTAGTGCCTGGCTCTGACAAAACTGTTGTTACACTTGGTTTGAAAGTGTCTCAACATAAGGACACTTGTTTGTTGCATCCTGGTGACAGCACCCGAACAAGATTTCAACAATTTTCTTGTTAATCTGAATGTCACTCAATAGCACTTAGTTCTGTGGCTGGAATTTGGCCCCCAACAATTGAAACAACTGCTGTCTGCTCAATATACTTTTTCTAGTAACTGATGCATCTAGGTCAACAAACTGACAGGCATTGCTCATTTTACTGCTTGGCAAATATTGAACTAAAGTCTCCAGCACTGTAACACTGTTGACAATTGCAGGATAATGGCATTGTCCTCTTTTGTTACTGTGAAGTGCATCTTCGCGTCCGATTCTGGCATAACACACTCTGTAAACAACAAGGGATGTTGTGATCTGGAGTCCCAAGTGTTTGCTCTGACAATATAAACTTACTGCCTGCTCTCTGAAACCAAACATCCCGTCTCTGCCATGGTTACTTCAAGCTGATATTGAAACAAGCCACTCTTACTGAAAACACTGGAGGGCGATGGCATGGCTGCTGTTGAAGGAGCTCTTTTCTCTTTTGGAAAGCTATCTGTACCACCCTCTTTTATTATACTGCAGGTCTATGTTGAGGAGTCCAGACAAGGCTTCTAGAGTCTGAAAGTGAAGAATAATACTTGGCAGAAAAAAAATCACTGTGGATTAGTACAGTTAATGCTAGTTTCTTTGGAAAGGAAATGCTATGTTCCAAGCCCACTATCAGTTCTTTCTTTTCCATGACAGCATGTTAGAAGAGACAAAGTGGTTATGTGTCAAAATGTAGCTGACAAAAACCTCCATTGCGTGCATCCTGTTGCCTGAGCAGAGCACTGCTCCTTGCCTCTTCCTTGTCCTCTCCAGAATTAAACCTCCCCATGACTTCTGCGAAGGTCCAGGGTCACTTGAGTCCTAGCCTCCATAGTTTCAGTTCATGGTCTCTCCCTTCTGGTTCACAAGCATCTCTGGCTCACTTGTTTGCTCATGTGAGTCATCATTCTGGATCAGACTGGAGTAATTAAGCTGTGCACGATTCAGTGGGGACATGTCCCAGAAGAATGGTGTCATTAACAAAGGGTTTTTTTCCATGCTACCTTTGGTCTTTGTTCACTACAGCTTTGTTATTTATTTTATATTTAGGACAAGGTTGAAGATTAAAGCAGATCTGCCTTTCCTTTGCTTCACATCTCCGCTTTCACCTGAAGTTTGTTTTGCGTGTGAACTGCATGGAATCTTTATTTAGGCCAGTTTGCAAGCTAAAATGGTAGAGAACCTAAATCATGATGAATCTGTTTGAAAAGTGTCTAGCTGCACGTCTGCAATTATGATATTACATATGAAACATTAACCCAAACACTGTTAGGAGGTGAATCTGCAAGAGAGCCTTTGCAGACAGTTGGACCCTGCTTCTCTAGGCTGGTGCCCACCAGCTTTTTCAGGCTTGGTCCCCTCCACAGATGTATTCAAAAATTAATCCACAGCTTTTTAAACCCTCGGTGGACACACAAATAGGTATAGCATGTGCTGTTTATTGCCTTTTGGGGTTGAACTAATGGTGCTTCCTTTTCCTTTGTGTCTCAGAAAAAAACAACAGCTTTGCCTTTGAGGTTAATGCAGTCACATGCTAAAAAGAAGTCTAAGGTCAAAGAAAAAGAAAGAGGCCAGCATGGATTTCACTACCAGGTGCTGAGACGGGACAAGTCCTATGATCTACTGTTCACGTTTTACCATGTTGCAGACTTTGGCAATTCAGAGCTGAAGGGAGTGGGAGATGGAATTGTAATTGTGTTCTCAGGAAAAAGGGAGAGGCGCAGCTCCACGCTTCAGGGAAATACCATCGTAATTCTTCCTGTATTAGTTCAGAGGGGCTCGTTGATCATGAGGCTGGAAGCTTTTGTGGCTGATGTCAAGTGACTGCTTTTGGGGATGATTCACCTATTGTCTATAAGGTTCCTTTTACCAAAAAGCAGCTGCTGAAGCCTCTATTTCCCCTAAACAAAACTATCTTGAACTTCCAGGGGAGAACAAGGCTTTCACTGTGCTGGCCTTGACTGAAGTCCCAGCCAGGAGGGAGAAGTCAGACCTGTTTCTTGCTTTTGCAAAAGCAAGCATTTTTTCTCTTCTTTTTTTTTTTTTCTTTTTTTTCCAGCAATAGCTGTGATCTGGACAAAGAAAGTTAGCAGCCATCAGCCCTATGAGAGAGAAGAGCCTGTCCATTCTGTAAAGCTGCAGTATTTTTGCATCCACCTGCAAACGTGGATGGCAGAAGGGGCTGCTGTTCTGGCTGAGCCAGCCAAAGTTGTGTACTGCAGAAGCAGATTTCCCAGCTGCTACCCAGTTCAGGTGTCTGGGTTTTTCACATGTTCAGAGCTGATACTAACCCTTTTTATACAATAAGCTCAGCTCATGTGCTTTTTGCTTTTAGATGACATACATCCCTATGCACTCTACGCTAGGCATGAGGCTTGCAAGTAACTTGCGGATCCTGGCTTCCCTTCTGAAGGAAGCAGTTCTCGGAAAGGCTCAGCCAGAGCTTGTGGGCTGTTCAGGTGAAGGAAGCAGGGGGGAAAAGGACAGCCTGGTGCTTCAGCAGGAGACAGTAGTGAGTGCCTGTGGACAAGGGAATGGCAGCTTCCTAATGAACAAGTTGGACTCTGTGCGAGGCAGCATCTTCCAGCTTCCCTGCTAGCAGGAGCTCAACAGGCCAAACACAGCTGGCAGCATCCCTCCACCCTGTTGAGGCTTTGGAGTAGGACTTTTTTGCGTGGTAACAAACTACCATTCCTCTACAGATGGACAGCTGGGTACTCTTATGAAACAAAGTCGAGAACATTTTATATTGCCATTTAAAATACTAGTCCATTTATTTAAAAGGTTTGGTGCGCAGACTCCTTGGGCACTGCATATATGTATATGACAGCCTGGGACTACTGATGTTGAGTAGCATCAGTTCATTATCTCTGGTCCTTCAGAAACTGTTGGCTTCAAATATATTCTTCAGAATAATCCGAAACTGTATCTTAACCCCAAAAAGGCCAATTTTTTATTAAGAAAGTATTTGAGAACTAGACTTTTCTCCTAATAAATCTGAAGTCCAGTTTCTGAGTAAGGAAACTCTAGACATTCTCAGCATTTTCACTCTATATTCAACAGCAACAATGAAATCATCTGCAATCAGCCAACTAACATAAGAAATTTTATCATGAACAGTTACATGTTGGTAATGCTTTTTCAGCCACTGATAATCAGGGATTTATAATGGAGAAGAACCAAGCAGTCTTTAAGTAGCCTCCATCAACTCCACCTCAGAGAAAGTGGAAATGCGCGTTAAGCCATATTCAGGGGTATTGCAAGCATTCAGCTTGGAACTGTTGGCTGCACTGGTTGTTACCTGCACAGTTGATTTTAAGATGAGTAGCTAGAAATCCCTGAATAAGACCTTTTCCCTATCAAAAATGTTCATTCACGGACCTCCAAAATATATGGCAGGAGGGTTTTTCCAGAATTTGTCAGGTTCCTTGGGCCTGATAATTTTACAATAAATGCTAATGTGAAAACTGCCTTCTGCTTTAAAGAAACACTCACTGAACAAAGGCTTCAGTGCAACCTGAACTAAGCATTTCCTGCAGTTTACCAACACCTGATCCTAGACATTACCAGAAACACCGCTCAAGCGCAGCAAAGTAAAACCACAACTCCTTTCCAATAGCCAGGAAGAAACAGGTTTGCATGGAGCAGAGGAGCTGCTTTGGGCAGACAGGCCTGCAGAGAGAAGAGAATAGGCATGGTATGCCACACTGCACACTTACATAGGGCTATTCCAGACCTCAACAAAGCCCTGGAAGAAACTATTGTGTGTTAATTGTGCAAACCCACGTGGCTGATGAGAAATACAAGAGTGGCTTTTTTGCGTATTAGAATTCTAAAACTAGTGCTTTGGTATGGCATTTTTCTCTGGAAATGCCTCACTGTTGAAGTACGCTATGTCTGAAATCCCCTTTCTCTGAGTCCTTCTGGAAATAGCTTTCCTGTATGTAAGGCTTAGTTTAGAGTCGAGAGACAAAAGGATCCCCTTGAAATTGCATCATGTTAGATGACAGAGGACTGAGGGGGTGGGGGGGGTGCAAAGTCTAAGTCAAAAACCTTCTGTGAGAACTATGGCATAAATTCCCAAGTGTTTGTGGAATTCCTCCTCTTTTCAGTAATTTTGCCAGTATTCAGCTTTTCAGGTCCCCCAGAATGTCATTCCTGTTAGTTATGTTTTGCTTGGTCATCACTGTGATTCCACAGTGCTGTGAAGTTTGCTTTGATTACTCTAATGAAGAACAGGGGCAGAATTAACTCAGAAAAGATTGTCCTAGTCAAACACCCACATGCAAAACTGAGGGTTTTAGGTGATAATAAAGAGAAAAGGGTTGGCCAGCTAGCTGTATAATGTTTCAAGCAAACATTTTCAAGACAACACACATTGGTTTCATTTATAATCTGAAAACAGACCTGTTAGGTCTAAGATACACCTGAGGTGAGGCGTTTGCTCGGTCAACAGGAGAGAGATTCTGAGGTATAATGCACACCGATGATCATCTTGGTTTTTCCTGTCAACATTAATCTTGGATTTTCAAGGTTGCTTGATATTGCTTGGGTGGGGGTCCTCTGACTTAAGTGAAGTTTTTCCTGCTGTTTGTTTCCACTGACACTGGAAATCAAAGGAGTTCAGTGATCCTTGGCGTGAAGTATTTGAGCCAGTCCCAGGTTTTGTGCTTTTTCTTGTTTGATTGTTTGTTTTCACAAGGCCATTTTCCAGTGCAAGATAAATACTTCATAAAGAAAAGTACTTTTACATCTTAGATTTCTTCCTTATTTTCTTATAACAGATTGTCCTGGGCAATTTAGAGACACCAGGGAACAAATAAAAACCCATTACCTGCTTGTAAGCAGTTTGTTACAAGTGTTTCAATTCCTACTGCTTGGTGTTTCTAGGTGGTAAAACCAGAATGAGTCATTGTGATCTTCTGCGCCAAACTTCTAACTTCTGGCTGGCCTAAAAGAGACCTGCAATAAAGAAATATTGAGGGCTGATTAAACAATCTGTGATGGATCTTATCACCAGGTAAGTTTGCTAAGCTTATTACAGTCATTGATAAATATTACCACCCTACTTTGACTAAGTTTATGCTGTAGCTTCCAGCAGCGAGATCTCATTCTGCCTTTTATCTGCTGAATTAGGAGCTGTCTTGAATCGGATGTTTCCCCAGAGTGTTAATTATGACTGAATGTTGAACTTAGAGGTTAGTAAGTCTGTTCCCTCCTTGCCTGAGCAAAGGTATTGAAGCTGGGTCTCTAAGCAGATTCTCTCAGCTTCAGCCAGAACACTTTCTGCTGTTGCTTTTCAATGATAAGAGTATTCTGTGCTTGCAGAGATGGTACCCTGCTTTGCTGATGGAAACTAAGAGTGGCTGAATGAGCCAAACACGCAAATGCAGCTCAGCAATCCTGGCTGCTGCCCTGCCACTACCTGACCCCAGGCCCAAGATCCTGGTCTGGAACTGGATCATGGTTTTACATCTGTGGCCATATCTGCCCAGTTGCCATCCCTTGTGGGATAGACCTTGCAGTGGGCATTCCCAAAGGCTGATGGGGTCTTTGGTGCAGTTAAAAAATCCTTTCTTAGAGCTAATGTTTCCTCAGAGTCCCACCCTGGTCATCTGAGGGTGACTGGCAGGTGCACCCCTTTCATCTTTGACTTTTTCAACCCAACTTGCAGGGTCTGGCAAAACTTTAGATCACTTTGCTTTTCATTTGGCATTAGCACACTTGAAGTAAGAAAGTTTATGCCTGGAAACAGTTGAAGTCTGAAAGTAGAAAATATTAAATCCAGGCATGGAGAGCTTTTAAAAGAGCAGGAATTTCATGGAAATAAAAACAGTCTAGTCCATTAAGTTCCTCTCGTGGACTTTTATGAGGACAATTATTAATACTGTTGAAAATTATACTCCTGAAACATGTGTTAATGGGAGCTGTGCTGGCTGCAGCCAGAAAAAACGCAACCTTTACAGCTCATTTGGAGACAGAAATATTCCACAAAGTAGCCTACAGGGTGCAAAGGTTCGCGTGGTGCAGGCTTAGACTAACTTAACATATGCCCTCTGTATCCCTGGTATTGTCCAAAACCTAATGCCCATAATAAAAGAGAGAAAAATTGGACCCCAAGTGGCAAGGATTGTAAGCCCTTGGAATTCTCCTAATCAGAGATATTCAGCTATTTTTAGTTTATAATGTTTAGTCAAATAGCAACAATGATTTTTCTTCTTTTTTCCAACTCAGCTGCACAGTATGTTGGAGGGGGTCTTGATGGCCTGTGACCTTGCCTTTATCTGTCGGTCTGTCACCACTGGTCTTCAAAGTGCAGCTTAAAGGATCTGAGGCTTCTGTGTGGCCTTGATGTGATCTGCTTTCCTGGTAAAGTTTTTCATTAACGGGTGCTTTTTTAAGCTAGCTGGAGCTTGCTTTGCTTGCTCTGTGGGATGCTGTTGGCTCTGGGGCTCTCCTGACCCCCGCAACCAGGTTTAATAACCCTGCATGGCCTGTATTTGCAAGCTTTGTGTGCATGGTGGATGCTGCTTCTGCATGGTGGATGCTGCTTCCTGCCCCATTGAACAGGCTCTTTCTTTTCTCCTCCTGCTTCCAAAATCTCCAACAAAGGCTCTCAAAGGAGGAAATATTTTTTGAAGTACAGTTGGTTAGATACAGTGACTGAGCAACAAGCCTATCCATCTGCACAGTGCTTACCCGCCTGCTAATGGTACTGCCCTTCCCTCCAGCCTAAACTCCTATTGCTGCTGTGTCAGCCATACACTTCTTTTCGTCTGAATCTTAAGAGAGAGAACGTACCTAACAAAAGAGCAGTCATGCTGCATCAGACCACTGGTCCGGGTAGCCCAGTATCCTGTCTCCAACATTTGCCAGCAGCACATGCCTAGGGTAGAGTGAAAAACAGGACAAGTGTGCATGATACTGTGGTGTGGTCTGCCAGCAACTCTGGTGTGGTTCAGGAGCCTTTTGAGACAGAGCTGCTGTCTATGTATTCAATATAACTTAATGGTGTTTTCTTCTATGTCCAAAGGCTTTTTTCCAACAGAATTTTAACCTCTCTCCTGTCCTTTGTATTTAACAAAGGACAAAAATCCATTCTGGGGACATGTGGTTCACTTACATGATCCCTACATTTGAGTGGCTTTTTGTGGACACCTGGAAGCAATTGTTGGTGAGGCTGAGAGACCTGTTTCGGTCACCAAAGGAAAGCTGTTTTTTTATATACCCATGTCCAGAGCAAAGGAGTTACGTTCCCCTGTGAAAATGACTGGTAGAGCTGAGCGTGAAAAAACCCTGTTACAGCTGTGGCTGGGTCTGGGAGACATTGACCTTTCACTGACGTGGCAGATGAGACTGGCTAGTTCCTCTCAGTGAGAGAATTACCACACCGTTCCTACAGTATGTTCTTGCAAAGAGACTTTCTCACTCTGATTTTGCTGCAGCACAAAGATAGCCAGTCCTGTGTATTTTGTCCATCAATAAACATGTGGGACGGCAGGGATTGATCGACTGTTGTCCCTGCTCAGCAGGTTCCCCAGGAAATAGGCTTCAGCTTCTGTGCTTAGACTGCATTTGGTCTCAGCCAGCTGGGGATCCCATGGAGCACTTCTGAAGAAGTCCAGACTGGTTACTGTGCATCAGTGTGGGATGATGCAGCCCCTACCTGTGAAAGAGTGTGCTGGGGCCCCCTTTGTTGCAGACCTGACCATCGACACACAGCAGCTCTTTTCCCCCAGTTCCAGCAGAAGAGTCTGACAAACACTAACTCTAAATCCAAGGGATGGGAAGAAGGACACCTCCAAATGT
This sequence comes from Nipponia nippon, assembly GCF_047370975.1. NCBI lineage: Eukaryota > Metazoa > Chordata > Aves > Pelecaniformes > Threskiornithidae > Nipponia > Nipponia nippon. The sequence goes on from NW_028262391.1 coordinate 14,870,665, forward strand.
TTGGTTTGCTTTAGTGTAGTTTGTGTAAGGGGCAGGACAGAGCAATTACCAGCATGCAACAAGATGCCTGCTATGTTCATTGCAGTGTGTTTCTTTACTATTTGTCAATACGAACCTAGAGCCATTTTTCAGGGTTTGCCAATGGCTATAATTGAAAAGGCATGAATTGCCCTCAAGAGATTCCCCACTGCTCTGCATTATTATCTGCTGGATGGCAGCTCTATAGGCCATGTATCATTTTTTTTCAAATAACCAGTTAATTACTAAATAAAACAACCCAGCTTTCAAGCTGATTAGCCTAGATTAATGACCAGCAGCATGTTTCACTCTCCTCAACAATTTATCACGGAAAAGAACTATGTCTTTAATGATTTAGGTACCTGGTCTATTGAGGCTTGCTCCAATCTGTACAGCCTCCAATTTGATTTAATTGCTCTTCTTAGTTTGTGACCTGGAAAAAACCAAGTGACAGCTCCCATTAGTGAAGCCCAGCTTGCAACTCACTTGCAGTGTTACAAAGGCTCACTGGGTGTCTTTCTCTGCTGACTTCATTAAGAAGATATATAGAGGTCAAGTGTCACTTTGGCACAGAACAAGTACCACGCCGTTTATCAGCTGAAACAGGTTGAATCAACCTGTGTATTTTATTTAAGTTTATATTCATTCTTTTTTCCTCTTACAGTTTTTAAAAGATGTTTTTAGAAGCTCCTTGTTTTGTTTAAGCTAAGGTTAAATTTACAGACTGGTCTTAAAGGCATTAATTGCAGTTCGTGTATTGTTACTTTGGCATGAAAACTTTGGCATTGCCCTCCTCTACAGTTATTCAATAAAAGGCCTTTTGTTATAAGGGCCTATTCAGGGCCCTTGAGTTTGCTTCCTAATTAATATTAGACTTCCTCACAGTTGTTCTCTGGAGTACAAATGCTCACTTCCCAAGGATGTTGCTGCAAAGGCACACTGAATGTGTCTTTAAGTGCATCCTGAATTACTGACTTATTATTGGGCAAATCCCTGAAGTCTTCACTTAGCCAAAACTCCCACTTAAGACAATGGGACTATGGGAGTTGTCTCATCATTAACTGAGCTCCAGCAGTTGTCTGGCACTCAGTGAACTAAGTCATGGTCACTGCCCCTGGGAGTTTACCATCTACATTAGAGACAAAGACTAAACAAGGCTGAGAAGATAATGAGGCAGCATGAGCTGGAGCTGGGCTCCTGGACCCAGTATTGCACTTTGTCCTCGAGGTGTTTATGGAGGGGCAGGGGGACCACTGCTAACAGCACTGGCCGCTGTAGTTAAGGGCAGATTTTGGCGTGAGCTGTTGCTAACGGGCTCTTTCATTGTGCTTTTCAGCAGAGAGGCCAAAACAGATTAAGTCCCTGCTATGTCCTCCCCTTCTAGGGAGATTTGTGACCCTCCTGGTCTGGGAGCTTCAGGCTGCTTGAAGGGGGTTGCTTTGCACTGTCTTGTTCTGGGATTTTCCATCTGAGGGGAAGGTACTGTCAGGCTGACACTCTCTAAGGTTTTAAATCCCTGAGGTTAAACTGCCTGGTGGCAAGGCCAGGACAAGCCTACCACAGACACTTGGATAAATGTTTGCGTGGTACCAGACAGTCCCTAGCTGCAGCTCCATGATATTGGCTGTGCAAGTCACCAGACAGGGAAAGCTCTCTTGTGAGGAACAGACATCGCCACTGTGTCAGTAAACTGGGTTAAGTGGCAGGAGCACATCCTGCCCATATCAAGGCTGACTCCGTGGTGCTGGTCACCCATGGGGGCCAGGAGGAGAAGCCTGGGGGACTAAGGGGCACTGATGGGTTGGTGAGGAGGAGAAGGGTTTGGAGAGAACAGGAGCTGTGGTTTGTGCCTAAGGAAAACCAAGGTGGGGAAGTGTTAAGTGTTTTCCCAGGTAAATTGTTACCTTTCAGAGTGGGGGCGGAGGGGGTCAGCAGGCTCACAAGACAGTCATGTAGCCCAACTCCCCCCCCTTTTCTTTTTTTTTTTTTTTTTTTTTTTTTTTTTTTGCTATCAAAAGCATAGCAGGCCTAGGAGGGGATGGCTGTGACTGCCTGACATATGTTCATAGGGAGCTCAGACAAATCCATAACTTTTGTTTCCTACTTGCCTCAGGCAACTGTTATTGGTAATCCTTTTGCAAGAAAGCAGGATCTCAGGGAAAGGTGGATGGGTTTGATTGGTACCAGGGTGAGCATCATTATCAATGTCCTGGGACCTGTGTCAAGTGTGCCATAAAGATTCCTGCCAAGCCTGCTAGAAAGCTCTAAAGGTCCACAACCCCTTCGATCTGCCCTCCGTATAAGCCTTATTACTGCTGTGTCCCCTCAGTGCTGTCCTACATGAATAATGAGCTCTCATATTACTGTTGCTGGAGAGGGGACTCTTATCCCTACAAAAAAAAACCTTGCAAAGAAATGCAAAATTATTTAATTTCATATAGTCCTTGGCACTACTCTCAGGGGAAAAGTACTGTACTATGTACGAAGAAGAATAAGGGAAAACCAGGGCCTGTGTAGCAGAAAAACTCCCTGCAGACAGCCTTGGAGCTGCTTTTGTGCCATGGATAGGTACATGCATATACCTCCCTGCCCTGTGGCTCAATGAGACCCTAAGTATAGAATTTAACATAGTTGAGCAATTGAGGGTTGCTGGTTTATTTGCCAAATGTGCACATGAGATATGGGCAAAATGTGTCAAGTTTCCAAGTTTTTCACCAATCTTTATTCCTGCAGATAGAAACCCATATGTCCCTATGGTGTGACCCAGTGCAGAAGAGCATAGGTCTGTTCCCGCAGACAGTCCTTGCCCTCAGAGTATTGGTGCAGGAACCTCTCAAGCAGTCCTCATTCCCCAGGGCTATGCAGCAGGACAGGAGACCTGGACGAGAGATGCTGGTGGCAGTCACAGAGCACGACTGCTCATGGCTGTGTCTGATGTGGGTCTGTCTTAATCACCTTGCAGCGGTCACAAAGCTTCATCCCCCTGACCCCTTCCTTCAGCCCAATCCCTCCCACTGCTATGAGCTATTTGATCAGTGTATGAACCCAGCTGTGAGTGAATGTGGGCAGGTGTAAAGCCCTTTCCTAATCCCCCGGCTATGCACCTGGGTTCCTATGGTCCGCTTTGAACATGTGCCTCAGATCTTCGTTTCGGGAGGTAAGAGCTGCTTCTCATCTGTGCAACCCGGTGTCTTATGTATGCTTTTTGGGTTTTCCTAAAGCAGCCTAAAATCTCCTAATCCTCCCTTTCTGCCTCATGTTTCCTTCTGGTTGCACTCCTGAGCCCTGGTGCCCACTATGGCTCATTTTTGTCTCAAGAGAAGGTGGGTGTTTCCTTTCAGAGTGCACATAGCTACCACCAGCTGACAGAAGAGATGTGTGACAGAGCCAGTGTTGGTCCCAGCTGCTGGTGTCTGCACCATGTGGGTGAGGACTGACACAAGGGATGCATGAGGGCAACAAGTCAGCCAGAGTCACCTTTGCCGCCTGCAAACAGCTATCGGTGCTGAGCGGTACAGACCTCTCAAGGGAGAAAAAGGAGAAGGGGAGGTCTCTCCCATTTCAAACCCTCTCTTGTTACTAATGGGGACAAGTCACAGCCATGGGAATAAGGCACGAGGCATTGATTCATTGAGCTTTTTCTTGTAATGCTGTAGCTCTTCATTAATGTTCCCAGTTGTGCTTTCTGCTGTTCCCAGTGGGGCCACTTAATGACATAAAGAGCTTAATAAGGAGAAGCTGTGGTCACAGCTGAGGGGAAGGGTCTGGCTTACTGCTGCCAAGGGTTGTGCTGTTTATCACATGCAGCATCAGCCTCTAAATATTTCTTACCATTGGGACTGAGAGAATCACTTTGCAGAGAAGGTTATCCAGTAAATCTGGCAGGGCAGAAACAGAGACCAAGAAGGGAGCATGGCTTAGGACCGTACTGGTCTCTGAAAGCTTTTGACAGCTATCTGGAGGGGGCTGTTTACTGCTATGAACTGTGATTGTGCATTGGCCATAGATTATGAGCCTTGCAGTGGGGTTTTCTACTGGAGTGTTTTTCTACCCGTTCCACTCTCTCTCCTGGGGGGATCCCAGAGCTCCAGGCAAGGAGCTTGTTGATGCTGGGCCCAGTGCTATGGAGCTGCAGGAGCCCAGAGCCCTAGGAAGGGTGGAGGAGCAAGCAGAGGGAGGAATCTGGTGTATCTGTGAGAGTAAGGAGCCATGGAGAAGAGATAGCACCTCTGCATGCTGTCCCTAGTGAAACCATCAGGTGCAAATATATCACAATTTTTCTTTTCTACTTGTTGAAGCCATCCCACAGTACATGTTATTTGCAAGCATACTTGAAATATAGCTGTACAAGTGTATCTTAGAAGTAGACTTCCCCTTACTTATCTGACCTGACTTAGCTCCTGTCTTCCCAGGACTTAAACGCATTTGCTAAGCATTAGCGTTTCCAGCAGTATTTCAGCTGCACAAGTTTACTTTCCAGCTGGAGCTTGGACAGGCAGATTAGCCCCAAGTAGGTTATGATAGTTCCAGATCTGGAAGTCTTTACTTCAGTGGGAGAAAGTCATTATGTGAAGCCACAGCTCAGATGCACGCTTCAGGGTCTTTCCTCCAGAAGTCCACCCAAACAGGCCTCTAGCAGGGCTTGTTGAGCCTTTCCCAGCATTCAGGATACCTTCACTAGGATATTGGTGTGTAGGTGGACACATCTGCAGCCAGGGTAGCAATGGGGTGCTGAGCACTCTGTCATATTAAACATAGCTACAAAGGCCAGTTTTCATCTTGGTGTGAATTGATGCTCAGCATTTAGTGCAGAGCAGGTGTTAATGGAAGGTCATCTAAGGCTTCTCTGCAGCATAATTATGGGGCTATTTCAAGCTTTCTCCTTTGGTTTTAATGCAGATCAATGTCGTAAATTGTTAAGAATCATGAAGTGAAAGTGTCTGTGAGGCTGCTGGACCACTTGCTTTCCAGAACTGCTTCTTGCATACTAAATTTAGAAATTCATCACCTGAGACCCAAACTTCCAAGTGTTTGGAATGCTTTCCAATACTGGTAGCATTGCCAGAGGCTAAAGGCTGGATCATGCCACTAGCATAAAAAGCATGCAGATGGAGTTGTTGCTGGCTCTGCAATGTATAAACCCTGCGTGGAGGCTGCGTGGGCTGATTTCCCCAAATGACACTGTTTTTCATGCTTGTTTCCATTAGTCACCCAGTTGCTGCTTTGTGCATCTCTGCATGCACAAACCGGGGCATTGTGCTCATCTAGTTTGGGGCATATTTATATTCTTGTTCATTTCTACCCCACATACAGCAGATCTGCCCCCTTGATTTAAAGAGTTAAAGGATCTTTGGCTAGATTGGCTTTAATATCCTCTGCGGTATCAAGCTCTCATTTCAATGAGTCCCACTTTCCTCCTGCAGTTCACGCTCTCTAATAGCTTTCTTTCCACTTCTCACCTTTCTTTTCCCCACAATTTAAAGGCACTTTATTTAATTACAAGAACTTTTTTGGAGGGGAAAGAGGTGATTATTGATTCAGTGAAAACTGGAACTCTTACCCATGCTTTTCATCCTAGTTTTCAGGTGCTGCATCCAGATAACTTGGGATTTGTGCCCTGGGATTTGCTGCAAGTCTAATAGCACCAGCAAAGCTCTCCCTGCCTGCAAGGTCCCCGCAGCAGCAGGCTGGTGATTTACTTTATTGACAGGCGTGCATGTTGCAGCACTGCATGCCGCAGCTCTGCTACATCCCTTCCACGCCGGGCATCCTCCGATCACCCTCCTTCCGCTCAGGTTGCTGCTTTCTTGTTGCTTAAATGTTTTTATCACAAGGAACAAAAGTAAGTCGAAGGGGAATTGTTTTTAAAATCAGGACTAACCCCTAGACTTGGTGGGGCTCCTAAACAGGGATTCCCTTTGCTGGGGCAGCTGTAATTTTTACGGGGTGGTGTTGCTATAGAGATGGTATCCGATCTCTCTCTGTTAATATTGCCCTTTTGGAAGGGCCCTGAATAGGCACTGAGGTAGGTAAATGTATGCGGTGACACCGAGCGGGTGATTTTATTCTGACAAATTCCTGCAACGTTTGTTTCCAGGCTTGTCTGAGGGCCGGGACGCAGTGTTGGGCTTTTTGTCCCACGTGCTGCCCTCACGGGGACGGAGTTAATGGAAGCCTTGTTCGGAGCCGCTGGGGCAGAAATTTTTTTGCTGAGGGAGACAAAAGCCGAACGGGCCACCTCAGAGGTTGCTTTGGGAAGACTGTCTCTTGTGGGCTCTCAAAGGAAACGGGAGATAACTCTCCGCCCAGAGACTCATCGAGCGTTTTCAAGCACCCTCCTCTCCACCCCGCCGCCTTGGGCTTGCACATCTGCCTCCTGCAGCATCTTTTCTAGGGTGGCAGGAAGGGGGTTTCTCCAGAAGACGTTAATTAGAGTTGGTTTTTCACAGCCTGGCAAGAGAATAATTGCCAGCGTTGTGAGACATGGCCCAGAGATACTGTCAGAGTGGGATGGCTGCGACGGGGCCAGCAGCAGAAAGCAGCAACAGGAAAGGGCGCAACATGCCCATGCCCAACTGTGGGGCTCTGCGGGCTGGTCCCAGCACAGCAGGGCTGTCTGGGTCCCCATCTCTGCTCGGTTGTGATTATACCAGCAAATACAGCTGGGAGTTGAGCAGGGACTGAAAAAGCAGCATCTAGGCAGCCAGCATCAACGCTGCATGTCAGCAGCTCTCTGTGATTTTGTTTGAGGATCTGGATATTTGTGTGTTTTTTGGGTACTTGTGTGTTCTCAGGAGGGCTGCAGCTCCTGGCGTCACTTGGTTACGACAGACCGTCAGCTGCATTTTGTGGAAATATATTCACAGGGTCCAAGAAACATCACACACCATGAAGGCTCTGAGGTGCCCACTGAGGGTACCCTGGGATCACACCATGCAGAGGCAGGATCCCCACTGAGCTCCTTCTAACCAGACCATGCTCGAGGGCCAGCTTCTGCATCTTGTCACCCTTGGGGCTGGGAGCACAGTAAGAGCAAGGTGTTTTAGGGCAGCTGAATAACCCTCGAGGGTAGAGGCAGGTTGTTCTGGTGCAGAAGACCTCCAAGACAGGACTGGGTAAAGCACTTAAACCCGAAGTCAGGCTGGTAGTGCTCCATGTCTGCTGCTCTGCTCTCTGGGGACAGCAACATTTCAGCAAAAGGGAAATGCATTCAGCATAAATTTATCAAAGAGCACAGGATCTTTAGAACTGAGCAATGCTTTATCACTATAAAATATGGCTTTTCGATTCTACCAATTTATAAGAAAGGAAATAATTTCTAATGAATAAATTATGGGATTTAGTCTGTTCCTGCTCTATAAGTGTCCTGGTTTTTCAGATGTACTTTGTAAGTTTCAGGGGTTATTTGCTAGCCTGCCTGGGAGGGAGGGACAGTGTTTTGTGGTGAGTGGAATGTGAAATAACTTTTTTCTAAGTTTTCCTATTTAGCAATACAATCAGTCATATTGCTATTCTTCTGACCGGGACTGAGTGTCTCTTGTATTACAAATAACCAGATCAATCCAATTGGATGTTGGCATTTTTAATGCGTCATATTTGGGTACTACATCAGTTGTGGTATTGATGCAGAGATTATTAATCAAAGGCAGCCCATGGTCTCTGATCAATAGAAGGCCCCAGGCTGCTGGGTTTTCTCTTTTTTCCTTTTTTTTTTTTTTTCTGAGAGTCTCTTTTTTCCTTTCCCTCCTTAAGCTTTTCTCCCATGCAAAGCTGCCAGTTCAGTGCTACTTTTTTACAGAGAGAAGTACCAGTTCTTCAGAGAGATCAGCACGTAACTAGTTGTATTCACACAGAAAACCAGGGTTAGCTCCGTAGGACAGTTAGGATGCTCAAATGTTGGCTGTAGTATACAAAATGCTTTGAGGCATGTCAGGAAGAACAACGCTATGGAGGTGTAAAACATGGCTCTCATTACGATGGCTGTTGTGTGGGGCAAGCAAGACCCTTCCTATTGTTGCTATAAATTTAGTAGGAGCAAACTGGAAAACAGAAAAGGGGAATGTCTATGCTTACATATTTGCAGTGGCTGCTGATACATAGTGGGGAACAAAGCCATCTCGAGTGTCAGCTAATCTCTCCCTTGGACTATGCGTTTTGTCAGCTGGATGGCGGTTTAGCAAACACTTGTGTCTGTGACGGGGCATGTATTCATGCGAGTTGTACCACTGAGCTCAGGGAGGCTTCTCGCGTGCAGAGGCTTTTGCAGAATGGAGACCCTAATCCAAGGAATTTTGTCGGGGTTACTAGGGACTTTCCCTGAGCCCTCTGTTATGTGCCTACCTTAGGGGACAAGCAGGGTTTCTCCTACCTTGAGCCCTGCTGAGGTTGAGAGGACTGTTGGTTTACTTGCTCCTTTTGTTTTAATGAAAGGGTTCATTTTCTCTAAATATACATGCATAACTTCCATTTGCCTTCCTGGGACCAGTGGCCCACAGAGGATCTCAGGGCCTTGTTTCTGCTTGCACAATGTAGGATTCATTTGTAATGCAAACCTAGCAGAAGTGGAGTTACATCTCCAAACCTGGATCATTTACAACCATATAGCTAAGCAAGAAACCACTCTCAACAGCACATAGCAACATTTTCAGCCCCTGTAAATAATCCCCAAAGCCATACAGCACTCTTACGAAGTAGGTCTGGCTGGATGACTTGGGGATACTGTGCTTTAGGGATGATACTCACCATTCTACAGCCTAGCAGGTTTGGGAAGAAAAAAAAAAAAGGCTTCTGATATAATACTGCCATTTAAGAGAAATCAGAACTGAAAAGCAGCTGTCAAACTTTAATTTCCTGGCTAATGAATGACCATGAATCCATTCTTTAATGATTCTTGACCCTAGAAACAAAATGTATTAGCACTCTCAGATTTTGCATAGTAGTGCTAAATGGGGCATGTAATGTACTAATTTAGTGCCTCTTTAGCATAATCACAACCTACACGCACAGCTACATTTCCTTGGGAGGCAGCTTTCACAAGACCTGCAAAGAACTTACGTAGGACATTTCACCCTATTATTCATTTCATTGATGCCTGGGAATCGATATATGTGATTTTTTTTTTTTTTTTCCCCCTGTCCTGTCCTTCTCCACAAAAAAGCATAAAATCTTCCATTGATCTTCGGGGTGATTAAAATGCCAAGAATTCTGTGCTTTTCTCTACCTTCAATGGGGAGATATCTGGTTTTACTGTGTATTTAATGTGTGAATCTAAAAGCCCACAAAAACATTAGTTTGTGTATAAATCCTGATTTCCAGGAGAAATACAGGGTCAAACAGAATAAACTGCGCTGGCCAAAGGCTATATTTAGCATATTACTTTGAAAGAAGCCCACGATAAATATTCCTGGTAAAATGGAGTTTTATTTTGAAAAATACAATTTTCAAGATCATCATCCTAAAAATATGTTTAGCAATGGCTTGGCCTGACTGTCCCATTCAGAAGGAAAGCAGCCTGAGAGATGAAAGCACTCCGCTTGATGACTAGCAGCTTCCTTTTTTTGGCTTCCTTTTGGTCCCTGTTTGGCTTTTCAGACACAGAAAAGCACAGCACAGTTATCTCGTAACATCTGCAAGCCAAGAACATTTCACTTAAGCAGCCATTGAAGTGCCTGTGGCATGCCTTGTTCAACAGCTTCTTCCAATTTTTTGTGATTTTTTTATTTTCTATTAATTCTAATTTTAATCTCTACTCCTAGAATCACAGGATAGTTGAGGTCTGAGGTACTTCTGGAGATTGTCTATTCCAGCCCCCTGCTCAAAGCATGGTCAGCTGGGGCAGGTTGCCCAGTACTGTGTCCAGTTGGATTTTGAATATCTCCAAGGATGGAGACTCCATAACCTTTCTGGCCAACCTATTCCAGTGTCTGGCTACCCTCACAATAAAAATGTATTTTCTTATGTTTAAGTGGAACCTGTGCTTCAATTTGTGCAATTTCTTCTTGTCCTTTTACTGGGCATCACTGAGAAGAGCCTTGCTCCCTCTTCTTTATACCCTCACAGCAGGTATTTATACACATTGATAAGATCCCCTTGAGCCTTCTCTTTTCCAGGCTGAACAATCCCAGCTCCCTCAGACCCTCAAAGTTCAAACAAACCACAGAGAGCAACCTTGACCATGAGAGAATAACTTTGTGTCCTTCTTTGCACTGTTCTAGTCAGGGTTTTGCTCTCCTCTGTCATCTCCCCTCTGTAAATTATTGCAGTGGATGAGCCCTTTGAGGGGACATATCCAATGCACTTTTGGGGGATGTGGATCCAGATGGAGCCACAAACATCCTGAAGATGTTATTGTAACACCAGAACAGGATCCTTGTAGCAGTTTGCCTGGCCCTACCTGGTTTACACAGATGCATGGGGGTGTCCACAAGGATTTTGTTACAAGATCAGGCTCTCCGTTTCCACAATGCAATTAAGCTACCTGTTATTTATTACATTAGCATTTACTTGCTCTAAATGATATTGGGGCCACTGCAAGGAGTTCTGCATATCTGTGTGGTCTACAGCAGGCAGAGCACTACGCGTGCTGTGCTCCTGCACAGGATTTGTCATGAAATCGATCCTTCCTAAACCTTGTTATCCCTCTGTGTGTCTGCAGCTCTGTCTGGCCCGGGAGCTCAGGCAGTCCCTGCCTGCAGCCCCGCAGGGATCGATACAGACTGATAGAGGCACCTGGGGGAGACAACCCACAAGCAAACATACCTCGCACTGGAAACAGACTGTCTTTGCGGTTACAGGAGAAGGTGTGAAGCTCCACGCCTCTTTCTGCTCCTTGAGGGTCTCGGCACTGCTGGAGGTGTTCAGCCAATTAGCATGGCCAATCCCTTTCTGAATGTTTTTCTTTCCATGTGCCGGCTGTGCTTTAGAGATAAAAACCTGGAACCATGCCAGGATCTTTCCAGAAATTCAGGAAAAGGAAATGGGATTGTTAAATAAAATAGACCGTGCTGCTCTAGGAAGCCCTAAGGCAGGCTGTGCAGGCTGGCAGAGCTCGCCTCCACCGCAAGCAGTGCCGCCTATGCAGAGAGGCTCTGTCTGCAGGGAGCACCTTGCAGGGCTGCGGTCCAGCCTAGCAGCTGGCACGACAAGTGTAAGGTCTGCTCTCGGTTATTCTGGTGAGAACCCAGAGAACAGGCCAGGTCGCTTTATTACCTTGCATTTCTGCTGTGTGGCTGATTCCTCGAGCAGTGATGCAGAATTTAAGACAGCCTGTGTGAAAAACTTGCCTTTGGTGAAAAACTGAGTCCTGTTGCCCTCTCAGATAAGACTCTGACTTCTAGGGAGGGTCATCTGTGCTCAAGGCACAGCACTGCCCAGTGTTTGATTGATATTTGTTCTCAGGGCTTGGTGGGTTGCCCCAGCTGTGTCTGTTGCTCCTTAGCCTGTAATTCCCACAGATATTCAGGATGAGGTCTTTGGAGGCAGGAGTGTTTGTGTTGTTTGAAGGAATGCAATTTTTAGGAGAGATTTCCTGTATGTCGTTAATACTGTTCCCAAACTGCAGAAATACAGCACATAATTGCTACAGCTGAAACTCCTGAGCTGCATTATTAGCTAGAAGTTAACAAGCGATCAGAGGTTGCAATCGTTGCAGCTATTTGTGATAACAAATATGGAGAAATTGCATCTCTCCAGGGATAATTCACAAAGAGTAAAATTTATACTGAGTTGACCAGGTAGCATTGTTTCTGTCATCTCCAATAACAATTATTGTTAAGACTTAATTACACAAACATTTATAGACCATAAGGAGGTTTTTTTGTGATAGGTGCTAAATAAATTAGTATTAAAATAATAATTAACTAGTGCTGCCTTGTGATGTACACACAAATTACAGCTGACCATTGCTGTGGAGGTGGAAACCAGCCACTTCCTACTGATGTCTGTTCTGCTCTGAATAGAGTCAAATCTGTCTACTCTGGTTAAGACCCTGTTTTTATATATTAATTTTTAAGGTGATGGCTGTATCATCATATCATCTGCAAGCCTTGAAATGCATCTGAGCCTGAGGACTCTCCAAGACACACAGATGTCTGCTCAGCAGGGCTGGGCCTGTTAGTAGGTGAGTAGGGAATGTAAGGTCCCTGCTGTACCTGGGAATGGGGTGGGAGGCAGCAACCCAGCTTCGTGGAGCCCAAAACCTCATGCTTGAGTGACACCTGGGGCTCTGCTGTTGCTTGGAGGTTGGTGCAAGGCATGTTGCCCCTCGAGAGGATGGGGGGAAGTTGTGCTGTGAGCTGGATTGTCAGATGTGTCTTTTGGGGCCACAGGGTGCAGAGCCCAAACTGTGGGTCTCTGGGCCAGGACCATAAGAAAATCACAAGCCACATATTTAGGATGAGGTTTTCTAGGCACATTCTCCCCCTTATAGTCCCGTGTTGGATATTTCAGTACCTTTGACAAGGTACTACTCTTTGAGTAGCTGCACTCAGACTTGGCCCCATCACCCTAACTCCAAACCTGATTTGCCTGCCAGTCCTCTCCCTAGTGCAGCCTCACCCAGCAGGTGGTGGGACCAGCTTCAGCTGATGGTGAACAAGTGCATGGAGATGTGGGTGACCAGGAAGGCCCTCTGAAATCCCACAGCCAGCCCAGGAAAGTGCTGCCTGTCCCTATGGCCGGTGGCCTGGCTTGAAGAGTGAAGGTGGGAGGGGACAGAGCAGCATCAGGACTGTGGGTGAGGTTCCCTGCTAGCAGCACTTACAGCCCTGCAAGTACTCGGTATGATCCTGGGCCCAGCCCAAGGAAATGCTCAGAGCAGCTGGTGCTGGAACATGAACACGCTGGTATTTTGCATTGTGAAAAGCGATGTGTGAATTGGCAGCTTTTCCTTCAGCTGGGCAGCAGGGGCTGAGCCCTGTTCTCAGCAGAGATTACTCATTGCCACTGCATGTATTGAGGCATCAGCCCTCACCCACCACAATGCTGCACTCCTTTTTTAAAGAAAAAGTGGATTCTTTTGCACATGTACTATTTATTTGGGAAACCTGGACGTGCTTTCCATGGACTGTTTCAGATGCATCCCTGTAACTATTTAGGAAGGCAGAAACAATATCCTGGGACGCTCTGAGATCCCCTGGCTGATGCAGCAGATCCCTTAGGAGAGGAAGGAGTTGAGCAAGAAGCAGCCATTCTTGCCCTATGTGGCTGCCAGTGGCACCCAAACCCAAAGCTAAACCCATTGAGCTCTTATTGCAGTCAGCCCGGGCTGTTCCTGGGAGCTGCCAGGCTCAGCCCTGTCCCAACCCCTGCAGCCCGAAGAGGTGGGTGCCCTGCACCCCGTCCTGGGTGCCATGTCCCACTCGTGCTCTCAGCAGATCCTATATTTTTTTGTGACAACAGAGGGCACCAGCGGCCCTTGCTAATGCCGGGGCCTGCCCTGCCTGGCTCCCCGGGACATGCAGGGCTGCTGAGGGCACTTTCGGACCTGCGGGAGGAAACAGCCCGCAAACCAAAGCCATCCTGCTCCTCAGGTTTGGGTAGATGGATGCGGCCGGGCTCGCGGCTCGCTCCCACTGGGCCTGCGTGGATGTCAGGGACAACGCGCAAGTGCGAGAGCAATGGTTTGGATGCAGCGGGTGAAGGTGTGTGTCGGTGCGGTGCACACGCATGGCTGGGAGCAGGGAGGGCTCGCACCCAGGAGGGCACCTCTGGGCCCTTTTGAATCCTCAAATGGTCATTCTGCACCTCCAGCCCAGCAGGGCCCGATCCTGCCATCTGCACCCAAGCAGAAGCCACTGAAATGTGGGAATTTGAGGTTAATCCGCCATGAAATGGTGCAGATCAGAGACTGGGCCTGAATCTCCCCTGCATTACACCACAGTTCAGCCTCACTGACAGCTGTGTAACACACGAGATTTGCCTACAGGGAAGCCCACAGGGACAGCCCTGAGCTAGCTCGAGGCTGCTCCACTCCAGCACTGGTGCCAGGATAGGAAGGAGCCCAGAGCAGGCTGGCTGCTTGAGCGTGAAATCTCCAGCAAATCTGAGCTGCTGAGGTTAGGCGGTTAGCAGTACCAGAGTTGGTCCTTTTAGAGGTAACCCCTGGAAAGTGGGGGGCAGTCTGGGCATACCCCTGCTCCGTGCAGTAGGAATGGGGCTGCTTCCAGCCTGCTCTGCCCCTGACGTGCAGATCCTCTCTCCTTCCACTTACCCACTTGTGTTTATCACTGCTGCAGGTGCGTTCAGCTCCAGGATGCCTGCAGAGGGATGCAGAGAAGCTGAAGCTGTATTTGTTACTTTCCTGAAGCACAGCTATCTAAGCAGGTAAGCAGCAGGCACTTTTAGTGATAACCCACTGCTTTTGATCGCTGTATCGCACAGCAAAATAATCAGGGAGTAGAGCAACAAAATACAGGCACAAGTACTTCTGATGAACAGCCCCTTTAGCAGAACGTCCTGATTTACTGCCGTTGTGAAAGCAGAAACAGGCAGTGATTTTATTCCTGCTTTCTTCCATGCAGCGCTGGGACGGACTTCATCTCTGCTCTGGTTTGTGGGATCCTTTTTCTTTGTTTCATCTTAATTTGTGTGAGAGAAGATGAAGGGAGAAAAAACAATGATGGAGGGGAAAGGGCTTTGAGCAAAGAAACAATGTGTCACACAGTACTGAAATTGTCACCCACCCTAGTGACATTAACAGGGCTACTTGCAAGAGTAAGAGCTCCTCGCTCAATTTAATCCCTTGAGTAAGGGTTGAGTGTCTGAGTAGATGGATCCTGGCAGGATCAGGCCACAGAGCTGTGCATATGAACCATAACCTGTACGGGGGCCCCAGCCTCTTCAGTCCTTCAAATTTGATACATCTTGCTTATTGCAGCAGGGCTATTGGCATATCAGAAGATTTACTCACATGAGCACAGGACATTGGATGCTCTGTTTACCCACAGCCTAGAAACATGAAGGTCCCAAGTTTCTTCCACTGCTGGGGGACATGTGAAAGCTTTGAGCACACGCTATGGAGATAAGTAGAGACACATGCTTTATGCCAGGCCAAGATGTTTTTGTAAAGAGTTTCTGGCCACATCTGGTAAAACATTTAATAATTTTTCTGCCAGCAGCCAAAAGGCAGTCAAATATTTAAAAACAGTAATAAAAGTTCCTGTGTGAGTCAGAGTCTTACAGAAATCCTGCTAGTGAATTTCCCCATGGTAGCCTGCAGGACTAACTGGAGAAAAATACCACAGAACTCTGCTGGTATGAAGT
The DNA here is from genome assembly GCF_047370975.1 of Nipponia nippon. NCBI lineage: Eukaryota > Metazoa > Chordata > Aves > Pelecaniformes > Threskiornithidae > Nipponia > Nipponia nippon. The sequence continues at coordinate 14,885,944 of NW_028262391.1, forward strand.
ATTTTTTTAACAAGTCCTTGGAAGTGGCATGGAATGTCCCTGCAAAGCCCCTGAAACCAAATCCCAGGCTATGTGCAGCCTAAACAGCAATTCTGGTATTTTTTTCTTTAATTACTATAGCCACAAATCCTATTTTACTCCTAGGGAATCACAGAGAGACCAGTTTCAGTGTGACCTTTAAGTGGCACCTCACTTGCTTATAGAAGAATACACACAAGTGCATATTCCTTTAACCTGGAATCCAGCATACTCTAATGTCTGTACCACAGATGGAGCAAAACGCTGCCCTGCCATGTGCATGGCCTGGGCTCAACTCTCCGCTCTCCCTTCCTGTGGAGCTCTGCTCTTGTAGTGCTAATGAAGTACCTCTTCTTTCCTTTTCAAAGTCCTCAGGTGATCCCTTTCTGCTTGGAAACTTCAGTGAGACCCTGGGCTTTTTTGGAAATGAATCTTATTAAGATCCAAGGCCACGAAAGCTTCTCTGCTAATTCTTCCTGCTGCTAAAGCCCTGTCAGTAACCAGCATGCCCTGCTTTGGCTCTGCTGCGGGCAGCAGTGCTGGGGGCCTGGGGCAGGGCAGCACAGGCATCTCGCAGCAGTTCACTCTGACCCCAGGTTTGTGGGGTTGGCAGACGCAGGCGTTCACCCTGCTGTTGCTCACCTGCTTGGGCAGGAGATGATGCTGGCAGAGAAGGAGAGGAGGGGTGATGCTGCTGGCACCTGCATGGCAGGTTGTGTGCTTGGGTACTTTGCCGCCTCTGTGCTGAAGTAGAGCTAGTTGGTCTCTGCATTTTGCAAATTGCTTCCACACTGCAGTTCAGGTCTGGTTTGGATGCCCTTCTCGGGAGCACATGGAGCTGATCTGGGAGCCCTGCTTGGCCTGAATCCCCCCTCTCCACGCCAGGACCTTGCGGCTTCTTCAGCTGAAAATCTCCTGGGAGCTACCTGTGTTTGGTATTTTCAGTGTTTTTGACTACCAAAATGGGAAGGGGAATGTCATTTCCCCGCACCAGAACATCAGAAAATGTTTTACTTCAGCTTGGCTGTAAAAAGTGGGGAAAACAAGTCTTTTTCAGAGCTGCTTTTGCAGATCCCCCACGGACACACTATGCCAGTGTGACAGCATCAGCGCAGCACGGCAGACCTCGCCAGAGAGGCTTTGAGCTAAGCAGGATCAGGCTCACACAGACGTGGGTTGCCACCATGCCTGCTGGGCTGCCCGGTCTGTCAGCAGAGATGCCACCCTGGATGTCGTAATTCCCCATCCTGTGCTCTAACCACAACCCTGCCTGTCTCCTGTGGAGTAAAGCCTGATACAACCTGCCTGGTCTCCCCTCCCCGCTTCCAAGGCTGTTTGGTGTGAGTGTGTGATCTTTAAAACAACCTGCAGGCAGGATGAAGACAGTTGCTCTCCTAATTGTGTGTAAGGGCAGCGCTTCTCCCTGGGGATGGAAAATGGGTTTTCTGCCTCTGGGCCTACAGAGGGGGCCTGCGAACCACAGCACGGGTGGTATGGCTGAGCCGCTGGCCAAGGGAGCTGGGGAAAAGCAGAGGGGTTTAGCACCCAGGGCAGGAGACAGCCTCTCCTTCCCTGTGGCCTTGTCTCGGGCAGAGAGCCCAGCTCCCACCGCCTGCCTGGCGAGCGGCCATCCTCCCAAGGTGTCTGACCTCCGCAGACGTGCCCGTGGCAGGTGGCTTTGAACGCCCGGCAGAAGGAAGAGACAGGGAAGAAGTGTCTGGTTACCCACCTCAGCCTCCTCCTTCCCTCGTCTCCAGGGCAGGAGGTCTGCCCTCCTGGGTGTCAGGAGAGACTTCCAGGGAGGGTTTGACAGGGCAAATTTATGACAAGCCTGTTACGACTCATTGCAGATCTGGGTAATGCTTGGGGAAAATGCTGTCAACAACTGCGTGCTTCTCTCCTTGGAAACTCCGGAGTGGTTTTCTGGGCTCAGCTCGCTGCTGCAATTGGGCACTGCCAGTGTCTGAGGGAGTAGCTGCGTTTCCAGAGCCAGCCCTCCCTCGCAGCACGGGGATGCCGGCACGCAGCCGGGCTCAGGGTCACTCCCTCCAAGGATGGCCGCCATGCCCTGAGCGGCTGCAGCCCTTTCGCATCAGCATGCGTTTGCTGGTCCGCGGGTGTGATATTCAGCAGAGCAGCAAACGAAAGCAAGGTCCTTCCACCTTCAGATCATCATAGGATCTATTGAGCAATTCAGTGTGTTTATCTCATAAAGATAGCGCAGCCCTGGGGCTTGTCTCTTAGGTCCTCACTGGTGCGATGCCTGGCTGTTACATCAGAACCAACAGTCAGACTGATGGTGTCATGCTCCCCAGAGGAGGCAAGCTGCTGATCCAGACTGTAAAGTTTGCATTTGTCTCCGTTTGCATTTGCGTTTTCAGTGGAGGAGAAGTGCCAGGGTCCTGGGGTGGGCAGAGGGGGTTTAGGGTAAGCAGGGCTCCCAGATCAGCTCCACGTTTGTCATCTTCTGTTTCAAATCATGCAAACCTGGGGTGGCACTGGTGACCCCTGCACTTGCTTCTGGATGCACACATGTTGCTCCTGGTAAATCAATAAAGCATACCCTAGCACAGGTAGCATGAGGCAAAGCTGGTTTTTTTAGGCAAGGAAAAAACCTCTGTTTGCCTGTCAGACGCCTTAGGGGAAGCTGAAGTGGACATAAACAGTGGAGCAGCTTGCAAGTGTGTGGCACTGAGAAGACGCTATGCGTCCCATGCGCATTCTCATTCCTCCATCCTCAGCATCCAACCTGGGAGCACCGGCAGGAGCGGATGGTGTCATGGATGACTGCACAGTTGTGTTGGTCACCTTTTGCTGATGCGATGTACAGATGCTTGTGTTTCCTGTGTAGTAGGGAATTCATGTTCCACAGCAGTCTGCAGGGTTGTGGTGATTCATGGGGAACAGGAAAACCTAGTCTTATCTTCAGGGAGAAAACTGCTGAGCTTCAGGTTTCAAAGTCCTTGGTTCAGTGGAATTACAGGTTCAAATCCTGAGAGGGTCAAACTAGGTCTTTCTTCCTCTGAGACAAATGGAGTGTCATGCAGTAAATTGCCTATGATTCTCTTTGTTAGATGCTGTGTTACTTTGAAAACGGCATCGTGACAAATCTTGGCTTTCTGCAAAATAAATAACTGCTTCATTTATCAAAAAGGTTTGCTTTCAGAAACATCACCACTCTTTTAAGGCATCAGAGACTTCTGGGAATGAAAGAGACCAGAGAAACACAAGATGCCACTTTTCTTTTCTTACCCTATTTTATTTGACATTTCACTTTTTTTGCTTATTTGAAAAAGCCCTGGTGAGGAGTGATCCCTGGCCGTGGCATGTCCCAGCAGACTTGGTGGAGTGTGACAGTGAGGGACGTATGCTGCCTGACTCGCCCCCAGGGAGGTGGGGAGCAACAGACACGCTTGCTCGTTGCATCCTTGCTGCCCACATTTGCCCCCACACAGGAGGAGCTCCGAGATCGCTCTTCTCCCCACGGCAGCAGACTTCGCCCATCAAGCCCGTTTCCAGGTCTCTTGTAGTGGAAGATACGGCTCCTCGGGCACTGGCAAAATCACGGTGTCAGGACTGATCAGCGGTGAATAACCAGCATGTTTCTGCCTACTTAGCTGAGATGGCACATCCAGACCGCCGATACCGGCTGGAGCAGGGGGTCCTGTGCTCATTTCTTACAGGCCATCGCTGCAGAGCAGCACTCTTGGCTCTGCTGTGTGTAGCAGTACATGCAACGCAGGTATGCTGCTCCAATAAGGCACCTGTCAAATGCAAATACTATCACAGGCAAATTCCTCCTAAAAACTTATACAGGGAGAGCTATGTGCAAAAAAGTCTGGCAAGGCAGAGAAACAGAGAAACTTTGTATTTCTCTTCTTTTAAAGCTATCTCCGGTGTTCAACTATTTCCACACGCTTACTCCTTGTCTAGGATAGAATATAATGCACCAGATGAAATGTCAAAAAGCAGCCACTGTATTCAGCATGGTCAACAGTAATTTATTTTATAGCGTGTGCAACAGTATCTTGTTTTGTACTTGACATAGCAAACATTACTAGTGTCCAGCCAGCACCTTACTAATTTTTTAAAAACAGATGAAGCAAGAAGTACTGCAAGCTGCTTTTATGTCATCTATGGGATGCCCTCAATGCTTTGCAAATGCCTGGGAGTCCTAAGTAGCAGGCAGGAATTGGCATCCCCTGTTTACACGTGGGAAAACAGAAGTAAAAGAGTTTATGGCTCCTGTTTCCAAAAGCAGTCGCTAGCTTTGGGTCTCTGTCTTTTTGGTGCCAAACTGTGAGAGTTTTTAATGTTCTGGCATGTGTGCAGAACAAAGAGCAACTGTTCGCTGGTTTAACTGGTTTGACTTGTACACAGCTCCGTTGAAAAGGTACCTTAGTGTGAAGTCTGTGTAGTGCAGTGAAGAAGCAGATGTTCCCTCCATCCCCATTGCCCATCAGGTCTGGATTTTAGAAGTGCCCCAGTCGAAGCCAACAGTGTTTGCAGTGTCCAGCGCCACTGAGAGCTAGGCCAGGTGTTAGATCAAATGTCTGGAGCTGAGCGTGTAACATTTTTTCAGATGTGCTTCTCTGTGATTTTTTTCCAGACAGATGCGGGAAGTCTGTGGTAGAGCTGGGAACAGAGCCTGTTCCTGTGCTGTGAGAGGCTGTGCGTCTGACAAGACACAGGCACGGCCCTACAAAGTAAATGTTGTGATTTCATGGCTGGAGCTGAATGGCACCCAACAGTTGCACCAGGGGATTTTTTTTCTCCCAGTCTCCAGCTTCACAAGCGTTTACACTGTGGCTAAAGCCTCTGAACGTCTGAAATTCAACAGGAGTAGTTTGGTGCTTAATTTGGGGTCAGTTGTACCAGTGCATCTTTGCACTCATGTTTCTGTGTGCAGTCAGTTAAAGGGTAGCCTTAATGGAGGGTAACCAGGCTGGAAGGCTCAGGGAGCTGGTGAGATACAAGTGAAAAGCACATCATAGGGCTAAGCTTAATACCAGCTTGCACAGAAGAGTATTTTACACCAGGAGCAGTCTGTTGACTCCAATGGCATGTAATAAACTGCTTCCTGAGCTGGACAATGGAGTGAGGCTTGTGGATGGATGATATACACTGTGGCTTTGCTTGCTTGGTTGCATTGTCCAGAAGAATCACGCATTTCTTCCTTTTTTTAACTCATTAATTGAGCTTATCCATGATGGGAGAGCTTGTCATAGTCTATGTCTGAACATCACGTCCTCTGCCAGTGCTGGCTGCGTGGCAAACCCTGAGCGCACTGCTGGGACTGCCAAGCTCAGGCAGTGCCTCGCTGGCCCATCCACAGCTGGGCAACGCTTGTAAGGGATGGCCACACCGTTGTGGTGTGGACTGCACGTGCAGCTCCCTGCTGGTCTGTCTTTTCAATGTTTCAGTGAGTGCAACTTTACAGTGCAGATTTTTCTGGCCTGCTGTTTGCATGAGTTCATGTTGAAAGCTTGCTTTCCCAAGACATTCTCTTTTATTTGTTTAAAACGTGCTGTTTCCATAGGTTGCACCTGCTCTCAAGGATACTACCCAAGGGTAAACACGGAGAAGGCATAAAGCCAGCACCACAAGTGCAGTTTCCATGGGAAATACAGGCAGGTATATTTGTACATGTAATAGAATGCTAGGCTCTGGGTGTCTGCTCTGTTCCCCTGCTCTGGGATGTGGCAAGGAGCACCCAGCCTCTGACAGCAGAGAGGGGCCTGGTCTCCAGAGCAGTGAGATAGCTTGGGCGGCTGAGCTCCCTAAAAAGAGCAGTTGAAACCACATCCCAACCACCCCTCTGCCAGTACAGGTCAGAAATTGTGACTTTTCTTGAGTAAAATGTCAGTCAGGCTTAATTTTCTTTTCATTTCTGTTTTAGAAAATGCTAAATACTGAGCTGTCAGGCAAAAAGTAGCAAGAGAAATTTCAGACTGAAAAGCAGGACTTACTTATACTTTTCATTTAGAAGAGAAACTGGGAAATTTCTTCAGCAAAACCACTTCCATGGGAAAAGGTTGTTGAAGAACATTCTCGTTTAAAGTATTTTAGCCATCTGCTGTAAGAAGGAGGTGAAAACCCCTCAGACCCTTCCCACTGTGAATATGCAGGATTTTCTGGAGAAAAAGGCTGAATCTTTCACCTGTGGTTGAAGCCTCCATATTTTTTTTTGATTGATATCACCATCACTGACATGTGTAAACGCAAGAAGTTTGGGTGAAACTCCAGCCGATACGGGGCAGGAAGCAGTTGTGGGCTGGCAACAGGCTGGAATCAGTGACCTAATCAGCCATTTCCCTCTCTAATTGCTATGATTCTACAGCTTAAAGAATTACACAACGTGTATTTTAGTTGGAACAAGACGCTATTATTGAGTAAAGTGCATAATAATTGTGTTTCAGGAGGTGAAATAAACGTCTATCACCAGGCACTTTAATCCATCATTGTACTTTGCTAAATTACTGAAATTGCACTACGTTCAATACTAAAATTACTTTAATAAAGTGATTGCTGAACTGACACTCGCAAAAAGATGTCTAGTACCTACATTTGTTTTCCTAATTGACAATTTTAGGCTTCAGTCTAGGGAGGGAGGAGCACCCACAGCCCTCATTTCAGTTGATAGCAATGGAGGGCACATAGCTCCTTGCAGAGGCAGAGTCTTTTAGCACCGAAGGATCCTGCCTACTTGAAGTACCTTTGATTTCCTATAGCTTTCAAGTCCTCGCTTAGGTCACTGGATAGATCCATTTCGCCTACATTTACAAAAACATTAGATTTTGATACAAGCCTTTCTCATAAGGATATACCACTTGCTTATATTGTTCTGCAGTTTCTTCACTGGCCATTCATTAATTAATGCCACATTTTGTAGACTGGGATAAGTGACTTGACCAAGCATACACAGCATGAAGGAAAAAGGCACGTTCCTCATCCTGGATCTCCAATGGCACTTCGGAGATGCCTATGACTTTTGTTTTTTCTTCTTCCTGCAGTGGCTCCACCCTGCAGGATTATAGTTGGGAAAAAGCAAAACTGAAATCATGAGCTCCTGGTTTCAGCTCCTGGATATGACATTCAGATCAGGCCCACCTAGAATAACATTACTTTTTTGTTTTAGATAGTACCCCAAAGATGTTAACAAACTGTATAATTAACTGATGCTGAGCTAAACTCAGTTGTTTTTTTTTAAACTTTAGCTAATGTATGTGGTCACATGCTTGGGAGAATACATAGAAATTTTTTGCACAGGCTGAGCGATATCCTTCTGCAAAGGTGCATAACTCCTTTCTCATCAGACTGAGTGAACAGTTGAGGAAATAAATATCTGGTTTATACAGGGAAAAGCATTTTGCAGTAATATGGAAATGATAGTTCAATTACAATTTACAAGAATTTTATTACTGACTCCTGTCCTTGGAAAATTGACTTGCTTTCTGAAGACCAAAACCTTCTTTTCTTTCTCAGGGGTTTTCCCAGCCTAGCTCAGAACAGATCTCTAAGAAATTTGATTGCAACATGTTACAATTTCTCTTTGGAAGAGAAACATGAATTCCATCCAGGAAACACTGAATTTAAGTCCTCTCTTGATGTTTCTATGGCCTCAGCCAAAGGGATGAAACCTTTCTTCATGGCAAGTGACATTATCTGTAGGGTTTACTGACTCTCTTAACAGAGTATCAAACGCTCTCATAGATATTTTTCTGCTCTTTCTTTACATGAAAGTAGATGTGAATGTCTCCTTCATCAGCAGTCACTATATAACATACTCACATACTGTAAGGTCTATTAAAAAAGTTTCAATAAGCTAAGCAAATATGAGGAATTCTGATGGGAAGGAATTAAAGCCGTCCATTTTTTTCTTCCAAAATAAATATGCAAGTTAATCTTAAAAAGTGAAGAGTGCCAAATATTCATCCTATGTGCTAAAGTGACTCACAGCGAAGGTAGACAGTTTTATAGTGCAATTTCTTTACTTGTGCTGGAAATGGATAGCTTCCAAGTGACACTTATGAAACAATTAGCTGTTCAAGGATAATCAGATTTGTATGAAAATGTAAAGATAAGCGATTTAGCTGTGATCTCAGCTGGAAAGTGACTGAGGGTGGTGGGCCATACTCCACAGTAAAAATCCTCTTTCTTTTACTAAATGGCACTTTTGCTGAAATGTGCTGGATTCAAGCAAGTAACGGCTCCCTTGACTTTCATTGCTAGGATGACACACGACTGATTTGCATCATTAGAGATCCTTGCTGATGGCTGAACTGCTTTGCATATAAATGAGACCTAACCTGAACAGCTGTTCAACTGGTGGATGTGAAGGATTTACGGTTCTGGATCAGGTCCCTGCTCACCGCTAGTCTCTGAGGGATCTCTGCTCCGGACTGCTGGAAAACACGTAATGTTTCATACCTACATGCCTGGAGCTTGGGCAAGGGCAGAGGTTGGGGTTTCAGATGGCTGAAAAGCGTCTTGAAGCCTTTTTACATTTTAAAGCCAAAATGCTCACTTTTCAGTCTTGCCCTCTCCCTTGAAATTATCATGCATGTGGTGGAAGAGTGAAGTGCTTTTTTACTCTCCACATGTTGCGCAGACCTGTGTCAGTGCCCAGAGAGATGATGCTGTCTGTAAGAGATGAGGTACAGAGGTGAGGACCCAGCCAGCCTACCTCCATCACGCCCAGGGCAGCCAAGCTTTGACTGCCAGCCCGCACACAGCTCTGGAAGTACGTTGTACGCCCTCTGTGCCTGTACAGTGCCAAGACAGTTGCATGGAGAGGGATAGTACAGACAGCATAGCAAAAGCTCTTCTGCTACCTCCACAACTGGTTTGTCTCCAAATTGCCTAGGGTTGGGGGAGGCAGCGGGAAGCCGGGAGAGCCTAAGGCATCTCTGTCACTCCAGTGCCTGTCTGTATCAGTCCATGGGTTGTCCTCTATCGAGGTGTTTGTCCTTGTGTTCCTGTTCACCGGACCTCACTATATTGTTGGCGATGTGTTTCTCCTTGAAGTGGACTCTGTCTGCTCTGCCTTTGCAAACGCGCTTTGTGGAGGAAGTAGGAGAAAATGTGATGATGGCTTCCTGACTCCAGCCTTGCTTGAGCTGTACAGGAAGGCCCCTTAGGAAACCTTTTTCTGTGATATTTTCAGCTTAGTTTCCAAATCCCCAGAGGCCTGGCTAAGACTGGTAGGCAGCCAAGCCTTGAGTGACTATTCATCTGCCTGAACCCTCCCTAAAGATTTGGCTGTCTGTGGAGCAAACTACATTGTCAAGGGCATTGTTAACGATGTGTCAGAGATAAGAGTAGCTCTCAGCCCCTGGAGATCCAGAGAGCCTTGAGATGATTTGGATCCTTGGCCAAAGCACCAGGGAGGTGTATATCCCTAGAGCAGAGCTGGTGCTGTCCTAAAATCCAAGGACTAGAAAACACCTGCATTCTGTTTAATGTCAGAGGTATCATTGCCAGTGGTCAGATTCAGAAAAATATTTAGAGGGCTTCCAAGAAAGCATTTGTAGATTTGGGTGTACAAGCCTGTGAGTGTTTGGTCTCCTGGCAATGCTCATGCATGCAAACAAAGCATCTTGGTCCTGAAAGGATGCTTTAACACTGCTTATTCCTCCACTGAAGCTGTCAGAAAAGGGAATAAGCACTGGGATCCCATCAGCTGTGCAATAAATCCCTGATGATACAAAGGCTCTGGGGTGAAATCAGGCACCTGGCACCTCTGCAGCGAGTGTTAAGTGTGGAGCTACTGATGGTAAAATCCTTCTGATGCTGTTTATTGTGGGGCAGAACTCAACCTGTTATAAACACATCCTCCTTTCTTGAGTGTGGTTGGTTTTTATCTCCAGGTTAAGAGGATGTTGAGATCCCAGATGGAAGAGGAAGCTGTTTGGCTTTCAGAGCTTTGTTTACTTATATAAGGCCTAACAAACATGGTTGTTAAGGCCCCCTAGGAGGTCTTTCTTATGAAGCTAGGGGCTATTGGATTAGGCAAATGAGAGCCAGAGATTTGCCTAATAGCTTGACGGGCTGTGAGGGATTAGACTCTTGTGGGCTGGTGTAAACTTGTGGGACAGAGGTGCTGTGGCGTGAGTCTCTTCTTAGTCGTGGATAAATGCCTTGTCAATGTGGGTTAATCTTGTTTGCCTTGTCTTCCATAATGCTGCATTACAGGACACAGCCTTCACCAATTTAGTCATTGTTGGAATTCAATTGTAGGCTTTTGTTTCATGCACGCACCTCCTGCATTACGCAGCACTTTTAGCATTACAGGGGTCAGTAGTCAACAGTAATTTTTAACTCACATTGGTTCAAGCTCCTGAAATAGTTACTGCTTTGGGACCAAAAGTTCAATTACAGCTGGCTGAAGGCAGGTCCCTCTGGGGAGACCCCACTGCTGCCCACGCACTGCGGATCCATGGCTCCACACTCCTTTTTCAAACACTGGTATTAACCCTGTCTCTCCCTCCCCGCTTAACCCAGATCCCCTTCCCCTGAACTGGGATCCTGCCTTGTCATTATGCTGTCCTCAAGGCAGCATGCCAGCACTGGAATGGTACCCTGTGAAGCCTGAGGGACACCCCCAGAGAGCACCCACCCCTCCCTGGCACACTCTGACACCTTTCATTTGATTGAAAGGGTGAGTCATTGGTGACTGTCCTCAAAGGCAGTGGGCAGTTAGCAGTGGGACTGAAGTGCCAGGGCTGTTAAGAGATTGGAAAGGAAGTGGACTGGGATTCCTCTGCTCCCGGGTCCCTTTACCTTCATCTGATGGGGCAGAAGGCTGTGAGTGTGCAGGGTTTATAGAGCATCATGGCTTTTGCAGCACCTCTCACTTCTGCTCCTGGCCAAGCCAGAGAAGAGCAGCCGCCTCCGCTGGGCTAGGTTTGCTCCCAGGGTACAGGCCATGTTTGTCACATTACAGTGTAGGGTCCATCCCATCCAGCCCCAGGTTTATCACACTTTTTAGATCACATTTACTCACTCCATATCTTCCCCTTGTCCTCCCTACAAGTACACCAAGAGCCCAACAGCACTGGATCCAACACAGGAGCAAGGGTCCAAACACCTGCCACTGCTGGGGACACATAGCCCTGAGTCTTGCTTGATGGATGCTTGTCAGAGCTGAGGGAGCCAGGAAAATTCACTGCAGTGCATCCCTGGGTCTGGAGGCAGCCTCCCCCCACAGCCGATTAGCATCTGCAAGGCACTGGAGGGGACAGTCCAGGTGGGAGAAAGAGCTCAAGCTGGTCCCTTTTGCCCCACAACAGGCGGCATCTTGCTCAGTTGTGCAAATTGCCCGTGCACTCAGGGGGCCATAAGCCCAAATTGCTCCTCAGAAAGCCGAGCCCCTCCTGCCCCCTCTCAGCCCAGGGCTCACCCCCAGCACAGCCCCTCAGCCCTGTGCTGAGTGGGCGGCAGCGCTGCAGGGAGCAGGGCAGATGAGGACATCGTGTCAGCCATGCTGGAGTACCAGGTGACAGCTTCCCATCGGCAGTGACAGGGGAAAGCTTGCCTTGTGTGCACGTGCTAATGGCAGCCACCTGGGCTCAAAAACTGCAGAAATGGTGGTGTGAAAAAGTGCCCTAGGTCTTGTCCCTGACACCGTCGCTTGCCCAGCAGGGAAAAGCTGCAGGTGCCAAACGGGTTGTAAATAGAGACCTTGCAGGCTGGTCCTTTACTAACACATCCCCGAGACATCATCGAGTCTTCCTGGGTGGATGGAAAGGGCTGCAGAGCAGTGAGGTGGTGTGGGGGTAACAGCAAGACCCTTACCAGCTGCACACAGCGCGGTCGGTTGTGCCACCCGCAGGGTGCTGGGCCAGGTCAGGCCCTGGGGCTTTCCCTGCTGTCCCACTACATGAAATGCCATCCACCTCCCATCCACTTCTCTGCGTCTTCCTCACCTTACAGGGAGTGGGAAGTTTTAAACTGCTGTGTGAGCACAGCAGGGAGAAGCTCTTAGGGGAGAGGGTGTATAACAGAGGATTTTCCTTCTGTTCTACAGGCCTCCGTTGCCTCCCTGGCTCTGCTCTTCCCACACCACAGCACTCAGCCCTGGGCAAGACTGAAGCTGGGAACCAAAAGCTGGCCAGCACAGAGCCCAAAACACACCAGGGCATCCATGATAGGATCTCAGAAGAGCCTGCACCAGCTTATAAATTCTCTGTGGAGTGGAACCTGGCAGAAAGAAGCACAGTCCGCCTCCATGGAGGTGGCAAAGGTTTGGGACTGAAGCAGTGGAGGTAAGGTTCACCCTGCACACACATTACTGCCTGCACTCCGTGCTACAGCTTAGTCACAGCTGACCCAGACAAGCGGCTTGGGAGAACACAGCTGGGAGAATGGGGTTGTACTGGCTGACATTAGTTCTACTTAGGGCAGAAAGGCTTCATCTGTTTTGGGCCTCCCTTGCTACCAGGCAAATGCTGTGCTCTGGCTGCAGATTGAGATATGAGCTAAGTGAGCCTAAAGCTGCACCCTGCTGCAGGCGAGCTTTGCGCAGCTCTGGAGGCGCAGAGGTGGTCTAATGCACTTTATTACTGCTCTTTATTATCAGACTCCACTAATGAATTCTACTAATGCACAAAACCCTGCATGACAAAAAAACCCTTGATCTTCTTCCACGCCCTTCCTTACCTCTAACCCTTGTAACGTTTCTACTGTAGCTGAGGAGTCCCACCTAGGAGAGACAGCACAACTCAGCAGGTGGCAAAAAGTGTATATACTCCTGAAGCCAGCTGGCTGAGCCTGGATGCTTCCTTTCCCAAGATGTCACTGCTGGTTATTGCATGAGGAGGAAACATTGCTCTTCACCAGGCCAGGAGCTAGCTTCCATTTTGGCCTGGAGCTCATTTAAATCAAGTTCTCTGGTAGCAGCCCCTGCTTTGTGAGGCAGTCCCAGGAGATTCCTCGGTTCGGGCAAAGAGGGCAATTGCTATCTAACTGATGGAGCCAGGCATATCACTCATGCTCCCATAGCCATCATTCCTCAAACACAAAGCTTCTGCCACCCTTCCTTCCCTAGGCACAGGAGCCTCATGGAGCAGTGCCATGAGCTTTTTTACAAAACTGACCCTGCAGGGAAGAGGAAAAGGAAGGAGAGGGCTCCTGCTGCCCTGGGCATGATGCTGGGCAGCCCAGGGCACCTATCACTAAGAGAAGTTAGTGTTTTTTCAGTCCCAGTTCTGGGCTTTGTAGACAGAATAAAATATCATGCAGAGGACTGCTTATACATTGCCTGTGACTTTTGTATGTCTTAATTTGAGAGTTTACAAATTGCATAGTCCTGGGCTAGCCTTTTTGCCTAGCAGACAGCTCTTGAGTTCCCAGAAGGAAGTTCTTTGGCCACCTCCATCTGTACTGTCCAAACGTCTGTAGAAGTACCACCCTGGGAAGAGAACCTGTCATACTGTCCATCACTGAATACAGTGGGCTCTTACCTCTTGCTGTGCCTTTAGAGACCACTTTGTTTTCCAATTCCTTTTCTTTAACTGGCTCTGTCTTTACTTGCTGGAGTCCTTGTACTTAGACAAGATGCAAATTTTGCATAATAAAAGGGCTTCCTAATAGCTGTCAGTGCATCCTGCTGTTCCCTGTCTCCTGTTGCTGAAAATTAAACAGATGTAAAATTAGGAACTGAATGTCTCTGCATCTGGGGGTCTTTGTGCATAGGTGGAGATGAGAGTTTAAGATGTGCCCTTTTCCCAGGGATAGCAATTGAAGGGTTCAAGAAATGATAATCCCCAACAAACCTTTCTCCAAAGAATTTTGCTTAAATACTTCAAATCACACTGGATGTGTGCATTTTTGCTTATAGCTTTCCTTGCTTCTCTTGACTGCACACTCCAGTGAAATCCCAGATTCTTCACTGAGAAATGCTTTTGAATGATCCATCCCCACCTATGCTTTTGGACCCCTAAGGGGGACAAGCAAACAGAAGGGAAGGTTCACTGCAAGCAGAAAAGAAGTCAGCAATTTTCCTTCACCTCAGGAGACTTCATGCAATTCAGCATCTGCAGGCCCTAGTGCTCTATTGCCTTGAGTAACTCATGTTCCTAGGCATGGTGTCCAGACAGAACCAAGTCCTGGTCCAAAGCAATCCACACCAGTATTTTCTTTTCCTGGCATGCCCTAGTCCATCTCTTTACAACAGGCTCCCAATTGCTTGGCTTCATCTTAGGGTGGCAATCACATAAAGAGGCTGTAGTAGGTGAATTTAATTTGTCTCCTGGCCTAGCAGCAGACCCTCTTGGGTGAATGGTCAGAGCTTGTGTTTAAAAGCTCACTGCAAAAAGTAGTCTCCATGGCTGATTGAGCTCATGGTGTATCCTGTAAATCTGCACTTCCCCGCTGTATTTGAGAACACTGGGTGTTGGGAAACCTTGAGAACTGTAAGTGGAGAAGGAGCCCCATTAATTCCTGTCTAGACTGGCTTCTGAGCCCAGGTTCCAGAGATGAAAGGGCACTTTATTAAGACAGGGCATAAATCCACCCTGCCAACAAGTCCACACTCCTCTGGATTATTTACACCTCTCTCCCTCCCTCTGGTCATTGCCTGTCCCTATATAATCTACATTAAAGTTCTGACAGGATTAAGCCAATATATCTTAACCTTTAAATATCAGGCTCTGTGAGCTTTCGTTTCCACTGTGTCACAAAAAAGACTTCATGTTTTTAGAGATAGACTGAAAAAAAAAGTAGGTGTCTAGGGAAAGGAGCTTGTTATTATGACTGAGAAATAAAATGTGTGCTTAGAAGATTTTATTACAAATGTGGCCTTTGCCGCACCTACAGCTCCTCTCCCTGATGCTTCTGGCCCCGTACGTCCCTAAGGGCCAGCCAGGGGCTGTATGAACAGAGCCATCTGCGCTCTGAGCATCACCTTTCTGGATGAGGGGTGACAGCCCGGGGCCAGGCTACAGCCCCTTTCTTATGTGGGACTGTCCTCCCTTGCACCCATGTGTTCAGCTGCTAGGGACGAGGACTGGGGGGGGTGCGGAGGGCATGGGCGGCTTAGGACGGAGGCTCTGAGGAAGGCAGGCTTTTTTCCTTCAGAGATCTCACAACTTTTCATTGCTCTTGCAGTTTTACTCCTTTATTTTCTGTCATTGGAAAGTTCCTATAGATTGTCCCTCAGTTTTTTGGTGCTTATGGAAAGAGCCACAGCACTGTATGAGCGTAGTAGATCCTGTCATCTCGTGTTTGCATGAGCTTCCCCACCTTCCCTTGCAGCCAGGCAATGGGGAGCAAGCAGTGCTTGTGGAAAAGAGCCTCAAAGGGACTTTGGCACAAATATATTTTTAGGCTGAAAACGTAAAATGTGCATTCACTGTATGAGTATTTCTGCAAGCCCTGGCTCATGGTTCATTTCTGGTGTAGGTCCTGTTCAGCCATTGGACTGAGGGGTGAGGGGTATAGCGATGTGGAGCATTAGTGAGGTGGGTGCTGTGCACTGAAATGAACAGCAGCAAGATGCCTATAGCTACAGTCAGCAAAATTTCTGGATAACGTGGAAGAGCTGCAGCCTGCAAGGTGACATCCAGGCACTACTGCAGGATTGGACTCCATGCTTCCCAGGCATCTCTGTGTCACCAGTAGCAGAGCAAATCAATACTTTGGCAAGACTGACTAATACTTTGGATTAATTTCTTTCTTGTTTGAAAGAAAAGATGAGTTCACAAGCATGCTCTGATGCAGGACTACCTTCCTGTTGCAGGCCCTGTGTACTTTCACTGTTACTTGATACATCCAACGTGATAACAATATGTGATGACGGAGCTGCACAATGCTCAGAGCTGTGTGACTTAAAGACACGCTGCAGATTTCAGCACATTGTGGCAATGACAGCCTAAGGAAACTACAAGTCCTGTTGAAAGGACACTCTTGAATTTTTGTGCAGCCCAACAGAGATCTCCATAGCGTCAAAGTCTGCTCAGGTCTGCATTTCAGCTGACTGCAGTACTTGCAATCCTTTTGTATTAATTTTCTGTTGCAGTTTTAGCAAATGAGCTTACTGGCATGGTCAATTTGAAGTCATTAGCAAATGTTTACCTAAAGTGAGTTTGAAACCTATAAGGACCATTTGAAGCGTTTCCAAGATTTGCATTCCTTTGGCCAAAGAAGTCATGATACCTGACTTATGTGTCCAATCCAACATAACCAGGCTGCTCCAATTTTGAATTCAGTGTTTGCACTGAACTTGAACAACTGTTTCCAAATCAAGGCTCAGTCAGACTACAGAAATATTTCAAATAGATACACAAAAATAAATCAAAAGCTGTTTACATACCTGAAGAGGAAAAGAGAAAAAAAATCACCAAATATATTAGTCAGCAGCTTTCTTATTTATGGAACAATCACCTTTTTCAGCAGAATTAAAGGTCAGCGTCATCTCCCCATTAAACACCCAGCTTTGTCTCTCCATGTGCTGTAAGAGCTGATAGTGCAGGTAATATACCTTGAGTTTTGCCTTTTTGCCTTTACTGTCAAGTTCATTGTTATATATTTGGGGCCTCAGTAAACAACAGTTATTAAACAGTTTCTATCCTTTCTCTTCTAGCAGCTTTCTCTGAGCTGGAAGAGCACAGTATAATCCCCACATCCTTTCTGTTCATACAGAAAAATTCCCTGTGCCTTGTCATCTTTTTTCATTCCCAGGTTTGTGTCAGGATGAGCAGAGGGCTCCAGAGCTCCAGGACACAACTGAGCACAAGCCTGAATAAGACAAGAGCCTTATTGAGCCTGTCCCAGCTAGGAGCCTGTCCCCCCGCGCCCGCCGGGCACAAGCCATCGTCCGCTGTGTGGGGAGAGCACGTGGCGGCTGCTGGATGCAGGGATGGGGCATGCTGCGTTTGTGTTAAGGACAGAGCTGGAGCAATAGGCTTTTGTGTAGCAAAAATAGCCCACAGAGTCCCAGAATTACTTCCCACTGGCTTTCCTTTGGTTCATCAGTTTCAGTATCTCTGTGGGTAGAGTCAGCAACGTGTCTTAGAAGCCATCTGTTAGTCTGGCCTGGGAGAGAAGACCGAAATACTCAAAAGTAGGCAGTGTAGGGAGAAAAATCTCTAGAAAGTAGCAGATTTTTTTTTCCATTTTATGGAGCATATTTTCACATTTCCACTAGTCTAAACTCACCACATATTTTAGCAGGAACAGGCTCAGTTTCATGTTAGTCTCTTGCTTTTCCATCTTTTTATACACAGACTCTTGCGACAAAATTGAAAGACGGTATATATGCATAAGGACTAAGTCACTGTTTACCTGCATGACTTTAACCTGATTAACAGTGTCACTAAATCTTTATGCTCTGTGTTGTAGGCAGTGCTGTGATGGCAGTGTGTGTGAATACGCCGGATAGCTTGAAATTGGGAACTGCTGTTAGTGGGCTTGTTGCTGCAGCACAGAGCACAGCATAGTGCTCACAAAATGCAAGGTAATTACCAGGACAGATGGCCCAGGAGGACCTTCGTCTGTCCCTGATGGTATCTGAGCTAGAGAGTTTGACAGCATCACAGAGTGTCCCTGCATTGCCACATAGTCATGTAGTCAGCTTCAGTGTAGACGTGCTCTGTGTAACTATTTTGGACTCTGTTCCCAAGCATGAAGAACAGAGGGTTTATTATCTAACTACTCAAATACATCCTCACAGAAAGGCAGCAGACGGGTTAGTGTGGATCACAGGAACGAAAGGCTTCTCCCAGCCCTCCATCCACTGGGTGTTCCACTGGTATTCTTGCATGTACCTAGAATCACCCTGCCTTTCTGCAGGGCACAGCTCTCCAGCTCCTTATAAACCCAGACAAGTGCTTGGGTACCTCTGTTCTGCAACAGCTGGAAAAACGGCACGTATTTCCTGTGAGAAGTTGTAAAATAATTTTTAAAAAATTGAAAATTTCAACAATAAGTGGATAAAAACATAATACTTACCCATGAAACAAAATAAATGTTTTATAACCAACCATCCTTCATCAGATAGTACTGCTGAAGCAAGAGCTCCTGCCGGCTGGCATGTGTCCCATCTTTGATTTCCACCAGGAAGTGGGGAGAGAGAAGGAAATGGCTGGGATCCTCCAGGAACATGCTGACATGGAAAACCCCACCACCTTTGTACTGGAAAGGTGCTGCAATCACCTCTTCTAAAACAACGTTAAATAAGAGCTGGCGAGAATTATCCACAAGGCACAGAATTCTTGTAAACTTTTGCTATCTAGCCAGGTGGGGAGACATTTTTTTCCTCTGTTTAACTTGCCTGTTATTTCCTCCTTTTGGCATTTATTAATCTGACTGGTTAACCATTGAGTACAGCCTGAAAACGAATCTCATCACAAATCCTGTTCTCCACGGTAGACTCAGAAAAGGCTCTGGCTGAAGAAACTCACTTCTCCTGTCCTCACTCTGAAGGGCAGAACTAAATGCTGGAGATAGATAGATGTTTACCATGAAATTTACGCTAAAGGTCTCCTGTTTGGAGCAGCCAATAATGCTAGGGACACTAGGACTTCCATTTGTAGACAAGCTCTGTTTTGACAGAGCCCTTCACTATTCACCAACAATTTGGGTGCTTCTGGCTATGCAGCATTCGTTGCACCCATCCCACTCCTGATAAACCGATTCAGGAGCCCTAATCACAGGGGCTCTTTAATTGTTTCTGATCTTTATCTCTCTCTCCCCCCAAGGGTTTTTTTCCTGCGGGAGGACCAGTGTTTCTCTTTGAACTGACTTTTCCTTTCAACATTTATCATTCGGGACTGCTCAAGTGCTGTTTCAGTGCAGAAGCTGCTTGCAAAGTATTTGTAGCAGCTGCTTTTTTGGAAGTTTGCTATTTGCAGTGTGTGATCCCTCGCTTAAACCATCCGACATTGCTTTTCCTTTCCGACTCTGCATGAGACCCCTGCACCACACATCCTGCTTCTGAGAGAGCTGGGGCTGACCCCAGACCTCCTGTCTCTAGTTGTTTCATATCTGACCCTGGGGGAGTATTTCCAGGGTGCTTCGGGACCACAAACCCACCATCACAGTCTGTGAGCAGTGTGCTGAGTGACCAGCGAGCGGTGAACCACAGCCAGCTGTGATGTTCAGGTTGGGGGCCGATACCAGCTCCAGTGGGACTGTCCGCGCCCCTGGGGACTGGCTTTTCAGCCTGGGAGTTTTACAAAGAAAGCCTCGGAGCACTTGGAAGGTGAACATGTGTTTGGGATAGAGGAATAAGTGAAAAATAGCGTGAGGCAGAAAGTAAAGCTACAGGCTGCTTCCATCAGCAGAGTTGTCATGTCCTATGGCTTATGTGTGTTTTTTTTGTCACACGGGATTAATTACTGGATCGCTCTTTCCATTTGCATCTGATTATTAAAACCAATAATGCATACATTGGCCTGAGAGTGATTTACATGCAGAACTTTTCCTATATGTTGTTAGCTGACAGAACTGCTCGTGTCTGAGGAACTGCGAAACCCCATGTTGCTGTCGCTGTTCCTGTCTAACACGCTCTGCGGCTCCTGTCTTTTAATCTCCGCTGGTCCCCACCTGAGCGGTTCCTGGAGGAGAACCTCACTGCGCACCTGGGAGTCCCAGCCAGGCAGGATGCAGCCAGGGCAGCTCTGTCAATATTGACTTCGCTGCGGGCTTTGGTGCACAGCGATGGTTATCTTGTTCACTAGGTAAGATTTAGCCCGTTAGCACAAGTGTCTTTGAAGCCATTAAATACACAAAATGGATGGAGTTGAAAAGGGGGGGGTCCTTTCAAATGGAGGCATGTTATCAGTCCCATGCAGTTTACACAGACCAAGACCTGCACTTCGGACTGCATACTGGGGTGTACTGGGTGACAACTGTAAATGGGACTTTTGCAGGGTGATCTCTGTCTACCACACTTGTTTACTTCCCATATAACTGTCTCCTCCTCTCCCCTGCATCGAGTGCATGCCAATTTGCAGGGTTTTCTTTCCTGGTGCAGCTGTGCAGCCCTGCTTTCCCAGCTCTGGCATTAGACTCGATGAAAACTTTCCATCCGTAGATGTTTGCTTTATGGGAAGGAGCTTTTTGCACAGCATGAAACTTCCCATTGTATTCACAATCAGTTTTGGGCAAACTAATTCAAGGTGAAAAAATCCTGTCCATGAGAGCTGACGCCACAGGCACTGGCACCCCGGGGCCCAGACAGCCCCTCTCCTTGCTGGAGCCAGGTCCCAGGGACAGGAGTGCTGCCAGCAAAAGGTGGCACAGACTGACCTTGCAAGTCTGCAGTGGTGAAACCAGGACACGGGGAAGCACAGGATGCACAGATCTTGCTGGCCTTTGGCTATGCCTGATGCGTATGGCCACATTTAAACCAAGAGGAGGAACTGCAATTGGAAAACAAGGCCCATTAGTGTGTTGCGTTAAGGGTAGCTGAGCTCACCTGAGAGAGGTGAGTTACAGAGCTGTCCCGGTTATAAAAGCTGATGGGAGGAGCAGCCTGGCTTGCTGCCATAGAAGGGAGATGGGGATGGGGTGTTCTGAGGCAGGGAGGCTCTTCTGGGGATAGGAGCTTTCTATCTTTGGCTACAGTCCAGGAGCTTCTGTGTTAGGGATGAGAAGAAAGGGAGGTGAGAAGAGATCCCCTGAGATCAGACTTAAGGTAACAGAAAAGTGATGGACTCTAACAAGAGGCTCCAAATAGAAAATGGAGGTAAACCTGTGTGGGTGGCATCTGGCCTAGGACTGACTCATGGGTGTCTCTGGAGATACAGAGCCTTTAGCTTGCTGGACTTTTTTACTGCAAATGATCTTGTCCCCCTAGAGAAAAGGCTCTGAGGAGAAAGGTTTGGGGAAGGGGATGTGCTTGGATGAAAAGAGGAGGCAGGGAGATGAACTGTGTTCTGGTGACTGCATGCAGTTTCTGTGCTCATCTGACCTATCCTGCAAGGTGGTGGCATGGTAAATGTGACAGTTTTCATGCTGCCCAATGCAAAATGAATGCTGATAGCTTTATAGCGCTTCCCTGTGTTATAAACCAACCTTCAATTCATGTTAATAGCTTGATATGGGACTTAAATGTTTTAAATTAGAACAAAACACCAGTACCTCTGTTATTAGGAGGTCTTTTTTGCAACCAGGACAGGTTTAATCACTGAGTGGATAAATCTGCAATTGGATTAAAGCCTAATTACCCTGTGATGAATCACTCTGTAATATTTCATACAAAGCACCAGGTTTACAACCAAGCCTAAGTGGGGAGGTCTGCGGTGTCTATTGTTGCACTCAGGGCACTGATGCACATTCCTATTTTAACTTGATTCTGGCGCTTTAAAGGAAAGTAGGGAAAAGAAATAACTTACGAGTTCTGTCAAAGCAGCACAAAGGTATTTCACTCTAGCTTTTTTCCAACTAGAAAATAAGCCACTGTGTTTTGCCCTCTTTGCCTGCTGCAAGCCAGAGGCCGTTTCAGGACTGCTTTTACGCTGCTGTCGGAAAGCTTGGCTGCGAGTCCGGCTAGCTTGGCAAAGGCTAGAGTAGCACCAGGCAAGCTGGCTTACGTGGTGACCTTAGCGCTGCAGCTGCTCTTGCCAGAGGCAGTTAATTTCCCTAAATGCCATTCCTCAAGGTATTTTTGAGGGGTTTGTTGCTAATGATCTGTTGGCTGTGAAGTCCTGCCTCCGGCCACCGGATCAGAGGTTTCTCTGCAATGTCCAAGGGTAAAGCCGAGGGCTATGTCGTTGTTAAACTGGGAGAGGGAAACGTGGCCCTGGACTTGCTCTGTTTGCTAGGGGAGGCAGATTATGTTTTGCTGGGTTTTCCCATTAAATCCCTATCTCCTAATAAAATACTACAAGAAAAAATTCATTGTTCCTGCCAAATTTAACAGGAAATTGAGAATAAATATTTTATTTCAGCAAGCTTGCTTTTTAGCAGCCCAAGCTTTTCCTGGGGGTGGGTAGACGCCTGCTTGGTCTATCCTTTAAGCCAGCCCTGGCAGAGCAGCTCACTGCAGGGGGCTGAGCCCTGCTTGAGACCACACTGGAGCCAGGTTTTCTGAAGGGGATGCAACTCTGATGCTGTCACGCTTTCCCATTCACCTTCTACAGGCTTTTCTCACAGCTGAGCTGAAATACAAGGAGAGGAATATGAGTTTTGCCTCCAAACATGAAATCTTTGTGTAATACCAGTTTGGGGCAAAAAAGGAAGGTTTTTAGTCCTGGTTATATTAATAGAGATACCAAGGCACTGCTGTGCTGTAGGAAAGGGGCTGAACACACAAGAGGGGGTAAATGAGCTGACACAGAGCGGCAATCACAGTGTGGGGGCTATTGATGAGCCCTGGCCTGGGAACAGCTCTGAGAGGAGGGTCTATGCTGGTCTGCAGAATTGCTCAGGATATGGCAGTGCCCCTCGTCTGTCGTGTTGTGCGGAGAGAAAGGAACAGTCATTAAAAGCAATAAACAGTCTTAATGGCAAATGGGAAGCCCAGATAATAAAGCGGGAACAAAATGCAGTTTTCTGCATCTACCAGAAAAACAAATCTTTTTAATCCAGAGGGAGAAAAATTACTAATGCAGCCCAGAAGCAAAGGAGAAGGTAAATGGTGCATTATGAAGTAAAGAAACTATTCTGTAATAGCCTTGTTAAAGCAGCAAAGGATGTTTTTCACATGTGGATTATTTTTTGGCACAGGTGGCAAGGAGGCTGATGTGGGAGAGGTGACTGGTACCTGGGAGGGCACAGGAGCCTGCAGCCTACCGTTCTCAGAGTGTGACCCCCATCCCTGGCCAGCCCAGCCGCCTGAACAAAAGCTATCCTTCCCACCTCCTGCGCAGAACTAAATGAAGTCCCCAAGACTACGTGGGCCCATCCACGTTGCAGATGGCTGTGGAAACAGCCAGGGTATGGGCCAGGACATAGCAAAAGTTTGCCAGTCACCCCCTGCATGCGGGGGTGAGCGAGCTGGAGGAGGGGTGAAGATCCCCAGCACCATCTGCACGTTCTTGTAATCAAGGCTGAGTCAGAGCTGCAAGAGGTGGTGTTTTTTCTAGCTGAAGGGAAACTTCTGCCACGTATTCACCTGCCTCTCAGTACCTGCCAGGTCTTAAACCGGGTGTTCGAAAGCCTACACGCAGTATTTTCACCAGATGAGCAAAAGTCTTCTCTAAGCAGATAATATTTTGCTGCACAGCATCATTTCAGGTCTTTCTGAGAAAGCTTCATCCTGGGGGAAATCTCTTTAGTTTGCCTGTTTGTTTTTCTTCTCTTGCCTGATGGAAGCAGACCCACGTCTTCCAGAAGGCACCATCAGGCTTCACAGACTGAAGCTTGAGGAGGCCTCTCATTTCGGCAGGTCTCCCAAGGGGCTAAAACTGGGGCAGCATTTCATCTGCACCACCATCCCAGGGTCCTCCAGGGCCGTGGCACAAACCCCCAGGGTCAAGCCCATACCTCTCCTCGAGCCCTGCTACTGCTCAGCTGCACAGGTGGCTTGTGCCTTCACCCCATCAAGCCCAGAAAGTCCATCTCTGGCCTGCCCATGCTCCCAGTTCTTTCTCCCAAAACTTCTGGAGGTTACTTTGGCAGCACAGCTCTGTCTTGCATAGCCACCCTACTTGTGCTATGAGGCAGGATCTTCTCAGCAAGTTTTGCTGCAGCCCCAAACCTTAGTCCTGTTGAATGTCCCAGACCAGACAAGTTGCCCTTGATTTTCAGTTCCATTATATTTGCTCAGTTGTGAGAGAATGCTTGTGGTAGGAGTGCTTTCAATTCCAGGGAACACCAAGCAGGGAGTGCTTACTTTTCTATAATATTTTTAAAACAACCTATAAATTCATCCATGGAGATGGAATTCCCCGTCAAAGCGGTAGCTTTTTTCTAAAACCTGATAGAAAAGGCTTTGCTTTCTGTTTAACTGTTTAGACAGTTAAAATCGTTCCTGTATGACCTTCAGGTTTCATCCTGCTATGTTCTAGAGGGCCTTTTCACAGGTTACAAATTAGATTAGATCAACAGTCTCATAAGGACACCAGAGAGGCAATTATAGCTGTAAATGAAACGGTATTTCTGCTGTGCTTGACAGCAGTAAAATGCGAAAGAAAAGCTGAAAACAAAAGGGGAAGAATATCAGAAAGAATGAAAAGTAAAGGATAGGAAGGATTTAGACAAATGCACTAAAGGAGGCGTCTTCCTCTGAGGGATTTGGAAATCCAGCTAACAGTTTCATCAGGGAGAAACAGAAAAGAAATACTGTTGACTATAAAGACCTGGTCTTTTTTGTTCCCTAACCCCACATCAAGGATGATTCAGGCACCCTCCTAGAAGAGAGAAAATCCTTTGGCAAATGTTAGTGAAACCCTGGATTTACGACATGCAGCTCTGCAAATCTCCTTTTTTCTGGCCAAGCCATCCTTGGGAGGATGTATGAAGGCGAGTGGGAATGCTGGGGAAAGTTGCCTGTAGAGCTTTTCATGTGGTTTCCATGGCTGGAAAAGCGTGGCTGGGTTCCCTGCCTCCTTGTAAGTGGTCAAAACAGCTGTTTTATTTAAAGCGTGGCTTGAAGTCTCAGGTATGTTACGGGAAACCAGCACAGCAGGGAGAGAGGCCAGACCACATGCAACGTGCAGCTCTGGGAGATCACTTGTTTTGCTTGAGGGTCTTTGCAATGAGCTGGATTGAGAAATCTTGATGCTGGCAGGCCTTTGCACACTGCAGGTTCCTGGGATGCTAGTAAGAGATTGTATGGATGCCATACAGGGGATATGCACAGATGCTGCATCGGGATCTGAGCTGCTGCTTTTGTTTATTCTGCTTTGGTTCCACTGTCAAATGGGAACAGGCACTGATTTGCTTCCAAGGGGCAGAGTCCATTCCTAGGCTCCTTATTAAGGCACTTAAATGCAAGCCCCAACTAAGATACCTGGAGATCTGCTCAATGTTTTCTTGGTCCTCAGTGAATAGTGCCTTCTACTCTCAGGCAGCAAATGAAATATATGAGCTGCAGCAGCATGCATTGGTAGATGTTAGGGAGAGAGGGAAATGCAATAGCATGTCAAGTCAGGAAACCTTAGTACTCCTCCAGAAACAAGAGGGGCATCCTCCAGAGTGCACAGGCAGTATTCCCTGAGCGTGCTGCTGCTGGCAGCTGTGAGCAGCAGCCCAGGCAGTCATCCTCAGCTCCCCTCTGCCTGCACCCTGGTCACCCTGGTCTGCCCACGCTCCCAGGAGCAGCATGCTGGAAACATCTGAGTGTCCACCCTAGGGATGCCTCCTGGGGCACGACAGTGTATCACGGTCTTGGGCTGCTCTGCCACTGGGTAGAGCCATCCCAGTGCATTTGTTGCTCCCAGTTGCTGATCTCAACAACCGTAGTTTTTCTTCTGATTGCTCCTGCTCCCTGTGTTCATAGTTGGTTTTCCATGTGGGTGAGCAGGTCCCCCCCCGCCAGCAGTTTCACTGCTGATCAGTCCCACTAGCTGGGTTCGCTCTTGTCTGTGCTCCCCTGACTCTGTTTTCCCTCTCGCTCCTACCAGCTGTGTTTGCAGTCTGATCTGTCCTGCCGAGTCCCTTCCATAAAGAAGCAGGAACGGAAAGGAGGCAGGAAGATACTTTTTACCCAGCTCTCAGACATGAAGTCATCAGGTTATTTAGCTACCTGAGTCCAGCTTTCTTGAACTGGTTGGCAGCACGGGACACCGTCTTCACAGACTGGACTCTATTTAAGGAAAGCACAATGCCCCTTTGTGCGGGGTTCCTGGACTGGCAGGTTAGGTTTTGTTTGACAAAGCCTCTTTAAATTTCATTTTTTCCCTCCATGGAGTTGTGAAGAAAAAGATTTCTTTCTTCCTTCACTCAAACCTTAGCCTCGAATTTGCTCAAAATAGGTCTGTGATCCTAGAGCTAAGTTTCAGGCTTCCAAATAAACCTGTAACCCAGGCAGCCTAGGCATTTTGTAATCAAATTTGTGGACAACGAAGATGCTATGATTTCAAACCTAGAGAAGAAAGATGGGACTGGGAAGCCAGAGAATGACAATTTACTCCAGCATCTCCTGCAAGCTTTGTGTAGAAAATGATGCCATTGCTCTGTATGCAGCTTCCTCATATGTCAAGAGGCATGAAGCAGTTGCGAGACATCTCACAGGAATGGTGTAAACCTCTCCCCACGTTTCCAGAGTGCCTGAGGTCCTCTCGTAAAGAGGATGAGAGAAGCGAGGGGGATGGAGGGAGTTTCCTCTGAAAAGGGGAATCCAGAATGAGAAACACATTCAGCCACTGCAAACAGCAAAAACACACGTGCTTTGATTCCAGGAGCCAGACCATGCGTGCCTCACATGTGCAGCTGCCCAGATTTATGGCCTGTTATCCTCCGAGGCAATTACTGGGGTTTGTTGTGGGGATCTGCATGAGCGATGCACAGGTTGCCCACATAGCCTGGCCTTCTGAGAAATGACACGTTGCTCGCTCCGCCAGCACTCGCCATGTGCTGCGGCTGGGAGCAGCTGTGCTGGAAAACCACCACAGAGGAAATCACAAGTTAATGAGTCACTGAGACTGCTGCCAGCCTGTTAGGAGCCTCTCCATAACTCACCTTTCATGTGCCTCTGCTTCTGCACTGAAGCAGGCTCAGATGCCACCTTGAACAGCAGAATGGTGGCTAGCAGGTGAGGAAGGAGCAGGAGCACGTGGACAGACAGACCTGGTTTTCGTTCTCCGGTCCCAAAGGGAGGTGAGCACTGTGGAGGGGAGAAGTCGCCCCAGCAGCCCCCAGCACCACCTCCCATGCTGCCCGCAATGCACTCAGTGCGCCCCTCGGAGCTCAGCAGAGATGTTGCCCCACGCCCCTTCACCCTGCGCAGGAAAGGTGCTGCCTGGGACATGGCCAGGAGCACACTGTTCCCAGAATACTTTTGGCCCAGCTGCAAACATCAATCTTGAGGTCTTCCCAAAGCTGGTTATGGCTTTGGTCCAGCTATGAGGTCCAAGTGGTTCAGGCTTTATCTGTGCATTGGGAGACGACTCGCAGCTGCCCTGGCCCAAGAAAACACTCCTGTGCCTTGGGCTGGACTGCATTTCTATCACTTGCATCTATGAGAACCAGGAAAACCTGTTGATGTAAGTGTGTTAAACAGGCCTTCAAGCAGCAGCTTTGTAGCATGAAATGTGGGCTCTCGTGCATTAAACCACTGGGCAGGGTAAGGGCTTTCCTTTCCGAAGTAAGGGCTGTGCTGCCCGTGGCCCCAGGCCAGAGGTGCTTCTTACACACCAAGGAGGCTCCTGGAGACCAGGCTGGAGAATAAACCCCTGGGAGAAGAGGGTTAGTGTTGTGCTGCGGGACACAGAGCTGGCAGGGACAGTGCCGCTGTCTGCTCGCTGTGCCACAGAGCCGGGCTGCCTCCCTGGGGCTGCCTGCAGCCGCTCCTGCCTGCGCCCCAGAGACAGCCCCAGCTCATCCCGCCAGCCCACAGCTTTAATGGCCTCTCTTCTTTAATCCCTAAAAAGTGAGGAGTGGGATGCAGAGCAAACCAGTTCCAAATGATTGTGCTGGGAGCTCTGGGCTGGGTCTTGTTCCCCTTAAAGCCAGCGGCAAAATCCACAGGAGGCAGAGGTGCTAAGATACTCCCTGGCTGAGATCCGATGCTGTTTTCCTTGGAAGTGAGAGGGGGTCCATGAGGTGCAGTTTTGTCAGTGAGCAAGACCAGGTATTTTCAACATCAAAACAGACAAGCGAGTAAGAGGCATTTTCTATGGAAACATAGTGGGTAAAGCCTACCTTTGGGATTTGTGCACAGAAATGCTTTTACTGCTTTCTTTTACAAAAGCTGAGCAATAATTCTTGTTTCGGGACTAGAAGCTTTTCAAGCAATGAAATTATTCCCTTAAAATCTCAGTTTTAAAGCAGTCCATTCTGCACTGAGTTTTTTGGACAAGTTCTCCCTACATTTTTCAGCCAGGTCTGCGCAGCACATGTTCCCTGCAGCAGCAAGGAGCGCGGCTCCCACCGCCTGAGAGGCGAGGAGGGCTGTGTGATCTGCCCGGTGCTCCCTCCCAGCCTTCTCCATTTTTAGACCTGTTTGTGCTCGTAGCACCAGTGTGTGCTCAACACGCCGTCAGTGGAAGATCCCCTCCACGCTTCCGCTCTCCGCTGGTGACAACCACAGAAAGATCACAGTGCCGGGGAGAGGTGCTAGGGAGGACACTTGACAGCAGGGTAAATTCTTAGCTAGGAGTCATGCCGCCTTGCGTTTTTGTTCTTTGATCAACCGCGATTTAGATTGATACTTGGATTTAACTTGCTTTAACTTCCACGTGCAAACTACCCCAAAGTAGGCAGGTCCCTTGGAGTGCTCAAGGATGCCTCCAGATGAGCTCTGGTGAGCCTTGATGAGGCAAACTCCGTATTTTCTACCCACTCTGTCCCCTTGCGGGAAGCACCCATAGAGTGTAGGTTGTTCTCTTCAGCTGCCCAAAATTCTACTCAAAAGCCCAATTTGGGACCTTCAGGTTTGAAAAATTTGGTCTCACCTTGGGCATAGCAGTGGATGAACTTCCCAGACAGTGTCAGAAATGCTCATGAAATATAAGAAGACACCTTTTCTCAGCGGCAGCAGTAATGCTGGCTGACACTGTGAGCTGGTGGTTGATCCAGTGAAAAGGCAGCATGGCCAAAGCTCGCAGCGGCTGAAGCCATTTATGAACTGGGATCACATTCAGTGCGTAAACTGGAAGGAAAAAAACGGAGAATAAATGTAAAAAAGCTTCGAACATACTTTGAACTGAGAAAGTTCACTGTATTGTGTTGAGCTGCTGTTCCACTGTGAAATGTGGCATTTACTATTTTTGGATGAATGAATGAGTTTACTATTTAAAAAAAAAAAACAACAAAAAACAGCATAAGTGAAACACATGAAAAGGAAACAAAATCTTTTCTCTTGGATTGAGTTAAATGTTCTGTTTGACCAGGTGTGGTCGAGATTTTCTTAGTTTAGTTTTGTTCTATTTTCTGCCTTGTTTTGGAAAGGGGGAAAAAAGATCCACCCAAAAGGAAAGCTTTCCAAGCTAAAAAATGACCGTTTCCCATCTGTCCCTGCTCTGACCTTCTGGAGGGGCCCTTTACGTGGCTGCCACCTCGCAGGGGGTATCTGCACTCCCCTGGCCAACGCGGGGCTGCAGGACCTTCCCAGCTGCAGCCGTCTTCTCCAGGGCATGTGGCTGGGACACACGGTCAGAGGAAAGGGAGCTGGCTGCTGTGCATCATCTCTGTGAAGGTCTCACCACAGCCCACCTCGAGCCTGGAAACATCTCCCAGCTGATACAGCTCTGCGTAGCTGTAATTATTGTGTGCTTTGCTCATCTTTTGTATTAGCTGCCTGCTTTTGAGTTCTGCTCATCCCATTGCTTATGCCAGCAGATACAGGCTGCCTCTCCGCTCAGCAGCTGCTTCTGCTGTTCAGCAGGTGCCACTGTCTGCTCTGGGATGGCTGCACGTCAACCGAGGTGATGGCTGAAAACACACCCAGGGGACGGTCAGGGCTGTTCCCCGCATGGGTAAGATGAAAGCTGGGTGTCCTGGCACCCCGAGGCTGCCTCCTACATGTCTGTAGTCAGCAGTACAGGTGATGCTGGTTAAGCACACGACTTCTCGGTGTGAGTTAGTCTTGATCTTCTCACTGACTGCTTACACAGATGTCCTCTGGGTCTTGTGAACATGTGTCTTCAATTAATTTTCATCAGCAGGGCTGAAGTGAAACACTTTTCCAGTTGGAAAATGAGATGCCTGGTATAGTCCAAATGGCAGATTTTCAGGCCAGGTCCACTCCCATTCAAACTCTTAAGGGCCAGTTTTCTGACATGCAGAGAGGCAGCCGCGGCTGGTGGGACAGCTAGGACAGAGCTGTTTGCATTCAACACCCGGAGGGCGGAACAGTTTGGGTAACATTGATCCTGCTGGAGGATTATTCTCCTGTAGCAGCATCTCCTGGAAACAGGCTCAAAACAAATGTTTGAAAAGAGGAATTTCTCTCTAGGAGTCCTGCATGGATGCAAACACCCATAGCTCTTTCTAGAGTCACTACCCACAGAGGATTTGCTTTCAGAAACAAGTTTAGTTGCGTGTTGGTGCCCAAGACATCACAGCACCTGTCCCCCGAAAGCTGCCTTGACATCAGGACAAAAAGAAGAAATCCACTGTTTTCGGCCATGTAGACTTGAAACTGTTTAATCCTAAAAGATGCCTTGAAGACATAAGAAGCTACATGCCTCACAGCTTGAGTCAGTCACTGCCAGTAATTCAGGTGGGATATGGGTGGGGTAGACTTCCTCACCCCTGCATTTTGTGAGACTTTTTTCTCCTTCTGAAACATCTGAGTTGGGCTCTTAGAGGGGCAGCCGTGGGCCTGACCCTCTTGGGAGATGCCTGCAAGCAGCAGGTAAAACCCATAGTCCAGGAAGGAGTAGGTGTGATAAGTAAGTTTTACTACAATAAAATTATAACTGCTTCTCAGACAAACAGAAAGCAGGTCCAGGGGTTAGTTCCCATCCTGTCTCTCTGGCCAGGGTCAGCCTGTCTCGCTAAGGAAAGGGCTGGAGTGCGTCGGTGGTGCTTTGGGGTTGGAGGTACAGGGGGAACTTGCAATCCCAAACACACCATGGTACCACTTTATATTTTTATCAGAAGTGCCAAATTCTGGAGGCATTTGAGTAGTATGTCCTGCTCCCAGGCCAGCTTTAGGATTTTATCATTTTCCTTCGAGCTAGAAAGCAACTCAGATAGCCTTTGGAGACTGTGATTTAAATGGAGCAATGGAGATCAGGTGAAAACGTAAACAGACAAAATCTCTGTCTCTTCAACATACCTAGAGACCGTGTTAGCAGCAAGTACCTGGGAAATGACCCCTTGTCATTCCCAGCGTACCTTTTACTGTTGAAAATTACCAAGAACGGTGTGAGCAGGTTAGCTTTGCATGCCTGCTAATGCTCTTTGCTGCCATCGCTCTGATTTCTAATGGCCGTTTCCTAAGCCCTGGATTCCCTGCAGCAGGACAAACAGTAGGGTATACAAATTAGGAATTAAAACAAATGGGCCAGCCAAGGCTGGCAGCCTGTTAATCAGTCTCCTTCAGCTGAAGGAGGCCAGTTGTGTAGAAGTCAAAATAGCATCCGTGATTTGAGGTATGCCTTCATTCTACACACATCGAATCCATATTTTGCTTGCTTTCTCATATCCCAAGGATGGAAATCTCACTCGGAGTGACTTGTTTGCCTTTGAGCAGATGGTGTAAAGTGTTGCCCCTGTGATCCCGTGAAGCAGTCGCACAACAGCCCAGCTTTGCTCAGCGGAGCTCCCCCCCCCCCCCGCCAGCAAAGCCAGCGCGGTGCAGAGATCAAAGCCAAATCTTCTCCTTCATGACTTTCCTGTTACAATTTTTTTTCTCTCTTCTACTTTTTTTCCATAATCAGAGTCTTGACTCCTTTTTCTTCCCTATTCAGGCTCGAGATCAAACAGGCCAGACATCTGCTTTGGTATTTTTTTAATCATTTTAATGATTTAATAATTTCTAGGGGAGAGGGAGAAGAGGGAAATGAAAATAATGACAAAGCCAAAAAAATGACACCATTTCTTTAATTCAGGCACAGTTGGGAGTGCCTGTTCTTCCCTCTTCTTCTTTTTTTTAATCTTGAGGAAATCATCATGATGATTGTAGCTGATGTACACTGGCAAAACATTTAAGTAGACGTGTGCCTGAAAGCATGAATCACATCTATTTTCTTCTTCTTTTAGGAAATATGTTGTCCTGATTAAAGCTTTTTCATCTGAAAATGCAAAAAACCTGTTGCAAACACCTCATCCCTGTGAGGCAGGTAGAGATTGTGTGCTGGATGGGCAAGAGGAGGGGGAGAGTTTGTGCAGCTTTCCCAGTGGGACACAGGGAGCGATAAAAAAATTCAGTCTCCTCTTCAAAACTGGACGATATTTTCCATTAAAAATCCATTTATTTCTCTCAGCTGCATCTTATCTGGGAATGAATTACTGCCACCGCCCAAAAGACACTCAGCAGAGGTATGGTCTCATGCCAGGCTCACCCTCCCTCCCTGACTTTTGGGAAGATCCAACCCAGATATTTGAAGGCCTCCCAGTTTTAACGAGTTGCCGGGCTGGGGTTGTGGGAGGAGGAGCGTGGCCGGGAGGTGTGCGGGGGGCAGGGGGAGGAAGCGATGCTGCTGGCTTTATTCACAGATCACCTCTGTGTCGCTGGGCATCCTCAGCTCGCCGTGAGGTCTCATTTTTCACCCAATATGACACCGTCCATGCTCTAAAAGTTACAAGCATCTTTGGGTTATGTATCAGCACCAGGCCAAAAGATGATGGGCAAACTCACCCACACGGCTTATTTTCAGAGAGAAGGCGTTCAGCCTGCCAGCCAACTCTGGGAAGAGGTCTTTTTGTGAAGAGTGGTGGATGATGAGAATTTAGGATGTCATTCTGGTTCCCTTATTTAAATTTAAATACACACTAAATGTTTTCTGATTATGGAGAGGTCATTTGAATGTACACACTACATAGCAGCATCTTGCTTTTCATTTTTTTTGTGTAAAAGTTAAAAAAACTTAAAGCAGAATAGTAAATACAAACACAGCATCCAAATGCGGTGTATAATCCTCCTTATCTGCATGCCATTGCTCAAAACAAATGCATTGATGTATTTTATGTTTCATGGTTATGAGTTGCCCTGAGGATAATCAAATCAAAATCAAATGCACCTGCAGAAGATAAGGTCGCTGATACTGTTTCCCACCCTTTCCCACTCTGGCTGCTAGTTTCATTGCAATTGCCTTTATTACTCTCTCTTAGTTTCTTTCTGCTGTTTCTTTAAAGATTACTTTTCCATATGGATAGATTAAGAATAGGTTTTTTTTTAAGCTGTGTGCCCTGGAGAAATGAGACTTGCTGACAAAGCTGGCAGTCGTAGATGTGGTCCTATGAGTGAGAAACAGCGCAGAGAAGTGGATCGCAGTCTCCCAAAGGGATGGGAATTCCTCGGAGCCGGCGGTCTATTGAAGTGCCCCTGTCTCCACCTCGCCTGCCCCTTAATCAAGCAATCATATCGGTCCCCTCGCTCCTTTCAATGGGGGAAAATTTGCAGACAAATTCCTGCCAGCGGGACACTGGAGCTTTCCTGGATGGCGGGATAAAGATACCTGTCACCTCCGCCCGGCCCTGCCGCCGGCTCATGCTGGGAGTGTGGCTGGGGAACCCCATGCTGGCTGCGGGGCCGGTCATTTCCAAATCCCTGTCAGAAAGTGAAATAAGACCCAGCTCCCCGATGGCTTGGCAGACCCATTGACCAAGGCAAACAACTGTGTAAGTGGTCCCATATGCTGTAGGTGCATTAGAGGAACATAAATTGTGCTTTGTGCTCACGGTGGTGGCGGGTTGTCCCTGCTGCGGAATTGCTCTCGCCTTTTATTTATTGGAGAGGCAGCTATTCTTCCCAAAAGATGCGCGAGTGGCACCGCAGGTCTGAAAACAGCATCTTCCCCGCCTGATTACCTGGGGAGAAATATTTGAAGCGATGCCACCGCCAATGTTTTGAGGGGTGAGCGCTGCTGTCATGGGGTACCTGCCAGGCAGCAGCTCTCTCCTCCAGTCTTTGTCCCTCCACTGCTCCCCCATCACCAAATGAAGATTGTATGGGCAAGGATAAACAAAGAGCCTGTTCATACGAGGGAAGTTTTGGGGGCAGAAAGGACTGAAAGGCTCAAGATACGGCAAGGCTTAATGCCGTAAATCTGATTAATTTACCTTGTGACAATCGTAACAAAAAAGCGAAGGCTGGAAGCCGTGGCTGCGGGCTGACCTTTCGCTCGTGCTGAAAGGCGGCACAATAGGGGCTGGCGCTGGTCAGAGGAGTGACCCTGCCTTTCACTGCTACCTGCTGCTTCCGACAATGCAATCAGACACAGCTCTCAGGGTGATGAAAAACACCTTCCCGCCAAAGGCCCCTTTTTCCCCCAGCCCGGGACGGGGCCAGCCTGAGGGTGTTTGGCTTGGGCTGAGCCAGCTGTGCTTGGTGCGTAAATGGGCATCACTCACCAACATTAATATCCACCAGGCAAAACTCCCCTGGGGACTTCAGGGTCAGACCCTGTGTGGCCACCCGTATGGCTGCTGTGTATGCAGGAGGCATGGGGGACTCGGGGCTGAGCTGCCCTGCAAACAGGGAACGGCTTTCGAGGGCTCTTGTCCCACCGCTTCATGGTGCAGAGCCGAAACCCCAGCCTGTGGGGTGGGATGACCCTGTCTGCACGGGAGTTTGCTGCACCAGGGAGTGCCCCAGCCGTGTCTGAAGGCATCAGCTGTGGGAAAGAGTTTTTCTGTGCACCCCTTGGAGAGCATCTTCCTTGGGTGCCCTCTCACTGCCCGACGAGCACAGGTTTTATTCCTCTCTTGTCCCTTGCTAACCATGCCCTAAAGCACACGAGGAGGGCGTGCACTACCTTCAGCAGCAGCAGCATGTAGCAGTGGGAACATCTGGCCCAGAGGCATCCCAGAATAGGAAACAGGCTTATGTTTTACTCAGCAGAAATGTATTTATCTGAGGAATTAACCTTTATGTTCAATACTTGTTCTCTGGACTTGTCTCTGTCTCCAGCACCCGCTTTGCCCTGAGCAATAGCCGTTCCTACCAGCTACAACTTCTTGCTCGATTCAAGTGGGGTCGGAGAGACCTTCAGGTGGGGTGTGTGTGTCCCTGCACCCAGGGCAGCACCCAGCTGTGCCCAGCATTGTCCTGGCCCTGCTCCCTGTCAGGAAAGTGAGATGGAGTGGTCTCGTACCCCCTTCACGTTTCAAGCTCTCTTCTTCACACTGCAACAGTTTGGCTTAAGTTGTTTTTGCAGAGTCACTGTCATGAGGAAAGATTGGGGAATTTCACAGTTTATTTTAATTTTATCAGCTTAAAAAAATTGAAAACTTAAAAAGTAGGTATAAAAAACCCTCTAAAACTTAATGGGACTGTATACCAGTGAGGCAAAACCTATTGTCTGCCTTTAAATGCATTGGCTGGTATCTCCTGATGTGCATCAAAAATAAATAATAAAGGTGTTTTGACTGAAACATCTGCTGCGGTGCTTGGTTGCGGAGGCTTAATTGCAGACTAGAGTATCAAACTTTCAGAAAGTTTGGGGACAGAGATTGATTGGGGTCGCCAGGTTATTCAGAATAAAATCCCAACCCTTATCTCTCAAATGCAGTGTCCAATTGATTTTCTCTGGACCATTACACACCACACACTGCCGCAAAGCCCAGAAGGGGAGTGGCAGAACATCACGCTTCTCAAAATCCGTTCGACGCAAACGACTGCGGTCCATTGCGGGCTCTTTGGGAGGCACAGCTTCTCCCCGTAAGGACTGAAGAACGGGTGATGGAACCATCCTGGCAAAGGCTCAGCCATTTTCCAAACTCAGGCTGTATCCAGAGAGGTCTTGCTACTCCCAGAACTGTGTTTGCAAAGCACCCAGCTACATGTGGTGGGCCTGGGTGATTAAAAACACCAACTGCTGTTCAGACAAATCAAGCATTTCCATACAAATTGCTGAATTCCATTTATTCCAGCATTTCAGCCTGCAAAACTGGGAAGAGCTTCAGTCTGTCAGCAGAGCTGGCAGAGATGGAGATCCGTGTGGTGCAATTTGCTTAACAGGGAAATACTTTAAGGTTAAAGAGAGCTCTTCACACCAAAGCTGTGGCTCATTATCTACCAAGTCCCAGGCAGCTTGGATTTGCCAATCAAATAATTTTTAATCAAATTGCCAACACCATGCAGCCTGGAGTGTTGCTGCCCTGGGGAAAGCAGACTTTGACATCTCAGCCAGCCCTGTTCCTTCACCACTGAAGCTCAGGCTTCCTACAGGGGTTTCCTGGCATCCTCGTTTGCTCAATGAGTTGTCCCCCCTTTTCCCCAGTCTTCTGATGGGAGTGGGCTGGGGTGCAGCCTCCCCGGGGACAGGTTTGTGCAGCCTTGGGTGAAGCCCAAGCTGGGATGGGCAGTGAGCAGAGGGGACCCGCTCGCTCGGAGCCCTCCCGGCACGTTTTGTTCTGCAGCCCCTAATCCTTCCTGGTGTGCTTCTTGCCTTTATGGTCTTCCACCTACTTCAGGTTTGGGGAAAGCAGCTTTTCCTTGCGCCTCCATTGATTTACCAGCTTCAGGGTCCAGCTGTTGCCCTGGGTAATTGGCAGCAGTGACATATTTGGGCTGAATTTTATTGTATGCATTAGGAAAAGTCAGCAAACAGAGTTGAGTGCCATGTCAAGTATTGCCTTTGACTTTCTATTGCAGCTGTTTGGGGTCTGTTTTGTCCTTGGACTGAGAAAGCCTCTGTTCTGGTGGAGCCTTTGTCTGAGATGTTGGAGGTTAGTCTGAGGAGAGCTGTCTGAGAGACCCCACTAATCCCTTTTTACTTTTTGAACAAGAAAGTCAAGTGGTTTTTTATAATAATAATAATTTGAGCTAATAAGTAACATGCTGGCTGGAGCTGCAGCTGCCTGGGGTGGAGCAGATTTGTTTTCTCCATCTAATTAGAAAGCCTTAGCTAATGTCACACATGTCTTCATTTGTGGGTTTTCTGGAGAGGTCCAGACTCTCACAGCTAAATCAGCGCAGGCACCAACGCTGGCTTCCACCACCCCGGAGCTTAGCCCCCTCCCTCCATTGATGCTGTTCAAACCCTGCTCTGCCCTTGCCCCTGAGCATTTTTAGGAGGACTCCAGGCTCCGGTGCGGACCTGAGGCAGGACACCCACCCATGAACCAGCCCGGGTGCTTTGCGAGGGTAGGTTCCTCTTTCTGTGGGCAGAAATGTTTATTTTATTATTCCTTTAATTCCTCCACACTGCATTCCTGCCTCATCAAAATGCATTAGCAAACTAAATCTTCGTCAGTGAGGGAGGTCTCGCTTCCTTTCAGGGATAACAATTCTTTAAGTCTGTGGGAAGATTAAAAGTGCGGTCCTAAGTAAAAAATCATACAGCTGGGGAAGGCAAATGCCCGTAACTGTGTTCATTAACAATATTGTATATCATCTAAATGAAAGAAAGTTTAAAGGCTTAATGATTTCCTTCTCACTGATACACGCTGTTCAGTGCCAGCTCAGACAACGAAGAAAGACCAACCTGTTTTACCTCTGCCCTGCTTTGCTGGTTGTTTTGCAAACACTTTAGGAAAGTGTTCAAATTCCCATAAAATTGATTGTTGGTGGAAGTTGAAGGGAAAAAAAATATTTTCTATTGAGTGATTTTTACAATAAGATTAACTTCACAAGACCTCAACTTTGGCCCTAGCTGGTCTTGACAATGCCTCCCTTTTAAAAAGGTGATGCAGCTATCTATAATTAGCCACGGCTAGTTAATAACTCATCTGTTAATGTCCAGGCCCACAAATGGAAGGTTTCAATGTACAAGGAACCAAGGTTAGGCCAACAAGGATAAAATCATGTCTATTTTAGTTTAATGAATTCTGTTGCCATTGTTGCTGCATTTTATTTGGACAGTCAGATGGATAGCTGGGCTTTGGGACCACTTTCGGGAGGGTTACAGTTTCCTGCAGTGCAGCAGCTTGGGCTCCCTCCGCGAGCCTCTCTGGCCATAATGTCATGGCAGAAAATGGTAAGAGCAATATTCTGCGCTCATCTAAGCTTGGCTGCCAAATTGTTCAAAGCTTTGTTGGTGGTAACTTGTTTAAATATCACATTATTGCTTTTAGTATCCCCTGAAATAATGGGAGTGAACAGAGCAGTGGTCTCTGAGGTTGAGGCGAGGTATTGCCCCTCATTGCCAGGTGCGGGTCCTCACCCTTTACTGCAGCTCAGAAGAAAGGGCCTCTCAGTCTGCTTTCCCACCGTTTTTGGTGGGGGACCTGCAAGGACAGAAGCCAAGCTGTTGAACATAGTCCTTAACACACTCTTCTGAAGAGATGCTGTGGCCCTGGTTATTACTTACTGCTTTTCAAATCAAAGATAAAACAAAGGTCCTGGCGTTAGTGACACCTTGGTCCTTGGCTGGGTGATGATATTCAGTCTTTTTTAAATACCTCCAGAGCTTTGAGGCATTTGATACTGGACAGCTGAACTTCGACTGGCTTTGAATAATCATGATTATTAGGCACCTAGCCTCATTCATGATGAAAACTAGCCAGATGATGCTGTCAAATACAATCCCAACTGGTGCTAGCACTGGTTCTAGCTAGCAGAGAGAATTGGCAAGGACCTTTGTCTTGGTAAAGACCGTGATATTTATTTGCATGACAATTAAATACCAAAAGTGTGCATTTTCCCATTTTAAAAACAAAAAGAAAAACTACATGTAAAATCTCACCAAACTGACCCTTTCCCTGAAACTTTCTGCTTTGGCGTTCTGTTGAAAAATTCCCGCCCAGCTTTAGTCATGGGAAAGAATTTTCTCCTTAACGTTGTTTTGGTCAGAAAAAAGTAAATCTTTGTTTGCATGACTAGGTCTCAGTCATGAAAAACTGACCCCAAAAAATGCTGCTAAGAGTTTCCTCTGGCTGTACAAGACTCAAAACGGGACACGTTATTTGAGAAGACGCATACTTGAGCAGAGTGGGGACTGGGGGGATTTGGGGAAGAAGAAACCCATTGGAAGCTCCTTGTTTCTTACTGAGTGTTTTCTTTAGCACAGCACTTGAACCAAGCGAGATGCCGGTGGCCGGGACCATGTCACGTAAGGCAGCGTGTGCAAGCCTGCCCTTGCGACACTGCCCACGGGGAGCTCTGGAAAACAAACCCTTTTCCAGGCCACATGGCCCCGGCTGGGCTGGAGCTGCTCCTTCCCCTGTGCCTCCAACAGAAGACGAGGACATCTCAGGACAGGCAGTTTTGGGTCCTCTGCGAGGACCGAGCTGTGTGTCATCCTACATCCCCGACGTCCAGCCTGTCCATGAGTCAGGCAGGCACTTATCGAGGGTTTGGATGATTCCTCGGTATTCTCCAGACCTCTTGGGCTTGTAAAGCCAGACAGGAAATCTTGTAGAAATGGTTTTTCCTGTCTGAATCCCAGCCAGGCCCATTTTGAGGACTACCTGGAAATAGCTGGAAGAGAGTCTTGGCGGAAAAAATTCCCACAGTTTGAGCCTTGGCTAGGGACTGGAAGCTGGGCAAAGATTAAATCCAGTTTTCTCAAATCTTAGGAAGTCCTAGGGTATGTAAGAGAGTGAGGATATAAATACTAGCATCCTCCTGCTGCTTTAGGCTGGGCTTTCCGAAGGACATGAGTGACATGAACTCAGCTCCCCCGTGTTTCTGGGACGTAAGAGCCGAACTCCACATGGCCCCTCTGGAAATTCCCCCATGTCCCTGGGCAGAAGGGGGGCTTTCAAGCAGCGATTCGTGCCTTTCTCCCTCTGGAAACCAGATTAATTTCCTCATGTAATTGTGCTTCTCCTGGCCTCAGGCTTTCTGACAGTGAGTTCATCTTCCCCTTTGGCTGCATGGTCAACACCAGGCAAGCTCCCCTCTCTGGGAAGGGTGGAAAAGTTGCTCTTTTTGCCCAATAAAGCCAGAGCAGCCTTCAGACTTACTCCCAAATCTCCTGCCTATAGTCTGACAACAAAAGTTAAATCTTGTTATAAACCAGTCAGCTCTATGGAGGCTGGTAGTTGTTGCTGGCTTTCCCACTGGAAAATACCGCCAATGGGCAAAAATCCTAGAGGTTTCAGGCATTTGGCTCCGGTAGGGTACCAAGCATGCAAAATCATTTGTTGCATTAAGTCCAACCTAAGCAAACTAAATTGCAGCTTCCATGATTAATATTTGAAGCCACAGATAGGAAGGCAGAAACAACAGTTCAGACCCAAGCAGTAAGCATCTGAACTTGAAAAACGCCCACCATTCAGCCTTCAAGAGCACTTTTGAAGCTGCCTGTAGAGAAAATAATTAAAGAGATGAAAGATACAGTGACTGATAGTAATAAATCACAGGCGGCTGTCTTTGCCCTCTCAGCAAACATAACTCACTTTTCCCTTTAAAATATGGCAACAAGCATTCTTCCTAGATTGCTCTGAATTTATTAGACAAGGTCATTAGAAATGTATTAGGGCAAAATCTGAATTTATAAACTGAGTTACTTAATAGCTTAATTGTTCAGTTAATGATGGGTATGCGCTCTGCCTACTTTTTTGGGCCAGAAGGAAGAGAGCCAGGAATGCAGGTTACTGTGCAGGAGGTGCTGCCATCCCCAGAAGCAGACCACTGGGATCACCCATAGTGCGGCTGGCGCGGGAGCAGGGATGCAGCCCTCCGCCGGGTCCTGGGCTCTGTGGCAGGGGCACAGGGCATCTGAGATGGTTGCTAATTAGCACCAGACAGGTGTGTTTGTATCCCTGGTAATTGGCTTAAAGTTGGCTGGGGTATCTTTTGAGAAGGAAACCTGTTACAGGACCTGCAGCTGGGCTAGACCAGAGCTTGTCTTAGGCTTTTTTGTATGTGCTAATTTGGGAGGGCAATTGGGAAGCTGGGGGGTCAGACCAGTTCAGCTCCACTCCAGTCTCTGCTGGGACCAGCCAGCAGCACGTACATCTCTGCACTGTGCGGAGCTGTCTTCTATGGACTGACAGGTTTGAATTTAGCTGAATTGTTTTGTGTGCATGCAGAAGGCTCTTCTAGCCTTGAGCTTTGAGACATTGAGGCTGAAACTACTCTGCGAGGAGCTCTCCTCATTGCACTGCCAGACTTGTGTGCCCACTTGCAGGACACGACGCACTCTGCAGCATTGCCCTCCCCAGCAGGGACCATCTGCCAGGAGAGGCATTTCTGGAAGCAGCCAAACCCAACAGACTCATTTGCACGTGTGCTTCTCTTCCTCTGGGACAGGATGAGGGAGCAAGCACGCAGCAGGTCTGAGTCACAGGCACCGATGACACGGCTGAGTTTTTGGTCCCACAGACCACCAAAGGGTGGTCACCACGGCGGCCACGAGAGCTGGGGCCTGCTCATGTGGTGCTGCGGGGATCAGGTGTGCGGCACCCATCTGGGGCTGTTCAAAGCAGCACATAGCTCAGCTCCTGGAATAGGAGAAAGAGACTCCAAATATATTTAGCACGGCTTTCAGCTCACTCAGAAGCTGCTATCACCCAAGCATCTCCAGCCTCCGACGGGTAAAAACTCATCACCTGCATCTTCTGCTCTCACTTTTAGCTTAGTCAAACATAGCTTTGTGCTTGTTCAGCAGGCAAAGCCTCTGCTGAACTTGTCAGCTGGGCCAGCATCTTCCTATAGGTCAGGAGATGCACAAGTGAAGACTTCCAGTGAGGACCAGTTCCTCCCGGGATGTTCAGTTCCATGAAACAACAGCATTTGCTTAGTTTTTCTTCATTTCCAGGTAGAATTTGGAGCCTCTTCTTCCTCTTTCTCTGCATGCTTGTTCTGCCCGCCCAGGAGAAGCCAAGTACCCCAGGAGTTAATATAAGACAGACTGGTAGATGACTCTTGTTGAAATCAATGGGTATTTTGCTTTGTGGCAGACTTCATTAGACCCCCAAATTTTTCACCGTGGCATGTTTTCTCTTTCTCCCTGGCGATGGGTAGCTCCAGAGTAAGGAAGAAGGTAAGAGGAGAAAACATGAATTTAATGACTGCAATGACAAACTTTATTACAGCAACTTTATGGGGGGAAAATGTCTCACAATCTTCACTGCATAACAATGTCCCGACAGACATGATGTCATTGCGTCTTAAAAGGTGTTTGAGTTGGAAAATCTTTTCAGAAGTGTTTTAAGGGGCTGTTTAAATGATTAATAAGGTTTACGCATGTGATTTATTATCTCAAAATAAAAATGTACAGTAGGTATAAAATGTATTTGAAAGGGATGACTGTGTTTATTAATGTTACAGGTGTTATACTGCCAGACATTATCAAAATAAATATTCTTAACTGCAAGAGAAAAATGTAGCATCTGGTCAAATTTTATACATCTGTATGTATGTGCCCTGACAATTTGTGTTAGAAGGAAGAAGTAGCTGGGCAGAATATTATTTTGGACCTCATATCATGAAATAACACAAATATGAGATTTCACCTGTTTTCCCTGCTCACTAGAGATACACCTAGCACATACGTGATGTATATTTTGATTAAGTGCACCCATTAAAGCTATTTAATGGTGTTCATTATTGCACATCTGAGAATATTTACCTCATGGACAATATTTAAGTTTCGTCCAAACAGGGCTTGTTGAAGTTAGACCCTTACTCCCTGCTCTGCAGGCACGGGAAGGGACGGCTGCTGGGCGTGAGAACAGCACGTGACTGATACCAGCATCGGCTGTTTTCAGCCTCCCAGTTGTTTCTCTTTTAAATTCCTCTTTCCCATGTGTAGTGTCTACCTGCAGGCAAAGTTACAGTTTTGGCAAAATCTTTCTGAGACAGATTCCTATTTTTTTTTCTTAAAAATTCAAAAAAAGACTGAGACTGCCTTTATTTCCAGTGGAAGTTTTGCTTATGGGGAAGTTTTCAGTGGCAAAATGGATTTGCTTGAACACAGCTTATTTTGCAGATCTCTGAATCGCAGGAAATTAGTTTAGATGATTAGAAATGAGGAGACTTGAGACCTTCTCACACACCAGCTGCGTGATGACTCCTTACTCTCTTTTCTCATTAACTCTCTGAAGGTTGCAAATGCCCACGTAGATATTCCCATGCTCCATTCAAACACTGGCTGGGCCCTGCCACCAGCCCGAGGGGCTCTGTAGTGCTACAGTCCTCGCTTGCCGATGGCTAGGGAGTGCCCAGGTTGGGCGGTGGCACCCTAAACCACAGGCTGACTTCAGAAATCTTAGACTTGACTTCCCCGAGACACCGTTTCCTCCAAAGTGAAACAGGGATAAGTATTTCCCTGACCTGATGGCACTGAGATTAAGGGTCTAGGTGAGCAGTCCCATTTCCTCCATAGCGTCTGCCCCTGCGCAGAGTAATTCCTAAAAATAAAAGCTGCCAGAGAAGCAGAGGTTGGATTTCTTTATCTGGAAGTGTTCACTTCCAAAATTTTCAACTTTCATCCCTTGGTCATGAATACCAAGCAGACAGTTGCCTACATCCCAAAGGGCTGTGGTCCCCTCCTGCTGTCCCGTAGCTGCTCTACCCCACACCGAGGGCCCTGCTAATATTGCCAACAATGCAATTTTGGCATCTCCTGGCATTTCTAACTTTTATTAAAATAAGCCCAAATGGGAATCGCATTCTGCCTCCTCTGGGGTTTCCATGGAGCAGATCTAATTATCTTTCTTTAATAGCACTAATTGACGGACTTACAGCCCCAGCCGTTCAGCCCACTCCTCGGCGCTCCCTTTATCCCTTGCACTGCCCTGGCCTCTCGCGCTGGATGGGATTTAAGCATGGTCTGCTGGTTTGTGAAACCACTTTGACTTCTTGCCCTCAATTCGCTCGTGCTACCTGAGCTCCCCGACCTGTTGACAGAGGAGCTTTCCTTTGTCTTTGCAAATTGACACAGCTGCACACTTCGCAAACAGACTCAGATGTTGAGCTTTGGGCTGAATGGATCCTCCAGATTAGCACGGGGGAGAATTAGCTTTAAAAACGCTAAGCTGGAGCCAGCAGCAGGAGAATGGAGTGAAGCTCTTTATCGGGATTCACTGCCATAGAAAGGGGCTCCCCGCTCTCGCAGCGATATTTACTTCCCTTTGGGGAGGACATTCCTGGAGCCGATAGCTCATCATGACCCTGTACCACAGCCGAGAGTTAATTAGCCTACTGTATAATGGGAGATTCGCCCGGAGATTACATGCGGTGATCTTTCACCACACACGCTGTTTGCTGAGTGGTTTGGGGCTCTTGGCAAGCACAAAAGCACAAATGCAAGCAGCAGAAAATCTGGCACGGGGGGACTGCTGCCACAGCGCTCGGCAGAGCTGCAGGCAGGGGCCGAGGCTGAACCCGGCCGGGTCCCCCGCTCTCCCGAGGTCCCGCTCCCCCATCCTCATGGCATGCATGGACACGGCATGTGCAAGCCCTTGCACGGCTCTTTTTGCAAATGGCTTGGAAAATTGGCCACAGAGATGAATTTTCCGAAGCTGGAGCAAGAGGGTAGAAAAGAAAGGTGACAGCCACCTCTGCCTCGCATTAAAGCCAGGATGTGAGCGGGGAGAAAGCGGCCATCCCGGGCCAGGCAGGGGAAGCCATCTGCCTGCCCTGCCTTGTCTGGAGGCAAGGGGTCAAGATCGGCATTGGGGGCAATTAACACTGAACAACTTGTTAATGATTTTATAGCAGGTTAAAGAAAACGCCTCAAATAAAACTACGGGAGATCTTCTATAACTCTACATGGCTGTAAATATGTATTAACTTAATTACTATCAGCAATTACAGCTCAGTTTGGAAACAGTTGAAGCGGGTGCACACAAAAAGGGATTATTATCCTTAGAAAATGAGTGCAAAGATAAAAGGGATTTATTTCACATTAGCTAACGAGCAGAGGCAGAGGTGCAGAAATGGCGTCCCCCTCTGCTTTACAGTGCTCGTAAAGGGGACAGGGAGCAGCTGGGCTCTGTGTCCCAGGGCAAGCGAGGGCCACATGTGAGCCCAGCGAGCTGAAGGGGTGGCACTTCCAGGAGTGTGGCAGGGAAGAGCCTGGCACCAAGTGAGCCACCTGCCCCTCCGAGAGGACTGTGCCCGCTGGAGTTACACCCTCATGCTCATTTACTTCACCTTCAGCCACTTCTTGTGGGGGGCTCAGGACCAGCTCCCGTTACCCACCCATTCTGCTCCTGAATATTGTTTC
The DNA here is from genome assembly GCF_047370975.1 of Nipponia nippon. Lineage (NCBI taxonomy): Eukaryota > Metazoa > Chordata > Aves > Pelecaniformes > Threskiornithidae > Nipponia > Nipponia nippon. Next base: position 14,930,745 of record NW_028262391.1, read on the forward strand.
CCTCATTTTCTCCCTGGGCCTATGCGCTTGTATTGCATGCAGCTGTGGGAGCTGGTTGGACTTGTTCAGGATGGAAGGTCTGTATTTCACAGGCATCACATTTTGCCCAGAAATGCCTAAGCTGACCCCAGGAAGAGCTAGAAAAGCATCTCTCCTTGGACTGAGAATCTCTCTCTCATTTTCCTGGCTTGTTACAGTGGTTTCTAACCCTATCCCTTAAAGATAAATGCCTGACTTCATGTTAAATGTGCCTTGATTCCCTTTCCTGGTTTTGAGTCTTTGAGTTCTTTGAGTCTTTGAGTTCTCTACTAAATTCAATATTTGTTCTGTTTCTTCTTCCTATCGTGACTTTTAGATGTATGACCAAATGCTCATTTTTCAGGGTTGCGCAAAATCAGTTGAGCTCTGCAAGTCTCACTCCAGAGTGCTCATTTCTGCCTTCAAATAATTTTTGTGACTCTCTTGGTACTCGCCAACATTTCAGCACACTGTTTGCAGTGGGAGCACCAGAAGGTGATAACTACTTTCCCGTGACAGCTCTCTCCTATCTGTCCCAGCACCTCCTTGGTGTTTAGCTACAGCAGCATCACTCTGCTGGAGCCAAATCCTTCCAAGGACCAGAAAGTCCTCGGTCCTCACCCTGAGCCCTCCATCACCTGCTGGTCCCCTCTCCTTGCCTCAGCTCCCCATCTCTAACGCGATTAATGTCGTCTTAGATATTCATTCTCCATTCTCACTGGCATGATTGAAAGCTGAATTCACAATTAAATATTAACTCATGTTTAAAGGCCAATCGTTATTCAAAAGCATTGGAACATTTTGCCATCTGCATCTGTTTCTGGCGAGCTGATTCCCTGATTAAACCAAGTAGAGGTTGCTAGTGGTGGTCAGTGATGCACAGAGCATTTCCCAAGTGCATCCCCCCGTGTCTGCCTGGCTGCCTGTGGCACATGGGGACTCCTGCTCCACAACCCAGACCTGGGTTTCAGACTCCCCCGGGGCAGCATTGCTGGGGTCTCCAGGGTACCCTGGGCTCAGCCTGAAACGGCTCCTGCTCTTTGAAGATGCAAAGTGTCCTTACTGACAATCCCCAGCCTTTGAGACTGGGGAACAGAGCTGGAAACCTGGTGAGATAAAGCTGCTTTGTGATCGCCATTGCCTTTGTCATGCACCGAGGCTGCCAATACAATTGCAATATCCCTTATCAAGTGCTTAGCCCAACCTGCCTGTTTAGGGCCAGAAGGCAGAAATGCTGCCTGGGAAAAGTGGGGGACAAGGCTAACAGACCATTCAGTAGCCCTGAAAATGGAGAACCTAAAAACAGGCAGGCTTCGAGAACGGGGAAAGGACAAGGGGCTTCTGGACCCCCATGGTTTATCCTGACTTCCTAAACTTGGGCACGGGCAACCTTTCAGGCTGGCTGCCTAAGTGTAGGTGCTGCTGTTCCTGGCTGCCGCCCCAGGACCTGCCTTTCCCGAGGTCCCCAGCAGCCATCCACTGTGCCGTGAGCATCAGCACCCAGCTGAGCACCCACAGGCAGAGACACTCAAAACAAGGCCATTTCTGCCCTGACAGAGTGAACTTACCAGCGCCTGTAAATCACGGACAGGAGCACAGCAAGCTCGGGTTCTCCAGTGCGAGCAGAGATGTTGTTTAACTGTCTTACAAACACATTTATCACTATAGAACATGACTTTTGCACATATCATCTGCTTTTCTTTCCTGATCTACCTCTTCCACCCCGAACTTTCACACGTGTTCAGCACTGCTTTACAGATAGTTATCCCTGCAAATGGCAACCTCTCCTGAAGGCTTCTGCCACCGTCTCTGGTAAGAAACCCATCCGAGGGGGAGCCTGGGTCTGGGCTCTGGAATGGCATTTGGAGCAGTAGCAATGTTTGAACGCAACAGTATTTCCTTCTGAGAAAAAAAAAAGGGACTCTTCAACTTGTTTTCTCTCCCCCACGCGCCCCTCCTGGAGGAGATATTCGCCAAGACTCACAGATGGGATCGTTTACAGTTTCCTTTTGAGCTGCCTTGGCCCTTTCAGGTTTTGTTTATTCGAGCTGGACTCTCAAACAGGGGAGGGTGGGACAGGCAAGGCCTCCCTTCCATATTCTGATTTGGACTGGGGTTGCTCAAGTTCCCCATCTGACAGAAGATGATTGATGAGAACGATGCTGGCTGTAAACTTGGGAGGGATTCGAGACTGGGTGGCTCTGCAATTTGCAGGGCCTTAAATCCCGGTTGTCGGAGCAATGCGGGGAATGGCATCCTGGGGTAATTACAAACCGACAACAGGAAAAGCCATTGGAAATGGCAGGCACTCCGGCGTTGCGGTGGGACAGCTGGAAGGGTGGCTGTGTGGTTTTTTGGTTTGCTTTGCTTGTGAAAACACGCACGTGTAGTCCTGAGCTGAGGTCAAAATGTGGTTACAAAAAGTAGGGTCTAGAGAGGATGGGGGGTTCCACAGCAGAAAATTGCCTGGAAAGCTGCTGGAAGAGCTGGGGAGTGCCCCAGAGAGGAGGAAGTCATTGCTACATGCAAAATCTTTGGCAATTATCCTGGTGGCAATGGGATAAATACACACTTGTTAAGAGCATGAAACCAGCTGGTGACAGTGCTGGTCCTCCCTGACGGCCCTTGCTGGCCAGAGCTTCCCGTAGCCTCCTCTCCTGCGAGCAGCTCTCGTTGCACAAGTGTCAGCCTCAGTTTCCCCAAACCAAGGCTTGGAGGGAAAGGCCTCCAGGAGAGGAGAAGATCCTCGTTCAACTCACGGGCCCAGGCAGCAAGGATGGGAGGCACGGGGGACTGCCACTGCACATGAGTCAGGATGGTGGCCACCATCCACGAGGTGCACAACTTGTTCAGCAAGGGTCTTCAGGGGACGTTTACAGGGAAGCTAAACTTTAATCTGGTCTGGCACATGTGCTAGGAGTGGCTTTCAGCAAAAAAGATTCAGCAGCCTCTTTTGCCGTGCCTGATTTGAGCAGGTCAGGGCTCCCAAGGCACTGAGGAGTTGAGGGGTGTGGGACTGACCAAGGCTGTGCGAGACAGGGATGCCTGTGCCCATGCTGCTAGCTGCTACGTCGGGTACTGAGTCACCAGTTTCTCTTTTCCAAACTGGAATGGACTAGCACTGCTTTTCATTGCTGCTGCTGAACAGACCTGTCCTCGTGTTATCCTTGGTGAACTACAGGGTGTGTGACCTGGGTTGCATCTCCAAGAGCTTTATTCAAAGCTGTAAGCACCCTGAAGCCTCTAGACTGGAAATTTAACAAAACCAGGAGAGCTGAGCTAGAAGAAAGCAGCCAGGGGTGAAGCAAGGCCCTGAGCTAGATGCACTTAGAGTAGCTGCTCCAGTTAGACTGGATAACTCTGCGGGGTTGGTATGGGAAGGAGGGGATTTCCCCTCCCTCTGCCTGTGCTGCTGGTTTAAATCCAACCACAACTGAGCAGTAAATAAGAGTTACCACCCGGCAGCTGCCGGCTGACCTGTGTGCAGTGAGTCAGTGAGCTCTGGCCACACAGCCCTGCAGACATCGGCAGCAGAGGAAACCTGGTCTGAAAAGCATATTTTCTTTGGGAACATGGTCTCATTTGGGTGAGCCCTGCAGTGCTCCCTGCACTCCAGTGCTGCAGATGCATCCCAGGATGCAGTGATGCTGCATACCAGCTCCACAGATGCATGCAGGGATGCAGTGATGCTGCACACCAGCACTGCAGATGCATCCTGGGATGCAGCTCTGCCACGCAGTGCAGCAGCAAGTGTCTGCGTGTTGCAGCTCAGCAGTCAGGATACGTGAGGCCAGAGGCCAAGCAGTATCAGTGGGGCCGTGTAACTGGAATAGCTGTGATTAAGGGGAGCTGGTGCCTTGTAACGCTGCTGAGCAATCTGCAATCGGCAAAAGAGTGTCGTGGTGCTGCGGCTGCTCAGGCTGAGCCTGTAGCAGCTTGGCCATATTCATAACTGCCTTGGTGACAATGGGGTTACTCACGTGGGGCAGGGTAAATGTTTGAATACAGGGACAGTTCCCCAGTGTCTCACGGACCTAACAAACAGAGGGGGATCTGAGGAGACATTTGAAGAGCAGAGGAGATTTTTTATAAGGAACTTCCTCTCCTGGGCAGATGAGACAAAGGGGGATAAAACCAAGCAAAAACACATGGCTGCTTATTTACCGCTTATATTCAGGAGAGCTGAGCCATACACACCTCCCACTGTGCAGGGGCTGCACAAACACACGAGGAGACTCAGGTCCTGCCCCAGAGTTTCCAGTCTAAGATGAGGAATTAAAAAAAACCCAACAAACTCGGAGGAGTAGCAGCTCTGAAATCTCTCTGCAGATCTCCATCTGGTAAAAGAAGTGCAGACAGGGGCATGTTCTCTCCACATCAGCTGCACAGCAAGAGCGGCTTAGATGAACTCTCCTGGCTGGTAATAAAATGATTTTACATATGTAGGAAGCAGGATGTGCAAAGCCCAGGAGTCTGATCTTGTTTCTGAGATCAAACAGAGTCTTATTGTACAGGGGTGTGGAGCTGATGTAACTGTCTAGTGTGCCGGACACAATCGCCGTGGTTACGCAGCTGGACCGGAATAAAGCAAGTCTGTATCTGAACTCATTAATTTTTACAACCAACTGAACCACTCTGCCTTTTTCTTCTGCCTTTTCGGTGGCAGAGGACCGTCGTGCGGCGGCAGAGGGGCTCTCCCCCCAGCCATCGGCCCCTCGCCCGCAGCACGGCAGGCCGGGGCTGGCACAGCGGGGGGCTGCTGGACCCATGTGAGCCCCCCGGTCCAGCCGCCCACCATGTCCCCGGGGATGCTCAGCCAGCTGCACAGGTCCGTTTCTGAGACAGGCCAGGAGCTGGGGGGATTAGGGATTAAAACAGGCTTAACGTGAGCGGAGCGGTTGCTCTTCAGCTACAGGTTATGTCAATGTTTCCATTAGAAACCCCCGTTTGCAAGGTTTATAGCTTGGCTGTGAAAGTGCCCTCCAGGCTGGGCTCTGGCAAGCCAGGGAAACCCATGGTTTTCTGCTGAAATGTTCAATGCGGCTGCTTCCAATCTTGCACATTGCTTTTCACCCACATGCAAACTGAGGGGGCTCATTCGGTAAGCGCTGCAGGCAGCAGGCTCCGGCACACTGCGCTGGGAGCCCCATGCGAATGGTCCCTGCCTGCCTGCAGGCCGAGTGCTGCGTCCCCAGGGCAGGCAGGGCAGGCAGGGCAGGCAGGGAAGGGCAGGGCTGCCTGGCCAGCATTTGCACCGTGGGATCCAAGGCTCCTGGGCGACGCTGCAATGCAAAAACAAGGTGAATTTACAAAGAGGCAAAACAGAGGCACAGCATCAGAGCCAGGGGCCAAAGTCACTGGTGAGCTGTGGCAGGGTGAGGGAGTGGGACTGGGACTCCTGGTTGCTTCTGGCCACCGGCCCAGAACCAGGAAGCCACCTCATGCTCCTCCACAATAACCATCCTCATGCTCCCATGGTGGCCCTCCTCAGGAGCTCAGCTGAGAGCTGAGCATCCTGGTCCAGGTACCGGAGAGGCAGCCGTGGCCTGGGGACAGTACCAGCCCAGCGCTCACAGCAGGTTTTTACGCAGTGGCCAGAGCCCTGTAAGAGGCTCCCCTGGCCGGCAGCATGCTGAGCCTGGGTCTGACCCTGCCTTGGCCACCTAGCCCGGGAAGGGCTGCCTGGCCGTGGACCAAACGCACATCCAGGCCTCCTCCCTTCATGCCACCCCTTCCCACTCCTGGGAAGCAGCTCTTGACACATACGCATTTGCCTAATTTAAAGAGTTGCCAAGAGCACTTGCAGGCTGGGATTTTGCTGTGAGCAGGACCTCCCGGGGCAGGCAAGACTACTTTCTTCCCTTGCTCCTTCCACCTGGAAGGCTGGAAAAAAGGAGAGAGAGAGATGCCAGCAAGCCCCTGGGCACAGCGCTGAGCTCCCCAACAGCACAGCACCCACCTTCCCCTTCAGGAGGGTACACACATGTCCCCCTGCCCGGCTGTGAGCACTCCTGGCCCCATGCAGAGGTGCTTCAGGTGGGCAGCTCCCCCCACCCCAGGCTCCATGTTCCCCCTGCCTGCCCCTGGCACAGCTAATGGTCCCAAGGCTCGGACATTGCCAAAATCTGCTACAAAAGCTGCCCCTCTCTCCTAATGAGGTAATCGGTGCCATTGTCCCAATAAGAAGGTAACCCCTGCAAAGAGCTCAGTTAAGCAAACTACATCAAATGATTTACATCTCTCCCCCCGAGCCGGGACCCTGACCCAAACCCGGCCGAGCCCCGCAGAGTCCCTCCCTAGTGGCACAGCAACAGCCACCACGTCCTCGGCCGCCCTGGCCACACGCACCCTGTGCTCTCCTACCACCCTCCTTCCAGGGGAAGGTGCCTGAAGCCACGGGGTGGCCCATGGCCGAAGGGCCAGGGCTCGCCATAGCCATGGTAGCCTGGCACAGGGCAGCCATCAGCACTGGAACAAGTGGTGGTCCACCTGCCCAAAGGCACCCCGGCTCTTGCAAATACAGGATGGGTCTCTGAGCAGTCCCTGCGATCCAGGAAACCCCGAGGGGGTGTCATGGCCCCAACCTGGGTGTTGGGAGGATGCCAGCAGAATGCTGCTGCGCCGGCAGGTGTCCAGGGAGATTATGAGGGGATGTGGATGGGACAAAGCTGGCAATACCAGCAGCACGCATCAGCGTCCCATAAGGGACTCCCCTTTCCTCCATCACCATGGTCTCCTGCCATTCAACTACACATGACTCCCATGGTGAACACCCCCCAGCCCTGGGATGCCAGGGGAGCTGCCAAATCTGTGTGGGAACTGCCAGGGAGCAGCATCCATGCCGTGGGGCTACTTTACCTCCCCCATGCTGGGGCTGGCATGCAGACCCCCACCGGCAGCGGGAAGGTGAGAGCCCAGGGCAGAGCCCCGCTCAGCCTGGGGTGGGCAGCAGGAGGGCAGGGAGCGGGCTCCAGGGGTAAGAGCTGCAGCACCAGCCGGGGGGCATAAAAAGAAATATAAATATTAAGGAATAATTTTCAACTTTTTAGCACCATAAAATCAAAGCATCATCATTTAGATTTACAGTTAACACTGAAGTGTATTGTGCATTTTAGCATACAATCTCAGGCTATTGCACATCCCCAGCCAGGCAGGAGTGGTGCAGCTGGGGTGGGCAGCGCTGGGGAGAGGACAGGGAGCAGCTTTTGGTCCCAGCTTGGAAACAGCCCGTACTCCGGGTTTCCATCCCCAACCATCCCACCAGGCCAGGCTCTCCACTGGGGCTCTGCTCTGCTTCTCCACCATGCCCACACCTCTCCAACCCCAACAGCAGGCTCTGCTCACCCAACAACCAACAGAGAGAGAAAAAATTAAAGGGGGGGAAGAGAAAAACCCCAACTCCTTGCTGTTTTTCTGCTGCCTTTCCAGTATACTTGAGTTACCATGGTTAGGTTTTCACTGTTCTCCTTGACCCCTGCAGCTTTCCCTTATGAGTTAGTGTCCTGGAATGTCTCTTTACGAGGTGCCTAGAGAAGTAAAGCTGACCTGATGCCAGCGCCCCCACACTGAGGACTTTATTAGTTTTTTAATTTTCTGTCTGGGTGCTCTCACTTGCCTCAAACTTTCCACAGCTCCTAGGATTTATTAATGAAGGAGGTTCGTTTGTGTCCTGCCTCCCCTTCCCCACTCGGTGAATTGGTGGTGTTGCTTTGCCTGCTGCTATTTTTAATGGCTTTTTTGGGGTTTTCAGGAGATCTGGTGGAGATCTGCAAAGCAGATCTGCAAAGCAGATCTCCACCAGATCTCCTGAAAACTGAGAAAAAGCCCAAAAGAAACATGGGGGACACAGATGGGAGCAACCATGACGGGACCATCCTGATGGAAACACAGGACGTGGCAAGTGGAGCCCGACCAAGGAGCCAGCGCTGGGACCAGGAAAGCTGAAAAGAGCCACATCGTTGCCAGTGGGATGCGAACCCCAAGAATTAAGATGATAAAATCATTTTGGTTCCCCCAAAATACATAATAGCTTAAATATTGGGGTGGGAGGGAGCCTCCTTGTCTCCCACGCTGGAGGGGCCCTGGGACACCGAGCTGCAGGCTGGTGAGGAGGAGGAGGAGGCTGAGGGGTGATGAAGGACATGCAGAGATGTGCTGCATGGGGAGGAGAGGAGGATGAGCAAGGCTGAAGAAGCAGAGAGACCCTGCAATATAAACACGGCCAAAAGGATGCGGAGAGGGGGAGAAGCAACAGACTTTTAAGGCAAGAGGAAAAAGGGCCGAATATTTATTTGTCCATAAAATAAGTCTCCATAGCAATGAAATGCTTCACAATATCTTTTCAAAACAAGCCCAGCCATGTGGCGTGCAGGCAGAGCTGCCAGAGGGGGATGTGACGCCTGCCCGGGCACCATGTTCCCTCGGATGGCCGGTCTCGCACGAGGGACTGCCAGCCTCACGCAGGGCCACTGGCAGGGGACGGGGAGGGAATGCTCCTTGGGGGCACCGGGCAGCCCCAACCCATGCCCTGGGGGGTGGCAGTGGGGTTATTTCTGTGCCAGGGTGAGGAGGTGGAGGGAGTAGGTGGCTTTTTTACAGCTGTGTCTTGTGTCAGGACACCCCAGGGTTGGGCAGGTGCAAGATGCGCAAGCCTACCTGGGGTTAGGCAGGGAAGGAAAAAGGATGTGCTGCCCCAAAATGCCGGGAAGAAAAAAGGGCCAGGGGAGTGGGATGAAACACCAGCTGCTGCCCAAGGAGCTGGCGATGCCTCCCGGGCTGGAGGCAGCCTTGGGCAAGCGACGTGCAGCAGGACAGACCCCGACACACCTGGTATGTGGCTCTGGGGTTACAGGGCACCTTGAATTCATTACCGAGCACGCAGCATCTCCTGGGCTGGTGCCAGCAACAGCATCGCATCCGTGCTTTACAGCTGGGGCAAGTGCCGCACGGACCACACAGGCAGCGTATCGCCCACCCCGGGAGGCGTAGGGGATTCCCCACGCCATCCTGCCCAAGAGGAGGGGAGACAGTCGGAAGGGGCCTGATCCTGAGCCCTGGGCTCCACCGGCAGCCGTCTTCCGGCCACCTCACGCCTGCCGCTCTACCATGTCATCTTGGCTGTTGCCTGACCCAAAATATCTCGGCAGCAGCATGAAGCACCTCTCCCGGAGATCGCTCTTAGAGAAATGTCACTGCAAATAATTTGGCTCCAACCCACAGGGACATAAATTCCATTATTTTGATGTCAGCTGCACAATTTGTTCCTGTAACAAGGTGTTTTAACCTCACTTCGTATTCATTGTTCTGCCTACTTTGATTTTACTGTAAATGACTGAATTCGCTTTTGATGTGGTGCCAGTGCCCCATAAATCTTGTCACTTGCTGTAAGAAAGGAAAGAGCCCTCCCCACTCTTTGGTTTGCAGAGGGTGGCGGCGGGGGGGACTACCAGGGTACCAGGAGGGTCCGGGCAGGGATCCTGCACCACCCGAAGCAAGGGTCGGCTCTGAGCATCCACCTGATTTTTCCAGGCGGGGAAACACTCCGTAAGAGGGGAGAAGGCCGAGGGGAGGAGGAGTTGCATTTCTCTTGCAAACCACTAGCTGTGAGCCAGCTTCATTCAGAGATTCACGGCTCCTTTGAGGACCCAGCCGGCGCTTCGAGCTTGCAAGAAAACCCCAGACCAAGTGCGATTTGTGTGGTTTGAGGTTTCATCCTGAGCTGCTTTTAAGTGTTTCGGTTCCCAGCAACTCTTTTAGTGTGTGCTGGAGGTGAGTAGGGGCAATAAAACCACCCCCCACAAAACCCGCACTTAACTGAACATTTCCAAGCCCGGCAGCACTTGGGGGACGGAACCTTCCATTACTGCCATCGCCCAAATTCCTCCTAACCCCAGCGGCAGTCGGATCAGACTCCTGTTTTCCAGCTGGCAATGCTGCTTGGGTTTTGTTCCTCATCTGCCTGAGTGTTTCTGCCTGGACTGCCTGGTAATGCAGCTCAGTGAATTTTGGAGGTATTACTTGCAGGAAACCCTGTTCCCCGGAGCCCGCCTGCCCTGGAAGTGCGAGCCCCCTGCCTGCGCCCAGCAGGGACTGAGGCGCCAGCCCCGATGCTCACGCCAGGGTGAGGGTCGGGCTCGTGACTGGGAGGAAGCCGTGGCCCTGCCGCCACTGAACAATCGGCGGAAAGGGGCCGTGGCCTTGGCTGGCGTCCCAGGGATGGGGACGGCTGCCTGCCGGCAGGGGCAGGGACCCTGCCGCCTCCACAGGGGACAGACCTGGTCCTGCCCCAGATGCATTCCAGCCAGATGCCTTACCCTGGCGCTGCTCCACATGCAGGAGGTCCTTCAAAGGGAAAGGCTATAGCTCCTTCGCCAGGTCCTAGGAGTGCAGGAGTGCAGGGAATTGGGGTGGCGCCTGCTGTGGGGTGCACAGTGTGCAGTGCATGGTGTGCATGGTGCGGTGCCCAGTGTGGGGTGCACAGTGCCTGGTGTGCATGGCAAGGTGGAGTGTGTGGTGCACAGAGCCCCGTGTGCATGGCGTGATACCCGGTTCATGGTGCACAGTGTGCAGTGCACGATGCCCAGCATGCATGGTGCGGTGCCCAGTGTGGGGTGCACAGTATATAGAGCCCGGTATGCATGGCATGGTGCACAGTGCGTGGTGCACAGTGCACGGTGTGGTGCATGGTGCCTGGTGCCCAGTGTGCAGTGCCTAGTGCCCACTGCGCATGGTGTGATGCCCAGTGCATGGTGCACAGGGTGCAGTGCAGGGTGTGCATGGCGTGGAGCCTGGCATGCCCGGCATGATGCCTGGTGCGTGGTACACAGCATGCGAGGCACCGTGCAGGCTGTGTGGTGTGCAGCATGCAGTGTGCTGACCTCTCATTGCCTCTGGCCCTGAGCGGGGGCCAGGAAGGGAAGTGCTGCTGGTCCCGCTGCTTTCATCGGAGATCTGGAGCACCGAAGCCTGCCCAGATCCTAATCAGTGTGGGAAAGCAACGGCAGGGCCTGCTCTCGCCCTGGCCTGATGGAGACGCCTTTTATTTTCATAAACTTTATCGCAGCCCGCAGCCCCTGATAAACCACCGTAAATAAACGGAGGGGAGCGTGGCGGCCAGCCAGGGCCGTTCGCAGACGCACGCGCTCACTGCCGCCCCGCTCCCCGGGGGGACGCCCCGTCACACGCCAACTTTCAAAGCCTTCCTTTTATTCCCCCGCCGCCGCCCGGCACGGGGAAACCACATGGCCTCGCCATTGGGGACCAGCCGGGCAGCCAGCGCCCGCCGGCAAATTCCTGCCTTGCCCCAGCCTCCCCCGGTGACCCCGGCCCATCGCCAAGCCGCGGTCCTGCTCCCAGCGCTTGGCACGAGCCCTCGTGGGGCCACGGCGGCTCAGGATGTGGCCAGCTCCCACCCCGGGACCGGGGGAGGACAGTGTCGGGATGGTCGCCTCCTGTCCAGGCAGCGAGAAGGGGGTTGTGTCCCACCAGAGGTCTGAACCAGCAGTGGGTCTCAGTGCCTCCCCCGGGGGCTTCTCTGTTATTGAATTTGAGGATTGCTGGGGCTTGCCACAAATTAACTGTTTGGACCGCTTTTTTTTCTTTCTTTCTTTTTTTCCTTTCTTTCTTTTTTTCCTTCGCTAAAAAGTTTGGGTTTTGTTTAGAAAGGTTTACATTCTTCTAGGAGTATGGAAAAACAGGATCCGGGGGGTTGTTTTCATGCTGGCTCCACAGACTGACAAAGACAAAAGTTAACCCTTTTCCATTTCTGTCTGGAGTTGCTGCGGGTGAAAGGCATCCTGGCCTGGGCTGGCAGCTGCCCCGCAGCTCCTGCCCGTTCCCAGCCACGGGGTGCCCCGCTTTCCTGTGGTCTCCTCTCCCCTTCAGCATCCTCTGCCCATTGCAGGCAGGGACTGGGGAAAACACGTTTGCTTGTGTTTCCTTTTGCACAGTGACTTATGGTAGCTAATTTTAAGCTGTACCTTACCCCAGCATTTGCAGAAGGCAGCCTGGTGCAGTCGAGTACCAGGTTTTTGCTTCTACGTGTGCCTTCCCTCGCTGCAGCAGGACGAGCTGCCTGGGACCAGTGCAGGAGGGTTTCAGTTACTGCTGGTTTATACTCTGCCTCCACTGCCAGTTGTGAGGGAGGCTGCCCAGCTGGTGCTGACAGCTTCTGCTGTTAAACCAACTTGATTTAATACAGAAATGGCTCAGACCACAGCACTCTGAATTAAAGGTATATAAATTGCGTGCCACGTCACATGTGCCAGAGCTTTGGCCGAGTGCAGCTAGTCCAGTCCAGTCCACTCCAGCCGAAATGCGGTGGGTGCCCATGGGTGACTGTCACCTGCGTTTGCAGGGCTGCATGGGAACCTCTTCTGTCTGCATTTGCCTGGTCAGCAGCATCTCTTGGGGCTCCCTCCGTAGCTCCCGGGCTGCAGCAGAGGTGGCAGCAGGCAGCAACGCAGGGGACATCTTCCCCTGCCCGGGTCCCTTCTCGCCGGGGCACACCGCAACACACTCCCCCCCCCCGCCTTCAGCCTCCTCCTGGCTTTTCATCCCATTTCTCCAATTTGCCACAATCCTTTTTCTGTCTGCGGCCCCAGCCTTGCGCGGCATGCAAATGTAATAAATACGCCCTCTGTTTCTCCACGCTGGCCGTTAATGGGAGTGCTCAATAGCGGCTTTCCAGCCCCACAGTGAGCCATTGAGAGCTGCTCTCGCAATACCGTCCCCCCCGGCTCGCTCCACACCCATCCTGCAGCACCCCGCCTGGCCCCGCTCCCCACCGCCCTACGGGCAGGGCAGGCAGAGCACCCCGCGCCGGCCCGCAGCCCCCATCCCACAGCCACCGCTACTCCTCAGGCTTGTTATACCCTGCTGATGAAGGAAATTAACTTGGCCTGATGTGTCTCATTCTTGACAAAGCCATGTCAGATATTACTCATCTCCGTGCTAGCTTCCAGATGCTCACAAAACTGCCTCGGATTATTCACGCCAGCATCTTTCTGGGATGGGAAGCGTGACAGCTGGGCTGTAGCCCCCCACTCCACCCACATGGGTACTGTGGTTGCTGGTCTTGAGGTACCAAGAGAGCATCTTCCCGGTGTTCTCACAGGTAACCACTGATGGCTCTGAGATCCCAGCAGGGAGTTTGATCCTAGTTTGATCCTAAGATGGATAAGGCCCAGCCAGTCTGAAAACAGTAAACACACCATGTAACATTTTATGGTAAAAAATATTGAGGGTTGTTTCTCCTACTTGCACGACACTTTTGCCTCTGATAAAGAGGCATGTTATGGAGGGACTGAACCCTCCACTATTACAAATAAGAACTACTTTATTTTCCAGGCTCACCAGAAGTTTGCAAAGACAAACACACTGACTTTCTGCAACTGTTTCCACTCTTGGAAGAACATCTCCTTCTGTCAACAGGAACGCTTTCCTGTTGGATGTTCCAGTTACGCTCCGTTTAATCTTTCAGGCGAGGATCCCTAGATGCTCTGCTCCTCCTTGTGTAATATCTTGGCTCCGAGTCTTGGATCTGTTGAAAGTGAAGGAGTCTGAGGGGTTGTGGGGGTTTGGAGGATTGGGCCCATGGGACAGCAGTGGAAAACATCCAGAATGAAGACTATATTTTTGAGAGTCCTTAGAAGAGACACTGCAAGGCCGCTGGTTTCTCACCCAGGAGTCCTTCTAGGGAGCTAGGCAGCATGGGGTGCTGGTCCCCCTTGCAGTGATGGTGCATGCCAAGGTGGCGTCCACAGCATGAGCCACCTCCACATCTCCACCCTGGCTTCTGAGGGACTTGGGCTCCTTCTGGAGGACTCCAGTCATGAGACAAGCCAAGGCCCATCTCCGGTGTCCTGCCTGTCCAAGCGCTTCCAGGGACACTCCAACAGGACATGGCATTGGCTGCATGACCACGGAGTGTCCTTGAACTTTCCTCCCTGGGATTTTATTCTGTAAGGTGCTGGCAATGAGAAAACCCTCTCCATGCCCTTCCCCCACCCCAAAGCATCCTTAATAAAAATAAAGTGCCCAAAATAGCCCTAGACAGTGCTTGACATTTGCCAGACAGCTGCTCTCGAGAGTGCTACAAAGGTTATGGACTGCTCTCTGCTGCGCTCCTCCTCCCACCCCACCGCCACCCGCGTGAACCTTGGAGCAGGGCCAGGTTTCATGGGAGTCTCGTGGTTTGAAAACGCCAGCTTTGAGAGGGAGCTGGGATGCAGGGAGGTGTTTGTGGGTCGCTGCCTCCTGTCCTGGCTGGGCAGCTCAGAGCAGAGCTGGGGTGACCTCTGCGAGGCGAGCTGCAAACCCTTGCATTAGCTCTGCCCATGCCTGGAGCTGGCAGGATGCTGCTGCAGAAGCCCAGTGGCTGTGGTGCAGGGCTGTCCCCACCTGCAAGGCATTGGGCACCTTTGCTTGCTCTTCCAGGTGTCTGAAGGCACAGGCAGAGGTGTTGCCCCGTGGTGTGCACCTCACCCCGTGCAGCCAGCAACGGGGTCACACCTGGCTGCAGGGTCACAGCCAGACTTAACAGGTCCCCAACAAATGCATGGTGAGCCCGGGAGGCCGGGAGGCCAGGAGGCCAGTGGTGCCTGGGAAAGTCATGACTTGAAGGAAGACTTGGGAGTCATCTTGGGTCAAAGCCCCAGCGCAGGTGTAAGGAGTTGTGCAACCTGGGGAAGGAGCAAGCAGGGTGGGAGACCTGCAAGGACGTGGTGACCGGTGCTGGAATCAGCACCTGGAGAAGGATGTGGGGACACGGTGAGAGGCCAAAGGAAGGGCCTGGACAGGCAAGCCTTGAGATGAGGGCAAAAGGGACTCAGCAGAGAGAAGGTCGAAAGGCAATTTAAGCACCTGCAAAAGTCGAGGGACCTTCCTTCTGAGGTGGAACTGGTCCTGTGTAGCCTGGCAGGTTTATCATCTTTCTTGGGAGCATCCAAGAAGAGTTGTAGCTGGGGACAGGGCACTATCTGTGATCTGAAGAGGATCTGAAATTCCCCTTCCCATGGAGCTTGGCTGGTGCTTCTCATACTAGGACAAGGTCTCGGTATGGAGCAGGAGGAACCCCCCTTCTGTGGCGCTGGTGTTTTATACAGGGAACAGAAAATCACAATCCAGGCCTGAAAAGTGAAAGGTAAAGGCATGAACTTTTAAATTAAATACATCATAGAGAAATACATGAAATCCATGATCTTAATCAAAATGAGAAGCCAGCAGCAGCAAGGCATGACCCAGTTGTTTTATCTAGTAACCAAATAAATATATACATGTATTTTAAGCAAAAGAGTCAACGACCTTTAAATAGGGACAAAAGCGTGCATGCAGGAAGGAAATTTATCACTTAGGACAGAACAGGGTCTTTGAAATGTTAAATACAGTAAAAATTGTTTTAAACTATACAAGTTAGGAACAGAGGCCTCAAAGAGCATCTAAGTCCCAGCAACTTCACCAGGCTCGTGCTGCGCTGAACTGGAGGCAAGGAGGCAACCAGCCGGCAGGGAAAAGGGCAGGATCACGGTCAGCTCCATCCATGACCTCACCAATTTTGGGAGATATCAGTACTGGGAGGTCTTCAGGTGTGGTTTTGTTTTCCCTTATCACACCCGTGGGGCTCGCTCCTGCACAGGGCAGGGCTGTCGCTGCTCCCTGTGCAGCCCTTGGGGCTCTGCTGTGGCTGAGAGATGAGGACGGGGGGACGCTAGAGAAGCTGTCCAAGGGAGTTGGTGGGTCTGGCAGAGATGCGCGACCCAGAGGAGCCTCACAGACAACCTGGCTGGCTTGGCTTTTTTTGGCTTTTTCCCCTCACTTTATGTTTATGCAAATTAAGGTTTCCAAGGAAGTGCCGGTACCGGCTGAGGCCGTGCTGCCAGTTTTCTGTGGGATCTGTCTTGTTTCCTGGGACCTGAGACTATTTTAAGGACTCTTCAGATCTCCAAGAAAAGTCACCTTTAAGATGTTTTTCTGTGCCTGTTTCTCCAGCCTGCAGACTGATTTGTCCCTGCAGTTTCACCACCCAACAACTTTGATGTCTCGGAGTCTGACACGCTCACCTCTGAAGCATTTCCCATCACATGTCTGGCTGTTTATACCTTCGAGGCACGCAGCCACCCTTTTCTGTTTAAGGACTGTCTTGACCACATCAGTAGAGTGAGAATTTCTAAAAATAGATGAACTGGCAAACTTCACAATCTGGAAAATGACATGCTTTTGAAATCTGTGGAAAAGAATGGATTCCTTAAAGTATAGTTTACAAATACTGATTTCATTATTTATGGTAGCTGTAAAGCACAGTGCATTCGGAAAGCATCGTCCCATTGAAGAAGTGTGTTACTCATTACGATGGCTTTAGCGTTCCAGCATGTTCCTCAACTGAAATTTAGCCAAGAGAACAAGCTGGGGGCATACACAGGGGCAGCCTGGGGGGAAGCTGCTTCTCATTTCGTATTGGAAAGAGGCGATGAACAGGAGAAGGGGGAACTTAGGGGGACTGCAGGAGCCTCTGCTAGAGTCTCTTGTGGCACCAGAGGAAGAGGCAATGCAAAGATACTAAAAAGTAGCAAATTCACAGCTGCAAAGAGAAGGGATAGCTTTTCATACAGTGAACGCTCAGCCCAAGACACCCGCTGGGCTGAGGATGGAGCTGGGTATCAGAGTGGTGGGACACTTCCCTGGCTAAGGCACTGGGCACCAAAGGTTAGGCACAAAACCCATGAGTTTTGGAAAGAAACACCCATGTGTGAATCACCTAGAGGATCTCAGACAGGTCATTTTCCTCCTCGCATGCTCCTGTCTGTGTGGGTGAGCTGGGGGCTGTAGCTGGGAAAGCTGCTCCTGGCCCGGAGCCCACCTTGGCTGTGGTGCGCCCCAGCACAGGACAGCAGCCCCGGAGGGTCAAACCAGAGGGCTTTTAGGAATGAGTCTCTCCACTGCTCCATGCCCACGATTGGGTCCAGCACACACAGCACGGAGGGGACCACAAAGCATTTCCCTGGGTTTAAGACAGTTCCTCTGTGCTCAGGCACACTCAGCACCCTCTCCTCCCAGCTCTCCTCAGTACACAGAAAATTTCATACGTTCTTTGCTGTTCTTCCTTCAATATTTTGCTCAAGTGCAGCAATAGCTGACATTTGTTTTCCTCACACACCGTGCTAGGCAGAGACTACCTCTCCTCCAAGTCTTTTCAAAAGTACCCAGCACCAGGAATCATTCTTGGGATGCCAGGATTTAAATTTCTCCGTTTTCCCCTGCCACTATGTTGTCCTTCACCCACTCCACTTTTTTCATTCCTAAAGTCACTGGTAGCCAAGGGAACGTGCTCCTTTTTATGCCAGCTGTCCTGGTCTTATTGTTTCTTTTAAAAGATTTATTGCATCATTGCTCTCTGCTTCTCTCACTATTTCCACTAGTGTATTTGTAGACGCGGGTAAGTATTGCAAGACCGCCTGCACCTGTTCCTCCGAGTCCTCCTTCTCCTCTGCATCTTGCCCTTCTGTGAAACCCTCCTGCAGGAATTCCTCACCCGGGCTTGTGTTTCACCCTTGAGCCGTACCTTTGGAGCTCTGAAACCATGCTCTGAAGTCTTGGCACTGCAGAAGAGGTTTCTCAAGAATGTTCTCTAAGGATTTGGGGTCCGCTTCAACTGTTACAGCCATGTATAGATATATGGGTATATATATACATATACCAGCAAAATTTCTGACATCCCACCACAATGGCAAGCGATTGAGGGGGTAACTTCTTGGCACTAAGGGTGGTGTCCCCAGCCCCTCTGCCAGTGCTGGTCCCCTGCAGGAAGCCTGCTCCGGCTGCTGCTCCTGAGCACCCGCACGGCCCCTTGCTTTGGGAATGCTGCCCTGGTTTGGTACTGAGGGGATGCTGCGCCTCCTGAGTCCTTACCCAGATGGCTGTGCCAGTGCCATTTGCACAGTGGAGGCTGGAATGGGGATCTTCAGGACTTCTGCTGTTCCTCCTTCAATACATGTGCACTGGGAGGTGCATGAACATACCCATCCGTGGTGCTCCACTGTACAGCTCAGAGGAGGCTGTTCCTCCCACGTGGCGAGAAAATCCTTGCCATTAGAACATACTCACCCTAAAATTTTACCAGTTGTGTCCTCAGCTGCTGCCTCCCATGGTCAGCATAGCTGGGAGTGGGTCTGTCCTTGACTATCACCTAGCTAATCACACACAGGGGCACAGACTGTCCTTCAACACAGCAGCACACTCAGATACCCAGCCTGAGAGATTCAGCAATGCATTGGACACGTCTGAAACCCATTGCAAGTACCAGCACCCAACCAAACGCCCATCAGCAGCAGATCAGCATTTACCAGTGAAAGGAGTTGGCACACATTTAGGTCCCATCCCCAGGTTGCTCTTGGCTCCTCTCCCAGTGCTGGAAGCTGCCCGGGGAGGTAAGCAGCACTCCCGAAGCAAGGAGTTAATGCCGTGCTGTGATTATTTGCTCTCTGATGTATTTATAACTTTTACATCTATCTGACATTTTATGGCCAGGCAACATTACAAGGGACAACTGCTTTCCATTACTCACTGCCATGAACTCTCATTCATGGCTTCTTCACCTTCCTATGACATCATGTTTGCATGGCACAGGGGGGCCCCAGTGCTGGTCCCCACCGACACAACCCAGGATGCCCCAGGAGCTGAGCAAACAGATTGCCACCCTGCAGACAGACCTCACCTACAGCCAGGCCCTGGGTGAAGGACTTTTGTTTTTCCAGGATGGACTGTAGGTATTGCTTTTCTGGCAGCGACCTCCCCTTAAAGGTGACAATAAATCCCATCCCAGAGTGGCCCACTGCTGGAGCGGTCCTATGTGAGGCTTCACAGAAAAAGGAAAAGAAAAATGACTGGGAGGGGCAAAAGCACCTTCTGTGGCCCATTTCTGAGAAAGAAATGACCAGGGTTAAAATTTGCATGGGAGAGGGAATATGCACAGCTCCCTGAAGCAGGAGCCGCACATGGCACCTCCCCGCTTGCCCTCCCTCGCACATGGCCCCGCGGCCGCCCCAGCTTCAGTGTCAGCCGCCAAGCTGGCATCCTTGTCCCATGCCTCAGCTGACACAGGGACAGAGAGGACTTTGCACCATCTGGGCATGGGGAAAACATGCCCAAGGGACAAATGTCACCCATATGCTGATGGCACCAGACCCGGTGCACGCAGACGGCTCGTCCGGCAGCCCTGGTGTGGCTGCGGAGAGGAGGTAAGAGGACACCGACCCACCGCCGACAGCTCCTGGCACCAGCCCTCCCTCCTTTCTCCTCCCAATCGAAATTTTCCAGCCTGCAGGTTCTGCTGCAGCCAGGGCCAGGGGCAGACTTCTCACTTCAATGGTACCCTGCAGAGCGCTGGAGCAGGAGCATTCCTGCTCTGCTTCCAGGCAGCGTGACCCCAAAGCCAGACCCGTCTGCCTCCTGTGTGCAACCTGCTCCTGCATGCTCCACGCCTACAGAAGTTTTACAGGGGCAGCTGCACGCTGTGTGAAGGTGTCCCTGGGGATCAGCAACTCCTTGGGCTCGGAGAAGCCAGGCTCCGGCCACTCTCTGTCCTGCTCGAGTGCTTGCGGCCAGATGGGATGCAGTCTCTCCTTCACCTCCTGCCCGAGCATCACCCTCCTCCCTCTCCCCTGGCCTCCCCCATCTCTGCTTCCTCTCAAACGCCACCCTCATTCCCAGATGCCTTGGAGACGCTGGTTCCCCAGTGTAGATTTGATCTGTGCCCGTGTTTGAGCTGATATCCAGCATTTCCCTCCAGTCTGCCATCACGGTGACACATGGGGATTGTCTCGCCTGAGCAGTTTGCAGCCCTGCAGGCTTACAGCCCACCAGTGTCCCCATAGGATCTGGGGTTGTGCACGGAGCAGGTGCTGTGAGGGGCTGTGACACAGGCAGCCTTGATGTTGGGGCTCTGATATGCCCATATGCATTACGAGATGACACATATGCACATATGCATCTTCTCCCTTTGCACCGAGAAATTGCTTTGCATTAAAGTCACTTCTCATGGCTGCAAAGCTGCTGCTGCTCCTGTCCCCCCATCACCCCGGGGCGGCCTGCACGCCTGAGTCCCAGCTAACCCAGGAAAGACAGCTTTAAAATGAAAGGGGCTTCCCAGAGCTCGCCTTGCAGAGCCCATCGCCCACCACCAGCTGCAGACAAGCAGCGTGTGTAAATGGAGCGAGCCAAGAGCCCAGCTCAGCCCCCAGCAGCCGGCAGCAGCTGGGCAGCGAGGATGGAGCAGAGGGCTGGGGATTAGGGAGCGCAGGCGAGGGGGGTGCCAGGGCCTGCGGTTTGGAGGGAGAGCCAAACCCGCCACCAAACCTGCTCCCTGAAGCCCCTGGTGTCAGCGACGCCATGCCAGAGGCTCTGCAGCTTCTGCTGTGCTGGCAGAGGTGAGGCAAGGGGAGCTGTCAGCAAGCCCAGGGTGCCCCATGGCCCCGCTCTCCTGGCCCATGGCCCTCTCCTACCAGCCCAGGGATGGGGACCAGCAGGTCCCCAGGGCTCTGTTCCCAGCCACTCAGCACAGGCTGGGGGAGACGACTGGTGGGGCAGGGATGGTTTGCTCTCCCACATCTCCCTCCCACTGCTGTTCCCTTATCCAAAGGGTGCTGGGGGTCTCCAGCATCCCCTGTCTCCTGCGCTCCTCTGGGAGCAGGGGGCTTTGGCTGGGTGGAGGTTTCTCCCTGCAGCTTTCAGGAGCTGGACCTGGGGCCAACAGGGAAAAGGAGGGGCGAATAACTTTTCTCTTCGGAGGAAAGGCTGCTGATGGGTGATTAATGGCCCTGGCCAGACCACTGTGCTTGTGCCATCTGATAAGAGGCCTCCTGACAAAACAGACCTGTTGCCGGGGAATTCATCATGCCTCACTCAGCAGCCATCAGATAAGAGTGGGATTGGATAAATCCCATTCATCCTCTTCATTCCCGCTTCTCCACCCTCTCCTTTCACCCTGTTTGCCAGAGCGTTTCATTCTCAGAAGTGAACTCCTAAGGCACAGGGACACTGTGCCATGTGTGGGGAGAAAGAGCCAAGGCTGACCCTTTTTTAGGGTGTAGGGGCAGGGGTTTCCAGTCTTGCTTTTTACTAGTGCCCTTGTAGGATCTTGCCCCCTTTTTCTCTCTCCTTCCATGAAAATAATCCAGTTTTAAACCAAGGAGTCATGCTCATAGGGAGAGGTCATCTCCGGGGGTGGCAATGTCTGAGCATGGATAATGCACCTTTCGTGGGTGAAATGCTGCCAGGTGACAGTGAAAACTGGTTGTGTGTCAAACTCAGCCCATCCTGCGGCTCTCAGCCAAAAACCAAACTTGCCACACTTTAGTTAAAGACTACTTTTTCAGCTCATACAGGGAGGAGGGGGCTTTTGGGGTGCTGGGATGCTGCAGACCCCACACAGCTGCAGCCACGCTCCCCACTGGCACGAGGTCGCTGCTGCAGGGCTGCAGGCTGTGCATGCACGTGTGTCTGTGCCAGCCAGACCTCCACGTGGGGATGGATGCCATCCCAGACCAACAGCATACGAAAAAAACCAACCCTTCCACGTGGCGGGTCCTGGGAGGGGGTCCCCCATAAGTGGCCCTGTGCTAGTCCCCAGGAGGCTCTTAGGGAGCCCTGCGGGGAGCGGGGAGGGGGCCAGCCAGGCTGCTCAGGCTCTGCTGTGAACGCAGGCAGATCTGATAATGCTGCGGGCTTCACAGTCCTTCCAGCCTCTTCTCTCTTCCAGCACAGAGCAGGCTCAAGCACCCTGCCCTGTCTCTGCTGGGAGAGGGCAGGCTCCCCAGCCCCGCACCCAGTCCTCACTACCCAGGCCACCAAAAAGACACCAATCTCCAGCAAACCTAATCCTACAGACACATATGTATATACACACGTATGCATGTCTAGCTGGGACATGGGGGCAGGCATGCACTGTGTCCCCCGCCCTCGCCGTGCAGCACTGCAGGGTCTTGTGGACTTGCAGATGACGGATGGTGCCCACGACATACTGGTACGGGAGCACTGTCCCCAGTGGTGGGGACACAGCAAGCCCCTGCGCGTAGTGCTGAGCTCACGTGGATGGCCCTGCGCGTCCCGGGGAAGGCAGGTGGGGTCGGCTGTCCTCGGAGGCTGGCAGGGGTGTGGGTGTGCAGCGGGGCTGCATTTGCACACTCACACACTCCTTCTCTCCACAAAGAGTTAATCGCCTTGTGACTGGACCTAAACCACTCTGAGGCTCTTCTCATGGGATTTAGCATGCAACAGGGGCACTTAATGAAATTAGGGATCTCCAGCAACCCTGGGGTCATATTTTCCTCCCCTGCCAGACTGGGAATGGGGCATGGACCCCAGCCAGGGTGAGCACTGGCCAGGATGGGCCACCGTGGGCCATGCACCAGCCCCACACCGGGATGCTTCCCACCGCTCTTCTTCAAAAAGGCTTTTGCAAGCAATGCCCCCGAGCGGATTGAATTAGAGCCTAATTAAAGCAGTGGCAATTTGCAAACTGGAAATGCTCCAGAGCACCCAGGACTAATTCATTAAAGTCTTCCTCCTCCCCTCCCTTCCCCTGGAGGTATCTGGTTGAAGGTAGCCGAGCTTTAGCCCTGCTGTGCTGGCTTTCCTCCCGTGCCCCAGCTCCTGCGCTTGCTGTCGCTCTCACCTTTTTGGTTTTCTCCTGTCAAAAACAACAACAAAATGATTTGTTGAAATGCTTTCAGATTAAAGATAGGACCAAAGATTGATCAAAATCAAAATTCAGCATCAAAGAACTATTTTTGGTTGAAAAATTTTGGTATTAAAAAAGCAGTTGTTACAGAAAGCATTTGGTTTTACGGTAAAGCTTTCAAGTACAAAACAGCTTTTGTTTTTTTATCACACTAGGACTTGAATAAAAACAGATAAAACCGGATTTTTTTTAAAAGATAACATTTTAGGTTTTTTTTTTCCTTTTGAAAATAAACTAGAAACTAGAGTAGGAAATATTTTTAAAAATCAAAACTTCTGGCTAAAATCATTATTTTTGACCAGTTCAGCCAAAGTCCCTCCTTTTCCAAAGAGGCAAGAGCTCCCAGGACTTGGCAGGGGTGGGTCCTTGTCACAGTATCCTGCTCCTCCCTTGTCACAGTGGGAGAGTGATGGTGACCCCCAGACCTCTCCCAGGGTCAGCGGTGACAGGCGGCTCACGGTGACACAGTGCTGACACCGGGGAAACCTGGGGGGCTGGGGGGGACGACAGTCCCTTCCTCCCTGCGGGGGGACAAGACCTGCCCCTTGGGGACACCAACCCAATGTGGGGGCTGCAGGACAAGGTGGCACCTCTGCCCCTGGGTGCAGGACCCTCACTCCCAGCCGGGAACCCATGGGTGTCTCACCAGGCACCTAATTTTTGCAATTTTGTGGTAGCCAAGGGGCTGTGGGACCTGCTGTCCTGCTTGCCGCCCCTTGCACTCCCTGCGCTGTGCATGGCGGTGCAGGAACCACTTGCAGGGGGTTTGAGCCCACTGCTGGGGGTTCAAACTGCGACAACCCCTTGGCCAGGTTTCCCGAGCTGCCTTATGGCAGCAGGTGCCTTGAATTTGAGCTGTGGGCCGAATTGGGCGTCAAGAGCTCGGGGTGGCTTTGCCATCCCAGCAATGTGCCTGCTAAGCAGGGATCAGCAGCAAGGAGAAATGTTATCCCAATGGGCCCTGCAAGCGCTCAGCAGCTGAAGGCAGAGCAGAGGGGAAGTTGCCAGACCCCTCAGCCTGCTGGCAATTCCCTGTCGGCATTTTTGTTGCCCAGCCTGCCAAGACTGCCACCTCCCAGTTGGCTGGAAGGGAAGGAGCTGTGGGGACATGCTCAGAAGAGGTGGCCAGGGGCATGCCGGCACGCACCTCGGCACTGACCGATGGAGGGGGGCCGCAGCTGGCTGCCAGCCGCAGGGCTCCAACATTGCACCAGCACTGTGCAAAAGCCAGCCAGGGGACAGTGCAGAGCGGTGGGATTGGGGCAGGCTGCAGGATCATTTTGTGAGAGATTTAGAGTGAAAAATAGGTTCACACACACACAGAGCCGGGCACTCCACTGTATATCTGTGCTATAGCTCAGCCCTTGCATGAGCAATGCATGATTTCTTAGTTTGCTGTAGGGCATGGGTATTCAGTTACTGCTTAGAAAGCACCTAGATGTCCCTTGATAAGGAATTTTGAAAAGTGGTTAATTCACCTTTAGACCTCCTGACAACCCCTAGCACCCCCCAAACTCCTGAGTTACAAAATTATGAACTATCCATCAGCTGCCTTCTCCTTGCCCCTAATTTCTGAGCCTTCAGCTGACGTTGCAGGCTGCCCTCTGCAGACACAGGGCCACGGCCATTGCCTTTCTCATGGGATGGCTCTGCCCTCGCCGATGGTCCTTGGTGACCCTGGGTGCTGCCAGGCTCCTCCACAAATGCAGGGGAGGTTTAAGCAAGATAAATCACTCTTCCCATCTTCACATCCCATGAGAGTCAAATGTTGCCCAGCAAATACACCCAGTAGGTAAACACGGTCATTAGCACTTCTAGACATGTATGCATACATGCTCCAGTGAGTCACTGAGGAGGGGCAGAGCCACAGAGAAGGGGAGCCCTACCCGCCTTTAAAAGGGAGCTGGTCCAGCACTAAGGACATGATGTGCGGCCATAGCAGAGGGCTGGTTAAACCTCACACTTCACCTTTCTTCCTCCTTCCAGTGCAACCAAACCTCTGCAAAGTGTCAATAAGACCAATGCTCATTTGAAACCGAGCCTCCAAGCCTTGGAAAGATTTGGCTGATCCTTCGTGAATGTTTGACTGATGTGTTTGGAAAGTGTAACAAAACCTGAATCAGAGAAGGGCTGCAGGAGCTGTTTGCTTTTCTTGCTCAGTTCTGGCAAGGAGAAACTGCTGACCCCGAGCTTCCAAGTTCAGTTCCTCCTCATGCAAGCTGCCCCGCTTCAAGGGCTTTCAAGCAAGGAGTTTAGGTCTACGCCTAGCACAAACAGCAAACATTTTCTCCACTTGAGAGGCCGTGTGGGGATACTTGCAGGCAAGCAGCAGAGTGGTGGGCATGGCTTGCAATCAGGGTCTGTCTCCGCTTCGAGAGCGGACACAGCTCGGCTCTGCAGCAGGTGACACGTCCGATGTCCTTGCAGTGAGAAAGGCTGCAAGCCATCGTGGTTGTAGCCAAGCAGTGAAAAAAGTGCCAGTGGGATGTTGAAGCCCCAGATCTTCTCACTGTGCTGGAGCTCGTCCACAGCCAAGGGCCAGAGAGGCCGTGCTGCTGCCTTTGGTTTGCAGAGATAAGCCCGAGCCACCCTGTTCAGCCAGTGCCTGGGTCAGAGTTTTCCCAAAGCCTGGGAGCATTCACATCCAACATTTGGCTTGGCCCATGGTCTCTAACACCCCATGGCCTCATTTTGTACCCACTAATATCATCGTCTGTCTGTCTGCAGCAGACTCCCAATTTGCACGGATGCAATCCAGGAAAGACTCCAAACTAATTTCATTAGAGCTTTGGTTTGTTTGGGTTTGGTCAACAGATTTAAAGGCAGCTGAAAGCCCAAGCTCTGCTTCTGCCTGACTTTCTGAATTTGTGTAGCTCTGACTGGGTAGTCAGCATCACTCTCCAAAGATTTCTGAAATAGCAAAGGACTGGAGTCATGAAGAAGTTGGTGGCAGGGCAGTATCGGAGATATTCCAGTCCTCCACTGGCTGCAGGGCATGCAGAGCACTTTTTTGGGGAAAAAGAAGTGACTCTGCCTCTCTTCTTACACCCTTAAAACTATAATTGGCAATGGACACCTCATAACATTTGACTAAATACAGCAGGAGCTGTGGAATCGCATCTCAGGTGAACTGGGCATCTGAGCGTGGCTGTTGGCCAAGCAGCATGTCTTGGGCACCGTGGGGTCTGGGGACCAGGTTCTGCCTCCTGAGCACCGCTCTTACTTTAGGGGGAGCAGATGGGAGATGTTGTTTGGGGTCTGCAGGGACAAGCTCAGCGCTGGACCCAGCAAGGAGCACTGCAGCTGGTTTTGCCAGCAGGGGCTGAGGGCACACCGGCATCTCTTGGACAAAGTGTCTAAAAACCAAAGGGAAATTTTGGACTGTAGCCATCTGACCCTGCTCGTGCCTTTATAAATACCTTGGCCACCCCAACGGGAGCTGTGGCTTCCCGTGGAAGAGGCTCTCACCAACCCTGCCCCCCAAGAGCAGGGAGGGCACCCGCTCACTGGTGCTAATGTGGTCCAGGAGCTATGGCAGAGATGGACCTGGGGCTGCCAGCACACCTCCAGGACCTGCTGCGGGTCGGGGACCATCATCCTCGTCCTGCCTGGTCTGGGTTGTGGACAGGAGTAGGAGAGCGGGGCAACATTGCAGCAAAGCGGATGGCAGAGAAGCTAAGCAGCTTTATTTTAATTGATCCGAGTTCACTGAGCCTGCCAAGTTAATGAGTCCCCAGTAAGCAGCTTTAACGCGAGCCTGTGGCAGGCTTAGGAGAAGGAGATGAAAATGAGGGCAGAAATAGATGCTTGTCTGCAGAGCCTGATGGGCTGGGGCCAGCACGGCAAGGAGGAGCCGGGGAGGGCTGGCGGCAGGCGTGGGGGCACTAGCCGGCCGCCGAATGTGCTGCTTCAGTGCTTTGCCTTGCTGCCCTCCTGCCAAGCCCCATCCCAGTTCTCGGGGCCGGCATTAATCCCCTGGCAGGGGGCTGGGCCGAAAAAGGAGACAGGCTGTTCCCCACCCTCTGTTCCGCTTAGTCTTGCTTTTGTCTGACTTTAGAGCTGCAGCGTGGGCTCCCGCAGTGAGGCAGCCAACCACTCCACACCAAGCCGGGGGGCCACGTTGGGGCTCCAGCACCGAGCCCCTCTGGGAGATGCCATGCCAATGGCCGCTGCGATGCCCAAAAGGGCCCTGGTGAGCAGGGAGGATGCTGGAGAGGAGGAAGGGGCTGGCTGCTCCCCCAGGAGCTGCGGTGTGGGCTGCAGGAGCATCCCCCCATGGCACCCGGCATCTCCTGCCCCCTGCATTCCCTCGCAGCCAGGGGCAGGCGTGCCTCCGTGCTGGATCTGGGGCTGAGCCCCTCGCCACTCAGCCCCAGCTGGGCAGACTGACCACGGCCGGGGCCCTGGCCGGCTCCAGGCACCGCAGGGCCTGAAAGGGGCCATTGTCTGCCCAGGGCTTTGAAGACGAAGAGTCTTGTACAAGTGCCAGGTGGTGCGAGCTGCTCCCTGGGCTGCTGCTCCTGCTGTCAACATCCCCCACGCCCTTCGGTTAAAAAAAAAAAAGAATGAAAAAAAGTGGGGAGGGAAAAATTGTTTTCCAAAGGAAAAAAAAAGGGCAGCAGCCCTTCCTTCCCCATCCGTGGTGGCCGCAGCAGGCACTGGGGCCTCAGATGTTCTTTGTCACCCGCGGGGCTGGGGGTTGGCAGCGGATCCGCACGGAAACGAGCGGGAGCAAACCGCCGTTCCAAGGCCTGCGAGCCTCGGCTCCTGTTTCTCCCGCGGCGCGGCCGGGCCGGGGCAGGGCAGCTGCTGTGAGTTCACTGGAGCAGCACTTTCCCACAGTCTGGAGAAGTGACACATGGCTCTCACACATTCCTGCGCCGGCAGGCTCGGCCGCGCTTGGCCAGGAGTCAAGGCAGACGGAGGGCTGCCGCTGCTGGGAGCTGCTGATTAGCAGGTTCCGACTTTGGCACCAGCCCGGCCCTCGGAGGGCGAAGGAGACAGAGGGGCCAGAGCAGAGCTGGGCTCCGGGGTGGTTTGTGCAAGCTGCTTAACCCTTTGGAGGCAGGCGCTGAGCAAAGCTTTCCTTCGGGGATTTTGCTCCGCTTCCCCTGCCCTGCTTTTGCACAGCTCGCAGCGCGGTGCCCAGCTGCCTGCACTCCCTGCCTGCAGTGCAGGCATCTCCCCCGCACTGCCCCATTGCCCCTCGCATCCCTTGGCGTTTCCCCCCGAGCGCGGGTTGGATGTGCGTGCAGGACAGCGTTGGTGCTCGGAGGAAGCATCTGAGCCTGGAGAGCAGCAGAGCTGATCCTGCCAGACACCAGCCTCGCTTCCCATGCAGGCTGGCCAGCTTGCCCGCGGAGCCTGGCAGGGGGTGAGCAGGGCTGGCAGGGGGTCATCAGGCCTGGCAGCGTCCCAGTGCACCGGTGGGTGCTGGGGCAGCCTGGCAGATCGCCAGGAGAGGTGTCAAATGAGCTCCTGGTGCAGGAAGGAAAGGGTGTCCCCACCTCCTCCCCGGGCTGGCAGCTGCCCAGGGTCAGGGTCCTCTTTATAGCCTTCGTTCACGTGCATGGGCTATTTTTTTCTGAATTTGTGCTGACTTCAGAGCCTCGTCCAATGCATGGGGGAAGGTTTGGGGTCTGAGCTCCCGAGCCCATGGAAAGACTTGCAGGTTCCCAGGAGGGCCAGGCGAGTATCTCCCAGGGCTTCGGCAGTCCAGTCGCTCCCAGCCCTGCCTGCAGCCAGTAGACTCGGGGGCTTGGAGAGGATGGCTGGACTGTGCCCAAACGAGACCAGCAGCACCCTGCTGGCCCCTGCCCAGCCCTTGCCCTTGCCCGGGGACAGGCCCCCGTGTCAGGAGGTGAGAGGTGTACCCGGGCATACCCGGCGCCTGCCTGGCCCTTGCTGCTGCGGGTGAAGGATCCAGCCACACGCCGGGGCTGGTGATTCGCAGTGTGGCGTGACCGGCATCGGCCCCGTCTGCTGGAGCGGTCCAGGCGGTTCCCAGCCTGCCTCCACTGGGGCCTCCATCCCGCAGAGCTGGCAGAGGGCCCGGGGCAGCGGCTGTGGGGCTGGCTGGGGGGGCTGCTCCTCACCTCTGTGCTGAGGCAAAACCTCTCTTGTGATAACATCAGTTTCCCAGCCCTGCGGAGGCTGCAATGCTCATTCCCATGGAGCACCCGCGGCCTCAGCCCCTTTCCTTCAGGAGTCCAAAGCAAGGACACGCACGTCGCGGTCCCTGGTGCATCACACTGGGGCCCAGCTGGCTGGGGGGAAGGCAGAGGAGGCTGGGGTGGTCCTGCCTTTGCATGCCACCCCCTTTCTGTGTCTTGGGGGAAGCTCCCAGGCTCAGGTTTAAGAAGGACCGCAGCATTTCACGTGTCGTGGTACCCTCCTCTGCAGCGGGGCCAAAGACTTGAGCGTGTTGGTGGTGCGGCTGACACTGCGCTGGCCCGGGCGTCCCTGCCCCACTGTCACATCTCAAAGCCCTGCCAGGCTCCCACGGACGTGGCACGCTGATCTCCCAAGGGCTCCTCGGGCTGCTCCAGCTCTTGCCCAGGTCCCCACGTGTTTACGCAGCTGAGCCCTGACCCTGCTGCTTGGGCAAGGCAGCCGGTGGCCACGGCCGTACCAAGGGGATGGCAGCTCCAGCTCTGCCTGTGGGAAAGTCATTTCTTGCCTGTTTCCACTCCTCTTTTGTGTATTCAGGCCACGAGTTTTCTCCAGAGCCTGGAGCAGCTCCAGCCTTAGGTGGGGTCTCGGTACTGTCATGCAAAAGCTGTGGCAATCACAGTGCTACACCACCACCAGCAATTGCATTTACAAGTTTCCCAGTCCTCCCAAAAGTCAAAAGGAGCTGGTTTCATGCCTTCTTCCCTGCCTGCTCACCTTCGCTTGCTAGTTTTGTTTGATTCCAGACTAACCATGACCTCCTCAAAGGCTGGAAAGAGCTTTTCACCAAACAGCTGGAGGCAAACCCAGGATGGCTGGGGAGTTCCAGACAATGCAAACACTCTCTTTTATCTTACCTATGTATTTTTGCTCCTTGCAATTAGCTGCCTGCTCTGTCTTCTCCCTATTTCCCTGCGGCTCTTCCCAGCAGTCCTGCCTCAAACATTTTGACAGAGAAGCACATCCCCATGCCCTTTAGCTCTTCCGACAGCTCTCTGACAGTTGTGGGTGTTGGCCCTGCATTCACACCCACCGCAGGCACCAGCAAGGCTCAGCAGTGCAAGGACTGGCACCGCAGCTCACAGCAGCCCAAGCTTTCGGCCATCTCTTCTGCAGTGTTCCCCGCAGGAGCTTCTTCCCCTGCCCTCATTACGGGTGACAGTCAGGAACCAAACACCCAGGGTGTCTGGATGCTGCTTAGACATCCCCCAGAGATGAACCGGCTCTCCAGGAGGTTATCCACAACCATTTGCTCCTGGAGCTCTGTCTCCTCTTTCTGCTTTTATGAAACCTCCGAGAAAAGCTGAGGGGAAAAAAGGTTGAGTGAGGTTGTGTGTCATTATTGCCTGTAGGGATACCTAGTCTCCGGCACCAAGCTTTGGGGCTGGCAGGCTCCTCCAAGACTTGAGAGATACAGCCTGACTTTCTGCTTTCCTGCATCGGGAGGAGGCAAGAGCATCCACCTCCTTTTTCAAAAAGATACATTAAAAAAAATAAAATAATGAAGGATTCCAGTGGCACCACTAATCGGGTCTCAGAGAGGGTTCGTTTGCTTGCCATGTGTGATCTCCAGGCCAGGAAGGGGACCACGGTTTTCAGTCCTTCTCAAAATAGTGAAGGAAGCAGAACAGCCTAAAACCCTTTAAAGTATTTGCTTTCACAAGAAACCAGATAGCTGGATCACAGCTATATGAGCGCTGCCGATACGTCCTCTCCCTGCACTTGGCTGTTACCTGGCCATTTCAAATATTATTTTTTGAAAACCACTTCCATAAATCAATAAACATAGCCCAGCACCAGCAGAACAGCCCACGCGGCTGGAGAGCTGGTGGCTGCTGCCAGTCACTGAAGTAGAACAAACTAGCAAGTACGCAAAGAAATGTGATTAATGAAAGACAGACCACAAAGCCTATAAAAACACATTTCTTGCTTTTATTAGACCAAAGCAACTGTATAAAATGAGCAAGTGAGCCCAGGATGCCCGGACAGAGAAGGGCAAAGATTGCCAGCACCCCGTAAATCCGAGGCGTGCGGATCCCCTGCTTGCCCCTTGTTCTGCCTGCCACCCCATGGGCATGGGGGAGAGGAGGCTCCACCACGGCGTGCCCGGCTGGCAGGGACACGCATCCCTGCCAGAGCCGGTTGGGATGGGGAGGAGGGATGGAGGGGAGAGGCACAGACAGAGAAATGTGAGTTAATCACAGCAATATGGCAGTGCTGGTGAGAGGATGGGGGTTGCTGGGTGTCGGGCACTGGTGCGTTGGCACCACATGGCCGAGGGGAGGATGCGGCAAAGTTTCGTCACTTGTTTCTCGTTGACTGGGGTCTCCAACCTGTGGAAATGTTATTTTTGCCTCTCCAGGCACTTCTTTTCAAGTTAAAAATAAAATCTCCCAGCAGTGGAAGGGAAATGTTTGTTGTCGCCCCCCATTCGGCTTGATGGAGACAGTAACAACGGTGGGAGATCAAGGGGGGCAATCAGCATGGCACTCTTGCTTCCTGGGGAAAATAAAAGCTACTCCACTTCCCTGCCACCGGCATGGCCTGGGCATAGATATTAAAAAAAAGAAAAAAAAAAAAAGAAAAAAAAGAAAAGAAGAAAAAGAAAGCCCCTTTTTCCGCTCTTCAAGGCAAGATCTCCTCGGCGAGCGCTGGCAAAGAAAGGCATCTTGTTCAGGGGCTCTGAAAGGCAAGATGAAAGGGGAAACCTACATTTTTCAGCCCAGCCTGTTTCTGACATGGGAAAATAGTGCAGACAAGAATAGATAGCTTGTTGGCTCATTTTTTCCTTGACAGATTATCTGTGTGAATGCACCGTATTAAGCTGGGAGTAAGACGCCAGGATCCCCCCACCCCCCCCTCCCCCTTCCCCAGCTACCTTGAGAGCGGCAAGGAGTGAGGAGCTGTGATTTGTGAGTGTGCAGGGCGCTGGGGGTGCACGGGGCAGCCATCCATCACCGGCCACCTCTTTTTGCCACCTCCCGTGTGCTCAGCAGTCTTCTGCCCCCGCACTCAGGCTCCTGCATGCCCTAAAAATGCAACCATAACCATGCCAAAAGCTAAGCTCAGGTTAGGAGGAGCTGTGCTGAGATTAACTTAGTGATGCTCCCCGCAAAACACGTCCCAGCAGGACACGTGGGTGGTGGCGTTGGAGCAGGACATGCTGCCATGATGGGACAGGAGAGGGTGACCACGGCCATCAGCAGCCCATGGGGGCCCAGACTGGTGCCAGTGATGCTCTTGAGGGAGCCCATTTTGGCTCCAAGTGCTGCTGCTGTTGCAGTCCCCTCCCATGGTGGCTTTCGCTGCACTTTCGGTAGCTCAGCAGCCATCGTTTCTATCCCGGCGCCACTCGGAGTGCGGATCATTAGCTGTGGCCGGCTGTGTGACCCACCAGCGCTATCACCCATGACGGCTGCTCTCCGCTGCCTGCTGCGGATCGCCAGGCACCGGGTTATTAAAACAAATGTGCAGGTGCCACACTTAGGACTTGAGTGAGGCTCACATCAGCCTCCTGCCTGCCTGTGCCCTGGCTGAATCAGGTTTTCACACTGCAAAGACAGCAAAACTGGCCCAAGAGAGGGCTCTGCATCTCCCTGGGGGGAGGCTGGCGCTGCTCCCATGGGCAGCAGAGATGTGGCACCATCGGTCCCGCCGCTCCCATCAGTGGGGTCACGCTCTTTGCTTCTGTTTAGAAATGAATCCCTGTCAGAGGGTAGAACTCGTGGCTGCGTTGCCCAGCTCCAGGCACGTGCACCAAAAAGCCTCACTTAGGCCAAAAGCAACATACTAGCTTAAAAAAAAAACAATTAAAAGTCCTGTGCATTTTGGATGACCTTTGTCCCCTTCTGAGCCATTGGGTCCTGTTGCCATGTTTCACCCCACAGTCAGAAGAAAGAACTAGCAAAGTGCTTAAATGATGACTTTCCCCTCCTCGCAGGGCTCCAGCGGGGTCTGCAAGCCACCAACCCCCAGCTGCAACAGGAACCCAGGCACCAGCAGCCTGAAAATGCAGCCACTGAGGCATGACAGGATGATTAGGGAACGTGCCTGGCTGGACTATGGGTCACTGGGAAGATCCCTCCACCTCCAGCACCTGGGATACTCGCCGGGCTGAGCAAACCCGCTCCTGTGTCCCCCTGCATCCCACCACCCCTGCAGCCCCTGGTGCTGCAGTGCTCTGCCCCGCCAGCCACACAGCAGTGTGCACGCATGTGTGGGTGCGTCTGCCCAGGCGTGCTGGAAGGTGCTGCACCCTGCCCAGGAAGCGTGTGCGTGTGCGTGTGCGTGTGTGTGTGTGTACCAGGGAGACCTGTTTGCATATGAAAGTGGCCGTGTGCTCCGGAGGGCTGTATCATTTATTGTATGATCTTATCTGGCGCGTGCCTCAGCCGCCCTTTCCCACACTCTGCATGCTCTGCTGCCAAGGCCCCGGGCTTAGCCTGTCAGCATTACCCGGGCTCAGCAGGCAGGCAGTAATTCCCTGAATAAAGAAAACATTTTAAGGTTTGACAAGTCCAGCATTTGCATGTCTGTTTTCAGAGAAATAACCATCTCAGGGGATTAAGCCCTTTTTTTTTTCCCATCCAGCCCAAAGTATGAAAACATTCTTGACATAGTTGCCTGAAAAAAGGATTTCTATAGAGTAAAATACCTTGCGTCCTGTGTGAGTCCAGTGATTTGCTTTGGGGGGAAGAAAAAGAAAAAAACAGAAAGGAAAAAAAGAAAGAAAAGAGCCGCTCCAGTCCAATAGGTTGTTGGTTTTAAAGTGGGTGAAACGCACCAGCAAGCACCGCGGATCCCAGGCGATGCACACACCAGGAAGGATTTGCATCCCTCCGTCACTGCCCACCTCTTTGTGCCGCGCCGGCAAAGCCTGTCGGCTGGGCTCCCCGTGGGGCTCAGGCTACGCTGGCTCGCAGCATCGCTTGTGAGCTGAATGAATCCTCCCTGGCTCAGCAGCCCCAGAGAGGCAGGCAGCTGCCTGGGGAGGAGGGCTGGGGGCTCCGGGGGGCTCCGGGGCTCAGCTTGCTTGAGATGTGCCCCAACACAGGGGCTTCGGCTGCCCACGCCAGGCACGTCCCGGAGGAGTGCTTGCTCGCTGCACGGCTGAACCGGGGGATGCGCTGCTGCAGGAAAGCACTGGCCCTGGGAGGACTGAGAGCAGGTTATGGTGGAGAAGTGCAGCCAGGTTTAGGATGCTAAACACTTATTTTATTTACTTGGAATAAATCGGATTTACAAAGGGCTAGTCACCCTCTGACTCTAAGGAGGAGGTTGTGCTTTGCCAAAGTCAAGCTGCCCAGGATTTGGCCCTCTGATGCACTACTGGGGGGACTGGAAGAGACCAGCCTTTGCCCCAGTACCGTCTGGCAGCTCCTGCAGTGGCAGCTGCCTTTGGAGCCTTCAAGCAAGAAGGTGCATGTGGGAATTACAGACACACACCAGCCTGGGGCCCAGGTGGATGACGAGCATCCTTCGCTCCTCTGGGCTCTCCACCGCAGTGCTGCTCGGCACACCCGGGATGCTCCCAGCCGCGCTGGCCACCGGCTCCCATCTCACCACAGCTGGCGGCGGAGCCTGGCGTGGCTGGTTGTAATTTGTCAGGGTGCTGTGCCTTCCTTCCCCCTGCCTCCCCCCACGAGTACACTGGTTTTCTTCACAGCTAAATGAGGCTTTAAACTGGGGGATAATACAGCTTTAACACAGAGAGGCTTAAAAAGCAAAAGTGAATAATTTCTCAGTTCTCCTTCCCATAATCTCTCCCGGTAACATTAATTATGAGTTTGCACAGAGTGCCCCAAGGCAAGCGCTGCTTTCCCAGGACAATTAAAGTTACTTAATTATTAAAAACCGTGTGTGCTGTTCCTGTGCGTTCCCCAAAGCACCGTGAGGCAGGCGGGCCGCCTCGGCTCACACACTTTCTCAGAGCGGCAATTGAAGCATCTGTGGGAAAGTCTGCTCCTTTGTCATTCCTCCGGCATAATCTCTACAAATCCCACCCCCGGCCCGCACCCCGAAGGGCAAGCGATGCCGGCGGCCGGGCCTCTGCCCCTGGCCCTCGCGTGCGGGATGGCGATGGGGGCGGCAGCCGGGGTGGCTGGCACTGGCCAGGCTGCCTGCTGCGGGCAGGAGGAGCCCGGGGGGCTGCCCGCGGCTGGGCGTTTGGAGGGGTTGGATGCTGGTGTGGAGCTGAGCTCTCCTGCAGGTGCTCCAGGTTCAGAGCAGGGCTGGCCAGCCTTATAGGCAGCAAATGGCTTTGCACCAGAAAAAGAACAGCTTGCCAAAAGCCACGCGTTGCCCTGACAGCCGAGCCCTGCTGCCCTGCTGCCTCGCTCTGCTTGTGGGTGCACCAGGCTGTGCATCCAGCACTCACAGCCCAGACGCCCGGGAGAGCCCCGGAGCGACGCAGAGGCAGGTTTGACTTCTTTTTCTTCCTGACTCAAGATATTTTTCAATCTGACAGAGAAAGTCTTGGTCAATTCTTGCTCATAAAAACCAGGGAGGGGCAAAGGCGCTGTGCAGCAGAGGTAGCAGTGGCAGGCAGGGGAGGATTTCTGTCCGGCAGCTCAGAGCCAGAGCACGGCACATGGAAAGTAAAGCACCGGGGCACAGCTCCCTGCCCAACTATTTGCATCCCAGAAGGTGCCTCCGTGTGCTGAGCTCAGCCTTATAGTCTGGTATTCTGGTTCCTTCACCCCTTTCCCAGGCCAAGGATTGCCAGCTTGCAGCACGCCAGGTGCCAAAATACTCCTGTTCCTGCAGGAGCGGTGCCAGCCCCCAGTACCCCCCCCGCTTGTGCCAGTGGCAGGCACGGGGCTGGCGGAGGAGCAGGGCAGCAGGGCCGGTGGGAGCGAGCTCCGTCCCAGCTGCTTGCAGTCGGTGTCTCAGGCTGACTCAGAGCATCAGTGGGTGCAGCTTCCCCCACCTTGCGTGCTTTTGGCTGCCACAGCAGCCCATGGCAGAGGGTTTTGCAGCTGAGCGGTGCCTGGTGAAGGCAAGGGCTTCCTCCTCTTTGTTTTGGACTTGTTCTCACCATGATTTCACTCTTCCCAGTTTGATGCCAGCTCTCCCTCCACCTGCCACTCTGGCTCCTGGGACCTTCATCATCTCCCTTCAGCTTTTCCAAGCTTATGTGACATGGACAGCTGATCTTTCCTGATCTTTCCTCACCCAAGCATCTCTAAGGCCTTTCTTCATACTTCTTTACTCCCATTACAACCTTTTTGAGAAAAGAGCTGCACATAATACTCAAGAGGAGGATCTATTTAGTTGTTCTCTCTTCCTTTCCTAATCATGCATTACGCTTGCTGTCTTGGCTCTCACCCAGCATCACAGAAGAGGAGGTCAGCGTTTTGCACAGCTACTTAGGGCTGCTTTTCTGTGGGTTGCTGCTTTGCCTTTGTCAATACTGAATTTCATCTGCCAGTTTACCAGCCTGAAGTTTAATACTGTGAGCTCCTGCTCACAGTAGCTTTACATTTGGTGACCCCCAAGTCTTTTAACCAGTTGTTTTCTCCCTGCAAGGTGAATGTCCCTCCAGTCCATTGGGCATTCAGGGGTTTTTGGAGAGGTGCTGAGGCAAAACCATTTTGGAAGTGCCGCTGCCCCATGACCGGCGCATCACTCTGCTCGCCACGCTCGGTGACCTGGCTGATTTGTGAGGCATGGCTTCTTCCTGCAAAGTGGTGTTGAGTCTTCCTCAAGCGCTGTATTGACCCAGACTGTTATAGATGACTTCTCCCAAATTGCCTGTGACATCCCCTGAGCCCCTCTGGCTCGTGTCGCCTTCCCCACCCGCTGCCCCAGGCTGGCAGGAGGGGCTGGATACCGACCCCAGCTGGGCTGGCATCGCCTTGTCCCGGACACATGCCACTCCGCAGCTCCTCGCTTTGCTGGAAGATGTCTCCAGCAGGTCCCCGCCAGGAAGGCTGCTGCAGGGGCACTGCCTGAGCATCCTCCCCGATCTTCAAACCACCCCTCAGCTTTTCTGCTGAGGCTTTGCCTTCCCTGGGTGCTCTGTTCATGCCTCCATCATCCATGACTTGCACTGGCTCACTGGCTGGTTTCCTGCTCCTGGCATGTACGCAAACATGCTTATTTTCAGCTTTTAATACCTTTAGCAAGTTCTTCCCCAAACTTTTAATTCACCTTTATTGTGACTTTACTTTTAACTTGCCAGGGTTTTGCTTTTTTCTGTTTCTCACATTACAGCACCATGTCCACTTCTGAAGGCTCTCTCCACCACTAACTGCCTCATTAGCTTCTCCCTGTAACTGCTGGGCTGCTTTTAGGCCCTTCCTGTGTCACCAAGAGGGCTGGGGGCTGCACAGGCCCCGACTGCTGCTCAGAGTCGCGCTAGCAGAACAGGGCAGCTGGCCTGGGGGCAGTCCTCCTCCCCCCAAACACCCGGCCACCCCCTGACTTTTGCCCCATGTACAGTAGAGGCTCTTTCACCCCCCGCCGCACGCCCAGGCACTTCTTTCCTTCCCGTGAAAAAGCCGAACCCGAAACAAAGATTTTCTCCAGAGCTGCTGGCAGCTGGTTTGACTCCTTGAAGTAATCGCTGTAATTGACCCTTGCAGGCGCTGAGCGCCAAGGGAGCGGGGCCGTTCATCAGGCTGACGGGGTGTGAAAACCATCAACTCTTTGGCTGGGCTGGCTCCAGGCCCGTCAGGCTGTGCCGGCTGCCGGCGAGCCCCGCGGCCATCCTCACCCCGCGACCCCGCTCCTGGTTCAGTGCGGGGGCTGGATGGGTCCCCGGGGTGCAGGTGGGGAGGAGGTGAGCGGTCCTTGCCGGGCATCCCCATGGCACGTGGGGAGCGGGGCTGGAGCACCTTCAGAGATAGCCTGCTTTCACCCAAAACCTGCCATGTTTGGGTCAGCAGCTCCCTGGATCCCCGGGGTGCAGGGACAGA
The DNA here is from genome assembly GCF_047370975.1 of Nipponia nippon. Lineage (NCBI taxonomy): Eukaryota > Metazoa > Chordata > Aves > Pelecaniformes > Threskiornithidae > Nipponia > Nipponia nippon. Next base: position 14,968,584 of record NW_028262391.1, read on the forward strand.
CCCCGCTCAGCACTGTGGCTCTGCACTGCCGGCAGTATCGCGGCGTGGGGCGCCATCGCTGTGCACCATTCCTTCACTGCAACCCACACCCCAATCCAGGGTCACTGCCATTCACCATCCAGGGAATGGAGCCTGTAAGTGGCTTTTCCTTAGGCAAGGGACATCTTCAAGGCATAGAGCTGATGTCAGAGGTGACAAGCATGACGGTGATAAACCTCGCAGGGCTGGCTGCTCCTCGCCTCTGCCTCCAGTGCCTCCTCCTCAGGCTCACGGCAAGGAGCGACCTTGTGCTTCTGCGCAAGTGGTGGTGAACGAGGCCATGGAGATGCGGTGCAGGGGATGCCCGTACCTCACCAGCCCACGCCAGCTCATCCGTCTCACGTGTGGCTCAGGCTCCAGCGAGCGATGAGGTTATTTTCTGGCTGCTGCCACTCCTGCCAGGACTTGCTCCAGACCTTCCCAGTCCCAGTGATCATTTCAGCCCCATTTTTCTTCCCAGCACTTTTGTCGTTCCCTTCTGCAGTTTGATTCCTCTGACTGGGCTATGCGTGTGTAGTGAGCATGTTGTCTGGCCACCCACCCTCGCAGGCAGCCCCAGGGACCAGGCAGCAGCTCCCAGCCCCACGCCAGCCTCCACATCTCACTCTCCCAGCTGGGGAAACACATTTTGCAAGCAAATGCTCCCTTTCTGTGTCCAAGTCACTGGTGGAAGAAGACCAGAGCCATCAGTGTCCTCCCCAACCCTCCAAGCACAACTGGCCGCCATCCCTTGCTCCTGCCCCTCCCCATGCTGCAGCTCCTGGGCTGAATTCTCGCTCCTCCACTTCAAAGAGCATCTTCCCATGGCACGGCCAGCGCTGCCATGCACCATCGCAGGGGGCAGCAATCAACTGGCGTTGCCAGGTCTAAAAATGGTGTCTTAAAAAAGCAGACCTCGGATTAGCATGACAGAACTCTCTAGCCCTGTCTGCCCTTCAATCTTATTTTCTATTTACATGTCCTCCGTTAACTACCTCTCTTCCAAAAGGCATTAAACATGTTGCACACAAGTGAGAGCAATTTAAGGGACCGTCACACTGTGGGCTGGGATTTCATGGGATTATGGCTTCCTCCCTCCCTGTATCTCCCAGAGACACAAGATTTGGGATCCCTGGCTGCTGCGTGACCGTGGGAAGGCTGCAGGAGGAATGCTCCAGGTGGGACCTGCCTTTGCTGACCTGCAATTGTGTCTCCTCCGAGGACAGCAAACCTAGTTAGCAGGGCCAGCCCAGGGACTTCGGTGTCTGCTTTCCCCTGCTGCAGGCAGCCTCTGCTCATGGCTGTTATCCTTGTGCAGATGTCCAAGGCGGAGGTCACGGACCTCTGCCAACCTCTGTGTGTCCCAGATTCCTGTGTCGGCAGCAGCCAGCTGCGGTGCCGTGCTTGGTACCCAGCATCCAAAGGCAGATGCACGTGTGCTTCCCCTGGCTGCCAGCTGCCGGGGAATGGCTGTCGTGCACCAAGGGTGCCGGGCTGGTCCTCTGCTGTGACCCCGGGACAGATCTGCTCTCCTTGTCCTCCAGAGGCCATTTGCTTTATGATCTGTGAACATCAGGAAGAAATGAAATAGCAGTGGAGAATTCCCTTCAGCAAAGCTTTGATGGTGAAAAATGTGCTGTTGGGTTGTCTGTTTTGCAGAATTCAGGGAAAAAAAAAGACAAGGAAAAGAAGGAGGAAGGAAAGAGAGAAACCATCTGCTTTTTTCAGAAGTTCCTCACCCACACACTCCATCGCCACTGCTTGGAAAGGCCTTTTCTGCTCTCCCCTCCACTCCTGTGCAATCAGATAGTCCCCAAACTGCCCCTGGGTTAATTGAAACCAGAAGCTGCTGTCACTTCCAAGTGTTATGAGCACAGGGACCACGAGGAGCTCAGGTGTTTTGGAAAGGATGATGTCAGTAGGGTCTGCGATGAAAGGCTCGCTGACAGCCTGCGAGGCGATGCCGCGGGAACGGCCGCAGGTAGGGGCTCAGCCCTCCGCGGGTACCGCCAGCTCCGCTCCGTCAGCCCCGCACCGCCAGCTGCTGTGACCAAGGCCACCCTGCGCCACCGGCCACCCCGCAGCAGCCGCGGCAAGGCTGGACACGAGCTCAGGGACTTTGCCCCATGCGCTCCCAGCACTCACCCCCTTGCTGTTATTTTTAGGGAAAAAATAGTTAGATTTTTGTAAAGAAAGAAAGTCCAGAGTGAAAAGAGGCTCCAGAGCCCTTCCTGGCAGGGGACAGCCAGTGACAGTATGTGCCCGGCCTCCCTTCAAAGTGTGAGTGGCTAATCTTGTCTCAATAAAACCAGCATCACGTCAGGGTAACCAGCAGACGTCAACACTTTAATGGCACTGGCAGAGCCCCAGTGAGGTCCAGGGGTTATCCTGGCTGCATCGTATTCCCACGGGAAAGGTAGATAGCAAGCTCGCTCCTTCAGGTACACATCCAATGGCTGTCAGGTGCCGTGGGGCATGCGTAGCGCTGCCGGCGCCTCTGCTGCAGCTCCACCTGGGTTATTAATGGGCTCTCTGCTGCCTGCAGCCATCTCTCCTGGGCATCCCGCCTGCCCGTGCCGGGAGGGGACGGGAGGGGACAGGACGGGACGCCTCGCTCGCCAGCAGGCAGCGTAAATCTCGGCTTCCCAGGCGGGGCAGCTCTGTAAACCACAGCAGCCTCAGTGCCGGGTTTATACACTTACATTTACAACAGGCAAATTGACAGATGATGCTGTGTACACAGATTGTGTAAACTGCTCTCGGGTGCTGCCCCGTGCCCCTCGCTGGGCGCTGGCGGGTGCCCGAGCCTCTCTGCGGGGACGGGAGGGAGATAGGGGGACCTGCCGGCGACGCAGCCCGTGGCGAGCCCGGCGTGCTCCCACGTACCTGTCCCCTCGGCCTCAAGGGCAGGCCTGCAGGAGAGCAAGGGGGGGGGGGTCGCATTGATTTAAGATGTGAGAAGGTCAAAAGTTTTCTCAAGCGGAGTTGCTATCACGACGCCGAACACTTCATCCCCCTTTTTATCTGCCCCAGTATTTATTGTCCATGAGCAAATACTCGTGTTTTTATAAATTCCTTTAGAGTGAATCACCCTTCTCCTGTTTAAACCAGCAAAGACCACATCAAACAGTATCACTCCATCTAGAATTAATCATTAATTTGAAGTATTTGACAATATTTTGCCAGCATTATTTCTTCCTCTCCCCAATTAATAAAGGTTAAGCCTCGATACCGGCACTTTTGCAGGACACTCGGTGCACAGTGGTGTTGCTGGGAGCTCACCACCCCCAAACCTGCCCCGGGCAGCACAGGCACAGGATGTGCTGGTCTGGACCCGGCTTTCAGGCAGATGGAAGCAGCCTTGCTGCTGCCTGCACATGGTGTGAAGCAGGCAGCTGAGCCGCCACGCTGCCTGGTGCAGCCCCAGGACCCTCCATCCCGCAGCCGGTGAGCTAACGCACACAGGGGCTGGTGCCAGAAGCCTTTTCACTCTCGGGGAAGCGCAGAAAGGCTGGTCTGGTCTAGACGTATGTAAAAGGAGATGGAGCCTTCCTCTGCCTGATCTTGCTGCAGCTCCACAAGCACAGTTTCAAATCAGGCCAAAATCTGATCTCAGATGGATGCATGTGGCTTCTATTCACTTGAGACAGAATCCAGCCCTTAAACGCCACATTTTGTACTTTGGTTTTGTTTTATGTCTCAGACGTGTTTTGCTAGGACACTGCATTTCATTTAAAAATTATTTTTGACAAGGCCTTATGGTTCATGAATTCCTGCACGCTAGGTCCTGCAGCATGCATCCCAGATCTGCTGGCCTCTTCTGAGGCATCACATCGGGGTGGTTTAGCTTCCCGCTCACAAACAAGCCATGAAATGACCTTGGTTTTTCCTATGTCTTCGTGGCAGGGCATTTTCTCAACACTTCTATGCCAATCTATTGCAGCCGTTGGATGGTTTGCAATCTAGCCTGCTTGGATGCTTTGCTATTTAGAGAGCATGGCTGGTTGCTTAAGTCATGCGGCATCGCTTCTTGCTTTCGAACAGATGGGTAAAATGTATAAACACACAACAGCACATGATGAAGGCAGAATATAGCCTGCTGTCCACAAATAGCACACCAGAGACGGAAAGATCAGGCATGGTAAACTAGCCATGCCGACACCACCCAGGCAGGCTGAATGAACTCCAGGTCTTTGGCATTTAATGAGCACATTTGGCTATTAATCTGGTACTTAAGGGAGTTAAATAGGGGCAGGCTTGGGACCTTTTGGCATGGTTTCCACATTGCAACACTCCGCGAGGTCCCCTCCAGCTCCCCTTGCTGAAACAAGCTGTTCTCCAGGTGCCTACAGCAGACGCACTCCAAATCCGCAGGTGCCTTTCGCTTCGAGGAGAAAGCAGGGACAAGCTCCTGGGTGTGCAGCACAAGCAGCCTCTTCTAGCTCTTTCCTTGTCCTCTCCTGCCTGTGGCATCCAGGGTGCTTATGACACAGGTGGCAGGGAGTGCACCACCGTGTGCTGCACTCCTGGCTGCGGCTTGTGCTGCTCAGGAGCGCGATGGAGATGGTGCTGGGTGAGGCACGAGCATTATTTTCTTGCCCCTCTCCAGCAGCAGGATTGCAAAGGCTGGCTCGCCTATCCTAAAGCCGGTGGCAAGGGTCGCTGCTTGCGTCAGAAGAAATCACCTGCCAAACTCTCTCCAGATTTACACCGCAAGAACCCCGTTTTATTGTGGGGCAGCAGCAGAGAGAGCAGGACAAAGCGCTCCGTAACAACGGACTGGGTCACTGTAACATCCCTGCAGCGAGCATCCCTGCCCGCTCTGGCTGCTGGCATTTCTCCACCAGGTTTATCACTGTATCAGCCTGTGAATACACCTTTTTTATGGCATGGGCCTTTCAGTGGACTTTCTGAAAGACAATGATGTGCCTTTGAAGGTTTGGCTGATCCTGTTTCCTGTATGCTCCTGAGCCTTGTATACATTTAAATTTGACTTGTTAACTTTATAAGGATACTTCAGACTTGTATTGTGCTGAAATTGGCTGGGATCTCAGTATCTCCCTTATTCCCACGTACTTTTTCTTAGAAATGCTTTGTAGTCATGTTATTGCTGTTGGGAGGTTTGGCTTTAACAGCCTCCAATAAAGATATGAGCCTGCGAAAGGGCACCAGTAGCCCAAGATTATTCAAGAGGAGCAACCGAAGGGCAGGTGCCTGCTGTTTGCCTGGACTCTTATTTGGGGCAGCGGCAGCCGGCCCGAGCTCCGGCAGCCAGCGCGGCAGCGGGCAGGCAGCAGGCAGGGCTCCTCACGCTCCGCAAAACGGGACCTGCCTATGACGGGCACTAAGTCCCGCAGCCTCCAAACTCCTGCAGCCTCCTGCAGAGAGAACAGAGGCTGTCGGGCATGCACAGACAGCAGTGGGCTGCAAAAACCCCCTTTGCTGGGTTTATTTGTTGCTGCTTCTGTTTGCATCCTCGCAGAGAGCTGGGGCCTCACTGGTGCTCAGGCTGTGGCACTAACACCTCCCTTTTGTCGCCAGAAGTACTCCCCGCTCACCTCCTCGGGTCCTGCCTGTGTTTTTCACAGCCCCGCAGTCGTCCTGCCATCAGCTAACACTGATGTGAAGCCTCCCAGCCCACCACAGACATCCACGATTTTTGTCTCTGTATTCTCCCTTTGCATTTCGTAGTATTAAAAAATTGCACCTGTGCGAACCTAGGTTTGCTACTCTGCTCTCTCTGTTGCGCCTGGAGGATTCCTGCCTTCCCCTGTGCTCCCAGGCAGCCTGAACGTATTTGTGAGGCAGCTGATGAAAGCACTGCCCTTCGTTGCAGGGGAGGAAGGACAAGGCCCTTGAAATCTCATTTCAGGACATTTCATCATTTGGATTACATGTGAAAATAAATGTCATTTCATACGACATTCCAGATTACTTATCAAATAATGATCTGCCTCTTAATGCCTAGACTACTGGAATCTGTGCAAATTAAATGTTGTACTTGCAAATGTATTTATTCATTACGCTTAGCAATTAACTCATGATTTAAGTAATTGAGCTGTAAATTATCTCCTTGTTTATAAAATAACAACATCCTCTGAGGGATATTATTTTCTATGACAGCAATTAGTAACACATCAATTCTTGACTCGCATGTAAAAGATGTAAACTCTCCACCTTTTCTCCTCTCGTATCAGCTGCTATGAGAAAAACTGGTCTCCAGCATGATCTCCAGCACCAGGGCATGCCCACAGCTCTGGACTGGCGTACGTGTGGCTGTGCGTAACCAAAGCAAATGGAGAATGCACAGGAGTTTTCCCAAAATCCCACGCCTTGCTAACGCATGTCAGCGGCCAAGGGGCTAACGGCGAGGCTTGGCTGCAAATCAGCAAGAGAAGGAAGAAAAATAAGGGAGAAAACCAGTCCATCCTAGCACACGCCCTGCTCTGCTGTCAAAACCTGTAAATTGAGGATTTCAAATCACCACCTCCCACGTCAGGTCTGACCGCCCTGGGCAGAAAAATAAACAAAAATCCACTGTCCCTGTGTCCGCCTGGCACATCGCCCCAGATCGCCTCACCTGCCGCCGCGGCTTAACTCTGGCGTAATTCAGGTGGCTCGCCAGGACTGCCGCGGGCAGGAGGCAGGGCAGGATCTGGCTCCCCGGAGAGGCGGCAGGGATGATGCTGAGGGTGCGCTGCCACACTGCTTAGCACCATGCCCTGCTCACGTGTATGAAGACGTGTGTCTTCGTGAGGTCGCTAATCCTAATAACACATGATCATCCTGATATTCTTAATATAGCAAAAGGACTAATTTTAGCTCTGCTATCACCTCGAATAATGAATATTGATTTTAGGAATGCAGCATTCAAATTATATATACATTAAAATATTAGTGAGGTGATAGGTTAATTCTATCCATAACGCTGCCAAGATAAAACAAAACCAAAGGCACCAGGGATATCAGGCACCAAGTGCAAATGATTCATCGTACCCTGGATTTATCAGAGTCCCTTTACTTACCACTTCAAGAAAGACGCCGGCTGTGCAAAGGCTCTATTTTGCAGTAGCAAAACACTGCACCCTGAAGTATCCTGTGTTTTCTTGAATAAATGGATATGGGAATGATGGAAATGGGAGGGCTGGCAAGCTGTGGCCGACCCTATCTGTCAAGGGGAAATCCCAGGGGCTCCAGGACGAGGTCAGACCAGGGAGGCTGCCCTCGGCGGGGCACACAGCCCCTGTGCTGGCCATCCTGCCTGCCTGCCCTCAGCTGAGCATCGCAGCACGAGGCAGGGCTGCCTGGCGCAGCACCTCCCAAAGGTCCCAAATATTTTCTTGCTGCATCGCTGTGGTTGCCAGGCTTTTAGGGATAACGTGCAGTTTACACACCGCTCTCCCCGCTGCCAATTCATGACATCAGGAATAAGAGATGATGGTCAGCTGGTGAATTTCACAGAAAGCTCTGGGGCAGTGATCAGTCCATGCTGCTTTCTTGGACTGATTAATGCCAAGGAGAAGGAATTGTGTTGGAAAATGTGATTGATCACTCTGCAGAGGAGCACAGTCACTGCGGTCGAGGGCTGGCCCCGTGGGATTTATGAGCCTGCAGTCGATGAAGGTTGAGTCCCCAGGGAGCCGCGTGCCATGGCTCCCACCTGCCCTCGGCTGCAGGTGCCAGCAGAGCCAGGGGAAGAGGGCAGAGGGGGCACAGAGGGCTCGTGTGCCGAGACTTGGAGGGCACGCTGGCGCACCCAGGCGTGGTTTCCCTGCGCCGAGGACGGCTGGCAAGACTCCCACATCGCCACGCTCCGGCCTGCGTCTTCCCTCCCCCCAGCAGCACCGATCCAGCTGCGCACAGCTGGGCTGCAAACCGCACTGCTGGTCTGATCTGACTTAAAAGCCATGTTCTGCAAAAGCCTGCGGGGCTTCCTACAGCCACGGCATGCCAGGGATCACATACTGCTCAGCACACAGGTGCTGCAGCAACGCGACTGGGGGCTGGACTCAGTGGATGTGGAGCTGATGCACATCCACCTTTGCCTGGAGGCTCTCAAGAGGGTGCCTTCTGCTCGGGGTTTGGGAGAGGGACATTTTCGAGCCCTGCATGCCTTCTCCAGCCCCACCATTGCCAAAGTCGCAGTATTTTTATATATGTGCCCAGGCTCCACGGCTTGGAGGGTCTCCCCGTGCCCTGCAAGCACACAGGCAGCACAGCTCCAGCACAGCGACAGCAGCCTCAGGCAGCAACACAAGTGGGATCTTAATAAATAAAGAACTTGGCTCTCACTGCCAACACCTCCCACCACACAGGGAGAGGATGACAGCCGAAAGACACTCCTTCCCCTCTCCGGAGCGCAGCAGTGACTGCGCATTTATTTCTGATTCTCAGAGGGATGCAGGCTCAGCTGTATGTCCCTCTGCCTGGAGCTGCTACATCTTGCAAAAGATACTGGCTGTTGTGCTGGAGCGGGACTGCCCTGTCATGGCCAGCAGACTGCAAATTCGCGGTCCGGTGAACTCCGGTCATGTCGCATGGAAAGAGCATCTCTAAGAGAAGAGTGTAAGGCAGCTCCCAGCCTCCGGCTGGCAATGGCAGTGGCAGATACAGGTCCAAGCCCTGCAAACAATTTGGGGATGTTCCCAGTGCTTGCTCCCAGCTGCAGCAGCTGCCAGCGCCCAGCCCTCGCTGCCAGCAGAGGACCAGGCTGGAGCCGGGGCTCTGCAAGGGCGCAAAGGGGAAAGCTGGGGCCGCACCATCTCGTGCCCATTAGCACATGCGGCTGCTCCAGCCCAACCAGCAATCTCTGAAGTAATGCCGTGGGTATCAGGGCAGGAAGGGAATTCCCATCCACATGGGTGGCATTTCACAGCTGCCAAAATGCCCTCCTCGCCAGCTCCCTGGGAGCGTTTCCTTGGTTCAGCAGGATAGGAGCCTGCCAAAAGGAATCAGCTTAGCAAGAGATCCAGGTACCTTGGCTCTTGTCCCAGAGCCCTCCGCGGTGCAGAGCTGTGCCCAGCTCTGCCTGTGCTGGGATGGGATGGGGAGATGAAAATGGTACTTCAATCCCTGTCCTTAGAGATGTCGGAGTTTCTCAGGGTGGTACTTTGCTACTCCAGCAAAGCCTCTGCCGCTTCATCCCACAGCTTCCTGCAGCATTCCCAGGGATGCCTGCCTGGCCATGTGGGCAATACAAGGAAGGGTACCAGTTCTTGGAGCCCACAGATGCCCCCCCAACGCAGGGAGTGTTGCCGCAGAATGGCCGGAGCTCCCCCGCACCCAGCCTGACTCACACAGCGAGGAGTAAAATGAATAAACACTTCAGTCTCTTCCCTGCAGCGGCAGCCAGGGAACAGCTGAAAGAGCCCGCCTCCTGCAAGGCACGCGATCGCTGGGGAGCATCCGTCACGCAAGCCCCCCCGAGACTCATCTGCCAGCATCGGCATCCTGGGTGTCAGCAGGCCCTTGGGAAATGGGTCCCAGTGGAAAGGAGAGGGCAGGATCTGCCATAAAACGCGGCTGCCATCCCACCCAGCAAGCTGCTCCTGCCATCGGGAGGGCTGGGCAGTGACACTGCTGCATGAAAGCTGCCCTTTTTACCACGAGGACCTGGTGTGTAGGGGAGCAACACCCATGAAAGCTTCACTTCACCTAGGAAGCTTTGTCAGGAAGTCAGTTCGAAAGTGACCTTGTCCCAAAAAACTGGCAAATGTTTATGGAGGGGAGAAAAAACCCTGAAACGGGCACCCAAAGCTTCTGAGATCACACCCCCCAGGGGGGCCAGCCGGGTATGGCTTACACACCAGCTTCTGGGCTGGGGACCACGGCTGCAGGCATGTGTGCAGGGCTGCGCAGAGGAGATATCTGTGCCAGGGACATGTCCCTGAGATGCAACACTTGTTTTTCAGCCTTCAGGGTGGTGACAACTTTGAGCTGCAGCCAGGCTAGGATTTCAGTCCGTGACCCAAAGGGGAAAGGCTTGGTGTGCCATTCCTGGGCTCCAGCTTGTACCCCAGCTCTTACAAGCAACTTGGTTTCTCTTTTCTGTATTTCCTAGGATCCTGCAAGCTTTGGATATTAAGGCTTTTAGATGTCTGGAAGCATTTTTCTTGCCTTGGATGCTTCCTAAAGGACTGGAGAGCAGGCACAGCCAGCCCCGCCACCTCCTCGCCTCCTGCGTGCCGCACCAGCAGCAGCATCCTATTTTATTCCACCTTCCTGCCGCTGGGCCTGTGCCCAGGACCAGACTGAATTTTCTTGCCAATACATTTTTCCTCCAAGATGTTCTGCCAGTCCGTAATGCCCTAATGTGCTGTCTAAAGGTTCTTCCCAAATCTGTTTTGGACAATTCCCAATTTGTAACCCAAGATTACTGCCCAAGCAAAGAAAGTCCTCCTTGCCAGAGGACTGCAGGACAAGGGACACCCCAGCCCCTGGGGCAGCCCCTTATCTTGGGGCTTTATGCCCCCTTGGCACCTCTTTCACAAGCAAAGGCAGGGCTGGAGAAGCCCAGAGGATCTGTTCCAGGTCCCCCCAACAGTTACAAACCCCTTCACCACCTCCTTCCAGCCTAAATTTGGCCTGGGCCACTTCATTTCCAGAGACATCCTTCCACGTAAACCTTCCCCTTCCTCTCCTGATCCCCGGGGAATTCACACGTAGACATGCTTCTGCCCGGGGATCGCAGCCTCGCAGGCGCGAGGCGCTCCACGGCAGCGTGCCGGCGCGGAGGAGGCGGCAGCGGGGACACGGGTGTCGCTGCCTCCCCGCTGCCCCGTGCGTCCAAGGAGCCTCTGCAGCAGCGGATGCTTTTGCAGGTCCCCACAGCCTGGCTCCTCGCAGGCCCCAAAAGCGATTCCCTCCCCGTGGGCTCTGCAGCGGGGCAGGGGCCGGGCTGCTGCCGGGCGGCTACCAGGTCCCGGGCGTGGGCGAGTGCTGGCAACCCCTAATGACAGCCTGCTCTCGCTGCCGGCCCCGCTCTCCCCCCCCGCCAGGGACAGCGACCTGTTGCCGGCAATTAGAGGCGGTTAGCAGCTCCTCGGCTGCCATAAACACGGCCGTAATGACAGCCTGCTCCCGCTGCGGGGCCGGGAGGGGCCGGGCCGCCCCGCTCCGCGCTCCCTCCGCCGCTGCGGAGCCCGGCGGGAGGGGGAACACCCGCTCGGTCACCGTGATAGCTTTCCTTTCCTTCCCCCCCAAAGACACCCAAATACCAGCACTAGAAAAAATATTATCATGGAGTCGTACCGGAGAACTTTTTAGGCTCTCCCGAAACGTATGGCAGTTTTCGTGCCGACCCCTTGTCTCCCGTTTCCCCAAAAAGGCGACTGAGAAAAGGCTTTTCGGTCGTGGCTCCCCCAGCGCAGCCTCGATCTTTTCCTCGCTGGAGTTTGTCCGAATGCCTGGCTAATTGAGGCTTACGTCAAATATTGCTCATCCGAAGTTAAATCTTACACGCTGAAGGCTGCTCTTTGTTTTTAAATCAAAAGGCTTGTGGCTCCGTCAAGGAGCTGAAAAAAAAAAAGCCTGGATTTATACTTTTCTGCAGTTTCAAACATGACACTCTCCCTTTTATTTATTTTCCTTTTTTTTAACCTCCGAAGGCTCAGCAGGCAAGCCTCTGCAAGAGAGGAGGGCTTTGCACCGGTGAGATCTGCAAACATGTCTCTTCTTTCTTGAACTTTATTTTTCTCACGGTCCCTGAAAAGGCGCGATCAGGTGATAGGTGTGGGATTGGCCCCGTGCAGGTGCAGATCAGGTACTGGGGAAGGTGGAAAAACATTACTGTGTGTACTCAGAAAAGAAAAGAAAGAGAGACAGAGAGAAGGAGCGAGCGAGTGAGCGCACTTTTGAATAGGCCAGGTCTAGTTCTTGGCAGGATGACTCAGGCTTAGCTGGCAGACTATGGGAATAGGAGTGTGAGAAAGTCAGTCAAGCGGAGGGGGAGGAAAAAAAAAAAAAAAGATTCAAGTCCGCAGGCAAAACGCTCCTTTCCCTGTCACAGTCACCCACGGACCGCCCGCACCAGCCGCAGCGGGCACAGGCGGCGCGGCTGGGCCGCCGGCAGCCACCGCCCTGCGGCTTCGCCCTCGCCCCGCGGTGCCGGCCCACGCACCACCGCACCCGCGGCCCCGCCGCCGCCGGCCAGCGCCGGGCAGCGTTAACCCGCGGCAGCGGCTCCCCTCGGTCCTGCCGCGGCCGCCGCCCGCCCCTGCCCCCGGCCGGGCGCCGAGGGGCCCGGCCCGGGTGGCACCTGCGTGCGGGCAGGGGCAGGGGCGGGCAGGGGCAGGGGCCGGCCGCCGCGGCGACGCCGAGGGCGCGGCAGGAGGACGCGGGCCACCGCAGCGGCGGCCGGGGCCGGCGGCAGAGCCCCGGGCACGGTAGCGGGGCTGCGGCCACCGCGGCCGGGCCCGGCCCGCCGCGTACCCGGCCATCGCCCCGGAGGGCCGCGGCCCCCCACAGCGCAGCCTGCCCCGGGGCCGGCGGCCGGCGCCCCCCGAGGGGAGCGGGCGGGGCCGCGCCTGCCACGGGCGCCAATTAACCCGGTAATTAGCGCGGCGCTCCCCGCGGGCCGCCCCCCCCACCCCCGCGCCGCGGGCGGCGCCCGAGGGGTTAACCGCGGCCGCTCGCCCGCCCGCCCCGCGCCATTGGCCGGCGGCCGCCGCGCGGCGCCCAGCCAATGGGCGGGCGCCGTCCACGAGCGGGGCCGCGTGCGGGCGGCGCCCATTGGCTGGGCGCGAGTGTGGGAACGGCGGCGGGGGACGTTTCACACGAGCCGCGCGCGTGCGGCGCGCGCTATAAGTAGGGGCGGCCAAGGGCGCGCGGCACCCGCCGGCCCCGCCGCCGCCCGCCGGCCCGCAGCGCGCGCCCCGCTGCCCCCGGCCCCCCCTCCCCCCCGCCCCGCCGCCTCCTCCTCCGCTTCCTCCTCCTCTGCGGCGGCGGGCGCTGCCGGCCCGGGCGCAGGATGCCGGCCGACCTGATGGAGAAAAGCAGCGCCTCGCCGGTGGCCGCCACCCCCGCCAGCGTCAACGCGACGCCCGACAAGCCCAAGACGGCGGCGGAGCACCGGAAGGTAAGGGCGGCCGGGACGGGCGGCGCCGGGACGGGCAGCGCCGGACGGAGGAGCGGCGCTGGGCGCTGACCGCCGCCTCTCTTGCAGTCCTCCAAGCCCATCATGGAGAAGCGGCGGCGGGCGCGCATCAACGAGAGCCTGGGGCAGCTGAAGACGCTCATCCTGGACGCGCTGAAGAAGGATGTAAGCGGGGGGGGCCCGGGCCCGGGGCGGGGGGCGCGGGGGGGGCCGGCGCCGCTGCCGGGCCGGTCTGAGCCCCGCCTGTGCCCGCAGAGCTCCCGGCACTCCAAGCTGGAGAAGGCCGACATCCTGGAGATGACCGTCAAGCACCTGCGGAGCCTCCAGCGAGCCCAGATGACCGGTGAGTCCCGGGGGAACCGGGGAGGGGGGCGCTGGGGGCATCGCGCTCTCTGCCTGCATCCCGGGTAACGGGGGCACCCGGCTCCACACCTGCATCCCCGGTACTGGGGGGTGATGGGGGCACTGTGCTCTGTACCTGTATCCCTGCTACAGGGGGCCAGTGGGCTCCCTGCTTGCATCCAGGGTGCTGGGGGGCTGTGGGGGTCACAGTGCTCCCCGCCCGTATCCAGGATGCTGGGGGGCTGTGGGGGGCACAGTGCTCCCCGCCTGCATCCAGGGTGGCCGGGGCACCACGCTCTCTACCTGTATCCTTAGTATAGGGAGGCTGTGGGGGGCACTGTGCTCTCTGTCTGCACCCTTGGTGCTGGAGGGCACTGGGAGGGCTGCAATCCCGGCTTGGGTCCACTCTACCGGCAGAGCTGTGCTCCCCACCTGGATCTGTTTTGGGGGGACGGGAGGCACAGGAGCCACCAGGAGGACTGTGCTCCCAACCTGGCTCCCCAGTACTTAAGGGCACAGGAGGATGCTTGCGGGTTGTCTGTTCCCCACCTGGATCCCTGGTACTGGTGGACTTGGTGGTGGAGGGGCCGTGCTCTCCATGCAGATCCTCGGCACCCGGGAGCACAAGACACGCTGCCAGAGGGGCTGTACTCCCCGCCTGGATTCCTAGCTCAGAGGGACTGCAGGATGCAACGCTGGTGGGCTGCACACCCCCATTCCTTGCGGAGCCTGCTGACCGCTGTGCTCCTCTCTCCCCCTGCAGCTGCGCTGAGCACAGACCCCACGGTGCTGGGCAAGTACCGCGCCGGCTTCAGCGAGTGCATGAACGAGGTGACACGGTTCCTCTCCACCTGCGAGGGCGTCAACACTGAGGTGCGCACCCGGCTCCTGGGCCACCTGGCCAGCTGCATGACCCAGATCAACGCCATGAACTACCCTGCGCCCCCCCCACCGCCCCCGCTGCCACCAGCCGCAGCCTTCGGGCCACCCCTGGTGCCACCGGGCAGCGGCACGGGGCCGCTCCCGGGCATGCCCTGCAAGCCGGGCACCGACGCAGCCAAGGTGTATGGTGGCTTCCAGCTGCTGCCGGCTTCTGATGGGCAATTTGCCTTCCTCATCCCCAGCACTGCCTTTGCTCCTGGCGGTGCTGTGCTGCCCCTGTACGGCGGCCCACCCACGGCTGCCACTGCCGCCTCACCGCCTGGCCCGCCACCTGGCACGGCCGACTCGGTCTGGAGACCCTGGTGAGGGTGGTAGGCATCGGACTGAACTGAGCACTGCACCCCGTGCTGCTGGCACGGCTGTACATAGGTTATATGTTCATATTGGATTGTGCCTTTGTACCATAGCACTCCCTTGACAGTGTTTCGTGTTTTACACGAGATCTTTTTTCTCCCTTCCCTCCCCTTCCTTATGTGACACCAAAGATCGGGGTTTTTTTTTTTTGAATGCTCTTAAAATAAAAGTATCCCTTCCATTTTGGAAGGCCTTTGGAGATAAGTCGGAGTGCTGGTGTGTGCGCATAGGAGGGAGCCCAGCTCCTGGCTTGCTCCTGGCTGCCTGTGGATCCTGCTGCTCCAGGGCTGCCTTCTCCTGCTCTCCAGGCTGGAGCTGTCACTCAGACCCTCTGTCCCCTCTCTCTGCCCCGGGGCAGATGTAATTACTGCTTCCTTGGGAGCAGCTCAGCTGATCAGACTTGTTAAAAAGAGCTTATGCTTGCAGAGCTGGTGAATGCGCTGAGGGAGGTACCTCTGCTCTGGTCCTGGCTCCTTGGGCTGACGGAGTGGAGTAGCCCAGGTAAAGCGAGACGGATTCGGCACAGAGCCTGACAGCCCTGCTCCCAGTCTCGGCTGCCCGGGTGAGCCTCCTGCTCTGGACCCGGAGGGGCCCGCTCCTGGGCCATGTTGTAAATCGCGAATTACTTCAGTCAGTTGATTTAGAGAGCGGTGCCTGCCAGCTTCTCGTGTTACAAAAACAGCGGCTCTCCGCAGGACAAGCCTGACACGAGTGCTCCTGTCTCCTGGCTGACAGGCTGCAGCAGGCGCTGGGCACCACCTCCACCTGGACTTAAGAGCGCAGAGCTGTTCCCAGCCCTGAGCACCGGCCAGGCTCTGCTTGATGATTGATGCTCTGCATGTGTTTTTGATAGAGTTGGGCATTTCCTCTGCTGTTAATGGAAAACATGTGTCTGGGGGAGTGATATGGGGCTGTGCGGACTATCTTTCTCTATAACCATGAGTGGCAACTGACCCCTTTGATTTGGGGATGCCCCATTTCTAGGCAAGATGCAAGCCCCAGATAGAGGTGAGCGGCAGTCTCGGGTTACAGCTTGCATCACCTTTCTTAACAAGTCCTTACTCAGAGCGGACAGCTTTAAAATGTGCCAAGATCCACTGGGGATTCCTTCCAAATCCTGCTGCAAAAGCTTGTTGGATTTTGTCTGGATCAGCCAGGTGCTTGACTGTATCCAGGTGCTGGGGAAATGAAAGCTGGGGAGAGTGTGAGACCAGACAGATTAAACCTGCTGGGGTTTGAATCCCTCCCCAGCTTTCCCCCATTCTCCCTGTATACAAACATATCCTCCTTGCCTGAAAATACTTCTTGGGACGGATTTTGGAGGGGGAGAGAGGTGGGGGGTGTCTGGGATCTCTGTCTGCAGGGTGTACTGATGAGGTTGGGGCCAGCCCTTTTAAAAGGGACTGCAGGGGCTCATCTCCCTGGGTGATGTAGAGCTTCCCCTTCTCTGTCTGCCAACACCTTGCTGGCCTGCCTGCATTGCCACCCTCACGGTGGCATTTCGCAGCCAGGTTTTGTGTGCCAGGCTTGGGAATATTGGATTTGCTGTCCCTAGGCAGGCGTGTAGCTGTCTGGGCTGAGCCTCCCTTCCCGTCCACCAGCCACAGTGTCACCTTTCTGTGCTGGAGGTACCGAGGGCAGGACTGAGCCCACCTTGTGTTCAGAGAAATGCTCTCAGGAGCTGTCTGTCTGGGAATTGCATCAGACCAGCTCCTGCTGCTGGACGGCCTGTGTGGAGTTGATGCAGACTCAGTAATGCATCACCTGTAAGAGCTGAGGCTCTTCCAGCTTAGCAGAGTCTTCCTTTTCTGCTGAAGCAGTTGGTTTGGAAAGCGCATTAGAAAAAAGACAGACTTCGCTGTAGGCTAATGGAGAACACATAGCAGATCCAGGAGTGAAAGACAAGACGAACCTATTTGCTAATGGAGTTTAAATAGCCTAGTATAAAGCAGATATACTATGCTTGGACCGGTTTCTCCAAAGCTTTCTGTGTTTACTCTATCCCACAGCCTGTTGACATGAGAGATCTGCTTGAGTTTGTGAGCTTTGAGGGGATCAGAGCAATTCCCAGGAGCTGTGCTCTTGATGCCAATTCACTGAGCCCGTGACAAATTGGGATGACAAATGCAGGCTGTGGGTCTGTGCATCATTCTGTGCAGGAGTTGCCCTTCAGGTGCAGCAAGTGCCTTCAAACTGGGGCTGTGGGATGAGCAGGTGAGGGTAAGGAGGGATGGGGAGTGCCAGGGAAGGGACAGGGCTGAGCTGCTGGATGGTGGCTTCTCGTTTGTCCGCGACCCTGCACAGGGCTGTGCAGGACAGGTAGGAAAAGGGACTGGAGTCTGCTGCCGGATGGGACACAGCTCCCATTGGCTTCCCTGGACACCCTGGTGAGCCCTGCCCGCCAGCAGAGAGGACCCTGGGGAAGGCTGGAGCCAGGTCTGTCCATCTCAGGTTATCGCTCTTGGGCTTGTAGGCAGTTCGCCACAATCCGGTGCGTGCATTTGCAGCCTGGGGAGTGCTGAGCTGACTGGAGCGGTGCTCCATCCCTGCCCGCAGCGCACCTGCGTGGGGGTCTGCGGGCAGGGGGCTTTGCCTGCCTCCCCCAGCACCCTGCCATCATCCTCCTGCTCCCTCAGGGCTTGCATCCCTGGCTGCCCCTCGCATCCCTGCAGCTCCCTTCCATCGGCCGCTGCTGCCGTCCCGGGAAACCTGTCATTAAAGTCAATTAACTTTTCCCACACTCCTCGCAAGCGGCGCAAAAACCCTTCCTCGCTTCCTCCTTGGCTCTTAAGTGCTACCATATGGCACGGGCCCCCGCGCCCGCCCTGCCTTTGATTCCAGCCAGACAGCCTGAGCTTTATGATTTAAGCCGGGAGAGCCCTCGTACCAAGCCCTGGGCTGCTCTGCGGCCAAGGTGGTTTTTTTAGCAGGCAAGGCTGTTTTCTGGCAGGAAATGAATAGCTCCCAGATGAGCTCAGGAACCTGAGAGGTCGTGAGAAAGGAGCGAACCCCCGGCGCGGTGGCGGGCTGCCAGGCGGCGCGGGGAGCGCGGGAGGGAGCACGCCGACGCCGCCGGCACACGAGCCCGCTCTGGCCCCCGCTGGCAGGCGGCGAGGCCAAACGCCGGCAGCCCGCCGCCGCCCGCACGCCTCGGACGAGACCCGGCCCTGTGGCGGTGCGGCCCCCCGGCTGGCTGTCCCAAACTACCGTCCTCGCTCGTGCCAGGGACCCGCGGCCGCTGGCTGACCTTGGGCTGGGATCCAGGCCTCCGGCCCGCAGGGAGCATGGGGATGGTGCAAAAGCAGCCTGGCAGCCGGGATGGGATTTGGGGGGAGCGAGGCAGGTTGTCTGGGGGTGCAAAGGGAAGAGCCCCTTGGGACCAGCACTGCAAACCTCCCTGGGGGCGGCACGCCACAGGTGTCCGAGCAGGTTGGGGATGGCTGCTCACTGCGGGGACCAGGGGTGCTCCAGCCCCGTGGCTCCCACCCAGGGCATGGAGCCCCACCCAGCCCCACAGTGGGGCCGGATCCTGCCCAGACCTAGGGAGCCCGTGCCTCGGGTTTGTGCCAGCGCCCTGAGGCCGGCACCCGCCTTTGCCTTGCCACTGCCCCTGGGGCAGGGCGGGGAAGGGGACCCGTGATTTACAGGGGTGACGTGTTTTACTTAAAACAAGTCAAACAAAAGCCCGGTTTGTTTTGCGGAGAGCAGACTTCCTGGGGGGGTCAGCCCAGACAAATGACTCTGCGCCCGTTCATTAAACATTTGCGGCAGCCACGCCATCAGCTGGCGCTGGGGACACGTTCCCAGCGGAACTGGGACAAACTTCTCCCCTTCCCAGCCTGTGCAGCAGGAGCGATTTCCCATGTCCCCTGCCCCAGCTTAGCTGTCCCCCCGGCACAGCCATGCCAGAGCTGTGCCACAGGGGTACCAGCTCCCCGTTATGGTGCCTTGCAAATGTCCGAGGACAGCAATTTGACCCACGCAGGCTCTGGCTCGCTCTCCTCGTGCCCAGCCATGGCTCAGCCCTGGGCTGGCACTCGCGGTGAGCACCCGGAGCAAGCTGGGGACACATGTCTGGCCTGCTGGCACTGCAGTGAGGGTGGCCCAGGGGCTACGTGACAGCGGAGGGGTGCAGGGCTGGGGGGGCTGCCCCCGGGGTGTTCGCTGAGGGCGTCAGAGGAGCAGGGCAGAGGTGCTGTTGCCGAAGGACAGCCACGGAGGTCGGGCTACCTGTAATCTGTAATGATTAGGAAGCTGTTTCCAGCCGGGGTTTATTGCCAATAAAGCCAGCTCAGCACAACTGCTGGGGCATTAACTCTTATCTGCCCAGCACGACAAGAGCCTTGGGCTTTGCGTTCGGTCCCAAGGAGACCAAACACCCGCTGCAGGGCATGGCACAGCCCACACTGTGCCCTCCCGTGCTGGGGACACAGCCAGCACCCTGCACGGGTGGGACGTGCCACCCCGGCATGTGCTCCCAAAGCCCCTGGCCCCAGCTCCCTTCGCCGACCGCCCGCCACGTGGGGGGAGGCAGCAGGAGCCCAGCCGCAGGGGCAAAGGCTCCGTACTCAAACTCCTGAGGGGTTCAGCTGTACAAAAGCAGCGTCTCGCTTAATTAAAAGCAGACCTGCTGTAACGAGCCTGCCAGCACACCAGCATGGCTCGGGCAGCTCTGCTAGAGCGGAGGCTGGGACTCAGCCTCTCAGTGGGACTGGGACACGCGGTGGCCCAGGGGCTGGGAGCCAGGGCAGGGTCACCCTGTGACTCCCTGCAAAACCACGTCTCCCTTTGTGTCCTCCACCCCCCTGAGGAAACACAGCCTGTCTCCGATCCAGCCTGCTGCTGCTTAGCACCTTGCCAAAAGTCATCCCTAAAATTGCCCTTGGAGTGGGGCCTTCCCCCCCCACGCAGGTTCCCATGCCATCCCTGGGCTGTTGGCTCCCATCGCACCACCCAGCTGTGCCAGCACCGGGACCACCAGCGAATGTGCCTGCCCTGCAAGGGAGATGTCTACCGAGGAGCCATGGCAGCACTGGGAGGACGCTGCTCTCTGCTTTGGGTCCTCGGGGACTGGGACGGCACGAACCAGCCTGGATGTGGGTGCACTGGAGTGCCTTGCAAGAGCCTTTCCAAGGGTGGCCTGCATTTTTTTGGCTTTTTTTGGCTGCTGAGGAGGTCAGAGGGCTGTCAGCAATGACTGGCTGCTGCTGCGGCTCTTCCCGCTGCAGAAGATGGGCTGCAGCTTTGTTCTCTGGAAAACATTATGAGTTCTTGAAACCGTAAAACAATCTGGCTGGTGTCTCTCCCTCTGACGTTGGAAATCTGGACAGTGTTTGTACCAAGAGAGGGAGCAGGATGTAGAGCCACATGCCGAACCTCACAGTTACGTATCTTGCCTGGCTCTCGCTCCGCAGCCCTGCTGCAGCCCAGGCACAGATAAAGCCCCATCTCTTTTGGCAGCACCGATGCACGTAGGGCATCTGCCAAACAGGGGAGACAGTTCTGGGCCTGAGCCCACCGCAGCCCAGCAGCATCCTCACTGAGGCTAACAACTAGTATAAAGCAGGACCAAAACAGGCTTATCCTGCCGGGCTTCAGGAACATTTGGCTTTGTTTGCAGCTCCAGCATCAGGCTGAGCCCCATCCCTGCCTCCATCAGTAACAGGCTCAGCTCCAGACCTGGAAGACAACCTGTCTTTGTCTCAGCAGTGAAATCAATCCAGTTTATGGTGGGGGAGAGCAAATGGCATGTTGCGCTCAGGGCTTTGACTGCAACACGTAAACGCAGAGCATTATCCTCCCATGGAGGAGACAATGAGCCTGGAAGGGGATGGGGGAGCTTTGGAATGAGGATGTATTGGGACAAACCCTTCCACTAGGCAGCATTCCCAACTGGACCAGTCCCATGTGTGGTGAATGGACAGGTAAATTGGAGCCTTCATCCCCAGCTCTGCATCTGGGAGGGCTCTGGCTGGTCAGCAGCCGCACAAGGGTCTCAGGGCAAGGACCCCAGCAGGCCTGACAGATGCATCCTTTCTCCCTGCAGCCAAGCCTCACTCCATGCCATGGGATCGGCACTGTCTTGTCCCGCAGCACAGAGCTCTGTGATTCCCTTCCCATGGGGTGGCTTGCTTTCAGCCATCCTTCTGCTTTCATTGTGCTCTGAAACAGAGGGGCTGGCAGCTGGACAGCCCGGGCTGGTGTTTCTGAGCGGGCTCCAAGCAGCTGTTTGTGCTCGCAGACAGTGCTGGCACTCACTGCCCTCCCTGCTGGGCTCAGCTGCGTGCGGGCAGGCTGCAGGCAGAGGCTGTGGGCAGCCCCCTGCCTGTGGCGCTGCCTGTTTGGGTCAGCTCTCCCCAGAGGTTTGAGAGCGGGTCTGGTGCTGGACACTGGGTGAGCGGGGTCACATCTCCCCAAAGGGACAAGGAGCTGGACCACCACGGCCACCCGCTGCTGGACAAATGGACAAGGGCAGCGGGACGGGAGCAGGCAAACAGGTAAAGGGGAGAGGGGCATGGCTGTGAGCTGCATTGTGCTTGCTCAGCCAGCATTGCGGCAAGCACAAGGGTCGCAAGGCACCTCTCAGGGAGCTCCTCCTGCACCGGGGCAGCCCATGGCACGGCCACTGCTCCCCGCTCCCACCCTTGCCCCCGCGACAGACCTTGCATGGGGCAAGGGCTCCCTTATCGCCCGGTGTTTGCCTGTCTGGAGGAGCACGCTGCAGGCGGGACTGGTTAACCATCACCCATGGGAAACAGGAGAGGGAAAGGTCTGACGGGACGGGCTGTCCATGACCTCTCATCCTTCACGGAGGAGGCTCAGACCCCAGCTGGCCCCAGCACTCGCTAACGGCTGCGGGCTGCTCCAGTGATGGCTCCGGTGTCAGCCACATTTCACAGCTCGGAGTTGTCCCTCCTGCGTTAAAGCCTGCTGAGACCCCCCTCCCAAAGTAAACAGGAGCCAGTTTATTGCTCCCTGGAGTCATTTCCCGGGGAGGTCAGGAGGGCTCTCCTTGGGGCTTGTGACAGCCTGCTAAGCTCTGCTGAGCCAAGGTGTTAGGAGAGCACCATGCACTGGGAAGAACAGCATTTAGCCCTGGGGATGCCTGCAGCCTGCTCTAAACCTTGTGACAAAGTCCTGTTTGTCTTCCCTTGCTCTTCAGGGTGCTGTGCTCTGGGCTCCCCTGCCTGCTTGTTTACGGCACTGATGCAGAAAATTGTGATGGCTGTAATTGCCAGCGGTTTGCTGATTGTGCGCCTGCCCCGTTTGCTGGGTCGGAGACAAAAGCCCTAAATCCCTTTCCAAGGTTTGAAACCGTGTCATCCTGATGGGCAAGAAGGGGAAGGAATTTACTTATGCGTTTGCTTAAAGAGTGCCTGGACGTAAAGTAAGACCGGTGCACCTCAGGGCAGGAGCATCCCTGGGGACTGCCCTGTAACGCCGTTTCACTGGCCCTGCGTGCCTCCCTGCGCTGGGGAGGCAGCTGGGCACCCCCACACCCCCTCTGGGCTTCATGTGCAGGAGGCCAACCCCCGCACAGGCTGCCAGCTCTTCTTCTGGCACCGATCCCTCTGCAGCTCGGGCAAATTGGCAGAAAGCTTTCCCTGGGGGCCAAGGCACCATGGACCCGGGCTCTGTGTGCCAGAGCCACCCCAGCATCCCGGGAGACCGTTCCTGGCAGGGTCCCTGCCTCCAGCCGGATGCTGCCAGGAGGGTCCGCAGGGTTTTTGAGAGGGGGGGAACCCCAGCCCACATGCAAGACCCCAGCAGGAGCTCGGCAGCAGCTGCAGCAGGGCTGAGCAGAACGATGCAAGATGTCTGGAGACGGCCAGCTACCGGCAGGAGCGCGTGGGAGAGGAGCTGCCCGCCACGGGGCTCTGCCTGCGCACGGGAGGGACCACACAGACAGTTCACCATCCAGCCCTATGCAGCCCTGGGGAGCCTGGAAAGAGCAGCACAGATTTTTCCATCTGCCCCCAGGCTGGGTCCCCCATCTGGGGCTGCTTCATCAGCTCCCAAAACAGGCCGGGCAGCAGTGGAGCCCCTGGAAGTGGGGCTGGTGGATCTGTGCTTGTGCTGCTGGGTGCTGGGGGGCATTGAGCATCGGTCTGGGGCCTGAGGGGGTCACTATGGCCAAGGGAGCTTTGCACAGGACGCCGGGGAGGACACAACGAGGATTTGGCTGGACAGAGCCCCCGAGGGCAGCCTGGGGAGAAGGGCAGCTGAAGCTGGTGTCAGCACAGCAGAGCGTGACGGGCATGGGGACACCCTGACACGTCCTGCAGCCACAGCCTTGCATTGTGCAAGCCAGGGAGCACCAGCAGCTTGGCTACAGCCCTGCCAAGCCCACAGGGAAGGACCCTGTGCACAGCCACATCGGAGCACATTCGTGCAGACAGGGTAAAGCTTCAGATGCCGGGTGTTGTTTCAACCCCGGAGCCTCCTCAATAGCGAGCTGCCCTCTGGAGACCTCCCCTTCGGCCGCAGAATGGAAGTAGCAGCCTCAGCACTTTGGCAGGAGCAGCGAGCTTTCTGCCTCCCGGCCCTGCTGAATAGCAGCAGAATTCATTATAGCCCCGTTTCACTTTTTCCCTCCAATTATCCCCCGGGACAATGGGCCGGGGCTGCAGTGGAAGGTCCCTTTCAGGAGATGCCGGTAGCAGGACATGCTGCTGGGGCTCGGCCGAGAGCCCCTTTGCTGGAGGGCAGTGACCTGAGTCCAGAAAATGCCACTCTTTGGCCCGGGCGGTGAGCACGCACAGGGTGGCAGGGCCAGCCTGGCACTGGGGACCGGGGGATGCTCCCTGCAGGGCGGGAAGCACTTGGTAACAAGAGCTAGCCCCAATCTGCGAAACACCTGCAATATGGGGGTATTTTGGTCAAAAGTAAGATATCAATGATTACTTTAAGTACCGCAGTGTCATTTTATCTTTACAAACACAGTGGTGATTCAGCCCATCTGGCACTTCTCTCTGCACAGTGACTTTGAAGCCAGCAAAGACTAGAGGCGCTGCTTGTGTCATGGCTCTGACCCAAGGGACTGGGCTCCTGCAGGTGACACCTTGCGTCCAAGGACCCAGATGTCTTCCTTGCTGTGCTGTGGCCATCGGCTGCTGAAGTGGAGAAACCAGCAGCAATCGGTGCCAGAGCCCGCTGGGGCTCTCTAAGAGCCTGGAGCTGGGCTTGGAGGGTCAGAAGATGGCCATGACACCCAGGTAAGGGCTGGTCTTCCCCGTTCCCTTCCTGGCTGCTTGGAGAGTCCCCTCTCTTCCAGAGATGTTCTGCCCTGACCACGCTTATTGCTGCACAGTGCCCCAGAGCCTTGCTCCTGCCCGGTGGAGCAGAACTCGCTGGAGGGAGATTTGAGGGTGGTTAATGCTCGGAGCAAACTTTGGTGTAGGGAAGGGGGGAAGAGGCAGGTGCCCAAAGCCCACGGGCTTCATGGGAGGATGTGCAGCCATGCAGGCAGGGAGAGCCTGGAGGTTTGTGCAGCCACCCCATCCCTTCCACCACTGGCTTTGCAAGACATAAGGGCTGTTTTGGAGGAGCTGGCACAGGGGAGTGACTTTGCACCAGCAGGTCCAATCCTGGCACGCTCCAGGCCATTTCAGTGTGCATGTAGCCAAAGCAGGCTGTGCCCCAAGCTGGAGAGCCTGCAGAGAAACCCCCAGGAGAGCCCAACAAGGGCTGAGGATGTTTCCAGGACACTCAGACTACTTAGTTTATCAGGAAGAAGATCAAGAGGCAGCTTGATTACAGTCACAAGGACCTTGGTTCATAAGTACCTTGGCAGAAATAACAAGCCAGGTACTTAAGAGCTCTTTAATCTAGCAGGGAAAAGCAAAACAAGGGCCAATTGCTCCACATTTCTAGCAGTCCGGGTGATTAACTCCAGAAGGAGAGGCAGGAACCCAGGCTGCCTTCCCCTCTGCTGCTGCAGGGCTGGCTGGGGGCTTCCACCTCAGCATCACCTGGAGCAGTGTGTTTTACCTTAACATAAGGTACAAGAAACTTTTGGAGATAGCAACAAGAAACTTTTGGAGATAGCGGAGGGGCTGCGGGGCTGGGGCGGCATGGGGTGACCTGTCAAACGCTTCGGCTGCAGATGGCACACCTCTTCTCGGCAGGTGAGGTGGCCACCGCTGGTCCTTGGGACAAGGCAGGGTACAGGTAGCATTGTCTGGGAGCAGTGGGTAGCGTGGCACGGGGCAGGTGGCTCTGGACAGGGAATCTGCAAATTGGCATTTCTGTTGAGACTGCAGCCAAAGGCTCTTTCTGCCAGAAGGATCTCCAGCTGCTGAGGTCTGAGCTCCCGAGCAGAGGGATGCTTGACCCCCTCTCCACAAGCTCACAAACCCGACCGAGAGCTCCCGAGGCCACAGGAGAGCTGGACTGTGCAGCAGCCAGCAGCACCCGGGGCTGATCCTGGTAATGTGCCCGCAGGATCTCCTGCTGGACACAGTTAACAGGTACTGGGCAGCTGCATCTCCATCATGCCAACAGCACAGAGAAGCAGAAGGAGGTACTGAGCACTTATCCCATGGAGCCATTCATGTTTCTATTTAAATCCTATTTCCCCCCTTATTTTTACAGTTTTCTGGTTAAAAATCAACAGCCTGGCCAGGGCCCTGTTGCAAAGCATGGGGCAGAGCGCTGGCCCGGGGGGGCGGCGCAGGGGCCCCCGTGCGGCCCTGACGCCCGGCGTGCCGCCAGCGGGGCTAACAAAAGGCCAGCAGCGGGGCCAGCCCGTGCTGGGAGCGCCGTGGTGCCGCTGCTGAATAGCTCTTCCCGCACAGAGGAAGGCATGAAGAGGCATAATCAAATAAGGGTATCAGCATGGTGCTCCTTGAACGGCACTCCCAGCGTGAGCCGGCGGCAGGGCCGGTCGGAGGTGACAGGTATCTTTATCCCGCCACGCAGGAGAGCTCCAACGTCCCGCTGGCAGGAATTTGTCTGCAAATTTTCCCTCATTGAAAGGAGCGAGGGGGCCGGCGAGGCGCGGGCTGAGATGATCGCTTGATTAAGGCCGGGGCAGGCAAGGTGGAGAGACGGGGCAGCTCCCAGGGAGCCGTGCTCCCAGCCCTTAACCTCTCCTCGGGAGACCGCAAATTATCTCTGTTAATGTATCAGCCCCCTGGTATCCTACAAATAAGTCATCTGGCTAAGTGCGTGTCAGATGCTCGCAGGAGGAGTTGTTACCTTTTCATCACTTAATAATTTTCGTCATCATCATCTTTTAATTTATCTTGCAATAAACTTTAACCCGGTGAGTCCCAGGGAAGGCAGGTAAAGAGGCTTACCGGCCCGGCTGGACTGTACACATGAGCAGGAGGTACCGGCTGCAAAAGGGGTTTGAAGAGCAGAGGGAAACAGTCTTCCCTGCTCCCCCGTGGAAGTGGGAAACCCTCTGCCACGGGGACAGGAGTATTCCCAGCCTCGCTTCCCATCCTGCTCCCCTGCCAGTCTGGGATGAGGGGGTGCGCAGAGCTGGGGTCCCCCTCCGCCGGGGACCGGGAGTGGCCGGAGGGAGGATGCTCCCCCAGTGTACCAGCGCTGGGGAGGGGGACACGTCACGCACTCCCCCTGGGTGCCAGAAGTGATTTACACAGTGCACCGAGAGCAGAGTCAATTAAGGTCACATTTCTGTGTTGCTAAACAACAGGCGGCTCTGGGTTCAGGCCCGCTGAAAAGAAAACAAAAGCCACCCCTTGAAACGGGGGCTTTGAGAGGGTTCAAAGGAGCACGAAACAAAAGGCGGGCTTTGTGGGCTGCCCTCGCCCGCGCCTTCCCGGGCCCTTCCGCCACCAGAGACACCGTTAATGTGGCAAGGGGGAGTTTTTAATTGTCCAGCACAAACAATGCTGGCATATTTAGGCCGGCCTCGTTACAGAGCCATCCGAAATGCTTGAGAAGCATTCCCACCGCTTAGCATAAATAGCAGAAACGCTCTTTCACCAGCAGAGCAGGTCCCATCTGCTCCCAGCCCGTCCTCACCTTGACTTGCAATGGCGAGCCCGTGGGGTCGGCCCCTCCGCCCCACTGCTCCCAAACCCCGGCGCGGGAATCTGCCTCCCTGCCCTCAGCTCGCCCCGCTGTAGGTTGCTCCCTGCACCCCATGGGAGCGGAGGGCAGAAGCCCCAGGGATTTGCAATGAGGGGTGCTCGAGTGAATTGGCTGGTGTGGCAGCCCTGGCTGGGGTTTGCTCTGGCTACCTTGCTCCGGTGGCTCAGCCATGGGTACTGCGGGTCTCGAGGGGCATCATGCACGGCTCCTGACCGGACAAGGCAGTTTGCACGTGGCCCCGCTGGGTGCTGGCTGATATCCCTCATGGGGAATGAGACAGAGAAGGTCTGGGGGACCTTCTCCAGCTGGGCTGAGTCTGAATTAGGAATAACACTGACATTCCCCAGAGCGACCCAAATCCGACTGGGAGCCAGGGTCTGGGCTCTTCATGGCTGTGGCTGTTTCAGGTTTACACCCCACTGCACTTATCGGAGCTCCCTTCCCAGCCAGTGCATGGGTGCCCTTGACCCCAGCAGAGTGTCCCACCAGCCGCTCGCAGTGAGCCACGCTGGCAGGCTGTCCCCCAGGCTGGGCAGAGGAGCATGTGGCTGGGAGGGGGCTGCCCTGGCAGGGACACAGCCCCCCGGGGCTGGGGAATGGCATGGCTGCGAATGCCTCTGGGTCAGCTGCCGCCACCAAGCCCAGCCATGCGCCTGGCATTTCCCGGGCAAGCGGTGCTGACAGGTTGCATCCCAGCAGCCAAGGCGAGGGCAGAGCTGTGCTGAGCACAGTGGTGGGCTGCCGGCACCATGGGGCTGAGAGAAGCCAGCCCCAGTCCCCCCAGGCAAGGGGTCCTTGCAGGGGCTGAGCTGCGCTCCCTGCACCAGCATGGCTAGGAGTGGTAAAGTCACTGCGGCCACCCACCCTGTGTGTCCCACAAGTTTGGGGAGCGTAGGGACCCCTTTGCAGCCCAAGCAGCTTCTGTGCCCCCCGCCCTGCCTGGCTCCCCTGCTTTCCCACAGGACTCGCAGCTCCCATCCCTGGAGCGAGCCGCCCCGGCAGCCACGGGCAGCCCAGTGCAGGGCAGCCGGGGCAGTGAGCCTGTTTTCACCGCGTGGGTCCTGGCAAAGAGCCTCATCAGCCCACAGGGATCAAAGCGAGCGGCGTTTCCCGACCGATACCTGATCCCAAAGCTGGAAGGGAGCCGGGAGGCTGCCTAGTGCCTCCTGCACCGCTCCCACCGCCACGCAGCGCCGAGCGTGCCGAAGGCCCCGCGCCGCTGGGCTGCGTTTTATGGCACTGTGGTTTCTGCCAGCTCCCTCTTCCCCCCCTTTGCCTCTCCTTTCTTGGAGGCAACCAGCTCCCCACGCCCCACAGTTTATTAAAAATCCCGGGTACCTTGGAAGAGACAACACAATAGTGTACTTGTTACAGCTGCCTTATATTAATGGACTGCCCCTTTTGATTTTAGAGTGGAACTTTTGGCAGAAAACCAGCATCCAAAAGGGAAAATGGCTGTAAAACTCGGCAAAAAGGCAGGGGGGGAACCCCCAGCTTTGATCAGAAAGGCTTGAAGATGAATCACGATGATGCCCAGGCAGATTTGCTAAAGGTGAAGTTCAGTTGCAAAGAGGGAAGCCAGGGAGAGCATGGAGGGGTCTGGCCAGGGCGGTGATGGGGCTGGGGTGGAAGGGAGTCACGGCAGCCAGAGGTTCAAAGGCCTCTGCAGCGAGGAGCAGAATTGGAGGATTATTCACTTTCTATATTTTCACTCCTGCAGCACACATGGGAATCTAATTGGCCAGGATGAGAAATACAGCCAGACAGCTTACAAGTGGGCTTGAGAAGACAGAAAAATATTTGCAGCTGCAAGCCATTAAAGGCAAACCCAGCCTCGCTCTTACACTTTAATTACCCTGCTGTACGCTCTCCTCTGCGTACCAGTGCTAACGTCAGTTCAGAAACCTTTCTGATCTTAAAAGGCCAAGCGCAATGCCTGGCTGCACCGGGGCGGCCGCGCACCGGCACAGCGAGGGCTGCACACCTTGCCGGGCGCCCAGGCATCAGCTCTCCCCCCCCCGCCCAACGCAAACCCCAACACTGTTCCTGCAAGGCTGACAGCAGCCTCCCCGAAGGGGTTAGCTTGGCTTTTTATAGAGGGAGGGAGCCCAGTCTTGTGGAGTTGGGGCTTCCCGTGCAGCCCGTGCTCGGCAGGGTCCAGCCGAGCTCATCCCAGCATCTCCCTGCAGTGGCAGAGTATGGCAAAGCCCTTTACGGGGCGATGCCTGTGGGTGCGTCCTCCCACAGCCTCCCCAGCCATCATTGCTGCTTCTGCATTTCAGCCGAGCCACTTATTCCCCAGGATCCAAAAGCACTTACCAGGGAGATTTTTCCCTTCTCGGCACCCGGACCCACCCCGATGGCTGGAGGCAAAGGGTGACAGAGGGACCCCATCTGCCCATTTCCACCATGGCAGCCACACCTCCAGGTCACTCTTCCCAGTGCTACGGGCACCGCAGGCTGCCTGGGGGACCACGCTGCCCACGACTGCAGCGCAGCCACCCTGGGGTGCCGGCAGCACAGCACTACCCACGGCAGGGCTCTGGACTTGGCGAGGGGTGGCGGGGCAGCACTCACAGCCCAGCCCGCCCGGCCACCACCGTGCTGCTCCCTGCTCCTTGACTGCTCATTTCCTTTTCCGCTCCTGCAGTGACACCAAA
Source organism: Nipponia nippon (assembly GCF_047370975.1). Classification (NCBI taxonomy): domain Eukaryota; kingdom Metazoa; phylum Chordata; class Aves; order Pelecaniformes; family Threskiornithidae; genus Nipponia; species Nipponia nippon. The sequence continues at coordinate 14,998,056 of NW_028262391.1, forward strand.
GATGTTATTGCAGGTGCCGGCCCCACTCACTCCCCCGCATGGTTTACCCCGCTTCTCCTGAAACCTGAGGAAAACCAAACTCATTTTATGCCATTTTATTTCAATGCTCTGAGGGTTAACCTTGTGCCAGGCATTTTTAATCCAGCTATAAACACAGGAGAGGAGAGGGGCTGCAACTTTGCTTAAAGGGGACATTTTTTATTGATTATTTTGAGGCTTTGATGCAATCATCTCCTTCCAAATGCATGAGCTGGGGGGGGGAAAAGGGTGTTTGAGTCTGGACTCATTTTAAATTGAGCTTAAAGTTGCTTGACAGCATAAAGGGGCATTGCAGGATGTAGGCAAGGACCCCAAAAGATGGGGAAAGACCCTCAGGTGGAACATCTGAAATGAATATATGGTGTTTGCATTGAGATGTTAAACCTAGGTGCGTGAACAGGACAAGGGGAAGACCTACCTGGAAGCACTGGCTCTGGGACTGTGCACCAGGGTGTGGACAGGGAGCTCTCTGGTCCTGAGTCCCCACAGTGCCGGTCCTGGGGGGCTGAGAGAGCTGCCCTGCTTCTGGGGGAGATGCTCCAAGTCCAGCAAGGAAATGCAGAGACAGGCAGGCTCAGGAGCCCAGAGCTGCCTGGGGACATCTCTGCTGGAGCCAGCATGCTGGGGGGTGACGCGGCGTCACCAGCGCTGCCTGGGGGCCGATGGGCACAGTACGGCAGAGCCTCGCAGGGGCAGTGAGGCAGTGCTGCCGGCAGCCCCGGCAGGCCTCCATGCATGGAGTGCAGCGAGCAGGATTCGGCCTTTCTCTCCCCTGTCCCAAATCCTTCCAACCTGTCAGGAGATGGCAGGGAGGGCAGAGAGGGTGCCGTGCCCCGGGAGCACACCTGTGCCCGAGGATGGGGAGGAGGTGGCCGCAGCCCTGGCCGACAGCTGGGGAGGGCGAAGTGAAGGCTAAATAAGGATGCTGGCTGCTCCTGGCTGCCAGCCCAGTGCTGCCCCCGCAAATCACCCAGTGGCAGATGAAAATCAAACCCTGATGGGAAGACGATGCCCGGGGCCAGGCTAAGTGCCAAAGGAGTGATGTTAGCTCCTCCACAGGGCGCGCGCCAGCGAGGACCTTCTCGGGCATCGTGTCCCCAGCAGGAATTTGCTGTGAGCCGGTCTCACCCCTTGGGGGGGGGTGGATGTTCCCTGTGCCCCCCAGGAGAGGACTGGCAGGGGGACATGTCTTGAGGTCAGGGAGCCGGGCGGCTGCCGTGTGCCCGGGCCAGCGTCGGGGCTGCTCCCGGCTCTGCCCCGCTCGGCTGCTCCCGGCCCCTGCCGAGCCCCAGGGGGCAGCGCGGGGGGAGCGGGAGCTCCAGATTGGAACCACATGGAAGCACATTTGCAATGAATTAGGCTGGGAGCCAGCAGCTCTTACTTGGCCGGGTGTGCAGCCAATCTTTGGGGATTGTCAGCTCCTCCCAGGTTTCCACAGCGGATGTTCCCCGGCCAGAGCACAGCTGGGCTCTGCGCGAAGCCGTGGCCAAGGCAGCCCAGAAGGAGATGAGCACACGCGCGGGCAGGGACCCCCGCCCACACGCACAGCCTCACCGAGTCAAGTGAGCCCCTGCACGCTCCCCGCCTCAGCCAGGGATGCTTTTGTGGGGTGAGGATGCCCCAGCACTCTGGGGGAGAGGAGGTGGTGCACAGGAGGGGTTATTTGGCCGCTTCCCAGCCCGGCAGCCCTGGGGCGAGGGGGCAGCTACAGCGGGCATCATGTCTCCCTGCCTGCCCCAGCTCACCAACCCCTCGAGCTGCACCCAAAATTAGGCAGCTAGGGAGCCGTGGCTCAGGCGCTGGTGTGAAATCACATCTCGGGGGTACCTGAGAAAAGGGCTGACCTGAGAGGTGGGGAAGAAAAGCTCCGCCTGGCAGCCCTCACAGGGGGCGAGAGGGTTAAATCAGTGGTACAGAAAGGCTTTGAGTGTGCATGTCAAAGAATGACACTAACAACTCATGTGACAACCTGCCAGGAAAACTTTTCAGATCATAATTCGCATAGCATTTGTATCATGTTCCCTTCCTGTTTAAAAAGACAATATGGAAACCGTGGAAGGGGTTATTTGCTGGTCAGGCCGGTTTGCTGGTTACGCTCCTTGTCACGCGCGTCCCTTTAGGAAGTGATGCCACAGCGACAGACATCATTTCTAAAAATAACACCATCCCATGCATTAGTCTCCAGTGCCATTTGTTCTAATAATTCATTCCCAATTAAAGAATAATGGCTAATGCTTAGCAGTGGGTGCATACTAAGCCCCTGGCAGAGCAAGAAATTGGGCTGCCTCCCCACAAACCACCCGAGCATCTTCCTTGGTGGCATGTCCTACCGACAGCGGAGGACAGAGAGGGGATGCTGCCTTCCTCCACCCAGCCCAGCCGTCTAAGCCCTCACAAACCCGTCAGCAGTATTTCACCGATCCTGCCCCACCTCTGCAGGACAAATCCTGGGGGCACCCAGAGCCCCCATGCAGCCGCAGAGCCACGGCACGATGGATGCGTGGGGGCCCCAGAGGCACTGTGGCTCTCCGATAAGGCCATGTCTGCTGTAAAATGGCCTCTTGTTTCACAAGTAAGGATATTTATGAAATGACAGGCTGCAGTGTTAATCTCTGGTTGGCAAGCAAGCGTGCCAGGAGCGCGGCAGCTGGGCACAGCCTGTGAAAGCCCTTTGCCGCAGTCCAGGCAGGGAGGCGCTTGGGGAGGTCCTGGAGATCAGCCCGTCTGCCGGTGGGTTTCACCTCCAGCACTTTGCGCAGCCCCTGCTCCCTGATGCCCACACTGCCCGTGCCCAGCTCCCGGTGCAGCGAGGCTGTGGCAGGAGCTGCCTGTGGGTGGGCACCCCCAGCTTGGGGAGCTGCCCTGCAAGCCTCCCCAGTGCTCCTGCTGACAGCCCTGCAGCAGCAGCGGCCCAAACATGACACCCACCCCCCCCTTGGATTTTTTTTATCACCCGCATAGCACCGGCAAAGGAAGGGAGGCCACCGCCGGGGAACATCTGGGCTCCATTGCTCATTGTCTGGCAATTAATGTCAGCGCTGAAGACAGAAGGGACGTCAGATATTAAATAAACACGACCGCACTCTGCAGACCAAAACAGCCCCCCTGGGGAAAGGCACACATGCACCCGCACCCGCACACCGCCCCGGCCAGGGCGCAGGACACAGGCGGCTCGCCGCACACACGTGTGAGCACAGCCACACACGCTCACAGGCTCCCACACAGCTTGGGTTTCACGTCAGCTAAGGCAGAGCAGGGAAAAAAAATAGAGCTCCTTTTCCTTTTTCATTTTCCAGCAGGCAGATTACATCTGCAAGTGCAGAAACCGCTGAAAACTCTACCCCGTGAAACAGGGTGATGCAGGGAAGGTGGTCAGAGGCTCCCAGGGTCCCGGCTGGCCTGGACCCCCACAGCCAAAGCTGCTGCTCAGGGTCTCACCCCTGGGCTGGACACATGCTTTTGGCAAGGAGCAGCCATGTGCCGGTCCCTGTGGATGTGCACACTCCACACACGGGGCCGTGCAGGCTGTGCCCTGCCTTTACTGGTACACCCGGCCCCTCCTGCTACACTGACAGTCCTGGCACAGCCCGGCACATTGCAGGGCTGACGGCAAATTAGTACAAGGCCCTGTCCTACGGGTTTCTGTGCATCCTGCTGGCCAAACAGCGGGGATGGACAGTCCCACTCTTCCACCGGGCTGGTTAAAGGCTGTGTTTCCCCGGCTCTGACCTCGGTGGACACTGAAAGCCTTTTCTCCTGCCCTTTCCCTGCCTGTGCTCAGAGGCAGAGCAAGCATGAGAGTGGCCGGACCCCCAGAGAGCAGGGAGGCTGCCTGGCCTCTGCATAATGGCAGACGCATGCCTCACTGCTGCTCCTGCGGGCTGCCAGCCCCTGGGCTGAGCAAGCTGGTGCACTATATTTAGTGCACAGGCCGGGGCAGCTATTCCCCACGGGCACAGTTGGGTCGCTGGCCCAGCCCCAGCTTGCAGGGCATGCCGGCCAGGTCACCAGAGCACAGCAGGGCTCAGCATTACCCCTGGGTGCAGACTGCGGCACCTGGCTGGGCTCAGCTTCACGCTGCTGCACGGATGCTGCTCTGATTTGTGTGTCAGAGCCACACCACAGCACTGGGGCACGGCAGGGACCGGCGCTTGCCATGCAGGCGTGCGGGATGCTCCTGACCTCTGCTGCTGCTGCTGCTGCATCACTGGAGCAAAGTTTCCTGCATCCCGGCATGTTCCATCAAGCAGGAGGCATTTCAGCAAGGCACGTTCACCCTGCGCAGGGCTGGTAGGTGCCCAGGCTCAGCCTGGGTGGTCTCCCATCCCTTCTGGCCTTAAACTTGTGGGTCCTGTAAAGGGCAGCGAGGAAAGGGACAGGCAGCGCAACATGCCCCGTTTGCACAGGAGAGGAGTGCTGCACCAGCCAAGGGCAGCACGCAGGGTCTGCCGCTCCTGTGTGCGGCGGGGACTCATTAGCTCAGGGCTGGCTGTGCCTACTTTATTCTCTGGAAGCTTTTGTTCCCTTACAGAAATGTAGTCTCTCTCTCCCTCACCCTTAGCCCCTTTTAATATTAAGGTCAATAGGTTGATGATTAAGCAGGAAAAGGGCATGAAGAATCAACCAAATTAAATCTTGTGTGCAAACAGGTGGGTGTGAAATTTCAATCAATGGCTGGTGTTAGCAGGGACCCCCGGGATCCCGATTTCCCAGGGGAAGACTGGGCAGCCCCAGGGGGATTTGGGTACAAAAACTCCAGACATGGGAGAATAGAAAAAAGTCTTCTCAAAAACCAATATTGACAAGGTCCCTGTGTTTGCACCCCGGCTTTCCCCAGCAGCACAAAGGGAGATGATTATCCCGGGTCCGGTGGGGAGGGGATGACAGGAGCTCAAAGGTGAGCCGGGCCCCCCCCAGCTCCCCTGGCCCCAGCCCCTCTGCTTAATCCCCCTCTCGCCCAAGCTTTGAAGTCGCCAGAGGTCGAATATGGGATGTAAATCACGTTAGCCGCAGTGTGTGATCACAACGCCGCTGCGAGACAATGCCGTGCTTCCCCCGGCGCCCGGGCATCCCGCCGAGCCGCGGCCAGCACCAGGCTATAAACAGCCCTGAGCTGTGGACAAAAACAGGGAGTGAGGGTGGGCTGTGGCAGGGGACACCCACTGCAGGTGGGAGAGAGCCTCATGCTCCGCCGCAGAGCCGGGAACAGGAGCCCCGGCGGGCACCGGCACCCAGTGGCCGCGGGACTTGCAATAGCAGGAGGCTTGTCCCTGGGATTAATTAGCAGAGGCTGCGGCCTCAGAGCAATGTAAAACACGAGCCATTTGCTGGGGCGTTGGTTACCGGGGCTGTCCGGCAGCGTTGCACATCTTGTAAGCATTAGCATCACGTAAGAGGAGCCTGCACAGAAGGACGTGGGGTTTATTGGGTTGTAAACTGCGTTGTTCCCGTTACAGTAACGACGTTGCTGGTGAAGAAATGTGCCTTTCGCACACAAGGCTTGGGAACCAGGTAGGCCAGGAGGAAACAGCAGGGTTTGGAGGCTCTGCTGTCACCATTGGGATAACAGAGAGAGAAACAAAGCAGGCATGGGAGAAAGCAGGAGGAGGCACCAAGGAGACACTACCACTACCCCCAGGGCTGCTGTGCCTTTCAGCCCTTTGCATATATCTGCCCCAGAACCAGCTCAGCGGTGCTCAGCCCCCCTGGTCCCCGACACGGGGCTGCACACCCCGCCTGCCACCTGGGAAGTTCGGACCCGGGGTGTGAGGGGTGACAGGGAGACAGCAAGTAACTGCTGGCTCCTCGGCCGTTTTCATGCCCTTCGCTCTGCCTTGCTCCAACACTTGCACTGCCTCCCACGGTGCCTGGGAAGATGTGACACATGGGGTCTGCTGCCCAGGACAGAACAAGGGCACCGCTGCCCCAGCGAGGAGCCCCGAGTACCAAGAGCTTCCCTCCCCCATTGAAAAAAGTCCCATGTTTAATTTTCCCTTAGCCAAGGAAGCAGCCTTCAAAAAAAGTGACAGTGGACCCAAATAATTAACTCATTTCCTTTTTTCCCACTGCCAAAAAAGCATCCATTCTCTGCAGGCAGCAAGTTGGCTGTTTTAAGTCTGTTTTCACCATTTCACACCCAAACCAGGACTGATTGTCCAAGACCAGCACCAGAGCTTATCAGCCATCGTTGTCCAGCTATGCAGATCTGGATGAACTGCGTTACAGGCATGTCATCACCAGCCTGGCTCCAAATGCCCCTGGTTTCTCCCCAGAGCTGCCACCTGCCTCGGTGGCCCCAGCAGTCCTTCCCAAGCAGGTGCCCAGTGGGAAACACAGGACCTGTCATCCTCCCTGCCCGGTGATGAGGGACAGAGAGGAGCTGGGTGATGCCAGGGATCTGAACCACATGGCATCAAGGCGACCGCACGTACCCACTAACAGGAGCCAGGCGCGGGTACCAGCCCAGCTCACCCCCCTGGGCTCCCCTTCACTCCTCTGCAGCTGGAGGGGCTGCTCCATCCCTGCCCGCTGCTGCAGCGCCCGAGCACAGGATCCTGGCAGTCAGAAAATATCTGCTTTCAAAGCTTTTTTTCTTTCTTCTTAATTAGGAGACCAGATGATTTTTTTTTAACAAAATATGTTGTTATTGTGGAAAATATCTGCTCTCCACAGAAAATGCCTTGTGTTCGCTGTACATATTGTAGGCCATACCAGAACATATCTGATGTGCTTCCAAAACCACTGGGGCATTTCTTTTCCTATTAGAGTGGAAATTTTCTTCAGGAAACAAGTTTTACCTAGTTTGCACTGACATTTGCCACAGGAGAAAGCAAGCAGCCCTGTCCCCATGCCACCCCTCCATCTCCGGGAGGTGGCATTGTAGGGGCACCTTGGCAGGACCAGGCACCCAAACCTGCAGCACAAACCCTGGCTTCAACCCAAGCTTTGACCCAAGCCCTGTGGGCCACCAGGCACCAACCACCAGCACCCACCCAGGCTGGCCCACAGGGGAACCACGGCTTCTTGGGGCAAGATGATACCTGTTCGAGAAACACAGAGGAAAATACATTATTTTAGTCCTATCAACAGCTCCCCAGTGCCATGCAAGAGCCAAAAGCAGGGTCCCAGGGTCACGCTGGCCCAAGGGCAGTTATGGAGATGCCCTTTTCTGCCCCATCATGTGAGCCACCCGATACTGCGGCACTGCTCTTTGTCCCAGGTCGGAAGAAAAGTCTAAAATTTACTGTGGAATAGCAATGTTTGACTATTAGATCTGCAAAAGTGACCTGATTTTATCACCATATCTTCTGCCCATATTGCTGGTGTTTCACAATGTGGAATACTAAGAGTGGCCAAGACAAACATCTAATATATTCAACATTAGCCAGTACGGCTGTACAGCATCAACACTAATTGAAAGTTTAGAAAGCTAAGTCAAAACCAAACACTGCCATTTCAATTTAGCATTTTCTATATAGAAATGGGGGAAAAAAAGTACAAAAAAAAAGAAAAAACCTGCAAAATTTCACTCGTTTCTTTTAAATTCATCTGTGATAAGCATAAATGTCAGGATGGTGATTACAGCAACTCCACCCATCAGTTTTCCTGCTGTAGGAAGCAGCCGGGGATGACTGTTATGGTCCCTCCACAACAGCTCCGGCTGGGTCTGAATCTGACAGCCCAGGACTTAAACTCTGCCTGGCTCGGGAGGAGCTGTACCCTTTCCAGTTGGGGACTATTTCTTAACACCGTCCCCCCCAGCAAAGCCTCCAGGGACAGTAAAGAAAATTGCCTGTGCCTTCCCACCTGAAACACACCTTATTTACCAGCTGCTCCTCATCAACTGTTTATAGGGTCAAAACCATGGCGGCTTGCCTCGCATGCCGGAGAGCCAGGGGCTCGTTAGGCAAGGGCTGGCTTTGCCAACGACAAGTCCAGTGAAGATGCTGCAGTGCCGTGCGGCGCAGCCCAGCCAGGCCACAGCCATATTCTGAATTTCTTTCTTTTTTTTTTCCAAGCAGTCTTCTGAGAAAACATCTGCTGTGCCCCAAGCCCGCACCGGAGCTGAAGATCAAAATAAAGGACTTTTGTCTTTTTATTAAGCATTTTAGCAAACGTGACTATTACATTCATATTATATTTCCCTGTTTTGTACAAACACGTTTAAGTCAGCACTAAGAGGATTACGTTTATGGCGCACCAATCTCTGCTCAAATGGGCTGACTAAAGAAACTCTTGTTAAACAGTATTTTCTCTAATGCCTGTTGCTTTTCTTCCTTGCCTTAGTGCTCAGACATCTATCCAGGCTCCCTAAATCCACCCTGCTCATAAGCTTTCAGATCAAGACTCTTCCCCCCTCCGCCCCCCTCTGCACCCTTTAATACAGCTGAAGATGAACATTAGCGCTTGGTTCAACTGCACTGGAAAGGGAAAGGGCAGATTCATCAAAATCTTTATACCTCCATAGAAAAATGTAGCCTTTTGCCTTTCCTCGAGTGAATGCCTTTTCTAGAGGGTATTCATTAGGGGTTCGGTCTGTTTTTGCAGACAGCTCCACAGATGTTGACATTTTTTTTCTTCGCTGGGTTAAGACGCCTTCTATAGGCTTTCAGTCTTCATTTGTTACTTCTTTATTATCCAAGAGGGGTTTTTCTTTCTCTTTTTTTCCTCTTTTTTTTTTTTTTTTCCTTTCTTCCCAAGGAGTTGACTCGGTTCTCTGAAGAGAGCAGTGGTAGTCAGGCTCATTATTATCTCAGGCCCTTTTTCATCACCCCGGCAGGCCGGCTGGGGCCACGGGGCCATTGTGGCGGAGCAGCAGGTAGCTGTGGCACGGCGGGGTCAGTGCTCCGGCCGGCGCAGTGCCTTTGTGTGCCCGCCTCGTGCTGCCGGCTCCGTTTGTCCGGCGGTGGGAAAGGTCAGGAGCACGCCACCGCTCCGTACCTGAGCTTTTGTCTCCGGCCTCTGCCGAGAGCTTATGGAAATAATTTGTTGGAAAGCAATCGCTGGACCTGGGGGGGAAGCAGAGTGAAGGGGTGGAGGTGTGCTGGTACTGGAGCTGCCTGCTCCATCAGACACGCTGCTTCTTGGCCAGGGCTGGTGCATGCTGCCAGTGTCCACCCTCTGCGTGCCACTCAGGAAGCCACAGGCTTGCCATGGTCCACGAGGCTCAGTATCATCACTTTTACACATCGGGACAGCTGGTTTCCCACAGCAAACTTTGCAAAGAGAGCAATTTGGCTCAGTGTAGAGGCTTAAAGCACGATGCAGGCAGCACCCAGTGCTGATGTCCCCATCTCCGAGACCAAACACACCATGCTTCACCCAGGACCCATCACCCTTGCCTGCAGACATACACCACCCAAACACTCCACCCCAGTGCCAGCAGGTGCCCAAATACCCTTACCCAGCTCCCAAAGAAAATTTACTATGTATCTAGAGATTTTTTCCCCAAAAAAGATTGCTGGGGCAGGCACAGGAACTGGCGAAAGCATCATAATTCAAGGGGTGCTTCAGGACCTGCCGTAACAGAAACCGGAGGTAAGGGCTCCAGCCTATTCACAGCTGGGCTCATTGTGTCGCCTCGCCGCTGCAGGCCATGCATTATCTCGGGGAAAAGGAAAGCCCTCCCGCTCCTCCCAGGAGCCATCCTGGCCCATTCCCACACTGCCGGGAGTCACCAGCCCCGCAGCCAGCACGGGGCTCCCCAGCCGTGCTCCCAGCGTGAGCCGGCGGCAGTGCCGGGCAGAGGCGACAGGTACCTTTATCCCGCCACCCAGGAGAGCTCCAGCATCCCACTGGCAGGAATTTGTCTGCAATTTTTCCCTCATTGAAAGGAGAGAGGGGGTTGAGATGATCTCTTGATTACAGCCGGGGCAGGTGAGGTGGAGAGATGGGGCAGCTCCTGGAGAGCTGTGCTCCCAGCCCTTAACCTCTCCTCCCCAGCCTGATGATTTAATGCCTTAGCGGGCACATTGGCTCCAGCTATGGGGCAGCAGGTGGGCATTAAGGGTGACATGATCCCAGTTAGCGCTCGCTGTCTCAATAACGCCGGCTGTGGTTGGGAAGAAAGGTGACTGGCCAGCAGGCACAGCACCCTCCCGCCTTCGCAGCACCGCAGGGTTGCGCTGCTGCCGGGGGACCAAGTGCTCCCCAGCTGCCCTCACCCAGCTGAAGGAGGAGGAGGAAGGCAGCAGCTCCCCGCCACCAGCTGCAGCCTGGGACACTGAGCTCACTGGCCGGAGTCCTGATGGGAATATTGATGGAGACACCAAAAACCATCACGTTCAGCCCCCACCAGTACGCTAAAAGCTCCTGCCATTTTCCCTTTTTATCATGGCTTCAGCAGGAGAGCTCCCATTAGCTTTACACATCATCCTTGGGGAAATAGCTCTGATTGATAGATGTGTGAGATCAGGCAGGTGGGTTTTCTTTCCATCACTTATACCAGAGAAGCCTTCCACCGCTACAAGCAGGAGGAGAGTGAGCCAGCTCTTGCAGCCTGATAGCGATCAACCCAGAGGGTCACGGCTGGACTTCACACACCGTGCTCTGCGCTGGTGCCTGGGGCACTGCCTGGCCCTAGTGCGCAGGGCAGGGTCTGGCCCAGAACAGCACTGACTCAGAAGCGCTTTCCTTGGGGCTGGACTCCCCATTTCACTCTGCACAGGGATGAGTCCCCTCCCGGTGCAGCATTTCACCCTGGCAAACTCCCAGCCACAACCGCAGGGAGAAAGCAGCTTTTCTATAAAAGCGGAGCGATGGCATCCCTCGCTGCACCTGCTCTCTCTCACCCCGGTGTGTTTGCGTTGACCATTGTGCCCCCAAGTGTGCCACAAGCTTGGTGGTGCTGCCCGGCTGGCATCCACATGCACTGACCAGCATCAGGGATGCGAAAGAGCCCTGGGTGCGGGATCCGCAGCAGCCTTTGCATGAATGTTGCGAGCACTGAGGTTTATAACCCAGAAAATCTGGGCTCTGAAGGGCTCTATCTGGCGGGGCAGGAGGCGTGCCGCCCTGCCCAGAGCCACTTTTATGCCATTGTGCCTTTTCAGCATTGCATTGAGGCAGCCAAAGAAGGGGGATTTTTAATGGTTCCAGGGGAACAAAGCGGGAACATTCGGCCCAACTTCATTACAGAATCATCTGAAACGCTTGAGGAACGTTTCCCACTAATTACCATAAATAGCCGAAAAAAATCTTTCCCTCCCAAAGCAGGTTCCAGCTGCCCCTCTGTGTTTTCTCACCTCCACTTCCAATAGCCTGACCCTGCCCCCGCACAAAGGGGAGACCCCATCTCCGCTCTCCCAACACTCAGGGGCTCTAAAGAAATACAAACAGGCAGCAGATTAACAGCACTTGTTTGCACCTTAAACAAACAGGAGGCTTCCGCCCCGCCGGGCTCTCCCGCTGCCCAAGGGAGGATGCGCCGGCTGGTTTTCCTTGCCCTTGCTGTCGTGCCCTGCCCAAATCCTGGATAAAAGCACGGGCAGCATAAGGTGCGAAGCAGGCGGACCAAGGATGGGAACGCTGGGGCTGCCAGCCCCACACCCTCTTGAGCCCTGTCCACTGGTGGGACGTGGCTACAGTCCTTTTGCAGGAGGGTTGGGAGGTGCCAAGGCCAAAGCAGATGAATGAATGTCCCAGTTTAGCTCCCGCCCCGTGCATCTCACGCGGCTTCGCAGCAAGGAGCAGCCTGACACAGCTGGACGGGTGCCATGAGTGGGCGCGGGGAGGGATGCTGTGGGTCAAGGATGGGTAAGGAGAGACAGACCATCCAGAGGACACATGGAGGAGTGGTGCTGGTGTTCAAAACCATCACCAGCATCAAGGGGGCACAGCAGACATCGAGCAATGACTGCCAGCCCACAGTCATCTCTGCTGAGTGCCAGACATGCCTGCCCAGCCAGTCCTTAGGCTGATCCCAGCAGCTGCCTCTGCCAGGGAGCTGCCCCAGCTCGGGTCCTCACACTGCAGGTCCCATGTTGCCCATCCCACCTCTGCAGGCAGTTCTGCCACCACCTCCCTGCTCCTATGGGACCCAGTGCCAAACCAGCCCCTTCTCTCCCTGCCCGCAGCACACGGAGCAGCCAGCCCCCAGCCCCCCACCCCGCCGGGGCAGGCAGTCACAAGAGACGTGGGGGCTCAAACCACACCAGAAGCTGGCGAGATGCCACTCCTGGCACAGCTACGGCACGTGTTTGGGGCTGGCACATGAGGCGGGCGCCTGGGGAGGAAGCCGTGGCAGCACAGCCACGAGCTGGGGCAGGTTCCCAGCAGCAAGCCAGCAGTGGGACTTGCCCATCAGAGGCTCAGGTTTGCTCCCCGCTTGGGTTATTGTGCAAATCCCCCCATGCAGGTGTTCGTTGCCCCCCTTCCCGCCAGCCACAAGAAAGGGCTGCTGCTCGCGAGCCCCCTTCCTGCCCGTGGGGCGCCCCAGGGGCAGGAAGGGGACCGGAGGCAGGTGGCAGGGACAGGCCACCGCACCCGCAGCGCCGGGAGCTCCCGGCGGGGCTGACGGGCAGAGGGGTTACAGGTTGGTACTGCAGCACGAGTGACAGGGCCGTGGGAACCACGTCTCATCTGCACGGGGCAGGAAGAGAGCCAGCAGCGGCTGCGGGACTCCCAGGCCATGCTGGAGACCCCCTGGTCCCAGAGCCACTCAAGGACATGCACGCACGGTGTCCTGTCTCTGCTTCTAACTGGTTGTCACCCGAGACTAACTATGAGGACCTCAGGCAGTCACGGCAACTGGGAAGAGGTTTACAGTGTCACAAGCAGCCTGGAGACGCCACACAGCCATGCTCACCTCTTTTTTTTTTCTCCAATGCAAGAACCAGGGGCATCCCATGCAAAGAGCAGTGAGCAGGGGGAAGCAAAGGGTGGTGCTGCCTCGTTCAGTCTGTGGGCAATCCTGGGCACTTCTCACCACAGGGTGCTGCAAATGCTAAAATCTTACCTGAATTCAGAGAAACCAGAGACATTCAGAGATTAAAAAAATCATCACGCACTACTCAGTGCAATGGCTGTCCTGCAAAGGGATGCCCGGGCCGCCCACAGCAGAGTGGGGAGGGTGTGCTGGGGGCTGGGCACTCCCCAGGCACCTGCCCTGGCCGCGCACCTCCCTGCTGGGAGGAAGGCCTCTCCTCGGCATCACAGCGAAGTGCAGCTCCGAAGCAGCAAACCTGTACACTGGTCTCCCCAGTGCAGATCCCCCATGCTCTGCCCCATCCCCGTGTGTTCTCTCTGGCTGCTCTTGCTCAGCGATTAGGAAAGCCAAGCATGTTCCTGCCCAGGCACACCACCCCCAGGACACCCTGCATCCCACCCATCTCTCAACCCCTTCCCTCCCGGGGGACACCAGAGCAAGCAGGGGCAAACGGGAACGGCTGCTAATTCCTCCCAGCCCAGCACAGCCATAGCCCTCCAGGGATCAGCCCCGCAGCGATGGAGGGAGCCAACTCCTGCCTGTGAGCCAGCTGCACCAGCCTGGCCCCAGGAACATGGGCGGCTGTATTTTCCTTGCAAATTAGAAATCAATCACAGCAGGAAATTCCCGTGCTGAGAACACCCTGGCTGTTATTATTTTATAGCACTCGGAGGTGTTCTGGGCACTTAGAAAGACGTGGCGCTTTCGGGGTATTATGGGGCAAATTAGTTTTAAAGGCGGCTATAGGAATGTTGGCCGTTTGGTTTCCGGAGTGGGACAGGCACAGGTGGAGGCTGTGGGGCTTTGTGCTGCTTTCAGATACACCACCGCTCTGCAAAGAGGGAATCGGCATGCTCCGGAGTGAACACCTCTAGCCTGACCCCAGCTTTATTAATAACAAGTAATTAATATGAGAGCGGATGTGCCTTGTGTCTCTGAAGACCTTTTAAGATGTGATTATGTTGTGCTAATCTCACCCCAAAGTACTTCCCTGTTTAGACTGTGCTGGGCCATTAAATATCTGAAAAGCCAGCAGAGACCCCCCCTCGCCGCCCTGGGAAGTGCTCGGGGTCTGTTCCCCGGCAGCCAGGCCCCGCTTTCAAACCCTCTAAATCAAGTATTAAGTCAAGCCCATCTGGACTGCCAGGAAAAACACTCCCTCCTCCTCATCTGCCTCTCATTACCTGCCATGCCAGCCCCGGCCCCGAGCCGCTCGCTCCATCCCGCCCAGATGTGCTGCCCCGCGCTCGCCTCCCGTATTTCACAGCCGTCAGCAGGACTTCAAGGAGCAGCCGAAGGGCCTGTAACACTGCACAGGCTCTTAGCAAAGACATATATCCAGGTCCTTAACGTATAGCCACAGGCACATACCCTAACACAAAGCCCCTTTCCCCCTCCCTTGGTCTTGCACCAGGCAGGGGAGCTGGGGCGCTTGGGGCTCCCTGGCCAGGAGGTTTCTGAGCCACTTCCCCAGCACATGTCCAGACTATTCTCAGGGGTTCTCCCCACTGAGACCTCCCAAAGCCAGGCAGCCCCTACACCCTTTGGGAGGGGCACCCAAAGGCAGGGTGGGACCGAACAGGCGCTGGCGGCAAAGGCGAGGAGTTGAAGACAAACACCTGCAACCCTGCAGTAACCGGGGTGACTAAGTTTGGGAGCAGCTCGCCTGGCACAGGGCAAAGTCAGCACTGAGCCTAGAGAAAATAGGTACCCAAAGACCCAAACCAAGGAACAACCCCTGTGTTCATCCGCTCAAAAATCTCCTGGCCTAAAGCTTTCTAGTGAAAGTTTCAGCATTTCCAGAAAACCCACAGAAACAGCTGCTTTTGTTTAAGTTTGGCACTTTCCTGGCCCTGGCAGCAGCCCAGGACTGCAGAGGTGAAGGCGCACATCAAACCTGCATTTAGGAGGAGAGGAGAGGAGAGGAGAGGAGAGGAGAGGAGAGGAGAGGAGAGGAGAGGAGAGGAGAGGAGAGGAGAGGAGAGGAGAGGAGAGGAGAGGAGAGGAGAGGAGAGGAGAGGAGAGGAGAGGAGAGGAGAGGAGAGGAGAGGAGAGGAGAGGAGAGGAGAGGAGAGGAGAGGGAAGAGGAAGCTCCTCCTGAGCTTCAGAAGAGCTGGTGCTCAGCCTGCAGTCGGGCTCGGTGTCAGGTGAAGTTATGGTATGAGCACCACATGGCTGGTCACGCTCAAACATTACTCTTCCAGAGAGGCCAGGGCAGGCAGCATCGCAAAGAGGTTTTGGGGGCACGAGATTTAAGTGAGGGGAAGAAAAGTATGTCTGTTGTCTCCCTGTGTCGCTGCCTGCAGGAGGGTGTGCAGCCCGGGTCCTGCGCTGGTCCCTGATGGCCAGCACTGACTGGGGACCCCACGCTCCAGCAAGCAGCAGGAATTCCTTGCAGCAGGTCACAGAGAGGAAAGCCCTGGGAAGAAAATACTCTGCTTGCCAGCCCTTCAGTGCACGGCAGAGATGCAGGGGAGGGTTTAATATCGGTGAGGAGGAAAGGGGGAAAGAGAGGGGAAGAGGTCACAGTGTTATGACAGACGTACAGGCACTGACACATTGCGTAACACAACGCAGGGCCTAAGTCCACAACCCGTAACGCAATGCGAGGAAGAAGCCTGGGCGCGGGGCAGGAAGCCTTAGGAAGTCCTTCCCCAAGGACTGCTTGCACCCTGCAGGTACCTGCCAGGGATGGGGAGGAGATGCAGGCAGGAGCCCCAACCAGACCCTGCAAGCAAGAGCGGGCCGTGCCCGAGGTCCAGCGAGGTACAGGGTCTCCGGCATTTCGGTGCGGTGCCTCCAGGGCCACTGGTCGTCCTCTCTGCTCCTGGTGGCCCTGGGCAGGCGGTGGCAGCCACCGCCTGTGTCGGGATGCCATCTAGTGTCGCTTGGCAGAAGGGCCCGTCAGGCAGTGACACTGTGCATAGGCTCCCCAGGCTCACAGCATCTCCAGGGGCCAGCTGGGAGGCACCCCAAAACAGCCTGGGTGCTGGGACAACCACCCCTGGGGGACTGCACCCCACTGGTGCTGGTCCGCACCCCATGACATACGCACCCCGTCGCCAGCACAGCTCCAGACCCCAAAGGAGGGCGATGGGCATTGCCCAGGTCATGCAGCGGCGGTGAAGCTCAAAGCAGTGCCCAGGCTTGCTCAGGGGACCCCGGAGCAGCCAGGGCTTGGAGACTCAGCAGCCTCACCGGCAGCATGGGGTGGCCCTGGCGTCGGGTGGCTTGGTGAAGGAGAAGGGCGAGCATCCCCCATAGCAGCGTGCAGCCCACCTGCAGCACCAGTGCGGCCAGGCCCAGGGCCAGGGAGACCCAGCAGTGCCGCGGGCTGGACCGCAGGGCAAAGCCCCAGGCGTGACGGCCGCTGGGAGCCAGGGGTGGGGAGGCCAGCCAGGGGCTCGTATGGTCCAGCAGTGGGGGGACAGGAGGTGTTAGGAGCAGGATGGTGCCTGCAGGAGTGGGAGCATGTTGGAGGGCAGTAGGAGTGGGCTGGGTGCCACTTGTGGACAAGCCCCACACAGTGGCATGGTCCCGCTCCGCATCTGGCACAGGAGCATCGTGGGACAGGGAGTGTGAGGTCAGTGGGACCATGCCTGCTGCAGGAGTCCTGAGGGGTGGCCAGAGTGCCATGGGAGGGGCTGAGACAAGGGAGATGGTGGGTGTCCCCCATGGGATGGTGGCTGGCCTCTCCGTGGGCACCAGAAGAGCAGGAGGCACTTGTCTGGTAGTGGCTGCCAGCAGGCTGGTTGGCACTGGTGCGGTAGCAGAAGCTAGAGTGGACAGTGCAGGCTCTGGGCTGTTGGCCCCAGGAGGCTGTAGGCTTATGATGGATGGAGCTGCACACAGGCTGAAGGCCTCCTGTGGCATAGCTGGCAATGGGGTGGTGGTGGAAGCCTTGGGCAGCACAGTTGGTGATGGGGTGGCAATGGAGGCCTTTGGCAGCACAGTTGGTGATGGGGTGGCAATGGAGGTCTCGGGCAGCACAGTTGGTGACAGGGTGGTGACGGAGACCTTTGGTAGCACAGCTGATGAGGGGATGGTGACGAAGGCCTTTGGCAGCATGGTTGATGATGGTGTGGTGATGGAGGTCTTCGGCAGCACAGTTGGGAATGGGGTGGTGATGGAGGTCTTTGGCAGCACGGCTGATGATGGTGTGGTGATGGAGGTCTTCGGCAGCACAGTTGGGAATGGGGTGGTGATGGAGGTCTTTGGCAGCACGGCTGATGATGGTGTGGTGATGGAGGTCTTCGGCAGCACAGCTGGGGATGGGGTGGCAATGGAGGCCTTTGGCAGCATGGTTGGTGATGGTGTGGTGATGGAGGTCTCGGGCAGCACAGTTGGTGACGGGGTGGTGACGGAGCCCTTCGGTAGCACAGCTGATGAGGGGATGGTGACGAAGGCCTTTGGCAGCATGGTTGATGATGGTGTGGTGATGGAGGTCTTCGGCAGCACAGTTGGGAATGGGGTGGTGATGGAGGTCTTTGGCAGCATGGCTGATGATGGTGTGGTGATGGAGGTCTTCGGCAGCATAGCTGGGGATGGGGTGGCAATGGAGGCCTTTGGCAGCATGGTTGGTGATGGTGTGGTGATGGAGGTCTCGGGCAGCACAGTTGGTGACGGGGTGGTGATGGAGGTCTTCATCAGCACAGTTGGTGATGGGGTGGTAATGGAGGCCTTTGGCAGCATGGTTGATGATGGTGTGGTGATGGAGGTCTCGGGCAGCACAGTTGGTGATGGGGTGGTGATGGAGGCCTTTGGCAGCATGGTTGATGATGGTGTGGTGATGGAGGTCTTTGGTAGCACAGCTGATGATGGGGTGGGGACGAAGTCCTTAGATGGCACGGTGGCTGATGGAGTGGTGAAGAAGGCCTCTGTTGGCATGGTTAGCAACATGGTAGAGGTGGCCACAGGTGACAGCATGGTTGGCATTGCCATGATGGGCAAGGCTGCCGATGACAGCATGGTTGACATCCCTTGAGATGATGTGATGGTGAATGGCAAAGATGGGGTAAAAGAACCTGAAAGAGGCAGAGTAGCAGGGCAAATTAAGTCGTCGTCCCTCAGTGATGTCACTGCTTGCCCTGCCAGGTGGGGTGGACTCTTGCATGACACTTGGGTGGACAATTTGACCTTCTCACTGTTGCTCAGGATCCAGCTGCGCAGGTAGCAGAGGCTGCAGTCACATCTCCATGGGTTCCCAC
Source organism: Nipponia nippon (assembly GCF_047370975.1). Lineage (NCBI taxonomy): Eukaryota > Metazoa > Chordata > Aves > Pelecaniformes > Threskiornithidae > Nipponia > Nipponia nippon. The sequence goes on from NW_028262391.1 coordinate 15,016,227, forward strand.
TCAGATACACCGAGCTGAGCTTCTTCAGGGGGTCCAGGAGACCTCGGGGGACACTCTCCAGCTGGTTCTTCTGAAGGTTGAGGGTTTTCAGATTTGGCAGAGAAGCAAAGACCTCATCATCCAGAGCAGAGAGCTGATTTGTGTCCAGCTGGAGGTCCGAGAGCTTGCTGAGCCCAGTGAAAGCTCCTCTTGGTAGGGCTGCTAGCTGGTTGTGGGACAAGATTAGTTTGCCAAGAGATGTGAGGTTGACAAAGATGCCATCTGGAAGTGTGGCCAGACTGTTCCTGCCCAGGTCCAGCTCCCGCAGGTGTGGCATGGTGTCAAAAAGGCAGCACGGGAGCTCTGTAATGTGGTTTGAACCCAGAGTCAGCAGCTTCAATTTGTTTAAACCAAAAAAACCCTGAGGTGGGAGAACCCCAATGAGGTTGTTGTCCAAGAGGAGTTTCTCCAGGTGAGACAGGCTCCTCAGGAGCATGGGTGGCAGTGCCCTGAGCCTGTTCCTCTGGAGGCTGAGCTCCAGCAGCCCCAGCTGACTGTCTAGCAGCCCCTCTGGGAGGTCCTGCAATTCATTCTCATACAGCCGGAGGACTTGCAGCCGGGGCAGTTTGCTAAAGGCATCCCCAGGAAGAGTTGTGATCCTGTTTCTAGCCAGGTCCAAAAACGTTAGATTGACAAGAGAATCAAAAACACCTTCTGGAAGAGAAGGAATTGCATTGATGTACAGCGAGAGCTCTTCCAAATTTTCCAGCCCATCAAACAAGCCTTTGGGGATGTATTTGAGGTGGCTCTCTCTCAGCTCCAGCCTCTTCAGGCTTGGGAGGTTTTGGAAAGTGCCCACAGCTAGTTCTTCTAAGGAGGCACCAGATATCTCCAAGTCCTTCAGCTTCTCCAAACTATCAAAGGCTCCAGGTTCAACTGTCTTGATCTTGTTGCCAATAAACAAAATCTTCGTCAGGTTGGGCATGTACCTGAAGGCACCTTTCCTTATAGCAGTGATGCTGGTTTGCACAAAGATCATCTCAGAAATTAAGGGCTTTGCAACCTTTGGGATCTCTTTGACGTCATTTTTTGCCCCTCTGTAGACCTCCTGGTAGTCTTCAGGCATTTCATACAGATCTTCACCCAGGATTTGATCTTGGCATTTATGGGAATGGAAGGAGAGGAAGAAAAGGAAAAGGAAATGCTGGTACATTGTCCTGAAAAAAAGGTTTCAAAAATCAGTTATGAAGAACAAAAAAAATCTCTGTTCACAGCTTATGAACTGTGGTACCACGCTGTCGTTCAGCTCTGCGGACTCTTCTATTCACACATCATAACTCATTTTATGAGAGAGACTGTACAAGCCAATGTATGCTGCATTTACAAGAGTTCACTGCCCTTGGTACGGGGGGATGGAGAGGAAGGGAGAGTGAGCCAACTCATCGCCTGGCACTGGGAGACGCTCCAGGAGGGGCAAGGGCTGGGCGGTCTGTTCTCTGACCATCCTTCTCCCACGTTTGGGCTGTAGGCTCGGCATTTGTCTGGGTGAAGAAGGTGAAGTGCTGCTGCCCATTAGCACTGCCCCAGTGGGTCCAGTTACTCAGCAGGGCAATAGCCCATTCATGCAACAACAGAAGCACTCAGCCCTGCGCTTGGTAATGAGGGACCACAAAGGGTCCCAGGAGCCAGCCAAGACCAGCTGACCTTGTTTACACAGAATTTCCACGCTGTGCTGGATGAACTTGCTGTTTCACTGGTGCTTCTCTCAGTTCAGGGGAGTCATTTAAAACATTGCTTCTAAGCATCTCCTTTTTAGGAGTCTTGCTAATTGCATCATATTTTGGCCTTGGTCATGCAGCTCTGTCAGACAGAAATGGTTAACTTGTGAGCACCAACCAAGCTTTAGAGCAAGGCTTGTTAAAAGACTATGAAATGTCCACAGATGAACTCTTTAATACACGACATTTAGGGCTCTGGCCTGCAGTTAGGAAGTAAAGTCACTGATGCACGCCCACCAGTAGCCACGTAAAGCCCACCACTTCCATCGAGTCATTTGGAAACAGTCAGCTAACACATTGGCTGGGGTTTAACAGCCGTGAGCATCGTACTGGGACAGTAGTTTCCAGCTTGTGATTCACAGCCCTGGGTGGGAGGCAGGGGAAAGGGCTGTGGGTTGCTTCTTGGGTGTCCATCAAAGCTGACCATGCAAAAAAACTTATGCTGGGAGGGTAAATTTGCTATGAAAAGTTATTTTTTGAAAAAATGTTGAGAGGTCAGCAAATACAGGAAGCTAAAAGCCACTGGGTTTGAAGAGAAATCGATGGGAGGTGAGGTATGTGCCAGCTGCCCCATGGGGCTCCCCAGGGCAGAAGCTGCTGCTGATCCCTGCCCATCCTCTCCTCCGGGGACTCGGGTGCAGGAGCTGGGGCGTGGGTGCAGAAGTGCCTGCTTCACTTCAGCTGCAGGGGCAGCGCAATGGGTTCAATGCGCAGGTGGGAATGGCTGGGCTGCATGCACGGGGATGAAATCTAACAGTTTTGAACTGCAAAGCTCTTTTAAAACCCTCTCTCACCCCATCCGGCTGCAGTGGACCTCAGTGTGGTCCCCTGCTTGTCCCACCCTCCATCAGCACAGGGACACAGAGGGACGCTCCCAGCTCAGGCACTGCAGCCTCTCCTGGCTCCTTGCTGCAAGGAAACGATCAACAGCCCCCCAGAGCCGCCCCTCCTGGCACATTTTAAAGAGCAAAAAAAAGCATTTTGCGTCACTTACTTGGCCGAGCGCTTGCAAACGAGTCCAGCTGCCGGAGCGAGCCGTGCTGTGCGAGGAGCGAGGCCACCAGACCGGACAGGGGTCCCATCACCTGGCCAGGTCTTTATCCATGGCCCAGGCGCAGGGCTTGGTTTCGCGTGAGGTCAGGGTGCAGGGCTGCGAGGGGAGATAAGGGACGGCCGGGGAGCGGGCAGCAGAGCTGTGCCCCAGCGTGGGAGGCCGTTTGCAGAACCGCCTCGGAGAGGACACAGACACGTACTCCTTAGGCATTATCTGCTGGTGCCACTTGACTAGTCACATCCAGGGAAACCTGAAGGCCTCCAGGCCAGCCTGTTTTGCAGCTGAAGCTCTGTAGTCCCGTATCTCCACCAGTGTAACCCAGCAGCTTCACAGGCACCACCCCCACCGAGACAACAGAAAGGAACTCTTCCTATTTAAAGCATTTCCTCTTAAAAATATCCAGCTGTTTCCTTCCTCAGGAATTGGCTTATGTAGCTAAAGGTGCTGCTCTGAAACCATTTGTTTAAGCTTCTAACAGTGATGAGTTCTGTGGCTGGACAGATACGCTGACATCCCGGCTCTGGGCTCGGCCCCGTAGCCCCACACCTCGCCGGCCGCAGGGCTGGGGCTGAGCGTTGTGCTCCCCTCCACCCTTAGCACAAGCCAAAGACCCTCCTGCGGTGACACCCAGGGTTCTTGGCCGGTGTGGGGCATCTTGTGGGAAGGAAGAAACCCTCTGTTGGATGCAAAGCCTTAAAAAGACAAGGCATCCATTGCTTCCCACCGGATAATTGCACTAGTTGCATTTAAGCATTTCTTCTTCCGTTTTCATCTGCTCGGATTAAGGTTCAGCTTGTGTTCCTGGCCTTTCCTGGCAAATTTAGAAACACTCCGAACTATTGCACATTTTCAACAGCCTTATCCCTTTCCAACATCATCCCTGTATGCATCCCCCCTTGGTACCAGGCTGCTCCAGAGGCTATAGGGTGGCAGAGCCAGGGTGCACGACAGGACGGCGCTTGCAGCAGGAGTGACACCAGCCTCCCTGGGCCGTGGACAACACACACCCCACGGTGTGCAGCTGTGCCGGGGCTGGGGAGCTGCAGCCAGCCCCAGCCTCCCTGGTCCAGGCTTGGAGGCGGCCACGCCAGCATCACCTGGGAGATGGCGGCAGGAGGGTGGCTGTGTGGGATCGAGTCCGGGGGTGCAGCACCGCCCGCCTGCCTCCCAGGAGCTATCACAGCACGGAGCCTCCGCTTCGCTCCCAGCCCTCCGGCTGGGCAGCAGCGGGCAAGGGGCTGGCAGAGCCGCACAGCCCGGCAGCCAGACCAGGGCAGCCCCAAGCAAGGACCCCAGCTCCCCAGCTGCCGCCTGGCTCAGAGCGGGGTGGCCAGGCGCAGGCAGGGCTCCCCCAGCGCTGCCTGGCCCAGCAGAGCCCGTGTCCCATCGGCCGCAAGATGGTGCAGCAACACCGCGCCGCAAGCCCCGGGCTGGGCGCCGCCGGGAGAGCCGCGGGGCGGGCAGGCGGCGGGCTGCAGCCTGCGGGGCGTGCGCCTTGCACACCCGCCCACGTGCCTGCACCCACCAACACACGCGCGCACGCGCCCACGCACACGCGGGTGCATGCACACGCACTGGCTCTCTTAGGGGAGCAGCCGCCTTACCTGCCATCCCCTGGGCGGGCGGCTCTGCTGGGACTTTGCGCCCCATCTCCGCGGGTCCCCGGGCCTCTCTGGGGCAGACGCAGGGTCCCATGGTGGGGCTGTGGGCCAAGCCCTGCCAGGGTCGGGGGGGAACCTGCTGGTGCACAGCCCTGGGCTGGAGCCCGCCATGCAGCCAGTGCCCCTTGCCGGGCAGCAGGCAGCACTTGCCCACATCTCCCTCGGACACCCCGCACCAAACCTGTACCCTGGGGGCTGGGGCCAGGCTGTAGCTGGGTCTCTGCACTGCCAAGGGGGGGGGGGAAGGAGGAGGGGCTGGAGAGCTGCAGCAGGCAGAGATGAGCATGCCAGAGAGCAGCATCTACTCAAGACCCGGCATCTGCACCCATGGGACACCACGCACAGCCCCAGCCAAGTCCCCATTGCATCACAGTGACCTTCGCTTCCCCCAAATACACAGACGGGCGGGGGACGGGGGAAGAGTTTCCTCTCTCCACCATGGGAACTGGTTGCACAGAAATAATATATACATTTTAATCATACTTGAAATGCACAGGAAACACATAGCTGGGTGAATAAATACCACCAGGCCAGCTCTTGCGGAGAGCTGGGTGACAGCTGGCGATCGTGGTAGGGATAGCAGAGCGAGACAGAATGCCAGTTCCCAGGCTGGTTTGGAGGTTGCCAGTGCAAGAGGAGAGCAGAAGCGGGCACCTGCCCAAGCTCTAGGGCGCAGGGGGGAGACTTGGCAACATGGCCTCATCCCCGCTCTGCACCGTGACGAGGACGCTGACCTGCAGTGTGCCGCAGCGGGAGCGCAGCACCCAGGCGCCCTGGTACGTCAGCCCCGGCCCCACCACCTGCCCGGGAGGAGGAAGAGGAAGGAGGTGAAGGCTGAGCCGCTGGCAGCTCGTGGCATCACAGGCCATGCTTATGGTGCCCTCGAGGTTGCTGTAGGTACACTGCCCTGGAGCATCTTCCCCCGGCACCCCATCCCAGCCCTCCTCCGGGGGGATGCTGGGATCTCCTGGGCACTCCAACCGCACCTTGGAGACCTCCAGCAGGGACCGTCCCTGGAGGGCGGCCGGGCTGGTGCAGGAGGCTTGCACGTGGGTGAGGGGTTCATCAAAGCCCTGCAGCCAGCCCAGGAGATAGGCCAGGCGGCAGTCGCAGGCCCAGGGGTTGTCAGCCAGCCCCACGCTCCCCAGCTCCTCGTTGGCATCGAAGAGCCCCGGGGGCAGGTGGTCCAGGTGGTTGTGGTCCAGCGCCAGGGAGGTCAGGAGGGGCAGCCCGGCCAGCAGCCGAGCCGGCAGGCTGGAGAGGTTGTTGTGGCTCAGCTGCAGCGCCACCAGCTCCGCCAGCCCCTGGAAAACCCCGGCGGGGAGATGGACCATGGCGTTGTGCGAGAGCGCCAGGGTCTGCAGCGCCGACAGGTTGGCAAAAAGTCCCTGGGGCAGCGTCTCCAGCCGGTTGCGGGCCAGCGAGAGGTGGAGGAGGTGAGGGGTGCTGGCAAGGAGGGCAGCAGGCAGGGTGGCCAGGCGGTTGCCCTCCAGGCTGAGGACAGTGAGGTTGGGGAGACCAGCGAAGATGTCGGGGGCCAGGCTGCCCAGGGCGTTGTGCTGCAGCTGCAGCCGCCGCAGCCCCCCCAGCCCAGCGAAGGTACCAGCCGGCAGCTCCTCCAGCCGGTTACCATCCAGGTGGAGCTCGGCCAGCTGGCCCAGTGCCCTGAAAGCACCGGGGGGCACCCGCGACAGCAGGTTGTCGCTGAGCTTGAGGAGGCGGAGGGCAGCAAGGGGGGCCAGCAGCCCGGCTGGCAGCTCGGCCAGGACGTTCTGTGAGAGGTCCAGGGTCTGGAGGCGCCGGAGTGGGCGGAAGATGCTGGGGGGCAGCGCCTCGATCTTGTTTCCTGGCAAGCGCAGGTCCTGCAGGCGGCAGGCGGCGGCAAAGAACCCCAGCGGCAGGGAGCGGATGGCGTTGGCACCCAGAGAGAGCTTGCTGAGGCTGGGCAGCCCCACCAGCACCCCCGGGCTGACCGCAGGCAAGGGGTTGCCCGACACCTCCAGCTCGGTGAGGCTGGGCAGCTCCCGAAAGGCACCGGCCTCCAGATCCTCGATGTCGTTGTTGAGGAAGACCAGCTTGGTGAGGGTGGTGCTGGAGCCCAGGGCCCCGCTGCGGATGCTGCTCAGGGCCGTCTCCACGAAGAAGAGCTGGGTGGCGTTCCCTGGCAGGCCTGCCGGGATCTCCCGCATCCTCTCCTCCGAGCAGAAGACTTTGGAGGTGTCGTAGCACTGGCAGGCGGGGGGGCAGGGCAGGGGCAGCCCCCCCACCAGCAGGGACCCCAGCCCCAGCAGGACATAGACCACCAACCTGTACTGGAGAAGGAGCCGAGCCTCATCCCCTGCCTTGGCAGGGCAGAAATCTGCACCCACAGGTGGCTGCTGCTGGGGAAGCTGCTTTTGCAGCCAGAAATGCAGGGGAACAAGCCCTGGGGCACTGCCAGCATGGGCAGCTGCCCCGGCCATGGGGCATCCCTCCAGCTCCGGACCCCTGCACCATCCCAGCGCTCCCCTTGTGGGAACAGGGAGCACTTCCCTCCCAAATCTCTCCCCGCCTGCCCCGTGTGGTGAGTTGGGGCTCTTCCCCTGCACTCAGCCCTGCTCCAGCCTGCCCTTTGACAACCAGGGTGATGCCACCCTCGCCAACACTCCCCACGTCCTGCAGAGCAGCAGCCAAGGTGGGAGCTGTGGGGTCCTGCGGGGGTCTCAGGGGAACCCACAGCCTCATGAGATGTCCCTGTGCTCACGGACCTGGCCACTGGGGCAGGACAATGCGTGAAGCACAGGGATGTGCTGCACACACTGGGTGATGGGGACAACGCTGCAGGGCGGCTCTACATTCAGTGACAAAAGAAGCGGGCTCCACTGGTTGTATTTCTAATTGCCCATCAGCGGTCGAGAGCAGCGTTGAGCTTGGTTTTTGCTTTCCACCATCTTGCTTGTTTTCATGCAGAGCCAACAGCAACTCCCAACTGTCCCAGGCCCCCCCCAAACCACCCAAGCCGTGTGGCCGCCACTTACCAAGCATGGCATCATGGGGACCACCACCAAGCCTGCAGCAGGTTTGCAGGGACGCTGCTCGCTGAGATGGGACGATGTTTTCTGAGGCGGATGGGAAGCCAGCTGATGAGCCGTTCCTGCTGGGGCGGAGCTGCCCCTCGCTGCTTATCGGCGACAACAACCCGTGTCCTTGGAACGCTTCGAAAAACAACCTGACCCCAGAGGGACTGGAGGTGAGGCCAGAAGCAGCTGCCAGAGCATCCTGGCAAGGAAGCGGGGTCCTGGCCCCGGACGTCCATTGGCCCTGGGATGGTGGCAGGGCACTGCTGTCACGGGTGGCACCGGTCCCACACTGAGATCAGCACATTTGCTTGAAGCAGCCCCCCTGGATTAAATCTCAGTGGGGAATGGGGCTAGCAAACGTCCCTTGCATGAGAGGGAACCAGGCACAGCATAGCAAGGCAAAGCAATGCCATGGGGTGGGGACCACCCTGGGGCCATCATGTTGAGATGCACAAGGCGCTTTGTGGCCTGGGACACACACCCAGCCAGCAGTGGGATGGCCAAAGGGACCCACGGACCAGCTGGACTCCCAGGGAGCTTGCGGCTTGCCCGGGGGAGCAGCATACACCACCTTAAGGGCTGCCCTGCAAGGGCCTGTGTTGGAACGGCTGGGGTGGCAGCGGCCATGGGGGCACCCCCAGGGGCCCAAGCAGGGACACATACGTGCATTCAGCCAGACCGACGGAGCAGACGGTGATGCACAGAGAACCTCAGCTGATACAAGCCAGCTCTGAAGGGAGCCACGTGAGCTCCCCCCCACCCTGGGTGGAGCTGGAGAAACCCTCAGGGCCCTGCCCCAGGGAGAGGACTGCACAGGAGGCAGTCAGTGTCTCCATGGAGAAGCTCACCCAGGTCCAGCTCACTCTCCAAAAGCCATCCTGCTGCTGTTGGATGGCTGAGCCCTCCTGGATCCCTCACTCCAGGTCAGAGCCCAGGCCAGTGCGGGCTCTGCAGCACAGCCCACAACCCTCTCCCAGCCCCACCAGCCTGTATGGGCTTTTCCTCAACATGAAAAATATCTCTTAGCAGATGAAATCAAGCGCAGCTTCTGTCCCTGCTGGGTCATTCCCCGGCTACGCACCGTGGTGGAGTGAACGAACAGTTCTTGGCACTGGGGGTGGACAACTGTGCTTTAATGGAGAAGTCACAGAGCAGCACCCAACAGCCCCGCGGCACAGTCCCGTCTCTCCCACCACCATGCAGGTCCCAGCCCGGAGGAGCATCCCATCACGTGCACGAGTGTGGGGCTGCTTGCGCCAGCACTGGCTCCTGGGGCACTGCGAGCAGCCAGCACCATGGGGTGCACACCAAGTGTGAGCCTTGTCCCATGGCAGCGATCCCCAGGCAGGCTGGTGCTGCCACACTGTGCACAGAGGTGAGCTGGACTCTTCTGTGGCTGTGCCACGGCTGGAGGAGTCACTGGACACAGGTGCTGGGGGACTGTGTGGCCCCTGCCCGCAATTTGCAGAGCAGCCAGTGCTTGCTGACCCCAGCATCCCCGCTGCCTGAGGGCTGCGAGCGGGCAGCAGGACCGGGCATGGGGGACACTCGGGGTGAGAAGAGGAAGAAGAGAGGGGAGGAGAGGATGTAGCTTTGCCAGGCAGAGCAGGGCCAGGCTGCTCAGTAGCTGTCAGGGTACACACGAGGGTGTTAAGGCAGAGAGAACCAGGGACAGGGTGCAGCAGGAGCAGCCCAAGCATGCTCTGGCAGCCCCGGGGCACAAGTGCAGGAGCCTCTCCCAGCCCCTGGCAGGCAGCCCTCGCAGGGGAAGGGGTGGCCAGCATGGCCAGGCAGTGGGGCCAGCTCTGTGCATGTCTCGCACCCCACCTCTATAATTCCCCTGCAGCAGGGGCTGGTGTGAGCCCCCCGGCCACCTGCAGGGTTGGGGCAGGGGGCTGCAGGCAGGGGCAGGGCTGCAGGAGGGTTAGCACCAGTGTGAGGCGAGGGCTCGGGGGATCTGATGCTGATCAGATCACGTGCCCAGACGCCAGCACGTGGACCCATGGCTCTCCTGGCAGGAGATGCACAAGCGCAAGGGGAGCAGGAGGTTGCTTGGGGTGAGGGAAGATGCTGGCTGTGCTCTGGCCCGCGCTGCCTGCAGGCAGGGAGGGCAGCTTGGACGCGGCCAAGTCACTCGGGGTGTGCCACCCTAGCAGCAGCGCCAGGCCCAGGCAGCCCAGCCCTGCGGGGATCCCCACCCGGGTGCAGGCAAGCTACAAAGCAGCACAAGGACACGCAGCTCTGCTAGGGGCGAAGGCGCTTGCTCAGCTCCCAGCCCTGCATGAGGGCTAGCACCTGCCTGCCCAGGCAGGGGCAGAGGCTGAAGGTATGGGGTGGGGGGGAGATGGGGAAGAAGGGCTGGGGGAGGGCAGCAGGCAGTGCAAGGGCAGGCAGCACCGGAGGGGCGATGTGAGGTGAAGGATGGGCAAGTCCTGTTGTTTGGGGTAAGCACCATCATGGCCAGGCTGTGGATCCCGGCTCGAGGGGTCCATCTCAACCCCCTCACACCCTGGCTGCTGCCCTCGGGCAGGGGATGGGCACAGAGGCTGTGCTGGAGGCAGGAGGGGCTGGGGACAGAGGGCAGCCATGGGAGGTCACCTGGGGGGATGCCCTGCTGCAGAGCAGGGACAGGGCAAAGCAGAGCAGGACAGGGGGACACGCAGCACGCGTGGGGTGATGCCAGCCTGTCCAAATCAGCAAGGGCAGCTGATGCAGAGCTGTTGTGTCCCTCGGCCCTGTGGGGAGGGGACGTCCCGACAGCACCGCTCCCCCCAGCATCTACCAGGTGCTCAGGCTTCATTAGGTGCCTTCATCCTCATGAGCACGACATGGCTCTTCTTCCTACAGCCATAGACCACCAGTGCCACGAGAGCAGCGAGCAGGGCCACGCACACCAGCACAATGACCGCCACCACCACCCCACTCTGCATGCGCGTCAGCCCCCACCGCCCCCTCTCCTCCTCCTCTTCCTCCATCTCCTCCTCCCGCGGGGAGACTGGCAGCCCCATGGGGGGCTCCGTCCAGGCAGCCTCCGGGGGTGCCGCCTCAGAGGGGCAAGCGGGGAGCGGGGTGCTGGGAAGGGGGGAGGCAGTGGGGGGCCGGGGGGTGAGGAGCTGGTCGGGCAGCCTGGCGATGGGGGTGCCCCGCAGGGTGGGGGGCTGGGCACAGAGGGGGGGTGTCTCGCCCACCTTGTGGGGGTTGTCCTCCAGCCAGCCCCGCAGCGGCAGGATACCCTCGTCGCAGCGCCAGGAGTTGTTGTGCAGCTTCACCTCCCGCAGGGCGGCCAGGGGGGAGAAGATGCCGGCAGGCAGGTACTCCAGGGCGTTGGAGTGCAGTTGCAGGTGCCGCAGCCCCGGGGTGGCCCTGAAGAGGCCCTGAGGCAGTGCCTGCAGCTGGTTGTGGTGCAGGGAGATGTTCTGCAGCTTGGGCAGCCCCTCCAGCGCTTGGGCATCCAGGTGGCGCAGGGCGTTGGAGTGCAGCGACAGCTCCAGCAGCTCTCCCAAGCCCCTGAAAGCCCCCGGGGCCACCGAGCACAGTCTGTTCTTGCTGAGGACCAGGAGCTGCAGCTGGGTGAGGTTGCTGAAGACAGCGGCAGGGAGGGTGGAAAGCTCATTCTCGTAGAGCCACAGCTCCCGCAGGTCAGGCATGGGCCCAAAGGCGCCAGGAGAGATGTCCCGCAGGCGGTTAACATGCAGGGTGATCTTGGCGAGGGCGCGCAGGGGCAAGAAGATGCCGCTCGGCAGTGTGGTGAGGAGGTTGTTGGACAGGTAGAGCTTCTGCAGGTTCCCGTTGTGCATGAAGAGGTCCGGGGACAGCGTCTCCAGCTGGTTCTGGTGCAGCCCCAGCTCCTGCAGCTCTGGCAGCCCGTCGAAGGCACCCGCTGGGATCTGCCGGAGCCGGTTCTCATAGAGCCGCAGCACCTGCAGCCGCGCCAGCCGCTCGAAGGCCCGGGGCGGCAGGCGGTCGATGTTGTTCCTGGCCAGGTTGAGCTTGGTGAGGCTGGTGAGCTGGTCGAAAACCCCCTCCTTCAGCTGCTGCAGGTTGTTCCCGTGCAGCTGCAGCTCCTTGAGGTTGCTCAGGTGGGCAAAGTGAGAAGGCTCAACCTGGAGGATCTGGTTGCTGGAGAGAAGCAGTGACTCCAGCTTGTCCAGGGGCTCAAAGACCTGCACAGGGAGCTCCTGCAGCTTGTTGCTGGCCAGGCTGAGGTAGCGCAGGTCGGGCAGGTGCTGGAAAGCCCCGGGGCTGATGCGCGACAGGCTGTTCTTCTCGATGCGCAGCCCGATCAGCAGGGAGGCGTTGCCAAAGGACGCGTCGCCCAGCTCGGCGATACGCGTGTTGATGATCTGGAGGGTCATGGCGTTTGTGGGGATGGGGCTGGGGACCACGGTGATGCTGGCGCCGGAGCACTCCACCTGTGCAGTCCGGACGCACTGGCACTGCTCTGGGCACTGGCCACTAGCCAGCTGGATGCCCACCAGCAGCAGCAGCCACCGCCACCAGCCTCCCTGCTCCATTGGGCCTGTAGCAAAAACAAAGGAAGGGGGCTCAGCCCCTGCGATTTCCCAGCCCCCCAGGGCCACTGCTGGGGATGGGTGCTGCTTTCTCCCTGGAAAGGCCCACTGAGTCTGTGGCCACACTCCTGTCCCCAGCACAGCAGCGAGGCAGAGGAGGGCAGGCGAGAAAAGCTGGGGGCAGGCAGGGCTGGGCACAGCCCAGGCGGGAGCGCAGAGCGGGACAGAGCCAGGGGCTGTGGCGCCTGGCTGCCATACCACAGCTATTAGTGGCATCCCTGGCGTCCCCCTCGCTCGGCTCCTCCAGCGGCCAGGAGCGTGGTTTCCTGTTTTGCAGCAAGCGTGGCAAGCTGCTACCAGCGGCGCTGGCCTCCCGGCCCCACCGAACAGCCGAGACCTTCACTGGAGCTGGCCCACGGCACCCACAGCTGAGCAGGTCCCAGGGATGCTGGGTGGGGGTGGGAAGAAAGGCTTTGCCCGGCAGCAAGGGCTCTGAGCTCTGTCACAGAGCCAAGAGCAGTGCCAGCACCTGCTGCCCGGGCATGCTTTACCTCCAACCCTGCGGGAGCCCGGGTCAGCCAAGCCCTCTGCCAGCCCCCCAGCCCAGGCTGGGTACGGGGATGGCCCTGTCTGCATCCCATCCCCAGCAGAAGGTCTTAGCCCTGGCCGATTTTGGCTGTGAGAGCAGGGTGTCTGGTGTGGGCACCTGTTTGCAGGTTGGTCCCAGGGGTAGTGCCTGGGGGAGCCCTGGAGCCTGGGGGAGCAAGGGGTTTACAACCAGGTCCTCCACCACCCCACAGGCACAGCCCCCATGGACACCCTCTCTTCCCTCCTCTACCACCGGAGCTTCCTCCCTCCGTAGATTAAAGCAGCAGGCTTGTGCCAGGCTGGCATGGAGCAGCCCCCCACTAACAGCTTTGAGTGGCACAAGGGAGGGAGAAAACCCACGGCTCCCCCGTCCCCAAGCACGGCTCAGCCAGACAGGCAAGTCCAGCAGCGCAGGGGTCCAGGCACGGTGCCCAGGCTGGCATGGCACCCCGGGGTGCTGGGGGCACAGCCCCTGCCCTCCGCCCCAGGCTCCCTTCAGGGAAGACGCTGGCTCCTGGCAGGGAGGGAGGAACCCTCCACAAGCCAGCGCAGTTTATGTTTCCCATATGGAAACAATCTGCATCCAAGAACAGCTTTTTTTTGTAGCAAGCCATTTATAAACTTCCCCAAACGCTCTGCACATCAAAAGCCCTGCTCATGTCACTCCCTGGTAAGGCAGCTCAGAGCATCCACGCTGGAGCGCCCTTCAGGAAAGGCAGCTGCAAACAATTTATCTCCTCTTTTCGTCTAGGGACAAAAAGTTTACAGACCAAAGAGCTGATTATGCCCTACCGCTCAGCCCCTCAGCATCCCACTGCTCCTAACCTCAGCCCCTCTAAATCTTACTTTGCCCCCTTAATTTTCTCTATTGGTTATTATTTAGGATATGTCACCTATGTAACTACTTCAGCTCCCACAATGCCTAAGTAGTCTTGCTTCGTTGGAGAACCCTTGCAAGACAAACATCTCCATCAAATCAAAAGATGCTGAACGTGCACATCCCGCTGCCGCACCACCACCCCTCGGAGCTGCCCCGGGAGCCCCCCGGGCCCAGGGCCGCTCACAGGAGCGGCAGTGGAGAGGAGACTTACCCGAGTGTTCTGCAGCTGTGAGCGCCGAGCGAGCACAGCTCCGTGCTGGCAAGAGAGCCGAGTGTGGTTCATGCTTCCCCTCCCAGTATATAACCCGTCCAAATCAATGAATCAGCACAGGGGCAGTGTCAGGGTTAGGGAAAGCACTAAAGCAAAGCTGCTTCCAACTCCTATTTCCTCAGCAAACACAGCCATCGTCTCAAGGATGGAGTTTTGGGTTTCCCTCTCCTGAACCCCAGCGCCCTTGTTTGAAGACAAGCAGCCAGCCCTGCGAACACGCTGCTCATGTCAGCCAGCGCCCAGGTAGCAGCTCGGCCCCGGGAGGCCCCCAGTGGGACATGGCTGGGTGCCCTGACCATGGGGGCAGGTGAGGCAAAGCCAGGCTCCGGGGCACCCTCCTGCCCTTGGCTGGCACGTATTCACAGCAGGGCTGCTCCACGGCATTGCCTCGGTACATGCACAGCGCTTGCCTCCCGGTTATGGCCCCTGCAAACATCAGGACCTCTGGCGGTGCCCCAGCCCGGGGCTGGCAGTGCAGGCAGCCCCCCAGCACGCCGACCCTGCCCAGGGTCACAGCTCTCATTCGCTCCTTGCAACTGCAGATGCAAACATGCCAGGAACCCGCAAGCACCCACTCCAGGGCCCTACCCCGCAGGCACCTCGCCCAGCCCAGCCAGGGAGTGGGCACCAAGCAGGGGCCAGCGGCGTTGCTGGTGCCAGCTGGAGGCCAGGCTGCTTCAGAGAGCCCTCGGCCACCCAGAGCATCTCCCACCAGCACTGCCGTGCCTGCGGGCAGTGAGAAACCTCCTCGATGCTGACTGCAGGCAGCCTCGCAGCCCCAGAGCAGCACACACCGCCATCTCCCAGGGGCTGCCACGGCTGCCTGCACGCTCCTCTTCATCCTCAGCAGCCCCGACATACGGGTGATGGAGCCCAGCGCCCAGGGGTGTTTGGGAAGCAGGGCACAAGCCCATCCCATCCACTTGTTCAGGGGCGCCTGCTACCACCCCACCTCTGCCCCCTCCAGCCCACGCGGGTGAGTGGGGGTGCCTTTGGTCCCCACTGCCCAGCCCAGGTCCCCCCCCCTCGCCCACCTCTCCTGGGCAGCCCCGGTCCAGCAGCCGCCAGGAACGGATATTCGGGAGGAAGCAGCTGAGGAGAGCCAGCATGTGTGGCCCCATCGGGCTTCCCAGAGCTGCAGCAGCCCCGTGCTAACCACGGGGCAGCTGGAATTTCACTGACCACGTCTAATCCTGTCTCAGCCCACCCATGTTTCCGCCGGCTGCAGCAGCCCCTGCTCAGGTCCCAGCTGGTGCTAACGAGCTGCTGGAGATGGGAACAGCACCGGGCTGCCGCCAGAGATGAGGGAGGAAGGCTGCTTCCATCTCCACGCCATAGCATGCCGTGCCATGAGGGGTGGGAGGGCATGGGGCTGTGCAGGGGACAGCGACCCTGTTCAAAGTGGAGATCAGACCAGGATAAACAACAAACTGCAGGGACGGAGGGGGGAGCTTCCAGTCAGACTCTGAAGAAGGCGACAGGGATCGTGGGAAGAGGGTAGAGAGTGGGACATCAGCTGGAGTCAACTACCACCGATATGTCGGATTGCATGGGGGGCCCCAGCTGCCGTGGGACATGCCGGATGGCCACGGACCTCTCCCCAGCCAGGGAGCGAGCACCGAGGCTGGAGCTGCCCCCCAGCCACTCTCCCTGCCGGCTCCCAGGGAAAAGCCCAAGGATTTGGGTACAGAGAAGGGGTGTTTTGAAAACACCACCCACAAGTGCTTTAGCTCACACTCGATTGACATAGCAGATTTTCCCAGCGCCGTGATTCCCAAAATAACCTCCCAGCTTCCTTGACAGCAGTGCAGCTGAAGGTCAGGCAGCAGGCTTGAGAGCTGCCCGCTCCCTGCAGCCCTGGCACAAGAGCAGGGCTCTCGTAGCCTTATCACACCCTTATCGCCGGCTCTGTCTGCCCCCGCCAGCGCCAGCACTGCTGGGCTCCTGCCTGCTCTGACTCATCCCAGAAGCACACAGCTTTTCAGCAAGGCAACACAGAAATTAAACCCCAGCACTTCCGAAAAACCACCACTCCAAGCCCAGTCCGACAGAGGAATGTCTCTGAGACTCCGCTCCTTCCAAGTGGCGCTGCCCCAGGTGGGACATGGGGATGGGGATGCAGCAGTGGCTGCCCTCAAACACCCTGCACCCAGGAGGGGGGTGATCAGATCATGGTACCTACAGCCACGCAGAGCACCCAAAGCTTCAGAGGAGCCCAGGTGACAGCCCTGCCAAAAACCCAGCTGCCTCTAGCCAGGCCTCAGGAACCTGGCTCTGGCCCCTGGCTGGGAAGAATGAGTCTGTTTTCAAGACATTCCTAAAAATAAAGCAAGGCTGAGTAAGAGCACAAGCCCGCGCACCGCACCCGCAGCGGAGGGGGAGCCGCTCCCAGAGGTGAGCACAGAGGAGCTTGCCCCAGGCTACATGCAAGGGAGAGGAGCGGGGAGCAGGCAGGGAAGGGGAGCTGCTGCCTGCAGTGCAAGATCTTGGGACAGATGCACGGACACGCTCTGCACATCTGGAGGGGAGAGGCAGCTCCCAGAGACAGCACGTGGACATTATTGAGGGTGAGATAAGCTTTTTGCAAAAGGAGGCTGCTCTGCGTAGCTGGGAGATCTCATGGTGCTGGATGGAGCAGAGCAAGCCTCACGCCATGGAAAAGTCCCAGGGTCCAGCAGCACTCTGGGGACCTTCCCCAGCTCCAGCCATGCTGGCCAGAGAAAGGCTGAACACCCCAGACCAAGCTTGGGACGGCATGGAGTCACTGCCGTGTCCCTACACCTCTAAGGGGACGATGGAGCCCAAGGATGGGCACCTGCCAGACCCTGTGCCCTGTGAGATGGGGCTGGTGATGAAACCTGTGGTCACGGCTGGCCCAGGGGGTTGGCTCCTTCACCCAGAGCCCCCAGCCCTCCTCGCTGTCTCTGCTGCCTGCACAAATGCGGTTTTCTGATTCCTCACCAAAGGCCATGGCCAAACACCCCTGTGTGGGGAAAAGCAAGAGCACATGGTGCCGCCCTGCAGCTCAGCCGCTGCCGGCAGTCGCAGCCCAGGCTGGACATGCTCTTGCACCCAAGAGACCCCAGGACTTTCCATGGGCATTTCTCCGCATGCTGCTGAGCCCACAGTAGGGCTGGAGGTCCTGTGGCAAGCGGTCCCAGCTAGCGTTACCCTTTGCACTGTGACATAACTCTGGCTGGGGCTCCCGGAGGCTGGCAGGGCCAGGAGCCGCCAACCCTTGGCCACGCTGAGCCACTTGCATGTAACTCAGTCTGAGTTCCCCGCCCCACCAGGGCTCCTGTCTGTCCTGTGACCTCTTGCACAAGCCCTGGTGCTTCCCCCAACCAAGCTCAGCCCCGAAATGCCACCAGCCACGGAGGTCCCAGGAGCTCCAGAACAGCAGCGTCACCTATTTTGGGGGAGGTTCGCCTCACTCCTGGACAGCAGGACAGTCCCGGGTCCATCCATGCTGGCACACCTCCAGTGCATCCCCACGGCTGGGGTGGTGGGTGCAGCAAAGCCGAGTGGCTCTGAATCACCCAAGGGACTCAAGACTGCTTGGAAGATTCATGTAATCACTAAAATTAGCAGCTTGTGGGCTTGGCCAGGAGAGCACATTTCTCATCTGCCAAACAGCTGAGCTCGCTCACCCACGCCACAGGGCTGCACAGCCCAGCAGCCTTGGCTCCCCCCGGCCCCTGCGCCTCGCACACCTCCAGCTCCTGCCCGAATTCACACCCCTGGGAGAGACGGGATGTCCCCAGACCCTGCCGCTCCCCGCAGTGCAGGGCTGGGACACACCCCACCCCACCCCCCGTTATTTTGCACTGCTGCAAGCCGCCCACCATGCGATGAGAAGCCCCCACAGTGGCCCCCAGTGCTCGCAGAGACCGGCTGACCCGGGGCATTGGGCCAAACTCTGCTCTGCTGAAGCGGAGGAGGAGGGCGGGGGCTGGGCCAGGGGCCAGGGGAGGGGGTCCCCTCTGTGCTCCAGCGCAGAGGACACCTCTGGGCCTCAGCCATGCAGCAGGACACGTAGGCTTGAGCCACAGCTGGGGGTGAAGGAAGGTGCATTAGTCCCTCAGGGACCGGTGCTGAGGCCCCCACTGCCCATTAGAGGGGCACCAGCAGCCTCTTCCCCACCACCCACCCTAACCCTTTGAGAAGCCCAAACCAGAGAGCTCCTCCACAGGGCCAGTGATCCAGCCCCCACAGCATTTTCAGCTCCCTGCTTGAGGAATGCAGGGCCAGGGCTGCCTTGCTGCTCATGGCCACAGGATGCCCCATCTGCGTCTGCCCCAAGGGATGGGGACATGTTCTGCCTTCCCTGGGGAAGCGCGCATGCAGGGTGGGAGCTTTGGGAAGGAGCAGCAGCCCTGGTCCCTCCAGGATGGGCAGCAGGGATGGCCATCAGGTTAACCTCCATCCAAGCACCAGCGCGAGACCCACCACAACCCTTCTGGAGCTCAAGGAAAACAGCATTTAGGATCTCAAGCGCCAGCGGGGCTCACCTGGCCAGCAGGACCATCTCCTCCAGGCTCAGCCCTGGCCCGAGCCCTGAGCGATAGAAGCAGCATGCAGGGCTTGGCGCAGGCTCAGGGCAGCGCTAGGCTGGAAGGAATGCGGGGCTTACAGCCAAGTCCGCCTGGAGTGATAATCTGAAGCGGAAAGAGCTTGTCCGATGGGCGCTGCGAGAGGGGGGGAAGGACCGGCTGGAGCAGGAGGCGATGGCAGGGGGCTGTCCCTGCTCATGCTCTGCGAGGCGTTTGCTGGACCAACTTCACCCTTTTCTCCATCTCCGTAAAGCCATCCCTGGCACCAGGGAGTGCCCCAGGGACACCATCCCAACACCCCAGGGGGGAAGAGGCCCCATCCCTCCCCAGTGGAAAGCCGGCAAAGGAGTGCACAGCAGGCTGCGGAGCCACTGCCAGGCGGCGCTGGCTCCCTGCCCGAGGCCTTTTTCAATTAGAGTGGCACAAAGGCACAGCTGAAAGCCTGGCACATTGCAGAGAAACACAACAGTCCTGCAGCAGCGATTGCACAAGAGGGGCCGAGCCCGGTGGCAAGATGCCTCCGGGTGCCACTGGAGCAGCAGACCCCCACCCTGCAATGAAGCGGGACTCACCCGCCATGTCCCAGGCAAGAGGCTTTGCCAGGGCTCATCCGCCCATAAACACCCAGGAGGGAAGGGGATGTGAGCCCAGACTCCGGCTAGGAAAATGGAGGCGTAACACCTCCATAGCTTGCCCATCTCTGGACAGAGCAGGGGCACAGCAGGAGCGTCAGGCCTCCTGATCACTTTGAGAGTCTGTAAACACTCGCAACCCCAGCCTTGTCCCATGGGTACATGCCTTTGGCTGCATCTCCTCCCAGCTATTCTGTCATCCTTAGGAAATGCTGTGCTCCAATATTGCAGCTGCTGAATCAGCTTCCCCAGGCGATGTGTGTTGGTCAGAGGCCTGGAGGAGACAGGGCTAATGCTCGGTACCATCAGCCAGAGGCTCCCAGAGCTCCTGCCTCGCAGCCAGTGATCTCACACGCTCCTGGGTGACGTGGTTTTGCCACTGGGAGAGGGAGGATTCGAGGTGCACGCTCCAATCTTGCTGCTACATGCTGGGGCTGAGCTGCATTTCGTAGGCACCCACCTGAGCTCACTCCCCTCTGCAAGCAGCAAAGGCACTCCAGCAGCTGCGGCCTCACCTGGCAGAGGTGATACCGAAAGGGCAGAGATGCCAGGAACACGAGCACAGCACATGAGTGCTGGTGGCTTGGAAAGGTCCTGCAGCAGCCAGGGAACAGGCAGAGAGCTGCCAGCACTCACGGCAGCAATTCCCTCCTCGCCACCCCATTCTTCAGGGACTCTGTGCATTCAGGTCCTGACAAGCAAAGGAGAATGGCACCTGCAGTGACATTGGGCTGGAACCATGCTAGGTACGCCCGTGGCCCAGCACGGGGGGTCAGAGCTCCCACTGCTCCAGGGCTTCCTAAAGCAGAGAGCGCAGGAGCAACCGCCGCAGAAACAAGTGTTTGAGGGAACCGAGCGAGTTACAGAAGACCCTTGCCTAGGCTGCGTTGGTGAGGTACCCCAAGCGCTGCCAACTAGGATGTGGCCCCGGAGGCAGCTCCTGGACTTGGAGGTCTGGTTAACATGCAGGGCTGTTACCCATGACTCTGCATCCCCTGCAGGAGCCAAGGGCGCGGAGCCGATCCCCTAAGCCACCGAGTGCAGACATGCTTTACATCCATGCTTTCCCCAGCAGAAGGGACCCCCCTGACCAGGGATTAGATACTTCCAACCTTTCCCAGCCTGCTGTCCCCCCAGGCCCAGCCTGGTGGTGAAGGCTGAGCAGCAGATCACAGAGGCATGGGCTGCAGAGACCGGGAAACACCTTGCCAATACACTGGCAATGGCAAGCCATCAGTGCCTTTGGGCAGCAGCAAGGCAATGCTGCCCAGAGAGAAGCTCCGCGGTGCAGCTGCACTTCTCCCGAGAAGCCCTCCTTGCTGCCTCCCTGCCTGCCACAGCCGCCATCACGCTGACCTCGAAGACCGTCCCTCCTCCAGGTGAAACGGAGATGGGATATAAATAAGCATGTCCTTGGATTTCCCAGGCCAGGGAGTTTTGCAGGAAGGGCTGAGCTCTGCTGGGCAACAAGCAATGAATCAGAGGCAGCTCAAAACAGGACACCTCAGAGGAAGAGTTAGTAAAACACCCAAGGCCCTTATTGCTCCAGCCTTTTGTTGTCTGCTGACTTCACTTCCCCGTCTGGCTCAAGCGCGGGGAAAGCCCCATGACAGCATGTAAAGACAAATCACCCTCCTCTGAGCACTTGACGGTACACAGCCGTGTGCCAAAGCCCCCACGTGCCAGAGCTCAGCGACTGCGGAACGGGAGCCAAAGGAGCAGCACGGAGACCCGGCTGGCCCCGCTGCAGGGCTGGGGCAGCCAAAGGAGGGTTTAAAAAGATGGCAGCTGCCGCTGATCCGCTGCTTTTCCAGAGGCCGGGCATTACGGTGTTGTACGCCCATGTGGCGACCGAACTGTTGCTTTTTCTTAGAAGTCAGACAGTGTGCATCCGAGTACCTGTAACCACGAGCACACTTCTTCAGTGCCTGACCGAGGCAAACAATAACCAGTACAGTTTGTAAAACCATTTCCTCGTTAGTCCAGATTATACTTATCTCCTGCCTGCTGCGAGCAGATGCTAGCGTGGCACTGGTACGACAGTGTTGGAGCTGGAACAACACTAAGTGGTCATTACAGTCGCCTAACCAAGAACCTAAATTTGTAACAACCGCCTCCTTTTAAGCACTACCACGTAACAACCCAGAACCACCACCAAGAAAGCTTCGTGTCAGCTTTGTGCTTCTCTTAACTATATTGCAACAAATATTCTGGTGCTTCTGTTTAATGAATCCAGTCCCAGTTTGCTTCGAATGAGCTGTAGTGACTTGCATTTCTCCTCCTTTAGAGATGGCTCTACCTACCATTTAGCCAGGCTTGCTAAATTTCGTTAAACCTCACCAGCAAGACAATGGTTATTTAACACCATAGAAGTACACTGCCTTTTTTCACAGCGTAGAAGAGGAATTCAAGTCCAGCAGCAGAGCACCCTGAAACAAAGCAGTCCGTAGTTTATGCTCATTGCCCAGAGCAGCACACAGCAGGGAACAAGCCACAAACCTGCAACAAATGCAAGCTCTCTTCGCCTCAGGCTTGTAAAGTGCCATTTCAAGGCCATCTGAAGACCTCAATAGTCAGAAAGTCAGTAAGGCTACTAAAGGACTCCTAGAGTACAGGGTCTCCACCCAAGGAGCCAGGGAACCGCATCCAGAGGCTTTTTAATCCAGCCCTAGCTTTTAAGCACAACATCAGAGCTTTTAAGAACAAGCTAAGTCACATAATTAAGATAAAAGCTACGAGTTAAATCCAAGAGCTACTAAAGCACATGCAGTCTGACAGGTACCAGACTACTTACAAACTAAGATAATCCTACCATTCAAAATACTAAAAAACATTTCAGTATGAAGACCAAAACCCACACTGTTGCCTCGTAGCTATCTTTGCATATCAACACTTGAAAGGGCTGGAAGTCAGGGAGTAATACTATGGAATAAGAAATGATAAAAAGTACCGAGACTGAACACGCTACTGCATACTGCAATTTGATGGAGATGCGTATGTTCCCCAGCCAACTTCAAAAAAGGTGGCGACACTTCAGGGCCCTCAGATCAGGCAGGCTCCCTGGCACTTCGCTGCACGCCTATGTTTTGCTAGCCAAGCCCAGGAGAGACCATCCCCTTCTCGCCCAGCTCAGTCAAGACCAGCTTTCAAACCAGCTGCGCTCCTCTGGAGCCAAGCCTCAGTCCCAGGCATCTGCCTGGCACTCCGGTTAAGCAACACCACCTTGCTTTTCAGATCACTGGCCAAAGTTTAAGGATGAAAGAGTGTTTACTTGAAATTCAGATTTGTAGTAATGTATACAAAGTTTCCAAAAAACAAACAAACAACAAAATACATCAAGATTATGCTTCCTACCCAGCATCTTACTTATCTTCCTCTGGTTCAGCTAGAGGAAAGCACTGTTAGCTTTAAATGGTACCCCTTCCTCCTGCCATGTCCTGGAAAGGGGCTGAGGACAGAAAGCAAAAACTAAGACATTTGCACCATGTCATTCTGACCCCACCTCCATTTTTACAAGTTTTTTTTCCAGCATTTCCTTCCAAAAATACTACTCCTTTTCTCAATAAGGAAACAAAACACTGCAGGCAGTATACGGCATAATAGCATTTGGAGTACTACAGGCAACCTTTAAAGCACAGTTAAAGCCGTGTTCCTACGCAGACTTCCCTACGTTGATGCCACTTTCATCTGGGCAGCGTGAGCGCGACAGCAGGCAGTGGCGTGGTGTCTGGCAGGGACAGGGCTGCAGTCCAAAGCAGGGAGCTAGGAGCACGCACGTAGAGGTAACCACAGATTTTCTTTCGGCTCTCCCTCTGGGTTCACGCACCGAGTGCTGTAGCAATGTACAGCGATTACAATCACTTTGGGCAAACACAAAGTGCATTTTCATTATGCTGTAAAAACAAGGTCTTTATGGTTCTTGCTACGAAGATTTGTAATCCATATCTGAATTGAGTGTGAACTGCCCAAATGCTCAAAATGCATCCAAAACAGTTCTTCTAATCCTCTCTTTGGCTGGTATTCTTGATCTTCTTAAAAATTTTATCAGAACTACAGGCTGAGCAGGAATATTTCCGGAATGCAAGAGCTCCCTGGTTATACCCATTACATACAGACTGAGCACAATGGTTACACTCTGGAGTGCTAAAATCAAAGTGTGAAGGCACAAGAATAGCTGACAATAAGCAATTCTGGTACTAAAATAGGGCTTAGCACTCCTGTGGGCTGTCAGCTCATCCCACCAGGCACGAGTAGTTAAATCTGTTCCTCTGACACTGCTGGTTTCTACTGTGACGCTGGGAGAAGCTTGGGTTGGAACATCTGAGAAATGAAACCTAGGCCGTCCAACATCTCGAACATGTGAGTAGGTAAAACCTGGAGTTGCAAGAGGAATTGATGTGGGTGTGCTGGTATGCATGCTGGACACCACTGTTACAGTAGTCTCCCAAGATGATGTCAAGTGCTCCTTCACAAGAGAAGTCGAAGCCTGGGAATAAGCTGAGCTGAACATCTGGTATGTAATGGCTGCGGTTGGCAGGCACTTCAGGTGATGATCTGTTAGAGCCACGAGAGAAATATTCTGTAGTGCCAGCGGGCTGTCACACACCAGAGATGGCAAATTTTTAACTATCTCCATGCTCTTTTGGAGCCACTTTTGGAAGCCAAGAATTTGGCAATCGCATTTCCAAGGGTTGTTGTCAAGGAAGACTTCTTGCAGCTCAGGTAAAGCAGTAAAGAAATCTCCAGGAAGAGACTGCAGCTTAGTACTATTGAGGTACACCTTCTGAAGGTGCTTGAGATTATGAAAGAGGTTTCTAGGAAGAGCTTCAAGCCTCGAATCATAAAGGGAAATGTTCTGCAGTTTCTGAAGGCTCAGGAAGATGCCCTCTGGCAGACTGGAAATATTATTTGTATGTAGAGAAAGGCCCCGCAGTTCATTCAGACCACTGAATACATTCTTAGGAAGAACACTAAGCTCTGGATTAAAACTCAGCACAAGCAGCTCTAAATTTGTCAAGTTACTGAACACAAAATCTGGTATTGTTGAGAGCTTTGTGTAATACAGCCACAGGCTACCAAGATGCCTCATTTCTCCAAACAATACTTCTGGAAGAGACTTCAGTGGGTTCCTATACAAGGTCAATTTAGACAGGTCATGCAAGTGCAGAAAGAGCCTAGGAGGCAAAACCTCAAGCTTGTTTCTGGAGAGCGTTAGGCTTCTCAGTTTATGAAGACGATGAAATGCATCAGGGGCAATGGACTGGATGTTATTGGAATGCAGGAAGAGTTCCAGCAGCTCCTTCAGGCTATCAAACATACCAGACTCAATTGAAGACAGCCTGTTAAAATACAGCATCAGCTTCTCAAGCCTGGTTAACGCACTAAATATATTTCTAGGCAGTCCTGCCAAGTAATTTCTCGACAAGTTCAGTACTTTGAGTTTGGCAAGCTTCTTCAGCACGCCACTAGGAAGTGCTGTTAGTTGGTTTTTGTTCAAGAAAAGCTCCTCCAAACTAGCTAGTTTGTCAAACAGATTTTCTTTGATGGATTTCAACCTGTTATTTTCAAGGATCAATTGCTGAAGCTGTACCATGTCATCAAACACTTCTGGGGGAAGTTCGACCAGCTTATTATCTAGCAACTTGAGGGCTTTTAGCCTTCTCAAGCCTTTAAAAGCCATTGGTGAAATCAGAGAGATGTTGTTTGAAGACAAGATGAGATGCTGCAGTTCCTCCATCCTAGAAAAAACATCCTGCAAGTATGTTACATTCGTGTCCGTTATGTGAATTTCTGTCATGTTGCAAGGCAGATTTAACAATTCCAGGTCTTTTATGTGGGAACCAGAGCAATGAATTGCATTTTTTGAAGAGCAGTCGCATTTCTCAGGACAAACAGATGCATCCAACGGGAAGAAAAGCTTGATCATCACTGACAAACAGAACACCAACATCCTTGTTGAAGTGCCAGAAACATTAGCTGTTGAGATAAGAAAGAGTCAGGATTTGATCACAGGTAGTTAATAACTTAGCAGCCAACAAAGTTGTGTGAATATATCATAAAACCTGCAAATGTGTGCGAAATTTCTCTTGGCTTGAAAGCAAACTTCACCATCTCTATTACCGTTGACTGCAAATATTTCTAAGGTGCTCAGCTTACACTGAGAAGTACAGATAAAGCTTTTTTGTAAATCAAGTATTCCCTGTTTATATTTGTACTAGTCAAGTATAATAAAAGCATACAAAAATCATGATGGAACTCTTAAGTAGTTATGAAGCATATATTTATTTGAACAGAAAAGCATTATACTAAGTTACACACAGAAAGTCTATAAAAAAATTATCAAAGGGTCCTGCACCCACAATATTTTTTTATTGTAGGTTACCTGAGGTTTAAAAACAAAATTTAGCCTGCAAAAATAGATAACGGAGGTAAAAAGAGTGTCCTATATTTTAAGTGGCCAAAAGCAAAACAGCACACAGTTGTGTTAAATCATCTGTCAGCATTTGCAAGTGATCACTTCTTGGAACAGCCCAAGAACACACAAGAAGCAACAAGCTATTTTTGACGTAGCCTGAAATAACACACAAGAGCTCATGCAGCACAGGACAGTAGTGGGCCTCTGATAACCAACGAGCCTCATTTCAACAGCTTAACACAATACTAAGTTATCAGTGGTATTAAAAATACAATGAAATGAGAGGAAAGAAATGCCATGAGGTTTGCTAGAAAGCTGTACCAATAAAGGTAGATCTGCATGAAACATACCACAAAGTTGTAAAGTTGTATAGACTTCCAAACAAACAAAGGAACAGGAAAGCAATCCTAGCTTCAATGATAATATTTAAAAGACTAAGTCAAACAGAAATCCTCCACAGTTTAGAAATACTTCCTTAGTGAAATCATCAGGTCCAAGCGTATGAGAAACCTGGAAGTCAAGCACCTAGCTGATCAGGAGAAGCAGCAGCTGAGACTGCTGGAATAGCTGGACAAGTTCTGCAGACCTAACTGGAATAGCTGACACCTTGTCAGTCTTCAGCACCGAGAACACTGGGAGAAAGGAGGGCTCCATCCCAACATACCCTTTTCTAGCAGCAAGGATGAAGCTGTCCCATACCAACCCCACAAACAGACATGGGCACAAACACCATCACCTAAAAAGGAGTAAGCCAGGTAGGAGAGCAGCGCTTCTCACATGCCTGAACTGCTGACAAGAACATACCACCATGAAGCAAGAACACCTGCTGTGCAAAAAAAAAAAAAAAAAAAGCAAAAGAATACTTCAGAAAAAGATTCTTGGTTAGTTTCAGGGTACTGAAGACGGGTGAAATCTGCCTCCCTTCCTCAGGAAGGACACGGTGCCTAGTGGTATCAACTACCAGCAACGTGGTGCTGCAAGGCAAGCTCTCACTGGCCTTTCTACAACTCTGTTAATGAGACCGTAAGTCACCAAAAAAAGGCCTTGAGATTTCACCCTTCCAAAGGACTTTTCTATGTCAAAAAAGAATGTTTCAGAGAATCTCGCCCTCCTAGTAACCCCCCCATCCGACTCCAAAACTGACCATCTCACATAACCCAGTAACGCCTTCACCTCAATAGAGAAACTCGTAGGCCAGCCTGTCCCTGACCCTACCTATCCCCAGCTCAGCACACTGCTGAGGAGCACATCCCCGCGCACCCAGGGCACACACCTCAGCCTACAGCCCACAGCACGCAGAGCTGGCAGCCGGCGAGCTGCTTCTGCGTGGTGCATGAGCACAACCTTCCACGCGGGGCAGAAACGCACCGGGTAATTGCGGTTTCAAGCCCTGACTGGCATCTCAACCTGCACCAACTCAACCCAAGACCACAGCAGAACTACAGGATTCAGCGAGACGAGAGAAATAATGATCTAGAGAACCAAATGGGGAAAAAACAAAACAAAACAAGAACACAACAAGTTGTTATGCTACAGACTGCAAATGCAGGTCCCTCAGAGGGCATGACTGCAGGCCAGAGTCTGTAGACTGGGGATGTCCATTTTCCTGTCTCATAACAAAAGGTAAGAGCATTCAACGAGACAAGGTTAGACACTCAGAAGTGCCAGAAGACACACATTTTCACGAACAAACAATGAAATGGTACAAATTCTTTGCAAGAGATGAAGGCCACAAGCATATGGCTGGCACAGAAACTGGATAATCCCATGGATCTCAAACATCTAGAGCTGCTAATGGTATTTTTTGAAGAAATATTTAAACTTCCACAATTGAAGATTTTAATAGTAGAGAACACAGTAAGATCCACCTAAGGGTAATATTTATACATTCCTGTGCATTAAAATTTTCTCCAACCCTCATGTGAGACACCAGCCGTTCCAGAAAGGACACCAGCCTGGCTGGTCACCTACCATGTTCTGGTCTACAGCCTCTTTCTACCACCCTACCATGTTCTGGTCTACAGCCTCTTTCTACCACCCCCTTAATGTTTCTCAAGACTATGAAAGGATGCCAGAAGCAATACATTAATACCATCAAAATATTAAAAGTCACAAATCAGTTTTGCAAGTAGTTTCATAAAATACTGAGCATATGTATCATTTACTATGGTGCTTAACTTTTTTACTTTCTTGCCAAGTTCCTAAACTCATGAGCATGAACAAGAAATTGTGAACTGTACCTTAGAAACTTATCTGCTTTTTAGAGGAACTTACTAGGAACATAGCAGGCAACCAGGCTTCACCATGATTCTGCACTTTAAATGGGAAGTGAAACAGCAAAACGTATCCTCTAGATAACACTTTCACCCATATTTGCGTAACTACTGTGAACGGCCAAAGAATATTTTAAGCTTCAGAGCAGATTTTGCCTACATTTAGTTGTGAAAGCAACCAGCTTCCATAGGTTCTATGTAACTCCAAAAGTAGAACTTGAGACCGCTCACAAAACAGGAGAAAGTTTGAAGCCACACATGCAACAGCACAAAAAACGCTTGTAGCTTCCTTGACAGTGATATTAGAGTATGTGCTTCAACCAACCCAATGCAAATCTGGCTAGAGTCAGAAATCTATATTTCAACATGAATTACGATCACAAAGAAATTTCAAATTTGTTAGACATTTAGTTTCACCACAGTCTGCTCCACAGGTGCATTAGGTTTTGAAGGAGTGGACACATCTACTTTAAACAACCAAGTGATTGATATGTACCTTCACAAGGCTGCTCTGACTTTTACTTTCTTGCGGGATTGGAGTCAAAGCAATTTGAGTAAGGAATGAAGAGTTTTCTACTTAACCCTTTGGCTAAGCAGACCAGGGTTGACCCATTTGGCTTCTGGTTTTCCTCCAAGTCTTCTGTAGTCACAGGCCAACAAAACCTAAAGCCTGCAAGATTCTGAAGAGAGAAAAGCTTTAAGTTTTCAAAATACTAGCTTGAAATTAAAAGATTAAGTTTTTGTAATGAAGTAATCAGGTATTTCAAACATCTTATCTTCAAGTTTAAAACCATGTACTCTGTTAATGAATGTTTAAACAGAAGGTGAGACGCAGGATGGAAAAGACATCTTCATTTCTGTGTGATTTTTCTGAAGATGACTGTGATAACAGTGCCAGCTCACAACCAGGAACATTTGCCCAAGAGGCTTTTCAAGATAATGCCTCCCACGCATCAAAGAACAGAAGGAACATCTGGATAACAGAAGGTGGAAACAAGTTGCTATCACAGGTACAAGGAGGTCTGGCTTTAAAATGGCTCTCATAAGCCAGATAGAAGTACGGTCAATATTATCCTGCTGCAGAACAGCAGTGCTACCGTATGCACTGCTAACACACGGCACGCATGCTTCTCCACCCATCTTCAAAAATACAGAGGCACTGAACAAGATACCCATGCCATCAGTGGGAGTAAGTCTGTATGCTTCAACAAGCTTTGGATCTAACTGTATAAAGAATAATTAAAAAAACAATTTCATGAAACTAATGGAAAGAGTTAAAATATCTGTTCATTTTAATTTTATTTTCAAAGAGCTTCAGTCACAAAAATGATTTACAAGTCTATTTACAATTCTATTGTACAGTTATTTATGTATGCCTCTTGACAACAGGGTACCATTCTAGAGCAGCAATACATATTTTAAATACAAAGATGTAGTATCATTTCAGATTTAAAAATAAAAAGGAAGCTGAGCTTCTAGAGAGCGCTGTAATGATGAGCCTTTTAATCTGTGTTAGGCTTGAGGAATTCATGACAAACTGAATAGTTTCTGGTTCACATAATTATCAAACAAGCTGCAGTTTGTTGAAAATAGCTTTAAAAACCTGAAGCTTTACTGTATAAAATCAACATATTCGACTCTAAAAATTGTCAAAACCCCACAGCTTTCCCTTAGACATACAAAAGCCTAAGTTTACAATTCAGAATTTCATGGGAGAAATCCTACAGAACTTTAGCTCTCTCATTTTGTGATGACCAACATAAGCATTAAAAATTTGCAGCATAAAAAGGACTCCACATCTGCTTAGTATTATACTGTATAGACATATACAGTACAGGATTATTTACCCAATTTGGGATGACTGTTCAGCACAACCTTCATGAAGAAAGAAAAAAATAAATAGAATTAAAAATCCAACAACTTTTAAAAAGTGCAACAGTAAGAGTTTCCAATTTAAAGTTACGATGAATATGGACAGTCAGTTCTGTGGGTGTTTTAGCCGCTTCTACTCAAGCATTATTCGCAGCATTTTGTTTACAGTAGATTTAGTTCTATAGTACATGAAACTAGAGTTACTGCTAATTGAATCTGAAGGGAAGAGAAAAAAAACCTTTAAAAATAACCCTGAGGGATATACAATTTCATGAACTTGCAATTTATTTCTAAAAAGTAACATTTATTATTTAGCAATTGCTTTTCTGGGTAGACCAGTCCTTTAAGTATGTGCATAAATAATATTTAAAAATCAGTAATATTTACAAATCCTGATACATCAAAGTAAAATATGTACTGATTAAAGTCTGCATACACAAATAATTTAATAATAAATCAAACTCCTCAACGTAAGGCCAAAATATACAGCAGGAAGAAAATGTCTACCAAGTATCTACTGGAGATCACTAAATTGGTCTGTTCACCTGAATTTAGACTTCCAGGATGAACATTAGAAGAGATTCTTTTCACTACAAACTGAATTTCATCTTACTTCAAAGCAGAAACTGAATACACTAGTGCAAATCTAGTTTGCTGCATTTCTGAAAACCAGAAAAACTAAACTGCTCAAAATGAGAAAAATTATAGGTGGCCAAACTCAGCTCTTGGGCAGGAAGGCATGAATCCCAATAATTGCAGAAGATGCAAAAGCTTAGTTTGTGGCTGAACTTGCAACAACAAGAAGGATTCTCAGAAAAGCTGATTTATTATTCTTGAGTAAGCGTCAGAAGTAAATTGGTCAGAGCTCAAGCATGCAACCTCAAGAACATTTACTAACTCTGAACACATACCTTGAGGAAACCAGCTCCTGTTTGCAAAATATTCAAGTTTAAATAGGCTCATGCCCCATTAGTTACTCAATCTGGGCAGTATCAGTTTTAGTAAGAGTTCCCTAAAATTCTCCAAAGACAAGCCCACCTTAATAAGCTGTTTCCTCCTCACTTTCTAGGTAAGTCTAATAAACTAGAATAAGATTGAAAGACTAGCTTCAGAAACTAAACAAGCTGAGAGAAATTACCAGTTTAGAGAAAGTATTAAGCAAAAGCATATAAAAGGGAAAGACACATATCTTTTCTTTCACTTCTGATGGAACAACCAAGCTAAAATGGTCAATGAAATGGAAAGCAAAAGCTTATGCGTTTAAGGATGTCACAGCTCCCAGGTCCAAGATGCATAGCTTCACAACATTTTTCAACTAAAATATTATTTTTCTTTGAATTTGAATACTACTTACGCAGCTAAGAATTATTCTTCATCAGTTATTCCATGCTACAAAGATTTTGTAAAATCAACATTGACAGAAATTAGCCAACTGACTCAAGTTCATGATTAATAAATTTATCCAAGTCCACAGTTGCAGACCCCTTAAAAGCTACCAATGTTTTTCGATCTTTATGACCCTAAGAAGCCAGGATAAGACTTTTACATTGCTCTGTTGAATGAATGTTAAGGAAACCACTTCCCCCTTCCTCCTGCTCCACCCCTCAAAAACAAATGACAAAAAAAAAAAAAATCAGGAAAAGAGTTGACAGCTGGACTAGAGGATAGTACACTATATGCATACTATTTCTGAGGAGCAAGTGCTAATAACTTAAACCCCCAAGTTCTAGGAAAAAGTCTTCCAAACCATTTAGCACCACTTTTAAATTCCCCATTGGCACAGTATGTTCAACACTGCAGAAACCGTAACGTGAGCAGTGGGGGGGACTGTCCATACTGCCTTACAGAACAGCACAAGGGAATTAAGCCCGACCTGAAAAATTCCCCTTATTAAAACAATGCTGGAATGGAATCATCTCCACAGGAATTTAAAAAAAAAAAAAAAAACAAAAACAAACCCAACAAACACAAAACCAAAACCTCAAATTCATCAGAATACACACAATTCAAACGGATCCCAGCTGGCCAGGGAGTTCGGGGCCCTCCTTCCACGACTACTCTAAAGGACCCGACTTCCTTCTCTTAAGATCTCCACAGAATTGTGATTTCTCCAGATCGCAGATCCCCTCCCAAAGCTTCGGGGTGTCTGAACCAGTCAGTTGCATCTGGTCAAAACACACTGATCAAGAGTTGATATTTTTATCATCTTCTCAAAGACACCAAAGACTACTTTGCTGAAAGTTTAGCAAGTTGAAGATGGGTTGGAGATAAGTAATTTTAAAAAGGTATATTAAAAAAAAAAAAAGAGGTTTTAAGCTTTGCACGTGAAGACAATGCCTGCCTCTACATCTCTGCAGATCTATTCTTCTAGTGGTCTTGTGTTTTGACACCGCCTAATGGCAAAATGATGTATCGCTACCCCAAGCGCTTAAGCAGCATTATTGGTGATGCAAGCTTTTCTTTTTTTTTTTTTTTAAACAAAAATCCACATAAGCCTTATAGTTCTGCAACAAGACAGGTTTTAGCTCATCTAGTTTCTCTTAATTTTGTTTCATACAGCTACATATAGTGCTTAAGACACTGGCAGACTCTATGAAATGCATATGCTCTTAACATGCACAAATCCCAAGCGTGGGCATGTGAAAATATTCCTCCCTCCCACCCCCATTTCCCTTGCAGCAGTAACTCTGGCCTTACTACTTCAAGGTACATAGGAAAATCATCTTTAGATTTACAAATAAAACATGGTCCACAAAGGGATAATCCAGCCCTTCTGCTGGAAATAGCAAGGTCTGTGAAGAAATGCATAGCTAAATGTAATAAAACATGAGACAGAAGAAAGCATTAAGGTTCTCCAGCCTTCCTTCTCCAAAAACTTTAGAGTGTAGCCAAATGCCTCCTCTGGAGGAGGCCACCTAAGCCCTTCCTTGGGGTTAGCTAGGAAAGAAGCTAAGAACCCACTTGAAAGCAATGTGCTTTCTTCTTAAGGACAGAGCATATTGCTTTTATAGCATTCCCAATTCCTGCTGTGGCAGACTAAAGAATTAAAACCTAAAATCCAAACTTTACACCTGGAAACACTCCTTACTAGTAGGGACAAACTCAGGTACACACACCAAAACTTTAGAACCGTTCTGAGGCACAAAGCTTTCCAACAATGAATATAAAAAACAAAAGGGGCTTGACAAGGTTATTATGTGCCTCTAGTACTACCATGACACCATTACATCATAGGGTTTACATGAACACGTGCCCAAGTAAGCAGGTTAGAACAATGATTAAGATACTCCAGGCAAATAAAGTGAACCTGTTTTAACTGCCCTGCAGTTTAAACCTTCAAATACATCTCATTTAGGAATAATGAGATTTGAAAGAAGGTGGAAGGAAACAATCATTTTTGTTCTGCCTAAGGTAACCTACATTTTTAAAATTTATAGCCATAAGATGTCTGGCTCTGAACTTTGTATTCAGAGAGACAAAAGAGTTGGAAATATCTGTATTAGAATTTGACATTTAGTATACTGCAATTTCAAATAAAGCCTGAAAATTACATTCTTCTGAATACTACTAAAGACACACGCCAGCAAGATCCACTGTTACGTTACAGTGATGATTTGATAGGAACCATTTTCTTGGGATGGTACTTTCGCTTCTGTTGTTGTTCTGGGTTTTGGTGGCCACTCTGGATCAACCAGCAGTTCCTGAGCTAGATGCATATACTTGGCTTTTGGTGTCTTCTCTCTACAACCGAACAGGGAAGAAAGGAAACAGACTCCACAGCGATCCACAGCCTCCTGCAGAAGTGAACAGATTTGAAAACTGGATTACCATAAGAAAAATTGAATACAACTAACAATACAGTAAATCGTTAGAATAAAAACTATGATTTTAGTTTCTAATTTACTATTTCATAGTCACATTGGACCTAGAAAGTGTAGTACAGGAACTCTTCTGTTGTGTCACCTCTTCTATACTATGGTAGCAATGACATTTAAAAAACCTTAAGAAAAAACAAGTATTCTGCATTATTCTAACACCTAAGGTCACCAACAGCTTTTGTGCATATTTCATAATAGTTTCAATAAACACAGGTGTAACAGTCACCATTAAATGATGTTACTACTGAAGAATAAAAGCCTGGTCTAGAAAAAGCAGTCAAATTCCCAGAGTCTCAAAACACTTTTTAAGCAATTGTTTAACTGAAGGCAGCCAGCCAGCCAGAAGTGGCAGAATTTAACTTGCTGATACTGTGAAACTTAAGTCCTACAGGTATTAATAGTTATTAAAACAGACACAAATCACTGAACTTAAGTCTTCCTTCCTATTTTCCTGCTCCCAGTCCTAAATGCATGTAACTTAACTAGCTGGAGAAGAGAAACACCGTTCCTCGTTTTCAGGACTGGATCCCTCTCATGCCTCAGAGAGGGCCTGTAGTCTGCAGGGCTGACATTTTAATGGACATATAATATTCTATGGTTTTCTTCATGCTCCTAATTTCTATCACTTGGTGAACTGAACCAAACATGAGCCTTAAGTTCAACTTCCATTCTTCAGTGAACACAAAGCAATCTTTTCTTGAACAGCCTCAAAAGGATAAATGTAAACCTGAAGTGAATGCATTTAATAAAATTTAGTGCTGAGAAATAAACCATTGTAATTTTAACAAGAACAAACGTACAACCAGCTAAATGTAATAAGCCAACAGGCTTAAAAAGGAAAAAGCTATTTTTTATGGGATTCACATAGTTTTCCTTCATGTAATACTGACAGAGGGGCAGACCAGACCAAGATTCGTGGTCACCTGAAAAGCAGAAGCTAAATCCTTCAGTCTTCTAAACCATCTGAAGTAGTAATAACGTACTTTCATTTGCCATTTTGTTTTGTTTCATTTGTACATGCTATAAATTACTGCTCTCACAAGACAATGTTCTAAAACTCTAAACTGAATTTTAATTTAATAAAGAACTGGATTAGTCCCAGCATCAGCAATTCTGCTTCCAAGCAAATCAAGATGTTCTCCAGTCCTAGCATACCAACTTGTGACAATGCAAGTAAAATTTGCTAATGTGCAAACTGAAGATAAAGTGCGAAAAGTCTTAAAAGCAATCCTCGGGGTTTGCTTCACAGTTGTTGTATACAGAGCTAAATTCTTTAAGTGTCAACAAGGAGAAAAATATAAAACCAGAAGCCTTTCCTTTTAATATTCAAGTTACAAAAATCTAATTTAAACAGTCTTAAGCTTCAGATAAGGCAACAGACACTTAGAGATCATAAAAAAGACAAAACTGAATTCATCTGCATGCACTCAAATGATGACAGCAAAATACTAGTCTCCAACCTGAGGCGGCTGGGGTATGGTGAGGCGATATTCTCCTTGTTTGTCTCGATTGAACACAACCTTCCAAAGGATCATATCAAGGAGGACATTCTGTGAGACATTGCAGTGAGCGGGAAGAATTAAAGAAACTAATGATCATTTGTTGTTAGTGTGCACATTACAAACAAAACCTGAAATAGTGTGTTAGGCATAACTAATTCAGTGCCAGGCAAAATGGAGAGTTTACGTTACTTGTCAATACTTAAGTGATAAACATTTTCATTCTTAAAGTGCTCACATGAGATTTAAGAATATGAACATCTACTTTAAATCAATAGCAACAATGACCAAAACTGCAGCCATCGATACAGGTAAAAATCATAAATACACATTCTTAATGTGTTTCAATACTCTAAAAAACCTGTGAAGCACTGCAGACTTGAGTGCTTAAAGCAGTTCCCCCTCAAACCATCTTTAACATTACTGTGTACTTCATGCTGTAGCTATGCTTTGTTTGTAGTTTTTTTTAAACCAGTGACATTTCCAGAAAAGCTTCAGTGGGGTGGCAAAGCTGAGTCACCAGCAGGAAGCCTGAAGGAATTCTGTAGGAGCCACTCCAGATTTTGGAAGAGCGGGCAGAAGTTGAACAGCACGTTCAGTACATCTGGTTATTCTCATACGGCTGTGTGGGCGGACTCAAGAGCCTTGAACAAATCCAGCAACACAGGTGTGAACCTGTATCTTCCATGGCCTTGAGCCTACAACTCTGATCTTTGGGCAGGTTCCATTTCTAACATCTGACTAACCTCTGCCATTGAGAAAGGGGAGCTGATCAGCCAGACTTTTATAATAGATATTATAAATGCTTATGATTTTACAATACACCAGAATTTTATAGCGCTTTTATAAAGCACTTGACAACACATCTTCAGCTTGTTAGATGTTCATTTTTGAAGCCAGTCTGGTTTAAGTATGTCTATACCAGGGATCAGGGAAAGGAGGAACCACTGCTAGGATCTGCCTTTGTTGTGCAGTATTTTCTGTCATCTGGTAGAAAGAATATGCGTGCTTTGTGAACCTAGTCTGGCACCCACATGGAAGGAGCAAAAGCTTTACACAGCATTTCAGAAAACATGTTTGGGACAACCACAGTCAGAAATCATTCCTGTTGTAGAAGCAATTAAGACCGTAGTGCGACACAAAAGCGTCAAACTGGCAAGCATGACAAAAGAGGACAGATCCAATCTCTCATGTATCTCATCATTATGAGACACTTAAAGAGGCAATTACAGAGGGATTAGTCTCAGCAGAACAAACCATAGGTGATATACCTACAGAGTACCTTGTTAAAAGACATAAGGCAGTGCCACCAGCAGCTTTTCCTAGATACTCAGAACATGAGCTGTGGTACCCAGTAACTCTGTAGGGAAAAGTGTAGTGCGCAGAAAATCCAGCCAGGCACACAAGGACAGAAGGGCAGTGAGTTATACTGGAAGTCAAGGATGAAACAGCCTGCGATTTCTACACAACACATTGGATCCAATGAGTTGGCACCACGTGAGAAAGCTTCAGGGAGCCTAGAGTAATACTGCTGGAGTTGGGCACATACAGGTCAAAAGGCGGGACAAAAGCAGGTTGAAGTTATGGAAGGTGAAGAGTGTCTTAAAACAAGGCTTGGGATTTGAGGATCACTCAGTAATGGCTCTGTTGGACACCTGCTGTGCAGTAAGACAACTTATCTCTCTGTCTAAACAAAGCGCTCAACTAACAGTGAAAGTGGAAGAAAGAGGTTTTAAGTCAAAGCAGAACATCCCAAACAATGAATGTCAAGAAAACTAAATTCTATAGTTACTTCTATTCCACTATTAAAGTATGGGCAACAAGATAAATAGGTAAGTTTGGTTAAAAGGAGCGTGACAAAACTGTCATTACCAAAACTGGTAGGATGATAAGTGACTAAAGTGTTGAAAGATGCCAACTCACACCTGCATAGGAAAAAGAGTGGGGTGGGGTTTGAAATACTGGGTGAAAGCAAATGCTCTACAGTAATTATATTGCTTAGGTTATGCTTACTAGAAACTCAGAAGTTTACAAATTGATGTGGCAACCAACAAGGCCCAGGAGTGGAACCTTATGAATGTTTAAACCAGAGAACCACTTGTCCTTGAGAGACACGTGCCGATACGTGGACTGACACACTGTACAGACTTTCTACTAGAGCCCTTACGCTTCCAGAACAGAAACATCGCCAGGTTGTATGAAAGTTAGAAAGACCATCTGCAGAACAATGTAATTTTTCAGCAGAAGCTAAATTTAATTTATTTCTCTCAGTAAAGTTTATCACCGGCCTGAAAATTGTAACCACCACCTATTTACGCTCCATGTACCAACACAAAGCTCAATTTCAAGGAATAATCTTAGCGCTTCAAAAGAGCTGATTTCCCAGAGATGGTAATAAAAACATCAAAACTGACTAGAAAAAGTAAACAGGAAAAACTTATTTCTATCCAGGAGGTTTGTTTTAAACTTATCAGAAGACAAAAAAGCCACAATTCTGCAGCTTCAGAATAACTATTTTGTTTCGGTAGCAAAGACAGCAATATACGTAAAATTTAACTGAACAAATAAAACCAGGCAAAAAAAAAAGAAAACTATGAAGAGTTTAGTAGTACAAAAATAATGAAAGAATTAAAGGGCATACAGGAAAACATTACAAGCAGGGTTAGAGTAAATATAGGACAATGTAAGAAAGGCACAGGACCTTTAGGAGAGGATAAACTTGTTAACCACAAGGCAAAGGCTAAAAAATTTAATATCTACCGCCACGTTTTGGAAAAGACAAGTTATCGCCTATCATGTGAACACACTGAAAAACATGTTCCAAGAGGGAGCAACGTAATAGCATATATTGCAAATTCTATTTGGAACAACATTTTGAACACAAAGCCTTGATAATTTTGATTAAAGTATCCAAAAAACTTTGGTTGATTTTATTTCTACTAAGCTGCGAATAAAAGGGAAAAAACTAGTCAACTGGAAAGAATATTAATGCTGTAGTAATCTTCAAAGGCCAAAATGGTATGATCCAAGTAAACATTATGCTGGTTACCTTGATAGCAATCCCTCACATGGTAATGGAAATACTGACTAGAAGCTGCAGAAAATGTTATACAGTAAAAACAGATAATTGTAGTGTGCAAGCGCTAGATAATGTTAAAAGGGTTTTTCATCTCGCATAAAAAAAAAAAATAGTGACTAATGGCTGCAACCAAAACCCAAATGTATTCAGGTTGGAAATAAGGCATCAATTTAACAGGGAGAAGAACTAACCACAGGAATAAATGACTGGCTTTGAATCCAGACTCCTTCTGGAAGATGTATCTGTCAAACTCCGATTCTTGGAGTAAGGTACCTGGGGTACCTGGATGAAAGGCAAGGCATGTTTCTGCCCACATTAACTCTGGAATTACAGCAGAAAAGGCCAATATCCAGAGTGACTAACTTCGGAGAAGCTCAGGACTGGAAAAAGCAGATCTATATGAACATCTCTTCTTCTGATCAGATGAACAAGTTATATAGACCTGCACTATTCTGAACAATAAGCTATGTGTATGATCCAACTGAATCAAGATGAGGTCTCCTAAGGATTTTATATAGTTCTTTATTATGTTATGTTATTCTGAACTGAATTAACACAGCAAATAAATATGGAGAGTATTGTCCTATGAAATAGTTGAAATAATGTAGATGTCTTTCAACTCTTCCTCCCTCTTTTTCTTTAATTAATAAAAAAGGTTTTAAAATTATGCTTTTAACACAGAAAACCTTGACACCTTAAATCTAGCCTACAAGGACATCTTTAGGAATACAAACTTAAGAAAACAATGGCCACTTACATTGGCATGCAGTGAAGGGAGACCTTCTAAACAAAAGACAAACATGTACCCTGAAAAAAAACCCACTTTACAGACAAGCACTTTTTCCATTTGAATTTCTTACCTCCGTCAGCATGGATACAATTGCATTGAGAATAACAATGATGAGAATTCTTAGGCGCCACTCATATGGCACACACACGAGCTGTGAGAAAAAGTTTCCAGAGGTTAGCAACACACATATGAAGTAAACGCACATTCAAAACAGGCTCAGAGTTATAAATTCTCCCTTCCCGCCCAGAGATGCGAAGTTAAAGCTCTAAAGGGGCCAAGCTTGCCCAAAAGGCAGCCAACCAGTTGTCCCGGGAAGTACAGACACCTACATATCTGCTGAATCTTACCTCAAGAAATGTGTCAATAGATTCAACAGGATGCAACATGATGAAGAGTATGAAGACATAAAGAACTATCACAGATATAACAAACAGAACTGTAAAAGAAGAAAAAAAATATTTTAATTGGACTATCTCACAATCAGTTTTAGACAGTTTTTCCATGTATCATGGGTTCATTACTCCCTGGAAATAACCTCTTTTCTCCCTCTAAACCCCCTCCAGGTGGATCTTGGCAATACAAGTTGTGCTGATAGCCATAAAGAGACAGAAGGCCAGACTCAGTTTCTCACTGGCTCACCTGTGGAGCTGAAACGCATGTACACATATACTTCTACAAACAAAGCAACTATTAA
This sequence comes from Nipponia nippon, assembly GCF_047370975.1. NCBI lineage: Eukaryota > Metazoa > Chordata > Aves > Pelecaniformes > Threskiornithidae > Nipponia > Nipponia nippon. Next base: position 15,055,693 of record NW_028262391.1, read on the forward strand.
CACAGATTTCTCCATATAGTTTAATACTTCCCTATTTCTCTCTCTGATTATCAGAGGATAATTGTACTATGTTCTCCTAGCAACACTGTTACTGCTGAAGTGGCACAACAGAATTGTAAGCAAGCCATGGATGAGTCTTGGAACTGTATATAGTAAGAAAGGACTTACAATTTTTGTAGCACGGTTGTCTAAAGGGCTTTCCTTTAGAAAAGACAATTGCCACTATGAGGTACTGAAAGCTGGATATAAAAAACAAAGTTGTGTTTTCATAATTTTGAATGTAATGTTCATCATGAAGAGTCTCATTCTCATGGTGTGCAGAGCTGGTGTTTGTGGCATCCAATACATTACATGCACTACAACAGAAAGAAAAAAAAAAAAAAACACAAAAAAAACATTTAACACTGAGTTAAGGAGAAGATGCAAACAAGGCCTACTTATTAACAAAAGTAATGACAGAACAAATTGCTACAGTAGTTAGAAAAGCTTATCCTTGAAAACAGGTCATAAGAAAGAAGTCAAAACTGCATCAGAACGTAGCAATTTTTGTGCATTCTGAGCTTCGAGTTCTTTTATGCTTCCAGCTTGTAAGTTCACTACATTTAAAAGATGTGTAGACGTGGCACTTAGGGACAGGGTTTAGTCATGAACTTGGCAGTGTTAGGTTAACGGTTGGACTTGATCTTAAAGGTCTTTTCCAACCTAAATGATTCTATGAATGTATGAACTGTTTAGAAACTATCACTGTAGATACACTTTGAAGACAGGTAAGAAAATATTGCAATCTAAAAAAAGAGGAAAACACCTCTTCATTTTCATAAATACAAGTTTGATTTACTGGAGTTCTAACAGGAAAACAAAACTTTATAATATAGAAGAGTTAAAATAGGTCTGAACCATTAAGCTCAAATTTCAGTCTCAACTATCCCAAAGCTGAGCAGTCTTCAGACCCTGCAGTCTGGCTTTGACCCAATTTTGCATTTCAGCCACTGGGTAACTCCTATGTATTAGTATGCTTTTCACAAAAAATTCAGCAAACTAACAAGCTGCCATACAGAATCTTTATTTACAAAGTCCCCAAAGCAGATCAATAAAGAGAGCAATTATTGCCTATAGCTTTCCAATCATTACTGTATCCTGTATGGAGCCACTGAAACACTTACTCAGATTCTGTTGTCCAAGGCTCATACCAGGACTGCTGTCTGACCCAAAAAAACCCAAAGGTTTGGAAAGCAAGGCAGATGATGATTTGAGACAAAACGGAACACAGAAGTGGACCTGAGATAAGACCCGATGGAGGCCTTCGCGCAACAAGCTCCTTCCAAGCAGGGTTCAGACTCACTGCAAAGAGAAAGAAAAATAAATTACACATTACATCATTATGGTTTTCAAGAGTTACCCTGCTCACATTCCGTGGAATTAGAATGGCTTGCTCATGACATCACTTTAAGAATTAGTCCAGAACTGCAAGTGTGAAACCACCTTGAAAAGATTATACTGCGATAGAATAATGCCACAGTGCCTTCTCTAGGCTGGTTACCCCCAGCAGCACAGGATAGCAGGGGACAATAATAGAAGCCATGAGACTTAAGGAATTAGTAGTGTCTGGCCAAATTCCCTTTGTCTGGCACAAGGACTTACAGCTCATCTCCTCAGTTTTGGTCTGCCATTGCTTCAAAGCAGCAGTTTCTATTAAACTTGAAAATGGAATTCTACTGTTAGCCAGTAAACGAGTGCTAGGTTCATATGTGGAATCAAATATTTCACTAGATTACAGTTTTCAAGTATAACATTTTGTGGACAGAAGTTCAACTAAAAATGCAAGAAATCAAAACATTTGAGAAAGATGATGTTGGAACAACTCCTGTTTTGATTCCAAAAACAGTTTCATCACGTCAGTAGAGATTTATGACTTCCTGTACTGTCAAGAACTACTTTCCTAAGATCATGCCCACAACCTGCTTTTTGTATAAGGACATTCCACAAACTTCCGATTAATTTAACTCAGTACACAGTGGTTTGGTTTTTTCAATGCATATACTGTAGTAGTCGTAACACCTTAACTGTATGTCACAGCACTTACTCCAAAATATTCCATATTAAAGAAAATTTGACCAAGCAAAACCAGCATTACAGAAGCCAGCCAGGGTAATTCAGCACAATACTTACTAGTGAAGACAACCACCAAAATGATTGCCAAATCAATGAAGAGAAACTGGAAATCTCCCAAATTGCTCAGGATCTAGACAGAAATCACAGCTGAAACATTGGTAATTTCTTCACACCAAGAAACATCTTACAACGACACTCCTATGGCATTAATTCTTTAAATTTCACTCTATAACAAACAGTCTCTTATCAAACTGGCTTCCTTTATCTGCAGGAGTCTTGAGTACTTTACAATTCACAGATCAATTCCTGAAGTATCAAGGTATGAAACAATTTCAATTTCAAGATGCATAAGCTATTTGTAATTGAAGTTTGTTTGTAAATCAAACTTGTATTACTGAATCTCACAAACCAATGAAATAATAGCTTAGGCCCACAGTTCTCTAAACACCATAACCTTACTATGTAATCATACAGCTATCAAAATTTCTACCTCAAAGGTCCTTTAATACTTTGCCTGTGTAACTCACTCAGAACACAAATTAAAATACAGGATTTCTACCACATGTCATATTGTGAATCCAATCATATTAACAGGAAATACTCCACTTTGCTTTTTTCCCCCTCTCCTAACTCAATAATTGCAGCTGCTCTCTTTCAATCCTTACATAAAAGGAATGCATTGCCCTTAAATAAAGTTAGGCTATTTTAAAATGCTGATGTTTTTTCAATAATGGAGAATTGTATTTTTGTTCAATTTATATGCTTATTTGGACTTCCCACTGTAGGGACTTTCTATTCACAGGCATTAGTTATTGCCTTTTTTTAAATAGATAATACCATGTTTTCCATACAGTTAATATAAAAAGAGGCAAAAAATACTAACAATACTTTTAGTCCAAAGACAGATTTTAGAATGTGGGAGTTGTGTACTCAGAGAGACTTGCAACAATTTATATGAAATATCTATCAATTTTCAGATCTCTGGATTACGTTGACACTGCTTAAGCACAATTAAATACTTACAGAATATAGCAGAGTAACACTGATGTACTGGATAATGCTGTATAATGCCATGAACTTAAATACACAGAAGGAAGTTATTAAAGCAGCACGGCCTTCCCTGTCAAAACAAATGCAATCATGTAACTAGAAAGCTTTCTGGGGAAGCAGTTAAACACATCAGCGAATCCTTTGAGGGACATTAGGCTGAAGACATATGGAGAAAAAGGGGTCAGAATGGTACACTTTCAAGGACAAAGTTGTGAGCATGCCTTCTGAACTGAGCCACCACCTTACTTCAGTGTTCTTTGGACTTTATGTAGTTTTCCAACACAGGTTTTAAAATCAAAGTCTGCTTGCAAAAGCACCTATGAAGCGCTAGTTTACTACACGGACTGAATGAATATGCAGTCAGCCACAGAGCTGCTGACTTCAGAAATGTTTCTGATTACGCATTACTTCATTAGTTCCACACAGACTTAACTAGATTCTTCTCTGGCTGACCTTTATCCAAAATTATTACCTAATTTCCAATTCTAGAATCAAAAATTGGTCAAACCCTATTTAGAAAATTTGTTTTCTAATTTGTATGGTGCTGAGCAAGTTATCTGAAGAACTTTACTGCTTGCAATTCACGAAGCTGGTGAAGGGTCTAGAGCACGTGTCTTATGAGGAGTGGCTGAGGGAACTGGGGTTGTTTAGCCTGGAGAAGAGGAGGCTGAGGGGAGACCTTATTGCGCTCTACAACTACCTGAAAGGAGGTTGTAGCGAGGTGGGGGTCGGTCTCTTCTCCCTAGTAATGAGTGACAGAACCAGAGGAAACGGCCTCAAGGTGCGCCAGGGGAGGTTTAGGTTAGACATTAGGAAAAAATTCTTCACCAAGAGGGTGGTCAAGCATTGGAACAGGCTGCCCAGGGAAGTGGTTGAGTCTCCATCCCTGGAGGTATTTAAAGAACGGATAGATACAGTGCTTGAAGACATGGTATAGATGGACTTGGCAGTGATAGGTTGGCAGTTGGACTCGATGATCTTAAGGGTCTTTTCCAACCTTGACGATTCTATGATTCTATGATTAATTACACGCGGCCTTTATGTAAACTAACATAGTCACTAAGACATCAAATTAAATATTAACGTATAGAAGCTTGCTTACAGTCTAAAAAATTAACTTTACACGGACAAAGGGTTTATAACAAAATACTAAATCATGCTATGGCAAGTCTTTGCTCAGAGTACCTTCAGTAAAGAAACAGAACTACTGAAAACGTATGGCTTGTTCTTTAATTCAAACTGGCCTCCTGCAGTATCAAGCATATACTAACATCAGGTATGCAAAACGAGTTACACAGACACGTTTAAGTTCACAGGAAGTGGCACTACCTGATCAGCTTTGGCACGCAGGAAATACTAGGTGTCCTGGAAGTGAACGGTGACGCCACAGAAGCCTCAAGTTCTGACAAAGATATACCACCATGTGCCCTCTTCAGCGCCTGCCAGTTAGGATTGAAGTAGAGAACGTTTTAAAACTTGATTTCAGCTGTAAAATTTAACTGAACAGTTCTGTACGGAAAATAAAAATATACTTACGCCACAGTCGTTTGCTCCATCTCCACACATGCCCACATAGTAACTACAAAAACCAAACAGATGTCAGCATTCCGGACCATTCCTTAATCATAGCCCATTTAGCTTTTTTCATTAAATACATCTATATTATTTTACTTATTCAGGGTTTGCATAACATTAATAATCACTGATTGCTGAAAGCAATTACTGTTCCCATTATAAATATAAGGAAGTAGAGAGAAAAGTAACATGACTTAGCCAGGTCACCCAAACCAATACGGTTATCAGCCCTCTATCATTCCAAGGTGGTCTAAAGCATCTTTGCTCTAGGCAAAGAGACTTTTGTAGTATTTTGTATAGCTGCAGGGCCTGACACCATCGGACAGTATACTGACCATATGTGAACAGAAGCCATCCCGTTAATACTTCTTTAATACGCGGAAGATATTTGATGGATTTATTAAGCCAAGCAGTCAGATTTATAAAATATATTAGTCAGTTTAGTTATTCATCATCTATAAATTCATGAAAAGTCTGAAACTTTCACAACTAGCCAGCAGATGGTACTACTCTCATTCCTGCTCAGCCAATAGGCTGATTTACCAACTCAAGGAAGTTGTTAGCCCACCCTTTTTCATTTGGCAAAACAGCTAGCAGCATACATGATTTTTTTCTCCTATTACACCGAACATTGTCAATCCTCCCACTTTTTACGCTTAAGCAAATACTTACTCTACGTTTTGTAAAGCTTCCACCAACTGAGTCTTCTGATCAGGCGCCATGCGAGCAAACACAGTGCCATGTAACACAAGCTGGAAGACAGAAGATTTCTTACTGCTCACAAGTCAAAGTCTGTTCACCATCAAAAATGCTCATACTCAAGTAAAATGCTCACCTTGGGTACCAGGTCCTGAAAGTGCTCCAAAATCACTGCAAATGACTTTCCATTCATTGCAAAATGGTATTTGGTCATCTGGAGATCCTCAAGGCTTTCATGGACCAATTTAACTGGAATATCCTATCAAAAGGAGTTTAATACTCTAGCTGTAGTGTTTTTATACAGACATCTTGTAATTTCAAGCTAATACTCAGGGGGTATCCCTAGATATCCCACACTAGAGGAGGCTCCTAAGAATGTTACTTGAAAGAAAACCTCATACAATGAAAACACTTATTTAGTAATAAGAGAATGTGGTTTCATGTTTCAACTGCAAGCAACAGATTGAAATGTGGAAAAAAACCTGTCTCCTGCACAACTAAAGTATCAAATGTCACATCACAGTTGAAAAACTAGCTCCCTCGGCTGTTTTACTACTCTTTGGTATTTTAAGATCTGAAAGTTAACTAGTACATCAATTTTGATTTGACACTTAACAGCAGATTTGCTACTTAACGGAATAAGATAAAAAGAAAGAAATTCAACAGTAAAACTAACTGCTTACACTCTAAGGGCATAATAATGCTCACATTACCTCTGAGTTTATGGCTGGTGATGAACTAGTGCATTTTGCGAGGGTATCTGCATAATGCCAGTTGATCCTGGCAGCCCGCCCATCTTTTGGAGGTAGTGCTTCAGCAATAATGACCTTATCCTGAGGTAGAATCATTCCACAGTCTCTGGCCACAGAGATAGCAGTTAACATGTTATCCCCTGTTGAACAATTGCACATAAAAAGGGTTGAGTTAGAAAAGGATCAATAGCATACACTGATATTCCACGTAAGAGAAAAGCCAACAAAAGCTGTTTTAAACTAGAAGGAGAAAAGCCTAACGTACCAGTGACAACCTTAGGCCAAACCAAGTCTACAGACAAAATTCGAAGTCTAGCCTGTTAAACCCCTCCCCTGCACTAGCATCACTAGAAACTTTGTACGCTTCTTTCAGCCACAAAGATCTCTTGTTGAGCAAATCTAAAATCAGGCAGAAAACATGGGGCCATTTAAAGTATTGCTTTTTAAACATGGTCACAGATCATGCAACACAAACACACAGTTGTATTACTAGCCTATCAAAACACTATTCCAAAGTTGCAATACCTGTGATTTAAAAAAAAACACACGTACATATTGCATGCAAAACACTGAGCACAGATACCTAGCCCACTTAAGGGAATATAAGAAGTCATTCTTGCAAAAAGAAAAAATCCACTACAAAGTGACTTATAATATAATTAAAAATGGTACGGACCCTCAGAAAGTCATCTAGTCCAACCTCTCTCTCCAAGCAGGGTCAGTCGGTAGAGTAGACCGCAACTTTTACCTAGTCTGATTTGGAAAACCTCCAAGGTTTTTCACCCTTCAATTCAGTATAAAGTAACTTGTGCAAGGAGCTAGGGGGAGGAAGCTACAACATAGAATTAACCCCCGTGCTGGTTTCTGATTTCTGACTTAGCAAAGCAACTTTCACCCAAAAAGAAACAGATTGGTGTCTGAATACTCTCACGATAGTTTCTAAACTTCCTTCTTGCTATACAGTGTAATCTCAGCCTATTGACACTAAAAGTTTACTTATACACTACAATCAAAAGACCACCAAAAAGAGATGGATTTTTATCTTTTTGAGTATGAATGTTTACATGCTAACCTGTAACCATGACAGTGCGAATGTTGGCTTTATGCAAATCTTCAAGTACAGCAGGGGTTTCTTGCTTTAGCTTGTTTTGCATTATAATTAACCCCATAAAATCCATGTTGCTTTCAATAGCATCTCTGTAGAAAAGGAGGCAAGGAAAAGAACAATTATTAGATGTAGCTTAAAGAGCCTGATTTTCTGTTTATCAAATAAAAGGAAATGTTTATTTTTAACCATTACAAGTGTGAAGAATTTGCTGTATAAAAAGTGACCCAAGAGATATCAATAACATTCATTCATACTTATTTCCTTTGTTTTAGTTTTAAAACAGTATGAGAAAATGTTGCTTCCTCTCAAGCACAGTTGTTTCATTTCTTCCATGAGAGTTCTTTTTAAAAGAAATTACATTCTCAAAAACAAAGATCATTGCTAGAAAAAACGCTCTGAAACTAACTGCATTTACAGCCAAATTTTAAGATTTGTTTAGAATGCAGATCTCTAATTTCCAAATTAGCTGAACCTCAACACACAAAGCTACCAAATTATGTTGCCAATACTAGTAAGATTGATAGACCTTAGCTAATTAAGTAAAGCAACAAATTAACTTTGTTTTACATGAAAGTCAGTATGTTTACAGGTCTTGGGTATTCTACTGCTACTGCTAGATTTTCACACCTGAAATTGGAAAACCCACTTCTCTGCTTTGTACTGTTTTGCAAAAAGTTCATCTTGTGCACAGAGCTGATACAAAAGAACAGAATCAGAGTCGGCATTTTCATAGCAATACTACACTTTCAAACACTATGGAAAAGGTATCATTATCCACAAAACTAAGACCAGCTGAAAAGTAATTAACAGGAAATACTACTCTTTGAAGGAAGAAACCTTTCTACCTTCCAAACCTTTCTGACAAGCTCTGCAATGAGAAAATGGACATGCTGCCTATAGCAGATGAAGAAACTAAATCAAACACGCACAGGAGGGTTTCCACTACATGCCATTATCTTTAATAGACACAGATGATACAAGTATGTTCAAGTGACAGAGAAATCAGATGAGGCTTTCTGCCACATTAGCACAAGTTAAACCTCATGAAGAATTATTATTACAGTTCATTACAAGCTTAAAGATGTTCCTCAGAATTCACATCATTGCAGAAAAACTTCCTTATCTTAAATTTCTATGTATTGTCCAGAGTACAAATAAAGAATGCACAGAACTACATATGTCAAGACAGAAGAAAGCTTCGAGTAGCAATTGATTTAAACAAAAATAAACATTACATAATTAATTCAAAGCATGCAGCTTTTAAAGCCTGTGACTTATTAAAAAAGTGAAGTCACTCTTACCTATTAATAGTCTGGACTTTGTGCCACGTGAGCTTGGACTCCAACTTTCTGTGAGCGAGAGCAATAACTCGGAAGCCCTGCTTCGTGTATTCTTCCAGGACACGCTCAAAGTCAACAGGAACTTTAAAAAGGTCAAGTTTAGAGTTATTAAAATTATTCCTATTACAGCTGAGCTACACAAGAAATAAATAGTTTGTTCCTTTACCTGTTTCCTGCTTACACAAGCTGGCAATCACTTCAGGGGCACCTTTCATGTAAGCATCCATTCTCTTCTCCCCTAGAACTCTCGCTATTACACACATACGTTGCAAAACTGAAGAAAATGGAAACTGGCGCACAATTCCAATCTCATAACTGGTCTGTGTCATGCAGGAAGGAAGGAAGAAAAGGGTTACATACACATACATTCTGAAAAAAGAGGTACATGTTTAATTGAAAAAGCATACTTACCGAAAGCTCAAACAATTCCTAAAAAAAGAAAAAATAGATTTACTGTAAATATTAGTTTTAAGTATTTTTTTTTTTAGCTACAAACTATTTCAACATAAATCAGTAAATTAATCTACACAGCACTCTAAATAAAGTCACACTGTATTTGCAATGGATTTCATGAAAGCTGAATATGAATATACTGCATCTGTTTAGTATCCTTTACTTCAAGTGACACATCGAACTTTAGGGCTTGATTTCTTGATTAGAATTTGCAAGACCTTTCACAGTCCAACCTGTGTCTGTTTAGCCTATATAAATGATTGAAGTACCATAGTATTTCAGAATAAGTCCATGATTATTAAGTATAAGCCCAAAAAAATCACATAGTAAGTTTCAAGAATGTTCATGTCAATTACTGCACAGTAATTACTGCTGTGCATGTACACCGAGTTCTGAACTAAAAAAGATGCTTCTGTCCACTTAGAATAAGACTCATATAGAGGAACAAACCTGCTACACCCTCCCGCTACCCTGCTCTGTAATAATCTGGATATACAGTCACCTGTTTAAAAAAAATACTTCAAACTGCAGATAGAAGAAAATCTTACATCTGCATTAAATTAAAACAAACATCTCTAAGGTACAACGGTGGCAAGAATTCCGTACCATGCAGTGACATTAACAAGCAATTGTTTTAACTGAAACTGCAAGGTGAGCACACCTAGGCACTTCATTAGCACAGTAAGAATTTGGTAATGATACTAATATTAAAATACATAGGCTCCAAAAACCATTACAGGACTTTATAACCAGTCTGTAAGGGTAATAATGCTTGCAATCAGTCTGCTCACCTTGAAAGTGGCATATACTGAACCTTCACCAATGGTTTAAACATGTCTGCTCTATCTTTGCCATCAAAAGCCACACAGTTTTGATCCTGTTTGAAGTGTATCAGCCAGAACCACAGCATACAATAAAATGTATTTGTTTAACACCAAGGATTACTTTAACTCAAAGAACTGCTTTGAATTTTTATACCATTTCTTGATTTGTTGCTTGCTTGGATTCTGGGAAAAGTTGTTTTGAAGGTCGAACCACTGTTGGCATGATTCGATTATGAAGGGCTGTTTCCTCTTCAGTTGCTTCTTCTAAAATCTGTATTAAAAATAATCAACTAATTTATATATTCATTAACTTTGATTTTCTCATAATGTAATTTTCAGAAAAAAAACCACAGCCTTGGAAGTCAGCCCAAGGTGCAGTGATCTTTCTAAACAAGATTTCCTGTGAGAATTAAGTGTCTTAATTTAGCAGTTAAGATCCACTTAGCTATTTTACATGTTTATTATATGCATTGAAACCTTGCCACACACAGCATCAGAAAGCAGTAAAATAGCTCTTCAGATTCTTTCAGTTCTATGAATTGTTGCACAGAACACATTTTAGGAACATTTTCATATTAGGACTTCCTTTGACACACAGGCATTATTGTCAAAAGCCCACTTTTATAGTTACAGCTTGAAACAGCGTATAATGGCTTATCTTGTACGTAACAGCATAGGAAATTTCAGATTACTGATCTTAAAAACGTTGCTTCTCTTGAAACAAGCAGACACTTACCCATCCTATTGCTTCAAACATCTTCAAATCAAGCGGATCCCCAGAAAGTACCCCTTCAATTTTTGTAAGGGAATGACAAGTTGCCATGCAAGCAACAAACTCAGACTTCAGCAAGCTCTCACTGCAAGCCCTCTCTTCCGGCAAAAGGAAACTAAAACAATGAAGTCATAATATACTTAGCACTATAATTATTTATTATGAGCCAATTCAAAAAGTTTGTTTAGATTAACAGAAGAAAATGGACTGCACAAGTCTCTTCACTTGTATTTTCACACAGAACAGAAAACAGATTAAGACTCTGGGCTGGAATCTTCAGAAAAGAGTCACAACTTCTCTCGTTCAAAAACTGTCTTAATTCACTGTCTAGTTCAATTCCGCATACAGAGGCCTCTTATCACTTTGTACTTAACTCAATTAGCTAAGCTAATTCATTTTAGCAGCCCAAAAAGTCATCACTTAGGAGGACAGGATTAAGGAAACATGCTATACTTTAACTGCATCAATTCTGCAGTATGGACCTAACAAGGTCTCAGACTTTAACAAATTGAATTCCACCTCAGCCTCTTGAGAATTATAACTTTCACTACACCTAAAGTATATTTTCAGTTGCATTCTTACAGCTCATTACAGAAATGCAAACATATATGAGCTCACACTGAATTTTCTATTCTATTCTGCTGAAGCTGTTAAAGCACAACTAAGTATCATATTTGCTATCAGCTCTAAGCTTATCCTTACCGAGCATTTTCCACCCGTTGAATTCCCCAAAGATCCAAGCCATCCTCAGTAAGCGTGCCAGTCTGCAAAATAAACCAAGGGGCATGGCAAGAAGAAAAAGCCGTCAAACAAGTTATCCTCAGGTAAAGCAAAAATTAACAGCTAATTAACCAAATTGCACCTGAACAATACATTTTATTTTGTTTTCACTTAAGAATCAAGACTTCAGAACAGGAAATACAGTATCTCCCTTGGGTTTTTCTACTAAGCTCCAACTCTGTTAAATAACTTTAAAAGCCATTCAAAGCAATCACGCCCCTCCTTGGAGACAGGACAAACAAAACAGACCCTTAAAATCCAAGGATGATAGCTCAACATCTCTGTATTCAGGGATTGGGGGCAATAGAAAATAGGTACTAAACACTTAGTGCTACTTTATTACATAGCTAAAACAGTAACTGGAGTATATTTACAAGGGAAATAATAAATTTATTGTGGGTACTTAAGATGTTAGGTAAAAATCTAAGGAGGAAAATAAATTTTATCTAAGAATTAGCTAAAAGCAAAGGACTCTGGCTACTGGCTTTACTGTCTTTCACTCATGTTTCTGTTACGGAATAATAACAAAATATGCTGGTTTGGCTTTTCATTAAATGAAAATAAGAAATAAGCCTGACCCCACACTTCAATGTTCCAGAAGCCTGTGTACTAAATAAAACTCTTAATAGACCCCAACTCTCACATTTCCGGGGTGACAGTAGTAAGTTAGGACTTGGGAGTCTTGAGATAAGAAAGCAGCTCTGTATAACAACTTTTTAGAGCAGACAAAATTAAGTGAGTTAACAGGTGATAAACACTGAATACCTGGAAGCTATCAGGACAAAAACTTATCTAACTTATATGAAAGTAATGAATTTTCTTGTAGTTGCTAGTCTATACGAATTCCCATTTATAATACAATGCCTCTCCAGGTGGCAACACAAAGTTTCAAAATTCATCTAACCTTATCAAAACACACAAGATTCAGCTGGCCACAAATGTTTATCCTTTGTGGGCTGATGCAGAAGATGCCAATTTTCTTCAGCCTTCTTTGTGCATAAACGATGCCAGCAGTCATGGCAGCAGGGAGCGCGGGAGGCACCGTGATAGTGATAATGTCAAGAGACTCGATGATGATGGTGTGAGCTGGAACCTGCAATAAAGGTCAGAGGTAATGACCAAGAACTCACTACTTAAAGATTCACTATCCCACTGAAGAGTTACATCACTGTTACCAAGAGCAAAATCCACTCATTGCTTTCCCCAGTACAGCATGTTCTGGATTGCCCAGAAACCCAGCACAATCTTCACCCACCATCAGCAACCATGATAATCCAGTCCTACAACCCATAACTTCAAGTTTTCACTTTTTCCCCTGCAAATATATTACTTTAAACCAGTAACTGAATAACGCAAAATTTTTGGAGAGAAAAAAATTACAGTTATCAGGTTATCAGTGATCAATTTCTTGGTAAGGATTTTTTGCCTGCAGCATGCTTTAGACGTGCTGTATCCTATTTCTTCCAACTGCGTATCAGTCAGATGGTAATCTTGCATATAATAAAAATAAAAATCTAGTAATTGGGTCAGGAGAAATTGAGGTAAACAAATTTCACTCTAACATATTCAAATTCTGCTTTCTCTGCTGTATTTTGTTCTCAGTAAGCTTGTCCTTCTCATTCCACTGATAGAAAATAAAGCAAAGAAATTTTCACTTAAAATCAAATTATTTCTCATCATCTGAAGCGTGTTGGAAATCATGATCAACCCTTTTCTAAAATAAGGCAGTTCTGGACCAGAAATTAAAACATACCTCATTTAAGATGCTATTGACAACTGTGTAAAGAAACCCAATGCCTGCCACCACTACCAGAGACAGGAGAAACAAATAGGCATCTCTGTAGAGTTTAAAATCAGTTGGCTTTGGATACAGTATGGAGCGAACAAGCTGTCCTTTAGCAGTACTAAAGCCTAGAAATAAAAAGGAGTAAGTTATTGAAAGTATAACCAAGAGCAAAGCTATTCAAATACATTAAAAACCTCAAAGAAACCCTTAAGCTACTCATTTCATTAAGACTGTTTCTCAATATACAGTAACAGATGTTTTGCAATACTGTAATTAAGGTGCTTCAAAAATGTACGTGCACATCATACTAAGTGCTTCTCTCCTTATGGCAAGGACATGCAGCTGATGCAAATGAACCCCTCTTCTACAGCCACAGTAAACCCTCAAATGGTTTGGCCTGGAAGAGTTTATTGTACTGCATTTTGTCCCTTACAGTGCAAAGCTAGTGTATATGTTTATTAGTTGTCTAATTAAGCTAGTCCTTGCAAAAAGAAAATGAAGTTATTCATAGCGTCCAACCTTAAGTACTTAAATGGCAAGTCTCTCTAAGCTCCCTCCACAGTCAGAAAGATTCAGAAAAAAAAAACTGCAGCGTACAGAGTCATCTTTGGAGAAAACCTTGTCTTGATCGCATTTTGACACTGTCTAGGAGACGAGACTTCTAAGGGTCTTAGAGTCAGACAACCAACAGACACCCTGAGATCCTCCTTGAACCTTTGCCTCAACATGTGAAGAGGCCCACACCACTGCCCAATTTCGTATGCCCAAAATATTTCGTATGCCCAAAATATTTCGTATGCCCAAAATATTTCGTATCTGCTTAGACTTCAAAGTCTATTACTACAACCTCAATATCAATGTCAGGTCTGCTGGCATTAGTGACAGCTCCTTGACAGCTTCTCAGTCTGCAAGCCATCACAGCAAAGGCTAAGCCCTCCACGCCGATATGTGTTCTACCAGAACGAAGCAGCTATTGCATCAGTCTTAAAGAGGATGAGTTCATCACAAGAGGAACAAGGTGTGAAGCCTCCAGGCTTTGAATTTGCTACTGCAGAATACAAACCATGGGCCTGTTCAGAGAAGTTCAGTATGTACTTGAGTATTTAGTCATGAATGCTTTGTAATTTGACACAGCAGTCAAAAAAAAAAAAAAATCAAAACTACTTCTGATTTCTTTTAATGGTTTTGCAGAAGGTTCTGTAGCCACATAGGCTAGAACACACCAGGCTAAAACAACAACTGAAAACCTCATGTGGTGTCTTGAGAACACACTGGACACACAAATAGCTTCAGTGAACATTTCTGTTCTCTAAATAAAAAAAAAAAATAAAAAAACCAAAAACACCACAGTTTTGAATTCGTTACAATTACAAGAGGAGCCACAATGACATGCACACTAACAGATCCATGAACTGAGTTTCAGGAGCAAAAAAACCTAATATGTTTAGTTCATCAGTATTTTATGTACATTTCAGCTGTAACATCAAACATTTCATGTTAAAGCCTTAACTCTGAAAAGTACTGTGAGTACAGTCCCAGCATGATCAATCTTATATCCTGATTTATGACAAGATTAAGACTACATGTCTTTGCATACAACCATATGGAGTTCTGCTGTCCTAGAATTCTTTTAAGAAGTAAGTTTTCTAATGTCTTCATTTCTGCGGCATCCCCCATCCTCAGATAAAGGGATTTTTACTTGTATCTCACAAGGTAAGAATTACGTTAGTCCTTACTATCTGACATCTTAGGAGTGAGAAGCTACAAGCACTGTGACATCTATCCAGTTCTGTGAAGTGGGAAATTCCCTACTTGCCTAAAAGCCATCCCTGTAAACCAGACAGGAGAACAGAAAGGATTTTATAGAGAGCGAGTAGCAAAGGGATATATAGTCATAGCAGGAAAAGTGTACTTGTCCACACGCAAAATCTGAACAAGGTCCACAGAGTTAAATTCATCCTGTTTACAACATAGGAGCTAACTCTGACCTGTCATGGGCAAAGAGCAGATTAAAAAAATGAATTCACATGTCAGGGCAGTAAGACTCAGTGTGTTGGAAGCAATTACAATTCTCCTTGTAAGAGTTCCAGACTTTAAAAAAAAAGCAAACAAAAAAACCATTATCCTTCCTGCAGAGTAGAAGAAATAAGTCTTCAGCAATTCATTTCTGTTCCTGTTTTGAACCACCTATCCGTATATACACGTCAGGCTGGGCACATAAAATTTCTTATTTAAAAACAAAAGAAGTTGAGATGGATATTATTAAATGGGAGACGTGTTCAAGGGAAATATTTTTCTTTGAAAAAGAAACTAATAAAAGCCTCTAGAAAGACATTAATGAATTTAATAAAAAAGCCAGAACATTTACAGCTAAAACAGAAGACACCAGAGAAAGAAGCAGCTAATTAGGATGAAGTTACTTGTTGGAAAACTTGCTTTAAGTAGTATTCTATCAATGTAGTCAAATTTATTCTATCCAATTCTATTGTAGCTTGGATTATAGCTTACATTCACCTATTTTGTGGTGGTTTTCTCAAGATCATCTTTGTAAAGCAGAATCCCGCAACTACGTTAGTCTGTGCAGTTGTTTTTAACAGAACATCTGTATTATCTAAAACCAAATCTTTACCATACTAAGAACAAGCACTTCTGTAGAAAGGGCTAGATTGAACACATTATTAAGCAAATATTATGTGCTTTGACAAAACTATGGGCAAAGAAAAACATTTGACATTGCCAATGACTCCACTAAAATAAGCCGTTCCCCACTACCCACTGAATCTGATGGTACGCCAGACCTTTTCAAAAAGGCACGTGTAGTTCAACCAACACACTGTAAACGACATCTAAAGGACTTGAAAATGCATTCAGATAAGTTTTAAATTCATGCTAAAGACTGATTCACTTTCTTCCTTGCCAATTGATACTCTCCAGGCCATTATCGAGTTCCAAGACGTTTATCAAATTATTTGGGGTACGCTCATTTATCCAAGCTTAGCAACATTCAACACAATACTCCAAAGTATCAGTTGACATACACCTACAAAAGCGAGTAGTACGTTAACGAGTGATAAACTTAACAATCAATACCTGTTCTCACTACTAGAGCTTTGACCAATTCTCCAGTATAAAAACGGGTTTGAATGACGTTGGTTCCACAGAACAAAGTATGCCGTTTATGCACTTCTGGACTGTATATTTCATCTCCCATTGCTTTCGGATATTCTGAAGGATTTGGTAGATTAATCTTTGTGACAGGAACACTTTCACCTTAAATGGAAAACCAGTCTCTGAGCAAGATCAAACAAGAATAGACATTTTTTCCTTCACAACTTCACGTAGAACAATATAAACTCACTTCATCAGCACAGAAGCAGACTTATGGAAGAAGTCATCTTCCTTTCAGCACGTTATTAGGTAGGCTCTCACCTATTAGCCTCAGCTCACCAGATTCCTTATCCAAATCCTATTTAACTGTATTCGTTATTCACCAATACAGCTTTTGTGCCTCTTAGTTCAAATCAGACAAGTGTAAAATACAGTTCATTGAAAGAAAACAGGACGAGCTTCCTTCTCCTGCTGCAAGGCATCACCCCATCTTTACTCAGAAAAACTAGAAGCTGAAGAAAATTATTCTCAGCTCCTTTGGTGACTGAGTACCCTCAAGCTAGGGCTGCAATCAATTTTTATCAGTTGCTAGCAGCAGCAAGAAGCTCAAGTATATTCGAAGAATTGAACGTGATAAAATGCACAATCTCTGAACTACAATTTTCTAAATGCTGCCAGTTTGGACAGATTATCCTAGGAATAACAAAGTCCATCCTGTTCACTGAAGCTTTCCTTCAAATACATCAGGTCCCTGGTTTCAACTTGAGATAATAATTTCTGTTTTTAAACACAGCAGAACATTCTACTCGCTACCTTCATTCTTGGAAGCAGCTAAAAAGTTTGGGCAAAAACTTTCTGAAGAAACATACTGCAAAACTCAATCTGCACTGAGAACACCCAGTCAAGAGGCAGGAAGACAAACTATCAAGAAGAAAGCTTTTCAACAAGAAACCACCACTCATTTTTGGAGTTGCCAAGCAGTACCAGGTAGCTGTTGCAGATAAGCAGAACGCAAGTACATAAGTACCTAGGAGCATATGTAATTGCAAGAACATATGCATTTCAAGCAAAACAAACATATCCACTTCTGCTACAGCATACTGCAAGTTAAGCATGCACACAGGTATAAACTAATACCTTTAGCAACGCAGAACTGTATCAAGTTTACTTTACCTGTTAGCATACTTTCATTTACAATGCAAGTACCACTGAGAAGTACTGCATCACAGGGCATAATTGTCCCATTAGATGGAATCAACATGATATCTCCAGGCACAAGATCGGTGGAAAGGATTTCTTCTCTTTCTGAGTGTTAAAAACACAAACAAGTTTACCTGAAAATAGACACCATCTACAAAACCTGATAAAGATCCTCATGGCTAAGATCCAGGTGGTGACAATTAAGATTAACCTCCATTTTATTAATGGCATTATGAAAAGTTTTTGACATGATACAGAAAAAAAACATTGATAAGCCCAATTCCATCACAGATTAAACTCCAGAGCACATGGACATAGTACATCATAACAAATTAAAGGAATCAAGCTTGTACAAAAGATATTAACAATTAACTAAAGTGTAACTTGAGTATAAAGACGTAAGTCCAACACAAATGCATGTCTTACAAAACAATATCACACACCACAACCTAACCATCTTCAACTACTGTGGTATCCAATGAGCAAAAGTCCCGAAATCTATTTGCAGCCTCTGCTGGCTGATAAATTGTAATGGAAACCCAACGCATGCACGTCTTTAAGCCAAGAAGGAAACTACAAAGACAATTACATACATGAAGTGGTAGATAATGAGAAACAGGAATAGGACAAGCACCTCATCTAAAACAAACCTGATACTCGCGGAAAGTATCACCTAGAAGGATAATCCTGAACAGGTGATTATCTGATCTAAATTCCACTTTTCAACTTCTCCTTTTCCCATGCAATTTTGCTAAGAAATGCAATCATTTCAAGCTGAACAAAGAAAGCACAGATGTACCCCAACTTTACAGCCACACTTAACGAACAATTTAAACTCAACCTTCTAAACCGCCTGTGAAGTTTACCTTGGTTTCCTCTGCAGACAGAAACCCTGACAATGCTGTGAGCTGCTACCATGTCATGTAACATAACATATTGCTGCAAAGGGGAGAAAACAGTTCATTATTTAAAAGCACAGCTTGTCTTCTTCTAAATGCACATTCTATCTCCACACGTAGAAGTGATGAGATTCTTTACTAACATTCTTTTACAACAAAATGTTACTCAAAACATTCTATTGAATGTAATTTAGGAAAAACTTATGGGCAAATAGAGTTTGAGTGCATCAACCTGTACAGGTTCCTACTTTTAACAGCATTCTGGAAGCAAAGATACACTGCCACACAAAATATTATAAAAACATTTGGTCATTAACATAAGTAAAAACAGCAGTAGTTGTATGAACTTGGATTAAGATAAGCAGGTTTTTTTTGTCTCTAGTCTGAATTCAGAGATTGCAATTTAAGGATAATTACTACTTTGATTTCCATCAGCTACAGCTAAGTCTACAGAGGAAAAATGCATCACCAATTTAATGATCCACACATTTGGTGGGTGCTCAATTCCGTTGGACTTTCTCATCAGAAGGAAACAATGTAAGATGGAATCACTACTGTCAGTACAACATGGTACATCATAAACTTGTGTCCGGCTTTTTTTTAAGCAAGGTAGCATCTCTGTTATCTGAGGTCAACCTGCTGATTCAACAGCATGGAAAGTCAGCAGAGAAGGGTCTCAAAGAGAACCAACCCAAATTCTTTCAGCTCAAAGAAGGAAAACCCGTAACAATACTCTACCTGTATACCTCTGACAAATTCTTAAAGATTTGTAGGCAATTTCACATCAAAATAAACCCATCAGTAAAAAGCTGAAAAGATGCACCTGCTTTCTTTGAACTTACCTTTCTAATGGTGTAGAGCGAGCTAACAATGGATATTACAGACATGATCACAATTGCTAATGCATAGTAGTGATATTCATCAGTGATCCACAATATCACACTGAACAACTGAAAAATGTAAAAAGGGTTGAGAACCTGGAAGAGTGACAGAACATTGAAGTTACACCAAAAGGTCACATGCATTCTTGGTCAGAAGAGAGAATCATCCTTCTCCTCCATGGAGGAGATCAACATTTCAGCTCTTTATACATTATTTTTGTCTGCTTTGCCAAACTGATCCCTCTTTTTCACTACTTCCTCAACCCTTCAAAAGCACAGTTCTCACTAAAATCATACACAAATACACACTTTTTAAGACTGCGTGCATTTCCCCCTATACCTCAAAGCAAAATGATAGGAACATCTGATGCATTTTAAGTTATAATTCTTAAATTAATTTGGATGTTATTATCCATTTTGTATTAATAAGTGCACTGACACCTCAAGTTCTTACTCCACTAGTTCAGGCTGGAGAGTTTCTTTGTTCAAAAGTTTCTATCATGCATTATTATAGCACATGGATACCAAGTCAATTATTCAAATCCACCTGATACAAGGAAAATGGAACAAATCCAACAAAAGTATATGCAAGAACATATTTGATTTGATGCATATGTTGTAATGTATGACCCCTAGACCGATAATGGAGAACACAATTAGTCATTTTATGTTTGAAATTAACAAAAAACAATAAATAGGATGCATACCCTCTCAAAGAATTCTGACACATTTTCTAATGTCCTTGCTGAGGCACCAGGTTGTGAAATCTGAAGAGCTTACCGCTAAGGCCTCTTAAGTTTGGAGAGCTCAAAAATAAAGGTCCATATCATTTTGCTTTAGAATGCTGGGCTCTGGGAGAAGGTTTCTGTTTTACATTATTATTTGAAGACCAATCTGATAGTCATTGTACTTAAAGTAACTTTTAATGATATACTTTTTATTTTTTAAATTTGTTAAAGAAAAGACCTTACCTCCTTGATCAGAAGCTTAAAAATGGAAGGCACTTTCACAGCAATTTCATTTACTCCATAGAATGCTTTTCTGCATTAAAAAAAAGAAAACCGTCAAAAGACAGTTAACATTTTTATTAGAAATCTTATTCACTTCAAAGTAATTCCATTAACATGAGAAAGTATAAAATATTACTTCATCTGTGGCCCCTTTTATTTATCATATTGTTTCAGAAGGTGTTTATCAGAAAACATTTACCCAGTGAGATGTTCCAATACAAAGATAATTATTTTATGCTTCAATTTAAACTGTAAATTAATTTTTAGGTTCTTTCATAATAAGATTTCCCTGTAAACTGTGTATAGGTCCAATGTTATTAAACATGTCATTCTGAAAGCCAGTATGGGGTCCTCATTAACTTAAGCTCAACAAGTGGTAACTCTTACCCTGCAGTAAGACACTGTTTTCATGGTTCTGTATCTTAGCTTTATACTTAGCATGAAGAAAGGCAAATCATGAAAGCGGGGGCAAGAAACTAACCTCTGATAGGATCTGAGCTGGTTAAATGCCCTTAAAAGGATGTTCTTAAGGAAAAGGCTTTTATTGTAGGAAAAGACACAAGTCGACAGAAAACAGAATGATGAACAAGCAGATACTTCCATATTTTAAACTCTAAGAGGGTCTCATTTGCAAAAAAACAGCCAGAAATGCAACAGAACCCAAACTATTCTAGTTTGGGTAGTGTACCAATAAATTAGAACACCAATAATTAAGTACATATCTACATTTTCACAATATATATTCCAGTTTGCTGTTCACATTTGAGAAGTAAGAAATCCCTGAACTGTGTACCATTAAAGTCACATTTTAAACTTTTTTTTCTAGGCTCAGTGCTTCTATACCTATGCACTTCAGCTGGGTCCCTTGACAGGCATATTTACAGCATTAGTCTAGAACAGCATGTTAAAAAATTAATATTGTTTTCCCCAGTTATTTCTTGCCAACCAGAATTAAAAGTGAGCAATGCGTTTAGCCCCAAGCAACCAGAGGCAGATCCATCCAAGCTATGGGACACACCTGTGATACTAAGCTTTTAAATTTAAAGCTAAAGGCCTGAGACCTGGGAAGTTTCAGCCTCATCTTCCTAAAATGAGAAATTAGTTACAGTTTAAGCCAGGTTTGCTGCTTCCTGGCATCCAGTATTTCTTACCAGCCATCTAGCACACTATCCTCTCACTCACAATGACCACTAGCCAAGGATGGGAAAGAAAACAAGCAGCAGCACAGTGATCTCCCTCAGCATTCCCTTCAAGCCTTCAGCAATCTGCAGCTTGAGACAAACGAGCGTCTTTCCAGCTAAAGAACTCTTGATGGACTTTTCCACTGGGAATCGGTCTACTCACCTCTGAACCCATACATGCCCTTCAACAATGACAGTATGTTATGGTAACATTTATGTCACTTAAAGGTGAGTTATGTGGAAAAAATAACTGCTTTGTTTTACATCAACCGCCAAATTTCCCTGTATACATTTTCAACCACGTTGGCAGGTAAGTAAGTGCTTGCTATTCTTTTCGTGCACTCATTTTATTTCAAAATGTTAAGTGGTAAATACAATTTCAGAAATATATTCTGAATTACTTTAAGCAATAGTTCTAATTCCCATGGTCAGTGTAGTTTGAGAAAAGCAAGTCAGCACAATATCAGAGGCTACCTCCTACTCAACACGTAGATAAGAAAAACAAGATTTTCATACATCTAACAGCCTTCTTCGAAGGGAGAATAAGAGCCTGTCTGTAAACACTGATCACTCAATTGTCTTCTAGTTTTGTTAACACTGTGGGCACAGGTAATGGAACGAAAACAATTCTTCCCTCAAATACTGTAATATTACCTGTAATCATGCATTCCCTTTGTCAGTCCTGTGCTGTGTTCGTTATGAATTGAAGAACAGAATGTAGATTCATCTAGACCTCTAAGTAAAGGAAAAAGTCAATGAGTTATTTAAGAAACCTGATATTTAAAATGAAGTATTCAGAAACTCATAAGAGCTAGGTCTTTGCAAAGAGTTACAGTGTATTATAAAAGAACAAAGTCTATGGATTAATGTTTTTCTAGCTATTTTTGTCACAACTGCAGATACCAATGAGATGTTAAAAGCAGTCCTCTTGTTGACATGTCTTACTCTGTAGAACAGCCATATCCATTTCAATCAAAATGGAGATACACTTTAAAAATGAAATAAAATACCAGCATAACTAGTATTCAAAGGCCTCTAAAAAGTGAGCAAGTTTTATAAAACATTATATGAAATCAATATGGATTAACATTTCTTCAAATTATCTTCATTTGTCTCTAAGTAGTAATGGAAGCATTTTAGAAACAATTATTAATCAATTTATCAAATAAATCTATACTGAAGCTATTTTGCAACATCTTGCTATCAAAATTTTATCCACTAGGTAAAGTATAGCCTACATTTTAAGTACTTCCTTATCACTGGAAGATTCATCTTCACATGCTTTGTGACTTTTCTACATGCTGCGAAAGCAAATGCTATCATTTAGAAGATCTGCAGATAAGCCAGCACACCTGAAACATCATTATGTTTACAGCTATGGGATAATTTCAACTACCAAACTCAGTAAATCGGACATATCATGCCCAATATCCAGGCATTTTCTAGCAGACATACTTTGAACGCACAGGAAAATACCATTACCTTCCAAAAGGCTTTCACAGATGACATGACAAAACCAGCACTATTCCACACAAAAAACTCTTTTATATTGGATATCTATTAAGTTATCTACTAAAAAGGATTCGAAGTTGTCCTAATGAAGAAAAAACTCTTCATTGTGCATATATAGTAACAATTATTTCCATTCTCTAAAACACAGGGAAAACTTTAAACATCCTCAACTATTGCAAAGGCTAGGACCATGTTTCCACCAACTTCTTGTAAAAAAACATAAAGTAAAAATGCTAATGTGTTAATCTGGGCACAGGTTTACAAGGTTTCCCTAAAATTTTTCAAGTTCAAGAACTTGAAAATTATGATTTTTAGACAAATAAATATACAATCCTCTATTAATAACTGTGCCTTTCCTCCCATTCTATCTCAAATGATTCAATTTTTCTCTTCCTGCACAAAAAGGAATGTAACAGTGGGTTTCAGAAGGGTCCCTAAAGGGAAGTCCTTTATATGCAAATATGCATACCTATGTAATGTCCATGCAAGGACAAAGCTTCTAGCAGGATGTTATCTGCTTTTTACAGTCCTGAATTCCCAGGGCATTAAAAAAAAAAAAAAACCAAAACAAACAGATCCCCGTGTGCACACAGTTTATTACATAAAGCACTCATCAACTCACTCAGAGATTCAGTTGACACTAGCTAAAACAAAACAGACATAAAGGTCAAAGTTGCATCCTCCTTGGCTATGTGACCAAGTCTGATTTAGCTTAAGAACAATTACACTTGCATTTCCTGTGTTTAAGACACTGATCTTAATATTACCTTATTATAAAAAGAACAATGATATGAAACTCAAGCTCTCGTAACCAAATTAGTTGTCCAAGAAATCTTAATTTGCCTCCCATCTGTATTGTGCTAAGTCTTTAATTATGTGATCAAGCTGTTCTGTCTCTGGATACTTGCATAATTAACTGCACAGAGTGAATCTATCTTCATGATGCAGTACTGTGCTTAGATCACAACTACAACTGTGCTGCTTGCCTTATGGATTTTACCATAAAGCCCTCAGTCTCATATAGCGTCTCTTTACAAATATTAACCTGATTCTCCACCATGTTATTAAGTAATACCGATTTCTGTTTTTTACATAAACTGAAGAAAAAGTGGCTCGATGAAGGACAAGTTTTTAAGACTTTTCAGCATATTGATCATTCATAAGTTCAGTTATTATTTCGCAGGTGGTATCTAGTACTTCACCACATGATCATACCTAATTCACTTAAGAGAAAAATTATAGCAAACTCTCATTCTTATTTGACCTTGTGCAAATGTGACTTAGTACTCCGCCAGTATTGGGTATGTCTCAGATCCAGCTGCTTCTCCTCTTTATTATCCAATTGCTAAATAATGGTGTCCAGCTCAGCTATAGTACCTGACTAAACAAGTGGTCAGGCACAGTCGTTGCTAATACATCAAACAAATCAAAGTTTGGCGTATCAGCAAGAATGTGATTGAATAAATGCTCACATAACTTCACAGGCATAACTGAGATTTTTCCGGGGCTTATAAATTGGCTGAGTTATCACAAGAACATCAAAAGGCACAGCCAAACAGCCAACAAATGCCAAGTTTCAAGTCACTGCTTTAATGCTAAGGAACAGCATTTTTTTCTAAAGACATGGAGTCGTATGATTTTTTTCCCATACCTGTTCTTAGCATAAAAGTATAGTTTTGAGGTTTTTTTTAATCTCATCTGTGGGAAATATTCCCTTTGAACAGTTTAAAATAGCAATACTATAGGCATGAAAACAGGACCCTGTAATGCAAAATGACAAGCGTCACTACCTGCACCACTGTAATTCATGGGAGGCTTAACATAAAAAATGCACACAAAGCTTTTAATTATTTACACATGAACCGAGACATTTCCACCCTCCCAGAGGAGAAGTGCTCAGTTTTGTAACTGCTCGTATTATGATAATTTCTTTAAATTGCTGTCACAACTTCCCATATTATTTGCACACACTTTTTTCAAAAACATAAACATTTGCAGAGTATGTTTCTTCTTACAGAAGTTTTGGCTATTTTTCTTTCCTTCAGTCACTAGTCATTAATTTTTTCTATATGTAGTGCTTGGACTTTTCCATATGATGGTTCAATGCAGTGAATATTGATTTACATTAAAAAGAGTTTATATTTCTGAACTTCTAATTTTAACAAGCAGTTGTCAAAAACTGCGAAGCCTGTGTTCATTTAACTTGTTAGCTCTATGGGAAGGCCTTAGCAGCAGCATCAGAAAAAAGAACTTTCTTCAACCCTAACGTCACGCAACAGCGCTGCTGGGTAAAAGGAAACACAGCACATCACATTCAGTGAGCGGAGCTAGTACTGCCCACCAAAAGACGTTTTCTATCAATGCAAGAGACCTGTTTTTGTTACTAAAGAGTAACAAAAGAGGGATCAAATTCAGCTCAACTGGACTAAAATGTAGTAGCAGACCTACACAAAGGTGAGCAAAGTATTTGGTGAATTCCCCTCTTCCTAGATACTCCTTTCGGGTCTAGCTCAGCAGCAACGCAAAAAATATAAGTTGTTCCATCAGAAGGAAAGTTTTTAAAAGTTTATAGAAGGAGAACTACTGTCTATAAACAGGTGCTCTGATTCTCAAATAACACTCCAAGAACAGGCAAACAGCCTGCAAAGGCATGCAGCCTGTCACCCTATACGAATCATGCTTGATAAAGGTAGATTAAACAAATACCTTCCTTCCAAAGTCACACCAAGTTAAAATCTCCCTGCTCTCACTATAGTTCAAACAAAGACTCAATGAGCTAAAACAGCTGGTAAGAATATGATACCAATTTTCACCATGTTCTTAGGCATGCTATTGTATTTAAAAAAAAAAATGCAGTTTGAAGCACAACACAAAAAAGTATTCTTACCGTATAACATCAAAACTTTGAACCGTATCATTCCAGAAATACTTCACGCTGTGATGTGTGAAATAACGAATCTGCAAGGGCAACAGACATAGATATTAAACTAGCCCTGCTTAACACCTCTCTTCTGACTGACTTTATTCTGAACAGTGATAGAAAGAGAATTTAGAAAAGCTTCACTGAAAAATGAATACTTTTCTTTCAAAATAATCTATCAAGCATTCCACAATTTCCTGTAACAGGTTACTGAGGAAGAGAATGAGTTAGCCTTTTAGGCAAAAGTAGCAGCTCACCTATAGTGTATTGTGTGTGTTTATTCTAGATACTACTTGAGATACTTTGAAAATTAGCAAGCGTAGTATTGCAAGTTTACTTACAGGCAAATACTTTTTCAAATCATTTTTATTCTCTTCTGCAGCAGATTCACAGAAATGAACAGCATGGCCATTTGAAACCTTGTGTACAATAGGGTTAGGATTCTGTAAAGGATTGGTTCCCAAAGAAGGCATAATGCGAACCTTTGCACAAAACCATATCTTGAATTCATCCTTAAAAAAGAGGGAAAAAAATGAGTTGGTTGAAACAGCATTTAAACAGCATTTTACTACAACAGCTGTAGCAAAATGTGTCAACATCAGATGACAGATTAGCAGAGCCCATACATAACTACAGGACATATCCCCAAGTTAATATCAGCTACCTTAAGAATACATTTTCTTTCCACAATTCTAAAAGCATATTTTTTGCACCGAAAGATTTTTTTTTTTAAGCAATGAGTGTTGGTACTGGAATTTTGACATCTTCAGCCCTTCACAATTTAATATAGTTGTTCTGTAGCAGTAAGAACTATGGGATTCCTATGCATTCAGCTGCACCCACTCTGCAACTTCAAATAACTGAGGACTTAACACAAGATCATAACCAGGGACTGCACACAGCAACTGTGGAGGAAGAAAATCACTTGAAATCAAGCCACATTTGGGTCCACGGTTACACCTTAATTCAACAAATGTATCTTTGCTGAACAAGGGAGGGAGAACCTGGAAACCTCGCCATCAGGTTATATGAACAAGGTATCTGTTCTGTAACTTTTGATGACAACAGCAATCATGTATTTAATTCTTAAAATCCCAAAGCAAAGGCTTTCTTTTTGCTATGTCCTCTGCAAACAGCTGTCAGTCGTCCCATGTGGGCAGCAAAGCTATGTGCAGTATCAAGGAGCACAGTTCTCCAGTGCTGTAAAACAAGATCCTGTCTACGTTGCAGGCAAGGATTTGCGTATTTAGCAAGCCGCAAGAGGGATGCGAAACAACTGCAAACAGAGAAGCGCACCCTCCTATAGACTTACAGTCGTTCTCAGCAGAACCACTTCACAGTCTTTAAGCGTAGTTCTTTTGCATGTTGCTTTCACGCGCCACTGAGGCATCCAGTAGAGGAGGAGGAGAAGAAAGCCACCAGAACAGATCACTCCTACAGTAACTAGCACCAACTTCCAGCGACATAGATCATAGCCATAGATCTCCTGCATGGAAACAGAGAAACAAATAACAAACAATTACCCTCTTAATTACTCTGGCTCAGGAAGCCAACATTAATTTTTCATAAAGTGCGGTATTTAAAGTGAATCAAATTTCAAAGCCATTTTCTCCTTTTCCTTTTCTGGGGGAAGGAAAGATTTAAAAAACTTAATACATGATCAAGTGGCAACAAAAAGGAACACTGTTTTGCTCGGTCAGAAATACAAACACCAGTAGAAGCCTGACAAAGGCAGAACATCCACATTGTTTAAAAGCTTTCATTGCAGGACCTGTCTCCTGTCTGCACTGCTCCCTAAGGGCTGAGGTTGCAACACAACCTGCCTTAACTCTCAGTGAGCAACCAAATTTTTTGACCATGGCACAGTACAAGTCAGCTAAGCATTTAAGAGCAAAAGCATATGTAGTTTTGTTAAATGCTGATTTACCACATTAGCATTTGATTAGCTAGCGTACATAGTTTTGAATTACTGGTGCTAGCCGAATTTCATACTTTCTAAACAAGCTTGCAAATACATTTATCAAACACTACTTTTTAGTAGAGAAACTGGCTTATTTTGCCTGCTATTTAACAAGAAATGCTACTGTGAAACATTACAAACTGCAAGCCACACTGTGAAAGGTTCTGCAACTTGCACCAGCTTGAAAAATCCTCTTCTCCCATTAAAAAAAACCCACAAAGTATTAAGTGTGCCTTGGTCAAAGGCAAGTACCAACTTAACCTGATGACAGCCAGGAACAGAAAATAATTCAGTGACTTAGTAAACGCTGTGTTACATTCCTGAGTTTCACATTACATCATTAGCTTATATTTCCTGTGCAAAAGGGCAATGAAGTTTCCCATTGAGTCCCACCCACATTGTTGATATTGACACCAACTTTTTGCAAATTTTTTTGCACTTTTCATTAAACAGTATTAGAAATTGCTTAAACTCGTTTCCTAAGAAAAGGCTTCTCAACAAGTTTGTTTTGCAGCCTTCTCAGCTGACAAAAAGCAGAGACAAAACCCATTCTTTGTTACCCCCAAAACACTGGAGCCGGTATTCACTCCTTACCAATACAAACAGGTGGGTGAAAGATAGTGGGAGAGGTTAATGCTTCTTTTGGGGCAAACCAAAATTATTTCCCCTGGAAAGCATATATTTTAGTGCTCAGACCATAAGCATCTCATTTATTGTTGTAAGGTGCATTTGCCTACTCTCCACATTAGAGCTGGTCTACCTAAGAGCAGCTTTTCCTAGCAGTGTGCACCAAGACAGAACAAGGACTTCAGTTCACAGGAATCTACCATTTTTTAAAACAAAAATCCCTATATGCCCCAAATAGTTTCTGCTGTCTCTAGAATGGGCTACAAATTTAAAGATCAGCTGCCACTATTTTCCTGTCAAAGCTAACTGCTGTGTCTTCCAGGACAAACGATATCATTGCTCCAGTAGGAAGCAAAGTTTACATGCTACCAAATACCCATAAAACTGCTTGCCATGCTTTAGGAAGTGGGTCTTATCTGCATAAATATGAATATGCAAGAGTGTGCAGAGTACAGTCAGATTATGGAGCATTAGCCTGTTTTAAATTACAAGGAAAAAAGCTCCAAGATTTGTAGAAGAAGAAAAAAAAAAAAAAACACAAACCAAAAAAAACCCAAACAAAAAAACCCCAAACCTCACCACTTTGCTTCCATTTTCCTTCAAAAACAATGTTGTCAAGTACCAAAATCTGTTATCTGTTGGACTACTGACCTCAATGTAACCAACCCAGCACCCTTGCAAAGGCTTTCAACAAAAACATTCCCTATCCCAAGACTAGATTTCTTAATACCAAAAAAGATTATCAAGGATAACCTTATAAAATTGCTAAACTGATTTAAACTGACACAGTCCACTTCCCGACGTGAAATGCCCCATTTTAGAGAGAAAAGCCACAAAAATGTGTTTCTTTCACTGTACAGACCATCAGAATTCATTACCATCTCATCTTCCTCTGCTTTATTGACAAACTTCTTTTCTTCTTTCTCCATGTTTAGTATGATATGGAACGTCTCGACTTGAGATATGGAAGACCTTTAACAACAAGAGAATTAAAAATTGAAGCAACATTACTGATTTTATACCTAAGTATTAGGTTGCTTTGAGTTATCTTCTGTAAACGCATACCCATAAAACACAGACAACATATTAATACAGACCTTAAATTTGCACTGTTACTAGTTTCCAGTAGTAACGACCCAAGGAGCTCTAGTAGAACTTTAAGATTGAACACTGGATGAATACAAGTGAAATATTACAGAAACCACAAGCTTTGAAGGAGGGAAAAGAGCTTATACCAATTTAACTTGGTTACATTCGACATGCAGCAAGCAGTTTTTGGTACATTCTAGAAACTTCACGATGGAAACGTAAATTAAACCTGTAAAAAAAGCTTAAAAGTAGGTCAAGATTACACATTTCTATCATTCTATATGTAATAGCTCCAATCAGATGCTTTCAGAAGCCAGGCTATCCTTCAAGAGGAAAAGCACTGTACCCCTGAGATACACACTTCTCATCTGAGAAAAAAAACAATTACATGCTAAAAAAAGTTTAGCCCACAGTTTAGTATTTCTAAATCAAGACATGCTTAATGGTCAGTTAGTCTTTCCCCTTCTTTCCAATTCTTTTACCGTTCCATTTGTATCAATGGGTTCATTTCTTATTGTAAATCTCTCATAGTTGCACATCTTGAGGGGTGCTTTGAGGAGAGATTATGATCACAAGTTTCAGGAATAAGGAAAGGCATTAAAAATATGAAGCTGTCTATGAGATGAACATAGGGCACACAGACCCCTGTTCCAGTAGGGAAAAACTACAAACAAAAGGCTAGAACATACTATGACGCTCATCAGAAGTTCCAACATCACATAAACAAAAAAAAATCAAAGATACCAAGTCAAACAAGCTAAATTTTTGAAATTAAAACTGCATCTAACCTTCATTTGGGCACGCCTGTACATGTTAATTGTATACAATTTATAATTAATGCACCCATATTGTATTTCCACATGACCACCTCCCATAGTTAAAACCACCAAATAGCCAGTGCTCACCTGCCAAGACACGGATTAACTATCATTTTCTGCACTGACATTGTACAGCCTTTGATTTTATTTACTGCATATATAAATCTCTCAGAAGACAGCACTTACTACCACAGCATATAAGCAGTCCTCAAGTATTAAGGATTCACTGTCATAGCACAAGTAGTTATTGTAATTGCCATTTTTCAGACAGAAGGCTGTTAAAGAAAATCAAGGTGAAAGCCATCCACTTAACTTCATCTCAGCTGTCCACTGAAGACCAGGATGCCACTATTTAATATACTTAGTATTAGGTAGCATTACGATAAAAGCACAACCATTACCAAGTTCTTTGCTGTCATTAACTCCCCAACAGTTTCACAAATCAAATCACCAGACTCCAAGTCTGATCCTCTCAAAGCCAGCCCCTGGATCCATGCACTTACATTCAGCAGCAATGGCAACTTCAAAAGGTCCTTCCTCCCAGCTCCTGCAGTTTATCAACATCATCACACCCTTGCGTATTTTCTGCAAGCTACCACCTCCTCTCCAATTAAGCCAACAAATGAACGCAACAGAAAAGGTTTCTTTTGCTGCCCAAATCTGGGTCTCCTCGGAAATCTCTTCCCACTGCTCTATAAGATCCTAGTAGAAGAAACACACACTCAAAGCAAAGACCTGCATCACAACACAGGGCTCAGTCACAGGTGAAAAACAACTCGGCACTTCATAAATTGAGTGCTTGATACAGTTTTTATTTTGTTCTATATGGTAGGAAGTTCATTTGGTAACAACTGTCTTCTTTGATAGAAAGACCAGCTCACATGCTCCTCGCTTTGTTAAGCTGAAAAATTTCTATTACTACCCAGTCCTGAACTATGAATACCTTTCTTACTGCAGATTAATTTCAACATGAAGCCAAAAGATGTGCATCACTGATACTTCCTTATCTGCTACACAAGTCATGCAAGTTCTAAAACACATTTTTGTTTAAATTGCCACTTTTCTTCACTAAAGAGCTTTTTATCCTGGGAAAGAGAGATGAAGCCAGTTAAAAATCTGTCCTAAACCTACACAGGATTGCTAAGAAAGCTCCTAGAACAATCTTTGAATTAATAACATCAAACAACTTTACGTACACTGGACAAATCACATTTTCAATCAAGAAATCATGCAGCCAGAAAAAGTTTTGTGTATTTACAGAATTATACTTCTAATAGAGTTCACAGCTCCATGAGGGAATGATTAGATTTATCATACTTGAACTAGTCCGCTCTTAAACAAACATGCATTTCCCCACTATAGTGTACTGCAACACCAAAAACAGTGCCTGCAGGCAAAACTCCAATCTTGATGAACCTACCTAGCAACAACTGTACTTGATACAGGAAAGCACCAGGCAGCAAAACAAATGCAAAGAGCTTTAACATCAATAAATCACAACTGATATTTCCATATGGCCAACGTGTCCGAACAGGCACCTTATGGGACACCGTGGCAGCATGAGAGAGAAGTGCAATTGCTGTAATTTCGGGCTGTTCCACAGCTAGGAAGGAACGTCAAGTCGTCGGTCTGAAGA
This sequence comes from Nipponia nippon, assembly GCF_047370975.1. Lineage (NCBI taxonomy): Eukaryota > Metazoa > Chordata > Aves > Pelecaniformes > Threskiornithidae > Nipponia > Nipponia nippon. The sequence goes on from NW_028262391.1 coordinate 15,087,785, forward strand.
AGCACGAAGGCAAATCTCAGCACTGAGAGCACCAGCAGTAATTCCTGCGATTCAGTAAGTTCTTTGAACAGCTGGGTATAGTCACACAGGGAATACATGAGGAGCATTAGGAGGCTATTTTTGACTCACATCATTAGCTCCATCTGCATTATTTTATACAGACTCATTTACTGAGCAACCTTCACCTAACACACACATTCTCAGTATTTCACATACTACCTGTATTTTTCCACATCAAACTCAAATTCAAATCTCTAAACTTAGAAAACATTAGAGACCTTTTCTTAGCTGACGGGTCACAAAAATCGTTACTATTCAGCAACGAAGAACAGCACTCTTTCTCCAGTCTTATCCCTTTCGGCACGTTGTCAAGAGTTCAAATGCATAAGTGCTTTGCGTTTGTTTTTCACTGCCCTGCTGAAAGGTGGGGTTGAACGCCACCACCATGGGCTCCACAGGGTTGCCCTCTTTGGAGGCGACTTCAGGCTGCTGGGTCAGACTGAAGAAAGCAGCAGCAGCATCTCACCAATTCACAAGAGACTTCAGCAATCTGCGTTTGACCTTTACTTCCTTCCTTCTATAATATGGTGGGAAATTAAATATTCAATACTTCAAATAATTAAATATTTAAATATAAGCCTTGGACTTTTCAGACTACAAGGGAGTACGACATTTTACTAGTACTTGAATTGAAGTGAGGTTGAAATCCACTCAGGAGAAGCAACGTGGATGCAGGAATATTCAAATATAAAGTGCCTCTGATGCAAGGGCTGCCACTCAGCCTCTCTCCGGCACAAGTTCCCTGGAGTGAATAGCTAGGTAAGCCCTTTCCCCCTTTAACAAACTGAAAATAGCAACCAAAAAGCACTATTTATTCGTTTTAAAGAAAGGGGCCCAAAACAATGGAAATGGTGAAAGTTACTGTCGCTCCACTTACATAATTTTTACTCATTGAGCCACTATTGTATAGCTAAGCATATTCTAGAGTCAGAAAAGTAGGAAGTATCAAATAGGTCTGTAAAAGAAATGCTGTTTGCCACTGAGACTAAGGGAATGAGATCACTTGGAACATTTTAGAAGATAGGTATAAATCTAACAAATGGTATAGCGATCAGCTGAACAATGTCTGAACTGTAAGTACTTCTAAGAGCATACATTTCAATCACAAGCTTAAACAGTAAATCTGCAACTTTGTAAAAAAAGTATTCAAAATTAAGTTAAACCGCATTTGCTATTTGCCTCTGTCCTGAAGAGTATATAGCCGTGAGTAGGACAGCACCTGCAGTTTCAGATTTAAGTCAATATTACTTTGGAGCTAAAGTAGATGACAAATTGGATCATTGGAGAAATTACAGCAGTATACGGACCTTAAAACTACATGCATCCCCCCTCAGTGAAGAGAATATTGCAACTTCTCTGAATTACTACAACAATATCTATTTGTTGATCTATCCTGACTAAACAACCAAGCAGTTCTACCAAAATATTTATAGGCAATAAACATTTGTAGCAACAGCATAAAAGGTGCAAGTGAAAGCATGGCATATTCATTAAGGAAAATGTTGTTAAAGAACTACAGTAAGTCTCAATCAGTATGCCTGAACAGTTCTGCAAGCCACACTTTCGAAGGACTACTAGCTTATCTGAAGTCAGTTTTCTCATAGTTGGCATAATTAACAAACTACTTCAGTGCAAATTTTACCCTTCAAGTTTGATTTGGGGGGTGGGAAGCAAAGAGATCTTCCCTCCATTCTCCTCAACATTTGTCCCAAGTCCATAATCCTTAAAAATTAATTCTGCTTTAGCATACATACATTGTTGCCATCAATTTATTCTTCCAGTTTTCCAGTTTAACTGGAAGTTTCCTTATTTCAAGAGAAAAATTCCAAGGTTTGGAAAGACTACAGCTACAAAAGAAGAAACTTTTTAGATCTCCTGCAGTCAATGGGTAATTTAAATACCAAGTTTCTGAGATGAAAATATAATTTTGACAGCTCAAGTCTTCAGTAAAATCCATGTATGGATATGCATAAAAAAATTATCAAATTGTTACATATGCTTATGCTCTGCCATCATTCGTCTGCTTAAAATACACAAGTAAATAAAGTTACAAACTTGTATCTTAAACATTGCCTATTTTATTCTTTTTAGATATTCGTAAAAGTCCTGAGATAACTAAAAGAGTTTCTCTTACCAACAAGCAGTCCAGCAGCTGTCCTCTGCACTTGCTTTTGTTATCACGAGTTAGTGAGGCAGTTCTTAATAACTGAGACCCTATCTACAAGGGAAGTCCTGACAAATGAACTATTTTGTCTAAAATCTAAAAAAAGTCTCCAAGGGCTTTTCAAACTGTTATCAAAAGATTAACATATCAAAGAAAATTTGGCACTGCTTGGAATGCCTTCCCCCCCCCCCCCCCCCTTCCCTCCAGTGTGGCTGAACAATTGCAAGACTGTGGCCGGGCTGGCGGAGGCTGCGCTTCCAGGCATCAGCCGCCCGGTCCAGCTCCTGCTATTCAAACCACAAATGCCCCACCAGGAGCCTGCAGACAGCTTCAGGTCTGTGCACGAGTCCTGATATTATCTGCCCAGCTAAAAGCGTATATGCTTCTGACCAAACCCTTCCTTGTATTTACAGCTGTTGTGATTGAAGACAACAACATTCATTTTGAGGAGCTAATCGATGATAAAGGCGGCCGTTAAGAAATGCACACATTTCTCACTCTCAACATTTTACAGCTTATCACACAGCATAACGAAGCAATCACATACACCAAATGAGACAACCTTTAGAGATCAAGTGCTACAAAGCTAAAATGGATTAACTTGGTGACTACCCGAACGTTGCAGAAATACGTTACTTTTCTGTACAAGAGAAGGATCAACCAGCACTGCTTTCGTAAGAACACAAAGGGCAAATGAAAAGATCTAGCAAAGCAGACAGGAAAAGTGAGAGACATGCATGGAAGAGGCCAAATCTAAGAACTACTTATATGCAGACATTAATACGAGTCAATCTTCCTCCTACGTAATCGCTGTCACTAAATAAACCAAGCACCATAAATTTCTACAGGAAGAGAATTAAGACCAAAAAGCCCCACAACTGGCCTGTCTAGAAAAAGATCACAATATAGATCAAACATGAATCATATTCCTGAAATCTGATCTAGTGTCTTACTAAGTGACCAGTCTGGCTCTCCTGGGTCCAAAAAGGATCCACTATAGTATCTTTAAGGGCTACTGAAAGACTTTTCAAGAACTTATTTACAACAAATATATCCTCCATTAAAAGAGACACTTCACAGCTCTGGATTTGAAAATTAACTTTCTAAATGGCCTGATGCCATTACAAGTCTTTCAGTTTCCTGAATTTAAAAAAAAAATAAAAAATACCTTGAACAGTCATTCTCAACTGCCTGTTGCATAGCAGACAGACATCATCTTCAACTGTATCCTGACTCGCTGTCAAAACAGAAAAATCCTGTTTCATTTTGAAACTAGAAAACCAAACATTATTTCAGTCACTCAGAAATTAAACATTTCTGCAGTTTAGAGCCACACTTCCAACCCTTTACCACAAGAAGGAACCAACCAGCAAAGTAACAGACCTTACAAAGGCAACGTTTACCACCAGCGCTTATTCACGTTCCAGCAACACACGATTCCCACACATTCAGAGCTGTTACCAAACTGAGTCCATTTTTTCCAGGCATTATGGTAAAGGTTTTCGGCATTCATGCACTGGACCTACAGGAGGTAAGCCACTGCTTTACATATACAAAACGCCAACTAATGCTCAATCTCTGCCATACCGGCAGTTCTAGAATTAAAAATTGAAGAAGTACTCAAACTAGAAGAGCAGTAACAGGCCAGGAATAGGTATGAATGTATCTTCTGAGAATACATTCAGTTTCAAAATACATTCAATTTCTCAGGAAAGATGAAAACACAGCCTGGGCTATAGCTGACCATTAGCAGAAGAGGATAGCAGTTAATTTTTACAAAGCGACTGACAGAGGAAAAGTGCATGCTTTTGCCCTTCCATGGAAGCCAGCTTTCCGCATCACCCTACAGGGGCTGTGTATCAGGTGCTGCATGGGAACACTTGGCACATCCAAGGAGATGGTGTGTTGGAAGACAGTTCTGCACTCGTATCTCGGGCCGAATGCCAAAAGTTGCTCTGAATATCGAAGTGTATTTCAAAATTTGAATGTTATATGTCCACAAGCGTATTTTTAAAAAGTACCTCTTATCCAGCAGTAAAAAAAATAATGAAAATGCTTATTCAAAATTATTCCAGACAGATTAAGAACTCTTTCCCCCAAACCATGGAAACACCTCTCAGCGGGGGGGGGGGGGGGAAGGATCTTGACTCAAGATCACTTTTGCCATCCTGCTAATGAAACCTCCTGGTCTACACAACACTTGGCAGCACTGACTACACAAAATTGCACTCAGTACGTTGCTTTCAATACGTGTGTAGTATTTAATCTGATGCCAGAATTGCCAGCAGCCAAGGAAAGAAGTTCTAGGTATAGCTTAAGAGACCATACTCTAGAAAAAGCACACTGTTAAATGGAGCTACAAAAAAATAGAAGGAAAAGTCTTATCAGCTATTACTACTTGAGCTTGCAGCTCCTGCCCATGCCAACTGCTAATGAGTTCCACATACAATACCTGAAAACTTGAATCTAAAACACTGACTTGATTTAAAATGTGCTGTACCAATAAATAAATGGACAAGGACACAAGGCTAAGAAGATAAAAAAAAATAAAGAAAATATTTAGGAACACATTCTTCTCAAACTGTACCACATAACGTGCTGCACACTTTAAAAATCAATCACCAAAAAAAAGCAAACTTGAACAGAACATATCAAGCTTTCAAGAGCTGAAACCAGAGCTTCTGCCCACAGTGTCTTATACATAAGTCCCATATTTACTTTCTAGTCGTCCTCCTCCTTTACGTAAGAGATCCTATTTCAGCATCTATAAAAATAATGTACTATCTGCTAAAATTTTCTCCACTGGCTGCTTTTGAAAAGATTGGCAGAACCTGCAGCCACTGAAAATGAAAAAATGACCATTTTTAAACAGACTTGCAATTACAGAAGCTAGGAGTCGACTTTAAAGGCTATAAGAATGCCCTGGCTAAAATCCACTTGATGGCATCTTGTCTCCAAACAGTCTGTTATCAGGATTTATCATCCCTCACTCATTATTCTTGGTATCTCCTCAGAGGAAACAGTTTCCAAAGTTCCTTTTTATGGATTCTTACAGTCTTCCAGGAGCTTCTGAACACAGGCGTGCCTGCACTCAGCATTTTTGCATCTCTGATGCGCACCACTGTTGCAGTGACACCCAGTATCTAGGACCACAGCCATGAGTTGGGCCAGATGGGATTACGCTACACCCTGGACTCAGAGGGGCCCATCTATCTGAGCTGCAGCACAACGCTAGAGACTTCTCGCACCACCTGGCAAGCCTGACACCGTGCACAAGATCCTGTCTTTGCCCGCCCCCAAAACATAAAAGCCACATCACTCAAAGATCACTTCTAAACTGAGACAGATCACTTTATACCTGATATACAACTTAGCCAATAGTCTGGGGATATCACATTTTTATGACCATAGAGAACAAGGTTATCACATTTTACTTCAACATACACTAGGATAAGCTTATGTGTGTTAATTTAAATTTATTTGTGAAATTTTCAGTATTATTTTAACAGATTAATATTTATTGTAAGTTTGTAGTCCAGACTACAAACGTGAAAGATACTCTCCTTGAGAGGCACCTTCAATCTGAGAAATGCACCTTACATGAATGGAAGTCATTGCGGTTTACAGTTCTCCAGTAGCTTGCAGCTGAACCCTTAAATACGAAGTTATCCACATAATGTACAATAAATGTTTGGATAAGACCTACAAGCTAAAAGAACTATGGAAGATCAAAAACCCTCCAGCTATATTTTGAAGGGAGTTAAGGCTATAATTTGTACTACAAACAAAGCTTAACACTTTAGTCAACTAACCAAGCTCTAACAATAAGAATGACATAATAGTTTAATGAATACATGGAAATTTTACAAGTACACGAGCTAAATTTTAACAAAGCCCTCCACTCAATACCTATTTTATCACTTCCCATCTTGGGCTTTCTGTTATAATACAAGCTTTTGTTTCTGTGTTTAGGCTTAAGGAAGACCATTGTATCTAACAATCACCAAACCAAAATTGTATTTACATTTGTAGAGTGTATTCTTTGTAAAGTATACTTTTTGCAGGCTGCAATAGCAATTGCAATGTTTATAGTAGAATACATGCTACATTAAGGAAAGATAATTCTACATCCAACAATAAACTCAGTATCACAATTCGTCATGATAACAAAGTACTATAGCCAATACTATACTCAAAACTTATTTTCTGGCTGGTCTTCAGATCATTATTTTCAGACCACTTAAAAATTTGCTGTTAATGTAACAGCACATGCATAAGTTGAAGACATGTTAGAAGAGAATTTAGGAAAGCAGTCATTCATATCAAGGACAACTAGACAAGCACTTCATCACCTAACCTTCCTGGCATCTCATTTATCATACTTGAAGCAGCAGCTATTTACATTAATGAAAATTTCCAACTGATAAATCAAGCACCAGAAGTCAAACTTGCCCAAAGTTTGTTCCCACTCTCAGGCACACAGAAATACAGTCTTTCCTTGTTTCCTTTTCAGATGTCTGGATCTCCTACCTGGCTGCCATGAGGGAAAGAAGGTCTGTTCCACGGTCAGGGAATCCAATAAAGCATACATTTATTTTAGATGCTTATTGTTCCTTTCGTCTCTTGGAAGAGTATACTAGACATTTGGGTTAGAATTCACAGACTTTGACAACAGGGACAATGAAATGCTTTATTTATGCTTGGAAGAGAAAGTTAAACTGTTTCAAATACCTTGGGTAAGGCATGGCGCCATTACACCCAGCATGACTTTTCAATAGCTGAGCACTGAAGCCGTTTCCAAAAGTTCCTTTCTCACATAGGGGCATGGGGCTTGAACTTTACTCAGTCCTTCTATTTGATTAAATAACCAAGACTATTATGGTCAGATAATGGAGATGGCAAAGATGCCCCATTCCAGCACCAAGAGAACCGCAAGTATTCTAGCGGAGAACTGGGAGTCTGAAGACCCAGATCCAGCAACAATGGGTCCTTTCAAGGAAGCATTTCCCCTCAGGGGCTGTGCCAAGAGCCCAACCTTTCCTGTGTGGCTGCCGCCTTATTGTGCGATGTAGAGTATCTGCTTCCTGGGATATATTTGCTTTTGTAGTATGGATGCTCAGTAAAAGGAGGCAATGACTTTTTTTCCTCTTCCTCTAAATTCTTGGAAAATATTTTTGTGGTTAACACAAGAACATTTGAATCAAATTTCTGTTCACCTACAAGGAGATCACCAAGCACAACCAGACTGAATCACGAGAGATGGAACTTTCCTCTAAAGTTTAGACATTTAACTCTTGTTTCCTCAAAAGCACATATAGCTGGCATACAGCTATGACTACAGCAAAGTTTGAGAACCAGTCATACTCATCAGAAGCAAGCAATCCGCTTTAGTGCCTTTCTTTTCTTTCCCATTGTAAGCATGACTTAGTACCTTTCATTGCTTTCAGCCAAGCATCCTGAGACAAAGCAGCAATATTTCTTCACGCTTTCCTGAAGTCATGATGTAGAACTTAAAAGACTCTTAAAGTTCAACTATGTGACTGCTAAATGCACGCATATAGAGTATCTTCCAGATTAACAGAAATAGCATCAAATTGTACTCACTTCTAAAGATTTATTCTGCAATAAGAGCTATACATGCAAATAGGTTAAACCACAGCACTTAAACCTGGGTTTTCTAATGTTTACTGACAGTACAATTTTTTTAAACAGTCATAATAAATTGATACAAAGCCTTAAGTATGTGGCACATTCACTTTACTTAGATCAGAAACACTTCAAGGAAAGAGCTCTTCTTGTGTGCAACCAACACACCAATCAATAGAAATACTATCCATGACAGAAATTGCTAAAACTGTAAGTATCATATAACAACACTAAAAATTAAATTAAAAGGTTGTATCAAAGAATTTAACACAATTTAAGATGTCAAGGAGGACAATTTATTTCCCTTGATCAAATTCTTGTAACTGAAATAAGTAATAGAAAAATCTGCAAACAAGTGGCATTCAGAGATTAGACTGCTGTAGAAGACAATTTTCTTATGCACAGGAATTTATACAACCTAACAGCTTAGCTCCTGAAAATTATTAATTTACTCTCAGAACTACCGTATGAAATAAGATGAGAAAACCAAGGAGGAAAAGTTACACTCTCTATCCCCATGAACTGAAGTTTGACAAACACGAGAAGAGAACAGATGTATTCCTCCATGCCTGTAACGTAAAACTTTGGCCCACGTCCATCTACCTGCTATGTCCCAATCATTCAGAACAGTCCTACAAACCCAGAAGAGCTTTAGTGATTTAGTAAACAGTTATCCCTCAGAGAGGGACTTCTACGATCCATGAAATTAAATGAACTCACAGCAGCCTACTACAATACGTTTCATCATTCCCTTAAATAGCTCAGTCTAAATGATACTTTGCAGCACTTGTGTACCTCTTGGGAATGATTTCCACAGCATCAGCAGTGGGAGACATCTTCTGTAGAATGGAAATAGACTCTGCAAAAGTCTGACACATGATCTCCCTTCAACTGCCGCAATCTTCTCAGCACTGACGATGACAGTCAGTAAAGGTCTTCAGACTTGCTTCTTCCAGTAAGCAACAGCTTTTGGTTATCACTCCATTTATAGTTAACTTTTATCCTGCACACTTACCTAAAAGGAGGAATTCTTCTTTAACGTATCATGTCTAGAGCAATATTTATGTCCACGTTTGAGCTACCTTTTTTAGAATTTTTTTTTCTTTCCTAGCCTATAAACTTTTTTATAACAGTACTAAGAGATGTAACTGTATCAGTCTTCTCTGCTATAAGGAGAAAAGCTAGTTTTCTTAAAACCAAGACTGAAATGTTGTAAGTACATTAAACGTATCAAGGAGCACTCTTTCCTCAAGCGTTGGCCCCACTAACTGAAATATCACCACTGTCTAGCCAAATATTCAGAAGTAGCATCTTCTCAGATACCTCTGCTCCACTCAGATTTCCCCCATCAGCTTTGTTTTTTCACAAATATTAGATGAAAACAGAGGTCAGCTTTCTAAAGCACCATTAAGGACCGCCATGATCTTCCACATACATTAAATGCGCGAGGAGCTTTTATTCTCTATCCATTGAATGAAAGTAACCAAAGAATAGGAAGCCTGGCCGAAGGCTAACAGAGCAACAAAATAATAGTCCCGAAAGGTCAGATCAAACGTGCACTTAGTCCAGCATCCTAACGAGCAGCAGTCAAGGATTCAACACAGGTAGAGTGGTATAACGATACTGCCCAGTAGACTCTCTCCAATCCCAGTGACTTGCAGTTCAAGAGCTTCGTCAGCCAAATACCATATCATCTTATTTAATACTAAGTGGATTTTTCTTAATTTGTTAAATTATTTTGGGGCACATTTTAAGTGTGCCAACATCCTGCAGCAAAGAATTCCTGAGTTCATGGAAAAGGATTTTTTGCTTTCCTTATTTTGACCCTCCATCTGCTAGTTTCAGCTGAAGCCTCCTACTTGTATTTGAAGGGGCAGTGAAGTCATGCCTTATTTACTCCCTCCCTGCCACCTATGATTCTTTTATAGACTGTTTTATCCCCCACCCTTCAGTTTTCTCCATGCAGAAACGACTAACAGCTTCCCTTACGGAGGTCATTCCATACTTCTGATCATCCTTGTCAGCATCTTTCTTACAATGTCTCATCCCCCATAAGAATTTGCATATGGCCAATGACACATTAATGCTACAAACAAATCAGAAAATAATACGCTACACAAATAGCTAATTAAGATTGGTTAAACATTTTTCAAGAGCAGAAGTGTCTGTTTTCTCTCATACATACTCAACACTTCACAGGTAAGTGGAAGAGAAGTCGCGTGTTCCAAGAAGCACCTGCCGGTTACACTAGGTGCTGATGTTAAAAACAAAAATCATCTATGGAATAGAAACATTAAATACCATTACACACATTACAAAAAAAATATATTCCATGTGGACATAGTTCTGGGCAACTGGCTCTAGGTGGCCCTGCTTGAGCTGGGGGACTGGACAAGATGACCTCCAGAGGGCCCTTTCAACCTCAACCATCCTGCGAGTCTGCGATTCCACTTACCATTCCCAGTACGTTTTCATAAAAGAACATTCAAACGATGGTGGCTCGCAAGATGAGAGATTTAAAACAAACATTTTAATGACTTTTCATAAGTCATCAAGGAACTAAACTTGCAATTATACAGGTACTAAATTCCTCATCATCAAGATCCAGATCCCTGAAATATCTCTAGAACACGAGAAGTTCCCATCAGGACTATCCCCACATGCCATTTCTGATGAGCACAGGTCTTTCTGGATTTCTGGTTTACGGGATGAAGCCAATGCTTCTATTCCAGATGGTGCCACAGCATCCAAATCCCCACCTGTCTTACACTTCGAACCTCACAGTAAAGGGATCAAGGGCAGAGCACGGAATACATCTGAAAACACTTTAAACACAAAGTAAGCAATGTTTTTTTACCCTGGCTTTCTACACAAAGGAAGAAGGGGTAGACATTCACAGTTTACCTAAAAGTGACCACAGGGCAGCTCTGTCAAAGTTGACACCTCACTTCGAAGCTTCAATGGGATCGTGAGACGTAAGCATAAACTGAACCCCTTGTAGAGGCTCTGCAGAGCCCTCAAATTTGTATGCTCCTTACAGAAGCTACAGCAGAGTAGCCTGATTCCAGATGCAGTAGGCTTTATCCACGATACCTAGCAAACCAGCGTGATTAATACAGTTAGAAATGCGCATGTGCAACTTTCTGACAGACATTAACTTAACTCCCATCTTACCTGCAAACATACCAACCACCTCTCAGAGTTCTTAAAAATGCCTTCATTTGTCAAGGCAGAACAGAAGAACTTAGGAAAGACCCAACTTAAACACCATCACAACTTGCTGTATGAATACGCACTTTGGTTTCTCCTTGGCCACAGCACTCAGGAAAGGAAATTCACAAGCAACTACTTTATCTGAATGAAAGCAAAACAATCAAAAAGGTTTTGAACAAAACAGAAGCTCTGAACATTATCTTATTTCTATGGAACATTAAGAAGGGAATCAGCCACAAGTTACTGTATTTTTACTATCTTTCAAGCTGATGTTCTAGGTATCAAACCCATTTTCACAGCTGTATTTAATAGATACACTACCACACTTCCAAAGTTAAGAAATATTAACTTAACTAAAATCAAAGTTAGCATCCAAGGAATGAGGATGTTCCCTGATGGAGGAAAACATAGATATAAAACACACACTTCAGGAACCTAGCAAAGATAAGGTGGGAGGATAAGGTGAAACACCGAGCAGATGATTCACCACAACATACCGCCCCATGAACTCAGCAAACTCAACTGCCTAGGTATAGCTCAATGTCCGTAATATCAAAAATTACAGTCTCCAAGGAAAATGAGCTTTACAAAAGGTGAACTACTTCAATTTAGCAGTAAGTCAATAGAAAGCATTTTTTCAGTGTGCACACCAAAATATTCTCAACCTGATACAGCTTCTGTTGACAGCAGCTAATCAACCAGCACAATTACTGTTTGACTATAGTCTAAGTTCTCCTACCACATCCATCAATGTTACATATAACAAGTGTTACCTGACTTCAGCTGGACAGACAATTATGGCATTTAATATACTGTTGCTTCCCAGACACTTATGCCACTGGAGGGTAACAGCAAGCAGAAGAAACTGAGGCACTCTACATTTGTTCCACATGAAAGATGTAGACTACACAAATTCAAAGTACTTTGCACTGAAACCTGAGCAAAACACTCCTGTGATCCATTCTACCAAAGCAGTTATGCGGACCAGCAATCTCCAGCAAAGAGTCAGCAGCAATTTAACGCACCAGATAATCACTACTGAAATGACCACAGACTAAGAACTGGTGTTACAAATGCTACTAGCATACCAGTACCGGCTTGAGGCAGAAAAATCCTTCCGAACGGATGCTCAGAATGCAATTATGCCAACAGCCTTGCTACTGACAAAAGCTGTCTCTCTGGGGAAGGGATGTTGCTGAATAAAGGAAGAGGTGGCACAGGGAAGAGCACTATGAGGATACCTACATTTGTGTGCTATAGAATAAGGACTCTGTCAAGCTGACAAGACCATAAGTTATTTTTCACTGTGCTCTCCCCCTACAAAAGGCATACAATTTGTGTGGTGAAACATTACATGTGTTCCTAGATTTTTGCCTGTGTATTACTATAGTAAAGCTATTTCCGCTGGAAAAGACATGGTCGTAAGAAAATGCAATTTTTATTTCAAACAAAAAATAAAATTTGTAGATGAACTAACAAAACTGAGGAAGTCAGGAGCCCGAGTACACTTGCAACCAACGGAGACTACACAACAGGGGTTTTCCAAGCGCTTCTGTTCAGACACATTACATCTGCCTCTGCGCCAGACACATGCCCTTCACCATGGGTTGATCTCATCCAAGCACTAGATAACTGTCGCAGCAGTACAATTGTACAGAACGACGAATAGGCAGAAGCTGTGTTTCATCCATACACTGTTGGTATTTAAAGCCTGGCTGTCCAAACTGGAGTCAAAACAATTACTCCTTTTCACACCACAGGTCTTCAGTATTGCCAGTATTAAGGCTCAGTAGATTGCCTCTAGCAATAAAGCGTGGCTATGATGCAGGAAAGTAATGTCAAGACCCTCTCCTGAAACACTACTTCACTTCTTTGTGGTCCTCGTCAAATGGACCAACTGAAGATAGGGTTAATCCAAAGAATGCACTCTGCAAGACTGCACATTTGACAGCCCTTTTATGTCCCGTTTGAATTACCAGTTGGTCTGAAAAGAACTTTTTGCTGGCTTGTCAGATCTGGAGTACTGCTATAGTGACAGAAGCACCAGTTTTAGACAGCAGCACCCTCAGCCAAAGACTGCTCAAGCCAATGGAACAGCCCTTTGAATTCACTGGGCTTTGGATCAAGCCTTCACAACTTAGTGACAATGGCAGACATGTTAAGATTCCTCCACTAAGATAAAAACAGTTCCTCTGTTTGAGAAACAGAGGTAAGAAAAGCTGTCCCTCTGCTCAGAGAAAAAATTCTCTAGCAATTCAACAGCAATAGGACCTTTCAGGAAATTCATCTGTACCCAGAAATTACACAGTTCAATAAATACTACTACGGGGTGAAGGTACAGTCAGGCAGGTAACGCAATGTAACTGCCAACACATTGTACAATCACCACAGTGGAGGTGAACCCTTATTTACATCACTGAACTTTCAGCTCCTGCTATCTACCACTGCATTTATCGTATCCTCCAGAAGATAAGCTCTTGCTATTGTTGACATTAAATGCTGTGGCAGATCTAAAGGCCAGAGTTCACAAGGGTAACTGTACTTTTCTTCATTCATTTGGAGACATGGTATGACAGCAAAATGCATAGGATTAATTTAAATGTTTCCACACATTCCAGTTATCTTACAAATCAATCACCGAAACAGAAGGAATAACTGGATTCTTTGTTTTGTCATGCAGTCTACTGCGGACAATCAAAAGCAATTATAAGACTGCACGAAAATAATGATAAATAAAATAGCATGGCTAGACTCACAGTTGGACATTCCACTTGGAAATCTGTCTGTCCTCACTTAGGCTCCCTGTACCAGTGAATATACTGAAGTATGTGTCCTTCGAAAAGATCTTCAAAGCCAAAGATGGACCTTTCTAAGTATGGGTCAGAAGCATTAGGATTACCATCTGAGTCTAAAGTAGCAATCTGAAGCTACTAAGACTACTACAATTATTGAAAATTCCTCAATGCTCTGCTACACTGAAGTTACGCACACACATACCCCTTGCCATCCTGTAGTACCTCCACCGTGGAGGTTTAGAACATCCCGACAGCACAAGAAAACTTGTTCCATTTGCAAGAGGCAGCATCCCAGAGAAGAGAGTCACATCCAGAATACCGTATGTTTCCAAACTGATACAAGCACCACGATCTAGCCATTTGAACCTGCGCAAGGTCTAAACTCACATGGTATGACCAAGAGATGGACAAAAAGAATCCTGTGTATTTCCCCTTCTTTGGCCCAAACGTGACACAAACTAAAACCAGAATCCTATAAAATGAGATGAAAGGGACATCAACAAAGAGTTTAGTCTATTCCCCAACCTAAACCAACTATACTAGTCTTTCTTAACACACGAACTTGTTCTTAACGGCCACCATAAAAGACTTCTTAGAGTGCCATTCTTACTGTGAGAAAGTTAAAAGCATAATCAGTGTTTTCCTCGGTGAAACTTAATCCCATTTCAACCTGCCCATCATGGTCATTGAAAATAGCATTTTCTTCTTACAAATCTTTTAAATACTTGAAATCTCTTACATTCCTCTTAACCTCCTCATCTCTTGCCAAAATAACTTGGATTTTCTTCCATCTTCATAAAGTTGTTTCCTCAAATTCTGATAATTTGCATTTCTCTCCTCTGAACCCTTTCCAAGTGGTCCAAATTCTTCTTGAATTTTGGCACCCAAAACGGATGCTGTCTGCACACTGGGAGCATACCAACAACAAATAAAGCTGACGGATTTAAACTTTACATCTCACAGACAATAATCCTGTTTAAACATCCCAGTAAGATATTTGCCTTTTCTGCTAACAGCATGACACTGACTCATGTTCAACTTGTGATCCAGTACACCCCCAGGTCCTTTTTCTAGTACCTAACCAGCTATTCTTCACCCTGCACTTGCACAGCTGATAATTCCTGCCTAAGTGCAGTACTCTGCATTTGTCCCTATTGAATTTCATCCTATTTTTCAGGTCATTTTGAACTCTCATCATGTCCTCCAACACACAGTCCCTGAGAAGTTAATAAGCACATTTAATCAGCCAGTTGACTGATGCTTCCATTAAAGGCAATCATACCCAGGACAGAACCCTTCAACAAAACCTCGCATTTCAACACTGAATCAATAATTACTGTTCTCTGAATAGGATCATCTACCCATTTTTGCACATTTCCTAGACTACTTTCCCCAGATCATGTCTCCATTTACTTATGAGGCCATTAAAATGTGGAAAACCTTATTAAATAAATAATCTATCAATCAGGAGACAAGACCTCCACTGCTTCTGCCATAGCCACAAAGCCTTCTGCAGTAAAAAGGTATTAGACTTCGGATACAATTAGTTCTCCCACAAATCAGTTCATGCTGTTATTCTTCTCATAGTTATCTTCCAAGCACTTGAAAACAGAATGTTTGCTTATTAATCTCAACTGATGGAAAAGAAATGAGAAAGTGAACTGTCAGACTTCCTCTTCCTCAGCTCTCTTCCATTATAACTCTCTGAAGACTTGTCCTTTGCCAGTCTTCGAGTACTTCTGAGTATTTCTAGATAATATTTTTGCATTTTTTGAGCTGTTTTGAGAATCGTACAGTGAAGCTTATCAGGGCCAGCTGACGCAGGAACATCTAATGGAAGTACACTCTAGTGTAAAATACTACCTCATCACAAGTATTAATAAGATTAAGGACCTGCATGACACTGTGTTAAAGACAAGCAAAATAAGCACCAAGTACTTTAAAAGTTCTGCACCTTCTGTAGATACATACGTTCTCTACTGAATCAAGAGAGACATTTTCCAGTCTTCCTCCTGCTATTAATGTACTTCTACCAGGAACCTTGCTAGCTTTTATGCCTCTTGCTTGTTGTAATTACATCTGCACTTTGGCCTTTCCAATATCTGCCTCTACTATTCTTTTATACATGTTCTTCATAATGTGACTTACTTTCACTCTCTACATAAATTTTTTTCTTGTATACAAAGTCAGCAAAAGCTCATAATACAAGTTGGTCTTACTACTTTCTCTATTTCTCAAAAGCCTTCCCATTTTGCTCTTCTGTCTCCTACCCTTTATAAGGATCACAAGCTCTGACTTCATAGCCATTGCCATTTATCACCTTTCATTTTGACATCCCCAGGCTAGAATAAAATCTAAAGGAGTTGCCATTTTTGTTGCTGTATGTACCTTCTAAACTGAAAATGTCACCATCACATAACTTTGATAAAGGTCAAAAAAGAAAGAGTTGGGTATTTTGATTTTGAAGGATGGTCTTTTGGTCTTAAATACCACATAAAATCTCAATCCAACTAAAGTAGTAATGGACTTGCTACCATTTCCACTACCTGGTCCTCTTCCAAAGAGCTGCTTTAAGATGAACAATGCCATGCCACAATTCTAATAAACCAGAACCACAAAAAAGGTCTAAATTTTTTCAAAGGAAAAATACATAATGAAGAAATGAAACTACAGAAATGAGTGCAAAATGCAGCTAATTCCAGTAGGACTGATAGGATTACGAACACTACAACTGAAACTGCACCACTTCAGAGCAAGCAGCCAGACTCCATCGCCACAGAGACCCCTGCCCGATCCCAACCCGCGCACAGCGCTCCACACAGATGGTGCTGAAGTTACAGATTTCAGAAAAGGAGCAGCACTTCAGATTTTTGGGTAGACCACATCCATAACTCTTGAAGAGTAACTGTGAATCACCCATCCTTGTTTATTTAAGTCTGCCTTTCAGCTACCAAAGATTAAAGTTTACAGACTTATTTCTACCAGGAATAAAGGTGTCAGACTTGAAGCTATAATACAACTACAGTTTACTACAGACTGAACTTTGGTTCTCTGCTAAGCAGATTATTTAACAAAGGAAGTAGCTTTTTTAATGAATGAAAATTATTTTTAGCTCATTGTGTAACAGTGAAAGGGAAACACTTCAGCGTTACTGTTATTTAAAACATTTTTCTAAATGTCTAGTTGGGAAATCAGGGTTTTTGAAGTAGGATTTGTTTTGTATGAACTCTCCCATGCTAAACATAACCAGATCCAAGCACTAGTCAGAATGTTGGGTTTTTTTCGCCATGAACACAAGAACACAAAACCTACTAATTTGCACAATACCATGCCTACAGACCCAAAGCAGGCTTGGCCATACTAGAAGCCACGCTGTGGAGACCCGTAATCCCTGCCCAAAGAAAGCATACACTTACATACACGCTCAGTTCTCCAATGCAAGGCTTTAAGCCATTCAAAAGATGAGTCTAAACGTACACTGCAGAAGCATACATTTTTACATTACACTGATACTGTTTGGGCATTGAGAAAACGAAATCTAAGGAAGCCCTTTTTTCTAATTTCCAAAACTCAGAGTTTTAGAACAATGAACTAAAGGACTTTGTTTCACAAGGTATTAACGGAATGAAACCTCTTCCCTCTATGCCAGCTACCATTAGGTTCATACTAGACAGACATTTAATAAGGAAAGTGTTAGAACAGTTCTCCCTGGCCTCCTCTTAAAGATCCTTAAGCGTACCACTCAACTCAGACATTTTTTACACCAGAAGTAATAATTCCTACAACAGACCTTGGACAAGCCAAGTCAAAAGTAATCTACTGTTAGTATTTTACAGAAATAAAGCAAACAGCATCTGAAGGTTGCCAGAAAAAGGAACAAGGGTGCAATGGTTAAGGTGCTTGATGAAAACCTGGCCTTTCCATGTCAGCTCCAAGTTCTAGTACAGATTTCCTCTATGACCTGGACAACCTGCTTGGACCTGGCTTCAACAATAAAAAGGTATTTTACTCCACAGCACTGAAAATCTGTGTCTTGTTGACTGTTTTATACTCCACACAGAAGACGATGAGGATACTACCTCCTCGAGGCAAATGAGAAAAATTAATCTGAAGGCCTCCATGTCAGTAGAGATTTTTTTTTTATTTCTTTTTAAAAATAATTTATTACGAACACAGCAAAGCAGCTTGTGTGATGCACCATGCCTGTCACGTGGCACGCTAGCAGAAGAGGACTGAATCACAAAGTTTCTCAATCATACTGAGCCATCATGACGCAACTTCCCTCCCTGCTAGGCAGCCCCCACACTCCCTTGCCAGGCATTGTACGCTACCTGACCCGGCAGCTGGGACCTTTTGTCCCTCTCTCTTCAGGTTAGGGATGAATTAGTGCCTGCCCAAGTCAGCAAGCCCTCCCTAGAGGATGAACGAAAAAGAAATACTGGAATGGACACTTGATTCTAGATGACAACTAACAAAAAAATTAAGGGGTAAGAGCATAATGAGCTCAAAGTCTAGAGAGCACTACTGGAAGACACCAAGCGGAGCAGCTAGAACAGCACCACTGCTCCTGGAAGGCATTCGGGGAGGCAGCAGCTGCTGTCCAGCAGCTCCTCTGGAGACAGAGTCTGGGGAATTGCTCAGATCCCTTTCCCTGCTTTCTCCTCCTTGTGGCATGGACAGTCAGCTTTGGCCAAAACCCAAGTTAACAAGATCTCTCTTATCCATTTTCTGAAGCACCTTAAAAGCTGAGTACTTTGGAGCACATCAGTTTTTCTGAGGTGCTCACACTGCACGGCTCCATGCTGCCAGAAGCCAGTGCTCCTCCTCACAGGTGACACCACCAACAATACACAACATTTTCATTTCACCAAGCCATCTTAACCCTACGCATCTTAGAAGTCAGGAGAGTTAAGTCAGTACCAATAAATTTCCGAGTCAATTATACAGTTCAAAGTTTACATAGTACATCTTCTTTAAACTTTGTAAAGTTGTATTTGTAATTAACCAACAAGAAAAAGCAGCTTACAAATCCAGCAGTATGTGGCCCTTACTGTCAGGCTACACACTAAGACAAACATTCCCTCAGTGTACATGCAGTTAAGATCTATTGCTGTCGCCAGTGACACTGCTACATGGACACTAAGTTTATGAGGGCCTGACTTATACCATAAAGTATATTTAAATAATTTAAAGAAAGCCGTTTCTCCACAGGTTCAAGAAAATCAGTATTCTATAGGAGATAACACAGTGCTGTACAAAAGTCAGTTTTATTTTAATAAAAGGTAAAAGTAGCAAGTCTTTCAGATATGACGGAACTGATGGCAGAAAAATACAGCTAACCTGTCTGAAGAGCCAGTGTGTGGACAAATCTCAGACATACAACGGCTGAGTCACCTACAATAAAAAAAAAAAAAAATACAGTCAGAAGAATGAATAGGCTAAATGAAACTTAATCGTAATTGCCCTAGCTAAGAAAACATTGTACAGCTCTAGCGAGTGCATACAGCAAAGAAAACATGTTAATGAATTCTAGAACTGGAACAAAATTCTCAGCAAGCTCAGATGAAGAGGAAGCCGTCAGCCGGGGCGGCCAGACAACTATCAGGGCTCATGTTAGAGCAGTTTAGAGTTAACCATCTCCCACTGCTGGAGGCTGCGCTATCTTAGCTGAGGGAGACGACAGCTTCTTGAAGGGCTCCAAAAGCGTCCTCCAACCACAGCACCTGCAGGGATACACAGACCCCGGCGGGCAAGC
This sequence comes from Nipponia nippon, assembly GCF_047370975.1. Lineage (NCBI taxonomy): Eukaryota > Metazoa > Chordata > Aves > Pelecaniformes > Threskiornithidae > Nipponia > Nipponia nippon. Next base: position 15,107,418 of record NW_028262391.1, read on the forward strand.
CAGGGCACCAGTGGTAGCAGCAAGCTTTTAGAGCCAATACTGCAGATGCTCAAGTTCTTCCTCTTCACCTGAAGTACCAATGCAGTTTTTAAAACTGCCTCGTCAATTCCGTTTCATGGCTCAGCGTTTAATGCACCTGGTAGTTGTTTATCCCTGAACAAGCATAAACAAGCCCCCTCTCTGGGATGAAGCAGTGGTTGTTAGAGGCGCTTGCAGCGTGAGATCACCATCGCCCATAGCCCAGCTGACAGAAAAATACTCTATACCCTTTGTCAACAGCAGTGTAACGCACTGACTCATGTGCTGAAGACACGGACCAGACGCACTGAGCCCTCTTCCACGTTGCCGGGGAAGTTTCTCTCCGGCACACGACCGCCAGCCTGCCCCACCGACCCCGCGCTGACGTGTGCCCGGGCAGCGACACGCTTCATGCGCCGCTGTCCAGGAACCGGGCCCCGCCGGCAGAGCCGAAAGCCGGGCCGAGCGGACGGAGGAGGCGCAAGGGGAGCCCTGCCCGAGCTGCTGGCGGCGCCAGCCGGCGGCCCCCGGGGCAGAGCGGGGCTGCCGGCGCACAGGCGGGCAGCGGGAGGGGAGGGGGAGCGGCCGGGAAGGCGCCGCACCTGTCCGGGGACCGGCGGCCGGCAGACCCGGGGCGGCCGCGCTCACGCCCCCCGCCCGCCCCTTCCCCGGGCCCCGCTCCGAGCAGCCCGGGACTCCGCTACGCAGGGCAGCGCCCGAGCCGGGCCGCCCCGCGGGGGCTGCTGCGGGCAGAGGCGAGGCCGGCGCGGCTGAAGGGCGCTGCAGGCGGCCTCGCCGAGCCCGAGGCGGCGGGGCTGCGGGCGACGCTGGAGGCCTGGCCCGGCCCGGCCCGGCCCGGCCCGCGGACCCTCCCTCACCTGCCGGGCTGTGCCGTGCCGTGCCGGGCCGGGCCGGGCCCGCCGCCCCACTCACCGGCGGCGCCCTCAGCTGAGCCCCATGCCGGCGGGGCGGGCGCGGGACCGGGACCGGAGCGGGACCGGCTCTCCCCCGCCCCACCCCGCCCGCGCGCCGCGGCTGCCTCGTGAGGCGCGACCGGATCCGCCGCCAACCGGCTCCACGCGCCTGCCGCGCTGGGCGGGGGCAGGGAGGGGCGCGGAAGTGACGCCGCCGCGGCACGCCCTCCCCCCCCACCCCGCGCGTTACGCGCCGGAAGAGCGGGACTGGGCGGGGCGGGCGGGGGCGGGGCCTCGCCCGGGAGGGGGCGGGGCTTGGGTGGGGGCGGGGACCGCTGTGGGGCGGGGGGAGCCCGGGGGCGGCGCGCCCGAGGCGGGAGGCGGCTGCGGGGGCTGCGGCCGGGGCTGGCGGCGGAGCGGGAGCGGGGGCTGCCGGGGGTCCCCAGGCCGCGGGGTGTCCCGCAGGCGCTGCGGGGCCCTGGAAGCTGCAGGGCAGGCATCGCGGCGGAGTCGGGGCCGGCTCCTCGGGGAGCCCTCCGGAGCTACCCCGGTCCCCGACTGCCGCGGGGTGGGGAGCGGCACGCCGCGGTACGGGGCCAAGGCCTTTAACGCCTCCCTTGGCGCAGCCGACCCCGGCCGGCGCAGGCGTTCAGGCCGTGGCGGGTCCGAGCCGGCCGCGGCACCCCGGGGAGCAGGCCGCTACGCGCCCGGGTACCGCCACCGCGGGCGCTGCGTGCAGAGAGGGGGTGGGGAACGGCCCGTGGAAACCTCCCCGACGGGGACGAACAGAGGCAGAGGCACGGCCGCCGAGGGGCTCCCCGCAGCCCCACCTCCGGTGCGGGGCGCGGCCCGGGCCCCCCAGGAGCGCCGAGGGCCTTGGCGCGGCCCGCTGTCCCGCGGGCGCCCGCTCCGAGCAGCCCATCTCCGCTGCTGTCGGCGGCCATCGCCGCTGCTAGCGACGCGCTCCTCTGGAAACGTGCCGGCGCCCAGGGAGCCCGCCCGGCGCCCCGCTGCCCCTCGGGTGCCTGCTGGGCAGCCCTGCCCCGTGCCGTGCTCTCCGCGGCTCCCCGCTGGCACTGCCTGCGCCCTCCGCCACCCGGCGCGTCGCTTTGTAGGGCTGGCATTGCTCAGATGCGCCCAGGTGGGAAAGCCAGCGAGGGCGGCGTGATGGGCGGCCCGCTCAGCTGCTGTCCCACCAACTCGTGCATCTCTCCAGGCGCTATATCACAAATTGTTTTTACTACTCCTAGGTAACATATAACGACAATCAACACTGTAAGGCCAAAGAAGGGACACCTGTGTGACTTGGCTAAACATACCCTCAGGTGGATGACGGGTTAAGTTTTCAGACGCATCAGTTAAAGATTCTGAAGAGCACTGTAAACCATTCAGGGGGTCTGTAAACCACAATAGGGCCTATATTTATCTTCACGTATTTTTTTTCCACTGGTTCTCCTCCATTGCAGATTAAGGGAGCCATTGACCATTACATCTCGTCACATGCAACCCCAGCAGTAACTGAAGAAGGGCTGCATCCATCTGGCAGAGCATCCCATCCTCCCAGCAGCGCTCTCGGCTTCCCGCACCAGCTCCAGTGAGTCAGCCCGGCACAGGGATCCAGCAGGAAACTGCCAGTAATGAAAAGAAAAGAAAAGGCATAGTTTCCCGTTAGCCCAGTGAGTTGAAGTGATTCACCAGGCAGGCATGGGACCACTATTTAAGGGAAGGAGAGGGAAAGAAAAGGAGAAACAAAACTGCTCCTTTTGGCAGCCACCCACGGATCAGGCATAATACTGAGCTGCTCTGACTCAAATCAGAATGGTCCCCTTCCTCTACTCAAAATAAAAAAAAAAAAAAAAAAATTAAAACCATCTATTTTCTGTTAATCTCTTAACTCTAGTACTGTCGCAGTTTAATTCTGTGTTGACTGCATGCTTCATCGCTCTCCTTACCACTTTTGCCAAAAGTTGGTGTCAGCCGAGCCGAGCTTCAGTTCCTGCTTACCTGGGACCCATCAGTTACTGTTTTTTGTACAATGTACATTTCGTACAATGACTCAATATTTACTTCCCCTGATTCTCTGGAAATTCAGCGATGCAATATTTGCTGAGAAATCAGTACTAAGGGTTTTGTGATCTCAGGCAATTTTTAAAACACTTTTGCCTGCAAGTTTTAAAGATGAGTATTAACCAGTGATTTTCATTCACTCTGGTTACAAGTGGAAGACAAAATTACTTCCATTAAATACAGGGACATTGTTCTGTCCATTTTCCAAACAAAGAACAGAAAAATTTACTGCATAATTTCAGCTTTTTTTCACTGAATTATTACTGTCTCTGTCTAACATGCAACCTAAATCACTGCTAGGATTTTCTTTGTACCTCAAGGAAACACCACTGGGTGGTGATCAATCATATTGGCCATACATATATTTCCACTGAATTTCCCTAATTCATTACCCCTGTTTCCAAACTGTTGATCTAGCCATTGCTATCAGCTTGCCAAATTTCCACCTATATACAGTTCTTTATTGTTGCCTATACCTCCCCTTTTGAGCAGGATGTTTTGTTTCATTTTAAAACCAGAAAAGCCTCCTTTGGTGACATTGAAATTGTGAGCATTTGAGTCATCTAATAACACATTGGTGAAGAACTCCCCAATTTCCATTCAGATCGCACTGAAGTATTTCCTCAGGCTCGCTTTTGCTCAGAACTGCTTTTAGCCTTGCAAACTTGGCAGCAGTGTCCCCAGTAGAGTCATACGAAGGCAGGGAGATTGAAATGGCTACCATTCCACCTGGACATTGATGGAAAGGGAAAAACAGAGGCAAAACACATAAGCAGAAGTAGCAGGCATCCGTACAGACCCAGAAACATGACTGTGACGAGGAGAAGCCAAAGAGGAGATTTTTTTTTTTGGACTAAGTATTCACTGGTAAAGAGAGTCTACCATATGACTCAAAGAAAACATTATCAAGTTATTAGTGCTATTAAACAGAAGCTCTCATTCTGTCATTACCTATTAGTAATAAGAGTAGAAAGATTTGCTTTGATACATACATTTCTATGTTCTTCATCAAAGCTCCTTTAGTCATTTTCAATTAAAGATTAATTTCTCAGCACGTTTTTCAACCCATTGCATATTCTAATGTATTATCTTTACCCCCATTAGAAGGTTTCCCTTAACACCTAATTGCTTTTCTTTTTCAGTCTCTGGCAAATTGGAATTCATTTATTGCTTCACAAACCTCAAACCATGCAGGCTTTTATTAATTCAGAGATTAAATTTGTGGTTGGCATGTTCCCTCCACCCATCTCCTTAAGCCGTTTCTCAGCTGCTTTCCAGCTCTCTTGGCATCACGCGGGTTTGTACCGCTGGAGGTGCTTGGCAAGCTCCGCTCTCCCGCCGCCTCGCTGGCTGCAGCTTCTCCAGGGAAGAGACAGGTCACAGGGCATTGTGAGTGTTTGAACATGAATCGTGCCGTTTGGTGCTTTTAAAGCGTCAGGTGCTCAACCTGGTAGAAACAAGAAGAAAAATTACAAGAGAAATAACAGTTTTTCTCTGTTCAGTTCACCTTAGGGAGACCGGTTAACAGGAGGAAACGAGCCAGAGCACGCAATCCAGCGCTGTCACCGCTTCTGGAAACGCTATGGCCATTAGCAGCCAGTGTAATTCCTTAAGACTTTTCTCAATAATGCGGGAGCAGGCAAGCAGCATGGGGCTTGAGGAAGGAGGAGCTGTAACAGCCTGCTCAGATCACTTCCAGCAGCCTTTCTTAATGGGCTTCCCATGACCATTTTGATTTCGTAGTCACATATATTCCACCTGAACCTGAGCTGGGTACAGCTCCCACAATAAAACTCACCAGCTGCTTTACAACTTTCTGTGACTACAACGTTTTTCACAGGTGACACCTCTCGATTGCTCCCTCCCATGACCTTTTCCCCAGAGTCGAGGGCGTACGCTGTTTTCCGTGTCCAGCTTCGCCTCCACCGAAGCCTGCACTCTCCCAGGCGGAGGCACAGATGTGCTGAACGATGCTCATTAGGTGTATGGCATTTAATGAGTCTCAGGCTGACTAATCATATTTTATGTGCTTTCCCAGTCTGGCTGTATCCACTGTTATCTCTCATCTTAAACTGTAAATCCTTCAGGGCAGAGACCGGCTTTGTTACCTGTTGTATATTACCCAGCTGACGGGGGCCAAGGATTTTATGTGCTTTGGCAGTACACAGGATAAAAATCATTTTGCTTTAAGCACATTTGCAAAGCTTTTTTCTCCTTTGCACATGATTTCTAAATCAGCCAGGACAAGAGCCTATCTGGAGATCACATTTGTGTATGAAATCTATCTTGTGCCAAAACTAAGATATCCAAGTAGCAGAGAAAATAAATCAAAACCTACTGTTTATTTATTCAGTCTCTTTAATGTGTATATATTAGCATGTTCCACCCTGCCTTTTCTGGTAGGGCTGTATAAATATGTGCCTTAGCGCAGAGGAGGTTATGGGACCCACCTCCGCAGGGCACAGGCGCCCAGCTGGCCACATCTGGTCCCAGATGCTGCGAGCACACCTCTGCTAGCCCTGTGCCTTCCCGGGGGACGGCCGTGGGGCCTCCTGTGGGACACCTCTGGCCTCGTTTGTTTGGCTTGCCTGGCAAGGGTGTTACATGCTTAGGGGATGAAGTCCCCATGGCCCACTCTCTCTAATCCCCATACATCCTTAGGCAAATAAAAAGAGCCTCATAAGAAAAGGGGCTGAGAGTGGATAAGGCTCCATGCCTTCCCTCAGTCACAGAGGGGAAGGAATTGGCTGTGGGGGGACACGACATTCCTCCTCCTACCTTTATGTTTTTTCCCCTGACCTCAGTTGCTTGCAGGCTCTGCCAGCTGAGATTTTCAGGTTCAGTAAGTTGGCAACAGCAATGGCATCGCTGCCGCGCTGGGCTCTCGCACACGGGCATGGGATCTGCACGGGAACCTCTGACTCTTGAACTGCCTGCCAGAGCTCGTGAACACACAGACAGGTATATGGTGACCCATGAAATGGTAGTTAGCAGTCTGCAATTACAGTTTCAGTCTTCAAGAAGAGGATTCACATGCAGTTGAAAGCCACAAGTCTTTAAAAGTCTCCTTTGAAAGCTCCTTAAACTACTTTGGCAAGCCTGAGCTGTTAAACAATTTATTATCACTTCTCTGCCAGAAGAGCTTGTGAAACAGCTTAAGGAGCAAATTGTACACAGTACCCAAGATTGTCACAGATGAAGCCTCTCTTTTCTCTTGTGTTACTCAATCCCTTTTCCCCCCCCTTTCCCCTGACATCCACTTCTTGGTTTAAAATAGCATGGCTAGTTATTTCCATTACAACAGCAGCGTATCTAATAAGTCACATGCCTTCAGCAGCAGTCAGAGTGAAAGGGGAATTCATTGCTCCATTTACTCGAACAAGATCTTAATAGTCACTTTTTATAGTAGATGAAATGAATAGCACTGTGCTTTCCCATTCCTCTCGCTAGCCCCACGACTGCCATGGGAAGCAGTAAAGGAGGTCACGCCTGTCTCCAGGTTACTTCTCAGGCCCTTTAAAGACTATTCCCTCCCCAGAAGTTACCATCCCCTCTCCTCTCCCGGCTCCCTGCTGCCACAAAGCCATAACTGAATCACTGTGCAGCTACTTGGCGCATCCTTTTTGTCGGTACTTGTCCCTTTCCCCCCTCCCCTCTTTATTTTAAATAATGCAGAAGTCTTTCAGTCAATAGGACTGTCAGACTTTGCCTAGCCTGTATCATACCTAAAGAAGAGTGGGATCTGAGTGCCTTTACCTGGTTCCACACCTCCACCGTACTATATGTCTTAACTCTGCCATGCCACACGCACTCAAAAGCTCGCTAATGGATCATCTCCACCGAGGACACCGGTCTCCTGATGGCTTGCACAGGGCTTGTTGCATCCAGCCCCCAGGCCGGGCTGAAATCCTTGGGCACCACATCAGCACTGGTGACGGTAACAGCAGAGCAAAGGCTGCCGCGCAATGAAGGAGGGTTGAGTTTGGTAGCAGTTGTCCCAGCCAGAAGGAAAAATTGCCAGGGGGACCCAGCAGGTACCCACAAAGCTACTGACTTCACTGGGAAGTATTCCAGTAAATGGGGGGAGCTCCACCCACACCAATGGACAGAGTAAAAGCAATACTAGGTAACTTATTTACAGCTAAACTACCCCAGGACAGCTAAGAAAAATAAAGCAACTATCTAAACAGAGCTAAAAAAAAAAAAATATGCAGGCAAACCTCAAACACAAGGCTCTTGAGAAACCATCGCTTTTACCTAGCAGAGTACAATTGGCAAAGGGCAAATGCTTGTGCATTTATTATTTGGCTGCAAGTAAGAGGACTGTGGAATGAATCTGCCTCTCACCACCCACCCAGCACAGAGGACGGATTCAAGCTCTCTGGCAACTGTCCTAGCTGGAGAAGGAGATATCCTCTCCCGCTGAAGAACGCACGCACACCGCTAATGGACCTTGCCATCTAGCAGCGCAATGTTTTGATTTCATGTTAGAATTGCTTGAAAATAGGGCCTTTAATACCTCTATTGTTGTACATTTCTCCCTCAAAGTATGTTTAAAGGACTTAATCAGACTCATTTCCTTAATTTCAAGCATATCTCTGAAAATGTATTATCCCAGGCTGATGGCATCAAAGAGTGAATTAGGAATAAAGCCAAGTGAATAAAAACAAAGATATTTCCTTTCGGTTACTGTGCTGCCTTCACAGGCTGCAGAGCATTAGAGCTGCTGAAATACCACTGGCACATTCTTCAAGATCTGCGAATTAGTGCCTTGCTTTTACACCCTTGGCGGGAAGCGAGGACGTGATCCCTGTTACACTTCGCCTGACAAGGGCTGTGCTGTGATGAGCAGCTTTAGATCTACAGCACCGGAAAAATGTCTTTGAACTATTGCCGTTTGGATTCCCAGTTTCCGAGACATATTTACCATAACAAAGTTGCCCTACTGAACCAAAAAAAAAAAAAAAACCAAACCCGGATTTGATTTTTATAGCATATGCAACGCTTGCTTTCACCTTCTGTCCTTCAACATCCATGGCAGAGAAGCAGCAGCTCTTGCAGCCGTCCTGGGCCAGGCTGAAGGTGCGTGCAGACTACCGTCCTGGCCATTTCTGACGGGAGCTGGCCCAGAGGGGGCAAGCATGCGGTAAGGAGCTGAAGTGCACTGAAATCCAGGGTGAGGAAACAGCATGTGTACCCTCCCATCGGGGAATCAAACACGAATCTCCCTTTTACTGTCATGCCACTGGGGACTGCAACGTGGGCAGGACATGGGGTGTTTGGCATCCACAGCTTCTCGAGGGGTTTATCACAGATGTCAAACCAAAGCTACCCCTGTCCTGGCAGGTCAAGGACCAACTCGTACCCCCTGCTGTGCCTGGAGACAGGACACGATTTTAACAGCAGGGTCCAGGGCAGAGCAAAGTTATTGAAGTGACTTATGCAACCTTGTTCTCACAGCACCTCCTGGGAAACCGCTCGGCAGACCGGCTGGCGGTGCTGTTACAACAAAGCAGAGGGCTGGGAAGCCTTTCTTCTGCTTCGTGCTCTCCGGAGCAAGGCTGGACCATGCCTGCTCTCAAAGAGCACAGGGGGCCAGAGCCTGCATGCACCTCCAGTCCTTGGCACAGCACCTTGGAGAAGGAGGCGAGGCAGGTCACGCTGTCTGATCATTTGGCCCACTGTCAGTCATCCTCATTTCATCTCCGTTATTTCAACTAAACGGGCAAAGTCCACAAGTTTATTACGGTCTGAGAAGCTATGCTTTTGCAATCCCCTCTGCCACCCCGGTGGCTCCCTGTTCGCCCCGCAGACCAGCGGCATCACTGCCATCAGGACCAGCATGGCCCAGCACCAGCTGGAACAGAGCAGGAGCTAAATGTGCTGATGGGCAAAGAACATCGTGTGCAAGGGCCAGAGAAGATCACAAGACACTGAAAAGCAGTTTCTAGGGTGGGCAGACAGCCTTGGGAACACAAAAAGCAGAGTCTGGTAACTGCAGAGCGACAAGAGGGAGGCAGCTCGGCACAAGGGATGCCTGCTGTTGACCTCGGTTAGGGGTACCTGCACACTGGGCTGCTGGGCACAGCAGCATCCAAAGGCTCCTGCTTGTGAAAGGCTTGCAGGAACCCAGGGCTACCTGCCACAGAGCCCAGGCCTGGGGGTTCTGCCCCCAGCTCTCCTCCCTTCCTGAGCTCCCCAAGTGAGGCAGGGGAGCATCCCTGGTGTGGGAGCCCAGTTCCCCCACGTCGGGGAGGCTGGGTTTGCTGGCGGGCAGCAGCACCCCAGAGCACTGGGCAGAGCTGCACAGCCAGGGAGCCCCCAGGTTACAGCTAGCCCCACACACAAACAAGCACAAACCAGAATTACAAAACACAAGGCGAGATCATGTTTGAGGCTCATTTTGCTTTTCTGAAGCCACAGACTTTAGAAGTTACCTGCTTTTCCTCTGCCCCCTGCTTTCCAAGCCATACTGCTCGCTCCCTCCATCTCTCCAGCCTTTCCTCAGCCACAGCCAGGCCTGGAGACAGCGCCGCAAAAAAGCCGGGGAGGACAGTCACTTGCTGACAGGAGCCAGGGTTTTCCACGCCTGGCCATGGTAGCACTGTGACAGAGCTCAGCAGTGCTGCAGCCTGACAGAAATGGGCAGCTCTGGGCTTTCTCCTGCCCCCAGCCCATGCCAGAAGATGGTTTCCCCATGCTCTCCCTCCCATAGCTCAGCAGGGTGGCAGCTCCAAAGCCACCACTTCTAAGCAGCAGCTAATGCTGAGAGAAGCTGCTGGATCCTTTCCACCATCCTTTGCCCTCTGGGGTCCTTTCTCTTGCATCTGTAAGGTATTAGCATAAGAAATGACTAATTACTTTTGCAGCTCCACCCTAGCACAGCAAGCTCATCTGCCTCCTCAGGACAGGTCATGCCCTGACAACCAGCTGGCTGCTTGATTGCTCCAGACACCTCTTGGGGCTCTGCAGACAGCACAGGCTCCAGGGCATGAGGAGACTCATTGGTTGCTGAGTAGCTATGGAGTGAAGCAACTTTCAACACCCTACTCCGGGCTGAGCGAGCGGCAGCACGCTCTTCGTGGCTGGGAAACCCAAAGGGAAGACTGTGCAAGGAAGAGGGGTGCTTGCGTGATGGTGTGTCCCACCTGCTCACACACGCGTGCAAAGGAATGCACCCACGTGTGCACGCCTGCACACCGCATTGGGCTTCCTGCAGCCTTCCCACGAGGCAGCATTGCACGTGCTGACGGAGACCTCCCCAAAGCGCCGTGTCCATGGAGAGGATGTTCTTGGGGCTCTTGAGGACTTCATCCACAACATCTGGCCATACTGCTCCAGCAGCTGTGCCTGACACCCAGGGACCCGGCTGGACCCTCCTGTCCACAGCTACAGAACCGGCAGATGTGAAGGTCCCCCTTCGAGCTCAAAGCAGGTGAGCTCAAGTCACCCCATGGAACAGAGGACACCCAGCAAACACACTGAAGCCCCTAGGTCTGCCCAAGCCTGCCCCGGTGCCAGCCCTGTCCCTGGCCAGGCCGGTGACCTTGGCTGAGCACAGCATCCCCTGCACACCTCTCGGGGAGGGGGAGCTGAGCAGACAGATGCGCCTGCAGCCCCTCAGGAAAAGCCGCCTCCAAAGCTGTGCCCGATCGGAGCATTCCCACCCTAGCCATTGTTTTGGGAACGGCTGGAAAATGTCAGCAGGGCGCTGGGTGCGGGTGGGGGGTCAGGAAAAAGGAAAAACAGATGATTAGATTTTTTTTTAAATCAGCCAATAAATTATATTAACTTTTCCATTGACCTTTTGTCGGGTCACATTATCAGACTGGTGAATGTGGTTCATGAAGATAGTATTATGCTCAGATTTCAAACTGTGTAGAAAGTGCATCCCAAGCAATATGCCAAAATGGAAACATTGGCTCCGCCAGAGGGGTGTGCTGCTCATTACCGTCCCAAGGAAGGCCAGATCCAGCATCTACAAATATATATATTATTAAAAAGGTCCAGTTCCCAGGGAAGCCACGGATTTCATAAGGTCAGGCTTTGTCAATGGTGCCGTCTATTGCTTTCTTCTTGAGATTGTGGTTGCACCAGCGCTGCCTGCGGAGGGGCTGGCTTGCAGCAGGCAGCTGAGATCGCCTTCCTGCCTGTGCCTGGCCAGCAAGCTGTGGTGCAGACAGCTGGGAACGGGCAGCTTTCCTCAGCCAGGGCATGAACACTGGCCTCGCATCACGGGGCCACCTTTAGGACAGGATAATGTTCAAAGCACGGGAGGGAAGAGGGCGTGAGGGTGCAGCTACATGCGTTGGGTGCCTGCAAGGGTAAGGGGGAGCAATGCTGATCCTGGCTGCCCCAGCCCCAGGGCAGGGTTTACCAGGTGTCGGCAAGACTGCAGCACCGTGCTGCATCGTATCGGCTCCATAGCACGAAGCCAGCGGTGACAGCTCCTTCTGCAGCCGTGACATCTTCCAGGAGCAGGGAGCGTGCCAGCCCACGGGAGCCAGTGCGACCCTGCTGCCCCTGGGGCCGTCCTGGTCCTTGGGGCTCAGAGAGCCCCTCTGCCCCTTGGACCGCAGCCCCGACACGGATGGAGGCCTCCTCTCACCCCCTGCCAACCCAGCAAGGCCAAAATTAGCCTCCCCTGTGTGTGTGCCGGGTAGAAGAGCCACAATTGTATCTCAGGAAAGCATTATTGTACTCCGCAAGCCCTATCTTATCAGGGAAAGGAAAATGGGACTTTGACAAACTGCCTCTGTTGCAGCCGGGGTAAGCACATGATTTTTGGTAATCGCCCACCCCGGCCGCAGCACTGCCGTGGCCACTATTGTTCCCGGCCCCAGCTCTGCGCCGTGCGGGGTCTGGGCAGCCGCGACCCTCCCAAAGGTGAAAGAGCACACGGGGCCCCGGCTGCGCTCACTTTGGCTGCACCCTGTACATTGTGTTTGCAGCCCCAGTGGGGATGCAGTTAGAGTTAGATTGATCCCTTTATCAGGAGCCTTCAAGTGCTGATAAAGTGACATCACCCTCCAGGAGCGGGGACTTGAACTCTTTTGCAAGGGGAGATGGTTATCAGCCGGCTCTGGCAGGGCTGCACTCACTCTTCAGCCCCGCAGCTGGAAGCAGAGCCACCCTCCGAGCCTCTGACACGATAGGAAGGGTTTGTTTTGCTTTGCACAATGGCTGCTCAGATCCTGTCCAGTGGCAGCGCAGAGCGCTGTGCCGGGCGCTTCAAAGGCACTCAGCTTTGTGCCGCCACAGCACGGGGGACCCAGCGTGGCCAGCGGCCGTCCTGCCCTGGGGACACTCAGCCTGACCCCAGGGACAGCTCGGTCCCTGAAACACCAGTTGCAACAGGAGGCACGTTGTTCCCAGTCCAGGGCAAAGAGGATCCTCTCCTGAAGAGCTTATGTCATCTCACTGGGAAGCCCAAGAGCAGCCCACGAACCCATCTCCACCTGCAGAGCATCCCTGCAGGGAGGACAGCAGGTCACTCCTGCCATCTCTCCACTCCTTGCTGCCGCAAGCCCACCCAGGGACTCTCCCCAGCTGGGCTGGGAGGGCTGAAAGAACCTCTTGAGGGGGTCCAGATACCCCACAAACCATGTGCCCTGGCACACCAGGGAGCAGCAGGTGCTCAGCTCACCTCTGCTGCAAGCCACAGGGCAGGAGAAGACTCGAAAAGCCACTGTGATGGCCATTGGGACAGCCAGCACAAGCCCGCAATGAGGTCCCACGGGGGACGCCTGCCTGCCCCTCTCAGTTTACCTGCCCGGGAGGTATACAGCACAGGGGCCGCGCTGGGTGCATGCAGCCAGCCTCATCGTGCGACAGCTTGCGCAACGCGTGGCTGCAGCAGGTCTGGCCTGGCAGCAGCGCGGGGAACACTCCAGTGTGCTCTGCACTGGGAAGAGCTCTTCATCCCCCCAAGCACCACTGTGGCTGCTGGTGGGGTGATCTTCATCAGAGGTTCCAGTGCCAGTGGTAGCTCCCCAAATACCCCAGCAGAAGCAGCCACTGAGGGCTACAGGGAGTGGGCAGAGGGGTTACAGCAAACCATGCTGCACGGATGTAATCCTGTGTAATCCTGCACAGTGTTATGATGCTGTGTGCTCTTTTTTGCTCTGCTGCTGGGTCCTGCTTCCCAAAGCAGGACGAAGGGACAGACTGCCAAGCACTGCAAGTGTTAAAACTGTCGGACCAAAGCTGCTGCCTGCACGTCTCCCTATGCCTACAGCTCAGCCCTCCAGTCAGTGTAAAACCAAAGGGGAAAAAAAAACAGGTAGACTGAATACAAGATCTGAAAGGGCTAAGACCACTATTTCCCCTTGCTGCTCCCCAGGGCAGAGAGCAAGTGCAGCTGCTGCAGAGCCGCAACCACAGTAATGTGTGATGTGCCTGAGCCCCAGCACCGTCCCGCGCAGCTCCTCCTTTCACCCGGGTCTCTGCAGCCTGCAACGACCCTTCCCACAGCCTGAGCAAACACCATCGCGCCCTTTGCAGCTCCCATGCCAGGACCCCCACAAGAAGGGAGCAGGCGCTGCCCTGCCAGGCACAGCACCCGTCCTGCTCTTGTCTGCGGTTTAACTGCTAATGATGGGACACCAAAGCAGCCCTTGGGGCGGACCAGAGGCTCAGCCCTGGGGCCAAAGCGGAGCAGGGCAGCGCAGGGTGACCTCCTGCTGCCCGCCTTGCCGCTCCCAGCGGCCACAGCCCGGGGGCTTCCTGAGCCAGAGGGGCAGCCCTGGCCTGCCTCCTTGAACTCCTCTCATCATTCATCCCAGTCTCACTGCCTAAAATAGCCCACAATGATTTCCGCAGTTAATTTGGTCTTTCTGAGTACACAGGCTGTAGTCTGAACTTGTCTCTGGCCAGTTTCATTTCAGAGCTCCCTGTCCTTGTGCTTTGAGACGCAGCAGAAGCACTCATCCTTTTCTTTCCTCTGCTGCCCCGATGGTACCCACGCCACCACATCCCCTCCTTGGGACAGGACATCTCTTCAGAGGCCCACCCCATTTAGTCGTTCCTTACTCAGATGCCATCCATGCCCCTTGCTGTCCTTGCTCCTCTTCTCATGGCCTATACAGCTCTGGGAGCTATGGGGTATGCCCAGCACTGTACACACACTGGCACGGCACGGGATTCACTTGCAGCCCTCGCCCTAGCAGCTCCCACACGCCCCACACCCCCACAACTAGCCTCCCCTACGGCAGCAGCTAATCCTGTTCCCAGCCCTGCTCGCATGGACACACTCTCCGTCCCTGTCTCCACTGCTCCGACATGCAACATAACCCATCCCACTGTCCCCCCGCCACTCAGCAGTGCTAAACCCCTTCAACAAATTCTGCCACCAGATTTGGGATGTTCATACACCCAGTAATTATGTGTCACTAGCAAATGTTATGGCCTCACTTTTCTCAGCTCTCCCAGAGCATTTAAAGTAAGATTTCTCTTGTCAGTGTGTAAATAAAGGACACAGATGGGCCTGTGGGATGGAGCAGGAGCAGGCCAGCTTACTTGTTTCAAGACTCATTGCAAAGCACCGCCAACACCGCAGCCCGCTGCACACCTGTGCGACAGCCACGCACGCCAGCTGCGCCCCACCGGCGCGGGAGATCCCGGCTGATGCAGACATCCTCCTGCCGTTTTCCAAAGCGCCCACCCCGCTGTCTGCAGCGGAGACTTTTGTTTCACATTGGGTTATCTTATCGCCATAGGAAAGGCAATACAGCAGAAGAATTTCCTTTCCTTTATGTTTCCAGCCTTTCCATTGTCTGGCGTCTGGATTTCTGAGCCTCGCCACTCAGCAATTCGCTCGGGCCTTTGGAAACATGAATGCAGGCACTTCTTATCAGCGGGAGCTCTGCAAAGGCTCCTTTTGCTGCTGCAGGCAAACTAGGCAGGGTCTGGCCACCCTGGGGCCCATCCTCACCCCCTTAAGCCTCACCCTGTTAATGAACCATGCATTTTCCCCTGCCTGAGCCAGGTGCCAGCTCAGCTGTTCACCTGGAGGGAGCGTAGTGCCAGGCAGCATGGCTCGATGAGATTTGACCATGGCATTGAAACACCATAGTCTCCCATTTCTTTCTTCCTTCCAGTTTATTTAGCCAGAGCAGAGCCTGGAGGCCAGGGCAGGATGCGTGCCGTTGGGAAGGAAGGACAGCTACAAGCTACCAGCACCTCAGAAAAGACCATGGGAGCCACCGTTAGCCCAGGGCTATAGCAAAGGCTCTTTTCCCTGATGTGCTCCTTGTAGGAGGCACCACCACCCACCCTGTGGAAAAGCGCTAAGCCCCAGCTGCAGGGCACAAACTGGCCCCAGCTGTGCTCTCCACTGCTCTCCTGTGTGGGAAGCTCTGCTCTTCCCCCATGCTCTGTAACAGAGAGGAGCAGGAGAGCAGCCAGACAGCTCTCCCAGTCCCTGCCCCGGATCGTCTTGCTCCAGCCCAGTGTCCAACATGCCCAGGGCTTCCCCTCCCAGCATCCCAGGGCTGGGACAGCAGGGCATGGCACATGGATTTGAAAGATACGGACAAGGTTTAAGACAAAGCAGTGCTTCATGTGCAACAAATCCATCATCATGGGCATCATCCCCAGGACTCCGCACTGCAGCTGCAACCTCACCAGCACACACAGGGCCCAAGGCACTTGAACACAGCCAGCACTGCAAACGCAAACCAGCCGCTTCCTCCTGAGCTTTTCATGGGCTCCCACATTTCTGCAGCTTCCTCTGATCTGCACCACACGCATTTTGAGGCACAAAATCATCCCAGGGCAAGAAATTCACCTCCACATCACAGCAATTGGCAGCGCTCTCGTTTATGGCAGCTGGCGGGAGCAGACGGTACGTGCCAGGCAGACCACAAGTGATGGGCCAGTCCCCCACGTACAGCACTCCAGACATCTGTAACCTTCCAGGTGGGTTTCTGTCTCGCTGGTCCCTGGCTTGCAGTGCTAGTGTTTGGCAGGCAGGGATGACCGTGGCAGCCAGCAGCAGGAAGTCACAGCGGGGACTGTCCCCATCTCCTGCCGTGCTGGGCAGATCAGGAGGCTTCCATTCCAGTCTGCAGAGTGTGACTGGGCAGGGCTTGTAATCCCCGACGCTGGGGAAAACACTAGCCCAACCAAAAGGGGAGACTGCTGGGTTTAAATCCAGCCGTGTGGCTGCACCTCTCCTGCAGCCCCAGTCCCAGAGGGTGGAGCCAACAGTGGCAGGGAAGGGGGACCCCCACACCCCGCTGCAGCAGGACAAGGGTGAAAGGAGATGCTGGAAGCTGTCACCGCTCCACCTAGGCAGTGCTCCAGGCACAGCACAGCAGCCTGTAATGGCACCCCAGAGCTTATCACCTCTCGCAGGGGAGCGCCGAGGAAGCACCTTCTGCTGTTTACTGCTTGCTCGGTCAGGGGGATGGGTGCTCAGGGCACCTCGGAGGGGCTGCACGTTGTCCGAAGGTGCCTGAGCACAGCATGGAGTGAGGTTGAGCAGCAGGGCTGGCCCGGCTCCACTGCACCGTCATGTCTTCAAAGTCCCACTGTGAAAAGAAAGGATCAGCCAGTCCCACTGCTGGGTGCGAGGGAGCCCCGGGCAGCACTGCTACCCGCGGCCAGCACAGGGCCTGTGCTTTCCCAGAAAGGGGAATTGGCTATGTTTGAAAGTAGAAAGTATTTGGTTCTCCCTTTCTCTACAACAACACAAGCAAAGCTGAAAGCAGAACAACACTGGTTTCCATTTTTCTCATGCGCTTCCCTCCCCGCCCAGGCAACGTGAGGAGAGGGCTTAGGGGCACACGGGGTGGTGGCCGACCGAGACAAGAGAGGGAGAATCCCTTTTCCTTGGGACCCCCACAGCAAGGGTTCCTGAGCACCCCCCTGCGCTGCCGCAAGCACAGATGATTGAGAGCCACCAGGCAAAGACAACCCTTGCTAAAAAGCCCTGTGAAGCCCCAGATGAAGCTTGGGCTGGTTCACCAACACCAGCCAAGACAAAGGGGCTCTGCAGAGGCTTCCAGCTTCCCTTTGCTCTGTGCAGGCAGCAAAAGCCTGGCTGGACTGCGGGAACTTCCCGTCAGGGACATGACGATGTTTGTTTCTTTGCCTCAACTGCTATGACTCCCAAGTGACAAGGGGCTGGGGATCAGAGGGGGACATTTCCAGGAGTGCAAACCCAAGTCTGCTCCACCCAGCAAGCGCAGCCCTCCCACCCTGACACCACTCATGGGACAGACCCTTTTCCCACAGCCACAGCAAGAAAAAACACTGGGGCAGAGTTCCTCTGACTCAGGAGTGGTTTCTTTTCCTCTTGTCCTCACCATGACCTCTCTTCATGTCCCAAGATGGCTTGGGCACCTCAGGCATTTAGCCCTGAGAAATTATACCGTGAGATGCCTTGGGGAGCTGCTCCCTGCCTCTCTCCCAGCAGCCCAGTGATATTTTTCCCCAATATTTCAGCTGCAAAAGGGGAAAAAAAAAACACCAAAACAAAACAACAAACAAAAAACCAAAACCACAAACAACTGGGGGGGAAAAAAGCTGGCCTAAAGCCACCACACAGGGAGGGTGGCAGAGCACAACACTGCTCCTCGTAGATGCATGGGGTTGAGGAACCTGCCGGGGCCAGACAACGGCTTGAAGCTCATGGGAGCAGGGAAAGAGCTTTGAGCAGAGAAAAAAGGCAGCTGCTGCTTACTTTAAAGCAATGGTGTTTCAGGCCAGCCAGGAAGGAGCTGCCTAACTTCAGCAGAAGCAGCCAAAGAGGGCCTGGACCCAGCTCCTGACTTGCCAGGGCAAAAGCCGCTTTGCCCACCACGGCCCTCTTGACCGCCCTCTCGAGCAGGCTGGCGGGGAACAGCGCGTTGGTGTGCCGCTCTGCAGGGGTGGTGCGGGGGAGCCCCCGGGGACCCGCACCTCTGCTGGCATCCCCAACTGCGAGGGCACCCACACCTCTGCACTGGGACACCCGCCTGATGGCCAGGGCCGCTCTCCCTCTGCCTTGGAAAGGCCGGCCCCTAACGGCAGGAGAGAAGGATTTCAGCCTCCTCCAGAGGAATAATGAAGTATTTTGTGCAGGCTGTGACTGCAGAAAGCTGGCGAGATGCACGTGTGGCAGCCCCTTGCTGCGGGACTCCCTGGTGCAAAAGTCATCGTCCCACTGATCCTTGTGCTGAGACATCAGGAAAAGATCCAAGAAACCTGGCTGTGACCCTGCCCAGCCACACAGCCTGGTCTGCAGATGGGACAAGGGCTTCTTTTGTGTAGTGCTGGCTCTGCAAAGCTGAGGGGAGCGAGGCACGTACATCACCTGCCATGGACCGCAGCAGTAGAAGAGCCATGGTGCCCCACAGCAGAGTGGCTCAGGGATTTGCAGTTGGTGAGTGCGTCCTGGCATCCCCCTCACTTACTTGCCTACAATGCTTCCATTTTCAGGGATAGAGTAAAAAAATATTGATCTCCCCCAAAGAGTAAAAAAAAATACTGCTCTCCCCCAAAAAGAGAAAACAAAAAGAAAACATTGCTCTGCCCCAAAACAGACCCTGCAAAGCACATTTTCTAGTAGGTGGACAGCCTAGGCAGCAGCTCTGACATGCAACAGCAAGTCCTGTGTGTGAAGGACAGCCCCAGCCTTCTGGACCTCCAGAGCAGAACTGGGGCCAGTGTTGCACCAGGACGACCTGCACTGAAACCCTCTTGCAGCCAACAGCAGCAGCCCGAGTGGGAAAAGCCCTTAGGAGAAACTAAGCAAGACTGCCAGGAGGTAACAGAGAAGCCCTGAAAAAGTACAAGTCTTGCCCCTCTCCTGATAATAAAACTCCACTAACTAGTAGGCAGACAGGAAAGAGAAGGGCCAAGGTAACACCACCAAAAGGAGCCCTGTGAAACCCCCTCATTTCCCAGCAGCTTCTCTGCAGGGCCATGCCAGCTACAGCTCAGCCAGAGTAAAAAGACCCTCGAGTGAGCCTGGGACAGCCTGGAGTTCACCCTGGCTCCAGCCTCTTGAGGAGCAGCCGTGGATGGAGGCTCCCCGGGCGGGCAAGCAAGGCTGCAAGCGGGGCTGGCACACTTGTCTGAGGGGATGCAGAGATGCCATGATGGTTCACCCACGCCTTGACAGAACATACTAGTCTCCACGCTCTTTTTCTGACCTCTGCTCTACAACACAGCCTGTGCACCTCAGCAGCGTCCTGGCCATTGCCCTGGGATGGACCCATCTAAACCAGGCTCTAGACCTGCCCCCGGTGCCAGGACTGTCACCGTATGGGGTGGATGCCTTAACGTACACCTACAGCAAGGCAGAGCCCCAAAGGGAGAAGAAACAGCACTAAAGAGTCAGGAGCAGGCACTGACCTCAAGCTCTGAGTTGATGGAGGCAGCATCGGAGGAGCTGGATGAGGAGAGGCCAGCACGCAGGGCTGGGAGCGGGGGGCAGGCAGGGGGCTGTGGTGGTGCAGGGCCTGCTGCGCCCGTCTGTGCATCCCTGGGCAGCCTCCCCACGCTGTGACCAGTCTGACAGGTGACAGAAAGCAAGAGGAGGACATCAAAGGGAGACATCACCGGGGAGAGCACCAAAACCCAGCAGCCCCGGGTACGTGCACACCACCTCAGGGCTCCCATTGCGACAGCATCCACAAGCTGCTGGACTCTCCGTATTGTGCAGGACAGCAAGGCAGATGCACCCGCTCTGTCCCCCCACATCTGGGCACACACACCCCCCACAGCCATCCGCAGAGAGCCCATTCTCTGCCAGGAGGGTAAGAGCATCCCTGACCCCCCCCCCCAGCCCCAGGGGTGCACCGAGCCCCAGCAGCCTCTCACCTGCTGCACCAGCCTGATCATCAGGTCTAGGCAGTGGCTGGTTGCCACCATCCTGTGCCCAGATTTGGGTTTTGGAAACATGTTAAGTGGGGCCCAGCTTGCAGCCTGCAAAGGAGAGTGAACCACGTCAGCTACAACCAGGAGAGCTGTGCCCGCACCACAGCCTGCACCAAGGGGCATAGCACCCACCCCATCCAACAGCAGCGTCGCTCTAGCCACACTAAGCACTGGGGACCTGGGTAGGCGCAGGATGGTGCTGAGCTGACCTCCCCCAGAGGGAGGGGAGGGGGAGAGGGACCCCCACCAGCCTCCCGCCTTGCAGTGACCACCAGGGCCGGGGGAGCATCTGGGGGCTGCACACCAGTGCCAAGCTGCTCCCAGGTCAGCATAGCAGGAAAATGCACGTGGCCCTGTGGCGAGGGTGACGTTCCCAGCGCCAGCTGTGCCCTGCAGCATGCCAACCCTCCATACCACTCCTCCAGGGGCCCCAGCCCCTGCCATCCCTCCACCCTCCCCTGGGGAGGCAGAGCAGTAACGCTGCCGAGCGGGGCAGCTCTCCTTTCCGCCCTTCAACCAGAGAGAGAGGAAAAAAAAAACCTCTTCTTCCACTGCTCCCCTGTCATCTTCCTCCCTCTCTCCAGCCAGGAGGGCCCAGGCATCGGGGACCTCTGGTACAAGCCGCTGGCCCTTCTGGCTCTTGGCCGTGCAGGCGAGGAACAGGAGCTGAGTCCCCGTTAAGGGTATTTCTGGAGTGACAGCAGAGCCCCCTCCCCACACCAGTCCCACAGCCCAGGCACTGGGTCCAGGAGAGGAGCTGTGCCCCATCCACCTCCTCATCCCAGCCAAGATCCCCGGGAAAGGAGCTGGGAAAGGATACGGCCACATCCAGCGCAGCCGAGCCCAGGGCCACCAGGAGCCAGGGCAGGGCCCTCAGGATGCGCGCAGGCTGCTGGTCACGGGTGACAATCGCTGCTGTGTAGAGGACGCCGGCTGCAGCCGAGCAGAGGGTGGCCCACAGCCGCCTCCACGAGCATGGCTTCCCCCTGCACTGAGCCACCCAGAGCCTGCTTTGGAGCCACAAAGCCTGTCCCCAGACGGGGACACTGCTGCAGCCAGCACAGGGACCCCGCACCCCACTGGGAAGGGGGCTGCTGTGCCGAACCCCGCGGCTGCCCGAGGACCAAGCAGCTGGGAGGGGCTGCGCAGGGGCACGGGCGCCTGGCGTCCCCCCGGGGCTTTTGCAACAGGACGCAGGAGTCACTGTCGTGGCTACGGAGCCCTGCCTGGGACTGGGGGGCATAAGGGCAGCCATGCCAGGCAGACACTTACTGCTCTGGAGAACGCAGGGATCCTGGCCGTGAGGGCAATGAGGGCAGAGAGCAGCCCCAGGACAAACCCCAGCGCTTCTGTGTTGTCCTGAGGGAGGGAGGGAGGGAGAACCAGGGGAGGCAGGGGAACACCTCCACCACAGCCCACCCGGAGCGTGGGGCAGGAGCCCCATCCCCACCGGCTGCTCCCAGCCTCCTCGACGATCCCAAGGGCTTCACCCCTGCTCCTGCCAGACCAGAAGTGCCACAGTGTGCGGGGGCTGCCTCTCCCGGCCTCCGGCCCCTGGGGTGCAGAGGCTGGGGTGGGTTCTGGGGGACCACAAAGCAGCCCTGCACCAGCCTGGGGCACCCCAAGGGCACACAGCCCTGGGAAGCTGAGACAACAGGTTGGGCAGCACCAAGGGTGCTAAAGGAGAAAATACAACTGAACCAAACCCACTGGTGCTCAGAGCCTGGCAGCTGCCTGTGCTTACCCAGGCTCTGCCCGCTGCCCACCCAACCCTGGGGGGGACGAGGAGGGGGCAGCTCACCTCGAACACTGCGCCGAGCAGCCTCCGCCGGGCTCCTTGGAGCAGCTCCCAGGAGGGCCGGGGGCTGGGTGCCAGCAGAGACCTGCCAGCACCCACAGACAGGGGCAGGGCGAGGGCAAGCAGGCCGTCCCGCAGCCGCCGCCGCCGCCTCCTCTGCTGGCGGGGCAGACCTGCGTGGGACACGGGCTCGCTTTCAGGCCGTCATCCCCAGGGACAGGCTTTGCCCCATTCCACCCTCGTGGGCTGTGCTGGGTCCCCCACTCCTCACCTGTCCCAGGGGCCACCCAGCCACCCACTGCTTGCCCAGGGTGCCACGTGGCTACCTCAGGCGCTGCTGTCCCCAAGGTGCCCGTGCCGGGCTGCCCGACCAGGGGTGCGCAGTGCTCCCCGAAGCACGGATGGCAGGAGGGGCAACTCTGCACGAACCTGCCATCTCCTGGGTCTCAGGCGGGCAGGGGGGAAAGACGGCAAGCAGGAAGCGGAGGACGTTGGCCACAGCCATGTAGGCGCCTGTGAGGATCTGGGGAGAGACGCGATGGCACGGGGAGGCTGAACCTCCCTAAAATGCAAAACCTCAGGCAGCAGCTCACAGCCCCCCATGTGAGGGGCTGCATTTGCCATGCCATCTTGAGCCAGGCTGCCAAAATCCGCCCCCCCTCCAGGCCCAGCACCCCAGGGCGGCAGAGCAGCACCTCCGGCAGGCAGGTGTGGGTCCCACAGCCGCGCCGGGGGCTGAGCAGGGTGCAGGGGTGTGTCCTCACCCTGCCGCATGGAGCCTTGCCCACCTGGATGCTGAGCTGGCTGGCGAGCAGTGCCCCGACCGCGTTGCAGATGTGGCCCAGGAAGCTGTACAGGAGGCAAAGGACGGACGCCTGCCGCCGGCCCTGCCCCGGGCACCCGCAGGACAGCCTAGGGCA